>NC_139653.1:8785393-9417893 GCF_951799395.1 Argentina silus | reverse complement strand
ATGAAATCTATCTGGTTACTCTCAGAGGTTTCAGTTTCAGTTTTCAATTATGTGGGAATACGTATGGCATCTGTTTTGAAATATCATTATCAGAAAGTATAACAAACTTTGCCTCCATACCGCCTTTTGTAGCACTAGATTTGGATAGTTGGGAAAGAGGCAAATCAGGCCAATCATTTGGGACTTGTTTTGACCACACCTGGTGATTGATCAAGTTAACATACAGGTTGGAATGATTAGTATATCAATCAGACTGAGTGATACTGTAGACCAAAGGGGGAAAACTCGCTCTGCGGCCTGATACAGAAGTAAAGGATTCCTAAAACCCAAGAGTTGTTGCTGTCCTTTATGTTCTTATACCCTAAAATGAAAAGCCAGTGAGGACAGCTCCGTTTGAGCTGACTACAGGTTCAAGGTTGACCAGATTATACAAGTGTTATTGCAAACCTCCTCAGGACACTCTCTGCTCAGGAGCAGTGCAAGTAAAGCTCTTCCAGACAGACAACAATCCCAACTCTTCTAGAGGTAAGATGCTGTTGTTTTGAAAAACTCACTGTTTGATTTCTTAATCTTCTTATTCAGTTGAAGTCTTTTTGTGGATCAATAACATAGAATACATTTTTAATGATGCAGGCTCGATCAGCTGTACGAGAACCTAGACTTGTCATAGAATATCAATTCTGAACTAAATCTATCACTCAAGACATTTACATAATATTATACTGGTATATTCATGTATTTAGTCATTGATCTCACTCGATATTCTGGGGTTATATCTGGCGATATTATGTGTTGATGCTAGTTTGTATTCCAGCAAAACTATAAATTAACTAAATACAAGTAATAATAATAATAATGATAATAATAATAATAATAATAAACGTTATTTATATAGCACCTTTTTAAAAGAAAGTTACAAAGTGCTTTACAAATAGATAAAACAGATGCAAATAAAAACAAAAATATAAGTAGAAACGGTAAAACACAGTGAAAGTACATAATTTTTTTGCATACATAAGAACATAATGTATTAAGTGCTTACTTAACCCTAGCTGTAATACAGTCAAATAACCAAAATGCAAATACTAATAGGTCTACATTTAGTGGGATATGTGGGGATATCCTTGAAATTATCCTAACCCTAACCTTAACCTTTACCCTTACCCTAACCCTAACCCTTACCCTTACCCTAACCCTTACCCTTACCCTAACCCTTACCCTAACCCTAACCCTTACCCTAACCCTAACCTTCCAGTTAGATGTGTCCTTGCTCTTACTGTATTAGATACCAAGAGATGATAACAATCATCTAATAATAATAATCAAATATACTGTAATTATGACTCTAGTTATGAAAATAATCTATTACTTAATGAATTACATTTTTAGGGGGTGTAAGTTACTCTTGTAAGGTGAAAATGCAGGTTGCATGAAATGTTATGGATATACCATTAGGTATTCATCTAGGTCTCTCTCAAAAACCCAATACAACGATCATCATGTTGTGTTGAGCCCGGAACCCTTGCTGGCGGAACGTTTCTGAGATGTATCAGGCGCTCCGCTTTAAGACGGATTGTTTTGGTAGTTACTCAGAGAACTGTCAAACATACGAGAGGTGTTCCCGGTACGAGCAGACTGCTGGCTTCCCGCAGTAAGATCTCTGACAACCACAATTTCTCAACACCTAACTATAGAAACATTTTACACCTTGATGTTAACTATATTGTTGAATGTCAACAAGAGCAATCTTACATTTTAACTGTAATGCAGGATCCTTGGTAGCTAGCTATCTACATCATTAGCTAGCTGTACGACTGCTCCCTAGGTTACCAGGGCCCAGGGGTCAATCATGTTCATCTGTCAAAATAGACTGGTTTCTGTGTGCTTGTTGTAGAATGACACACCTCATGCCTAGTGGTGCACACATGCTTTTTACTCGTTGGCATGAAATGTCACTACTAATGACATGGTAGATATCCCAGTCTGGCCTGCTGTTTACATGATTATCTAGCGTTCACACACTGTGTTAATCCTGTTAGTCCTGTTAGTCCCTCTTCGGGCTCACGTAGTCCTAATCGAGATTTAACAGAAGTGAGATCATCCCTCCCCAGGTAGTCAGCTACCTGGGCAGTGGTTAGCCACGGTCATGTAAAGCTCAACACTTTCTACTGTCAGTACTAGCTACAGTAAGTGTTTCTGAAGTGTCCTAACCACAAGCCAATGTTAGTGTATTGTACATCTTGTAAATTGTTGGCTTGATTTAAGCAGTTAGCTAGGTGGCCCCGTAAACAATATTTACTTATATTTGAGTTACATTTGTCATCAGTCCACCATAAGTATGGTCGTAAAATATAATTATGTTTTGCATACAAGGCTCATGGATATCTATGTATTGTACTTGTATTTACTGTACTTCCTGGAAAAGTGAGATATGATTATGCGTTGTCACAATGCCAGGGAACCAGTGGAGATGGTGGGTATCAGCTACCAGCTCTTAGAAGGGGCAGGCTCTTGTTTTGGTAGTGATAATGCAGTAATAGTGCTGCTATTTCAGGAGTATGATTTTAGGTGTGACTGCAATGTAAGCACTAGACAAGGCACTCGGGCTATACGCTATTAAATATCCATACGTTAGAAACGGCAGTATACACAAAGGCCTAACTGGAGACATTCATCATTTTTGCAGACAGGCAGGACTGGTACTCACGTCTGGACGTAAAAGTAAATATGTGCAAATATGTAACTCATTTGACCAGCTAAGCATGTATAGTAATTTACTTGTATTTACTGTTAATAGGTGTCTCCAGTTATAACATAACATCCTGCAGTTTATGACGTAAGGACTTTCATAGCGTATATAGGCCCACTTCACTGTAGACTAAGGTGAGACCCAATGCTTGATTTAAACTCCTCCAAGGTGATTTTTTTTGCAAACACACTGTGACCTTATCAATGTGACCTCTCCCATTCCTCTCCTATTTTCCAGGTCTGCAGGATGGCCCTGTCAGACAGCAAGGTGCTGGTTCTGGGTGCGTTGGCTGGAGCGGCTGGCATCAGTCTGGCCGTGGTCTGGTACCAGAGCCGGAGGGACAAGCGTCGTGGGTCCTTATATGAGCTTTACCTCGGCACTAATAATGCGGCTGCTGGGGCTGTGGTGGTGGGGGGAGCAGGTGAGGGTCCTCTGCACGGAAGACAGGTTGAGATTCTAGAGCGCCTGGGAGCTCTGATCCGTTGTGTGTCTGAGCTGAAAGATGAGGTGCGGGAGCTGAAGAACGCCCTTCCAGTGCTGCAGGACCATGTCAGGGATGAGCTGAGAGGGCGCAGTGGGGCCGAAGGCGGGCCACGCAGGGCCAGCCCCCTCCACAGGATCACACCCACACGCAGGAGGAGGACGGCAGCTGGGGCCGGGGCCAGAGCAGAGGGCCAAAGCTCAGAGGAGGCAGAGAGCGAGGGCGGGTGAGCCAATCTCTCTCTGGCATATTGAATTGTTAGATCTAGGCCTACATCTGGATGGTCTCAATTTGGTCTTAGATTTTAAACACAAAACCTTAGACCAAATGGGCCAACCAAATCAGCTGTGATAATGTGTATTTGAGCTCTAGGCTAAATGCAAGGAGAATGTATTTAGGAGTTAAGGAGCAGATGATGTATTGTATCCTATGAAACATCACAAAGGCCTAACACTGATAATGTAAATGGTGATAACTGAAGTAGACTCGACCCTCTCCATTATTCAGGCAATCCTCACCACTCATTGGCATTACTAAGATTTCCCCTTTGCACAGCTGCACCACCTGTGCATGATCAATAAACTCACACACTCCTCCTGCGTTACCAGCCAAATAGACCTGCTCAGTCATTATGTATCTGGTTAAATTAGAAGGTATGTGAATGTGCCTGGGGTGTCAGAGAGAGCTCCAATCTAGGGCCACACGCCCAGTCATCCTCCATCCACAGAGAAATTCCTTGATCACGCGCCAGGCTAGAATAACATAAACAACAGATGTCTCCATTAAAAATGCGCTGCCTTATAAAACATTTCTTATGAAAACAATACATCAATAAGTGGTAAATGAGGAACATTAAGGTAGAGGGCGACCCTTGTATTTAATTGTCAAGCAGGCCTAATATGTACAACTATTCTTGGACATACAGTACGTCAGAATGTCCTGTAGTCATGCGTCATAATTCTTCCTGTGTCTTGGCTTATAGCATGTATCGACATGTTGACCAATGTCATTGATGTGACGTTGATGTTGATGAATCCTATGCCTAACCCTAACCCAACAAAACATACATCATGTGTTTTGAACGTTCACTAAACACATTTGAACCACAAATGTTCCATACACAACTCACAAGAGTTGAGGAAGTAGAAAAGTGGACGTGGTATTTGTATATTTGTGAAATTTGGTGTGTGGGTGAGAGAGATAATTATGACAGATATTCTGTGTCTGTACAAGAAATAGCTATTTAAATTATCTTGATCCCAGCAAAAAAACTAAAAAAGTGTGTATTACAATGTTATTTTTAGAGGTGAATATGAAGTGAGTGATGTTGGGAAACTATACTGTGGATTAAGAATTTAAGGATGGGGGCGGGGGCATTGCTTTGGCTATGTTAGCATCACCTAGATTGATTTTACCTTTAAGCATGCCTAAATGCTCTGCAAAGGCTAGAGAGAAAAACAAACTCTACCTGCCTTGGCATCCAAACAAAGGCTCCTCCCCAGTTTGGTTCCAGATTGATATCCTGGCAGCAACCTGCCAGTCGCCTGGGAGCAATTCTTTGTAGGCTAACAACATAACAAGCAGGCCAACATCCAGAGCACTCTGGTTGGGTGGTTAATCAGTGTTGTGTGTGTGTGTGTGTGTGTGTGTGTGTGTGTGTGTGTGTGTGTGTGTGTGTGTGTGTGTGTGTGTGTGTGTGTGTGTGTATTTCAGGGAATCAAACCGTTTCATATATTGTCCAAATTAAACACTCATATTTATGCTTCAAGTCTGCGACCCATTGACCCCACCAGACGTTGGGTATCTTCTCTAGTGATGCTCTGCCAGGCCTGTACTATAGCCACCTTCAGTTGTTGTTTGCTTGGAGGTGTTTTTGCCATCATCAGGAAATGAAATGCATTTTCCATTGGAGTTAAATCTGAAGATTAACTTACAGTAGTCAATCAAGAACTTTTTTAGAAATTACTTTTTTAATTTTGGCCCTGAAAAGCTCCCTAGTTGCTATGGCAGTATGTTTTGGGTCATTGCCTTACAGTATGATGAAGCACCGTCCAATGAATTTGGAGGCATTTACTTGTATTCAAGCAGACAAGATGTTTCTGTACACTTCAGAATACATTCTGCTGCTGCCGTCAGCAGTTACATCATCAATTAAGACAAGTTAGCCAGTTCTAGAGGCAGTTATACATGCCTGAACCATAACACCCCCTCCACCATGTTTCCACAGATTAGGTGGTATGCTATAAATCTTGGACAGATAATTTTTTCTCCAAACTTTCCTCTTACAAGCACTCTGGTACATGAATATATAACTCCTTTTTCCAGACCCCTGCAGGCTTTTTAGGTACCCTTTAGCAAACTGAATTAACCCGACCATCCTTTTTGAAGATGACTAGTGGTTTGCACCTTGCAGTGAAGCATCTGTAGTTCGACTGGTGACATATTCTGCAGATGTTAGTCTCTGACACATTCACGCCTACCTCCTGGAGAGTGTTCCTGATCTGTGGGACAGTTGGTTTGGGGTTTTTCTTAATTATGAGCATTCGTCTGTCATCCACTGTAGAAGTCTTCCTTGACCTACCAGACCGTTTGCGATTGCTGACCTTCCTTGACTTTCAATGACACCTCTTTGGTCCTCATGTTGACAAACACCAGCAGACTTGAAAGGTAAACGCAAAGCCTAGAATCAATATTGGACATTGACAACTCTCTTATGCCTGCACAAGTGATGTGACAAAACACACCTGATTTACCAGAAACTCCTGTCAATTGTGGTGGATGTCTAGGATTTATCACTCTGTGCTTCAGTTCTTCGGAGGTAACAATCAAGAAATAAGTCCTGGGTAGCCACAATATCTGAGTCCGGTATTTATTGTTTGCAAACAAGAGACAAGAACGTAACAGCAGCCCAGCGTAAATTCGGAGGTCTGTTCAGCGCAAGTCTGAAGAGGCAATTCTCAAGGTTGTCTTTATACATATGAAACATAATGGTAGGCGCCACGATGTCTATCAGCTGATGGGCCTGTACTTACGCAGGGAGGGGGGCGAGAGAGCGAGAACAATGGGGAGACTTTCTCATTGATCAATCGGCGTTCAACATTTCACACCTACCGGCAAGATACGTCTGTCCCGCCATTACTGCTCTCCCTCACCACTCCCTCTGAAACCACCGCTATATATATGGTAAATCATACAGTGCTTCTCAGACCAATGGCTATAGAACTTTAGAGGTGTGGCAAGAGAAAATGTAATCACAGTATTTACACAAGTTGGATCAGTCATATGAAAGTGTATAACCTGAAAACAGTTCTATTAATGTATTTTCCATAACATAAGCTAATTGTCCCATTACTTTTGGTGCCCTGAAATAGGGGAACTATGTATACAACGTGTATAGAGCCAAAAGTAGAAAAAATACTTAATTGTTCATTATTTATGCAGTACACTGTATATCTGCTTCTCCTATACATGATGTCACAGATCAAGTAGTGTCATTTTGTAGGAGACTTGTCTCGTCACTTGTCTGTCTGTGTAGTGGAGGAGCCGTGATGTAAACATGGTTCCATAGGAACATGAGGACTCGCTGGGTCATACTGGGTCATCATCTCTCCCACACCTTAGTAATCAGTGTGTTCCTCCTCCCTGTTGGATAGCGAGAGGTAGACAAAGACATGGAGCCTTTCAGTGAACACAGGGCCCTGGTTTGAGTGACAGCCGTCGGCCCCATCAAATGCTCTAAATTACAGCCCAGGTTATTATGCTTTGCGCCAAATCGTGCACACCTCCCATGATTAAAGAGGCTTTCCCTCTGCCCTGTGATTTGTTGGAGCTGGGGGGTGAGGGCTGCAGTGGAGAAATTCCACCCCCGTAGGCAACAGTTTGGCATTAACCCAGAGGATCTAACTACACACCTAATCCTCCTCATCTATCTAAAGGGCTTTCGTTGTCTGTTGTGCCGTCTTAGAACTGTTGGGAATCATAGCACAACATCTCTGTTAAAGTCTCTTAACTAAGAGCCATGGTGGGTGGGGCACGGCTTTGTGTTTGTTTTCATTCTCATGTCTTGTTTTCTTTTTATTGTCATGATTTTTATCGTCTGAAGATCAAAAATGCAAACAAAATGTCAAATGCATCGACTGTGAATGCAATGATTGTGAGGGGTTCGCAGTTTTACATTTTGTATATGCCTGTGGTGTTAACGGTAGTGACAGCAAGATCTTGATAAAGGCACATCCCTGCGTCCGCTAAAGCTTCACTTACCATGGTCAAACATAGCCTACACTCTCCTTCCATGCCTATACAGTAGCAGGAGGCTATAGAGCCGGATTGGAACCCATGCCGACACAGGCATATGTGCGCTATAGGTTATGGTACTTATGGTACTTAACCACTGGATGACCCCAAGCCACAGGAATGTTATTTTTTGCTTTGTTTTCACTTCTATTACCTAAGCTGCCTTTTTGAATGTCCTCTTGTCTTCACACCCCTTTTCAGTGCCGTGTTGTGAAACTCTAGGGAGTGAGTCCTGTAGCATCTGCAGATAATTGCATGTTGATTCATAAAATGGTTAGAAAGACTCTCCTCGTCATCGTTTTTCATAAATCAGCTTTGTCTGGTGTGTTTGTAAAAATATTCAGACCATGACAAGCGTTGGCATATTTGCAGATTGGGCAAGGCTGTGCTTAAACATGAAGTGCAGTAGCGGGGTAGTGGGTACGGTGCTCAGTAGGTGACAGGGAGACTCACTCTGTATGACAAAACAGCTAAATTATGCACCAGGGCAGAGTTCAATGTGTAAGGTGTATCGCCACCCTTGCAAGGTGCAAAGCTCAAACACTTTGAGCCACTTAGTCTTCATCTGTCAAAACAGCTTCCTGGAAGGTATCTCCACATCAGTAGAGGGCCATCAATCTCAAAGACTGTGTGCTGAGCTGTCAAAGACCTAATTTAAAAGCATCATGTAGGAACTTGTAGTTCCTCCAACAGCTCCCGTTGCAGTTTATTATTCACATAGCATGCTGCTCTCTGTAGCTCAAGGACATTACAGCTTTTGTGTTTCGAATGATAGAGTTTATGTGACATTGGATAGTTGTTGATTTAAGGAGAAGAGTTTGGTTTATTCAGTAACAGGCATGTCTGATCACATACAGAGAGCAGTTTATAAAGAGGTTAAAAAGGAACTTGTTTAATGAAACACTTTAACTGTAGAATGATGTCAAAACTAATGGTGAGTGTCCAGGACAGTTACATTTTGTCTTTCTCATTCTGAATGACCGAGAGATATGTCTCTCCCTGGCAAACAGGCCTATATGTGTACATACCCTAGACAGAGCAGTCTGTCGATACTGCCTACCTTGGCTGCAACGAGAATAAATTGCAGCAGCCAGATTGTTTGCCCACCGCACGTGCATACACAGTCTGACCTTACCTATTCTGCGATAAAAGTGCAGTTGAAAAGACTGGTAAAAGCTCAACTCACCACGATGATAAACTAAGTTCTCTTCAGTTGATATACTCAAGAAGCACCAAATCCATACACATGACAATAACTGTTATTATTGTGTCAGTGTTTAGCCTTTGCGTTCACCGTGCGCTATGGGAACTCCAAGGTAATCAATGCATTGATATTACAGCAGATGTAAATGGGACTATATCTAACCAATGTTGGTGGTGTGTTAATCGTAGATTCTGAATCAGTTAGACTATTCGTTATCAATACCCAAGTCATGAATGTAGACTTATGGAAAGGAATCCCTTTTCAAATGTAAACACATTGAAAACATCAAATGGCCTGTGATAATCTAAAAGACGGTGATGAGGAAAACAATAATACACCGCTGCATTTTTCCTGATGCCAAAAAGTACAAAGATTATTTTAATTTCTTCAGAGAGCGCAAAAGAACAAGAGACCCAAAGATGAGGTGATAGCATGCCTAATGAGGTTAGTAATACAAATGCCATTACTATTCAACCGGTATCTTTTAAGGAACTCTGCTTTGTTTGTAGGACATTTCTCCTCTACTGAAATGAGTGCCTGCAGCCATCTGTCGGTAACTCGTAGTCTACTCGTAACAAGTAAGGACACCTCTTGAAGTGTCCTAAATGGTTTAGAACGTTTATGTTGACAACTTGCTTTTATTAATTTACGTAGCACAATGTGCATCACTCTCTGAATTTTCAAGCACTTATGAGCTTTCCTACTGTGAGAGGCTTGATAACTATGACTTGATGCGGTAAACAGAGACAAGAGAGCTTGCTGGTGTACGCGGGGGGCATAAATGAGGGGACAATATCGATGGGACAATATTTTTAGGGCAAAAAAATGCCCCACAGTACTCGGCATCTATGGTTGACTGTCTGCAGCCCCGAATCTCTACCATGTTTGTCAATTAATCTCACCCCCCCACTTCTCCCCCCACCTTTCATTTCTCCTTTAGCATGGCGCTAACATGCTCAGCACTATGCTCCCCGTCATGCTCCATTAGTAAGCCTGCAGTCATGCGGCACGGAAAGTACACCTGTACAAAAAGCCAACTGGAGGAAAATCAGCTTAACACTTTACATGTGAAGTCAAACGTTACACCTGTAACACGACTGACAACGCCACACAAGGACAAGATCTTACAATAATTTTTGGGTAGACCTATCTTTGTCTTGTGGCTTATTTTTTCAACCTTTCCAGTTAAATGCCAGAAAAACAGGCACAGTAGCTTGTCCTTCCCACCTTATCGCTTAGAGGAGAAAAGCCATTGTAAATTGTAATTGTTCTGACACTGTGTCACTTTGACACTGATTTTATTTATTTATTTATTTTCCACAAACGCTGCAGGTGCAAATAACTTGCAATCATCAACCCCACCCCCCCTTTCGTTGTTTTTGTATTGTTGGAAAGAAGGCCTTGCCTAATGGCCTATTGGCATGTTTGATTATGAGATGAAGTTTCCTTTTTATACAAAGAGGCTCCTTGTGCAGAGGTGATGTAAGGCCAAGACCTTCAACTCAACCTGCAGCGTCATTGCTCCTCCCTTCTATTTTTGGCTGAAGGGATGAATCACTAACGGATTTACAAACACTCTGGAGCACCGTTATTAAGACAGTTACCATTGCTTAATCCTGAGCATTTTCTTTTCTTTTAGCACTATACTCCAACATTTTGTATTTGAAATCAAACAATTACTATGTTAACCACCTGGAAAACTGTCTTGTGGACAGATACAACTAATAGCATCACCACAGAAGATACCCAGCGTCTGGTGGGGTCAGTGGGTCACAGACTTCAGGCAGTTATTGCATGCAAAGGATTGACGACCAAATACTAAACATGAGTACTTTATTTGGACATTATTATGTATTCTTTTTGCCAGTACTAATGGAGCCCTGAAATAGGGAGAGTACGTTTAAAAAACAGTTTTTAAACATACTTTCTAAATGGTGAACCCAATCTGAAAAAAAAAAAAACATTGAATTAAATCTCTACTTTGACCCCATAGTAATTGTTTGATTTCAAATCCAAACTGTTGGGAGTATAAAGCTAAAAGAAGACAAAATACTTCCTCTTTCCAATACTTATGGAGGGCACTGTAACCTAATTGTTACTGTAGTCGTATTGGTAGTAGGCATTCAATATGTTCTGCTTGTTAACAGAGACCGTGAGTTGTCATTTCTTGGCCCTAGTCACAGGAAAAATCACTGGAAGGGGTAGTTCAGCAGCAAAGTCGTGGGAACCATGGGTAATGGACCTTATCTAGCCCTGGAACTGTCTGTACTCTGTCTCCATTCAGCCTTAAGATCAGCCTGGCCCTAAGTGGCCCTGACACCATAGGTGCCAATTGAGCTGGGCTGAATGTTCACAGGACCAGAGGATGTTGGGATGGTAACTCTTCATCAGGTTTGTTTTGAAGGGATTTACTATGGTGACCGCCACTGCTAAGCTCCCATGAAAGACTCTCTCATACCCCCTGGCTTCCCTGTCTGCATATTAAATGTCCAATCCCTCGCACTGAGAACATCGGGGAGAACATTTTGAATAGATGTCTAGAACAAAAGTAGAGCAGTACAAAGACGTTTGAATATACCTACATGTGTGGTACATATGGCAAAGGACAATAGTATAGGGCCCTGGCCACAGCAAACTATCAGAAAACTGATAAAAACGTGTATGTATAAAATCACTATCCAATTTGATCTATGGAATTCAGGTGTAACTTTTGAAACAACCTAGCAACTGAACAATTCAACCTAGCAACTCAATACAAAACCTTGTTTCTAATTGGCTAAATGGACGATAGAAAGGCGAAAATCGGTGAGTCCACTTCTCTAGAGCACCCATGGCTAGTAACAACATGTTTGTATAGAAACCAAGTATCAGCTAGGACACTACATTTTAGAAAGTGCTTTCGTTGGACCAAAACAGTAAGTGAAATATTGATTTCAAGGGATCTCATTCCCTGATCGCTACTGATTAAACATAGTCATTACAACCATTAGGAAGCTTTTAGAAAGCTTGAATGCTACATACAGTAACATGTGATTTTCAGCTTGAACCAGAAGTAAGTTCAACGACAGCACGCTTTGGAACTCTATACTAATAAGACTACTACTAGTGTATGTTCTACACAGCAAGGTGAGAGACATTGCACAGCCGATTGGTGATAATTGGTGGTCCACACTCACTATTTAACATCAAAGCAATCAAAGCAATCCCCTCCTTCTCAAACTCTGCACGCAGTCAAGTTTAGGAGGGCCCATTGGTACTTAGTTTACACAGTGTTGAAATAGCATGGCGGGACTTCTGATGTTTTTTTTTCTCAGGGCAGTATACTCGTTCAAACAGAGAGATGACGATGTTACACACACATAAATGCATCCTGGGCTTATTTCTCTCACAACTAAAGTGATTCATGGGCCGTGGAATGGCGTGAAAGGAATGCGCTGATCATTCGGTACTACGTGCTGCTTCTCTCATCACCTCCATTGAGTAACTGTCGGGAGGGACAGAGAGAGAGGACTGCTGAATGAATGAAAGGACACATGAATGAATGACAGAACAAATGAATGAATCAATAAATGAATGAATGAACGATGGTAAGTAAACAAGGCTGGGAGGCTCCTCAGGTATACATCTCTGTGTATGCTGAATGCAGAGAATCACATGGCAGTAGGCCTGCATTGTAAGTGTAAAGCAATTGCAAAAACAGAAGGCAGAGGCACAAAAATCAGAGAATGGCCATTGCCCAGACATAAGCAGGTCCATTCAGATCTTTAAGCCCCACTGTACTGGATGATAAATGGGTTCAGCACTTGCCTGCATGTTTAGAGCTTACTCTGAGGTCACTGTGCAAAGGGGGGATTAAGAACCTCGGTTTGTAAACAGGCCACAGGTCCAGATCCCAGGAACAGCAATGGCCAGTCTATCCTTTAAACACATTGGTTCTTTATCTTTTTAGACTATAATTATTGCTACTTCTGCGCATTTGAGGATAAAGACCATTTAGTACTAGCCAATCTTTAAAATACTGTTTACTCTATTTGTGTATTATAACATTTAAGACACTACCAGTCCCTGTGTGTTGTGTGAGTAAGTGGACCAGTGCAGATTTATGGCTCTGCTGCAGATGTGTGTTTGCATTATTTCTCAGAGCAGTGTGTGCATCTGTGTGTGGACAGATTAGGAGCTGCGGTCTCAAGCAAACATTGGCATTAAAGCAACAAGCAAGGGGAGTCTCTGAGTTGCCATGTTGCGCTTCTGGCCGAGGAGAGACTGACAGCTGCATAATCTCCACAGAAAGCCTTCTATGACTGGGTGTGCCTCCAACTTTTTGGAGGGATTCAATAAGGCTATAATTTAAAATGGAAAGAATAGGCCCAGGTCTTCCTTGCATTTTTCTGCCTTGACCTTGACTGTAACAGTGTCTAGTCTACTTCAAGACAAGCAAACCATGAAGTTTTAGGTGTTAGATGTTTGTCAGGTAACTTGTGGTTTCAGACAAAGTTGTTATTTGAGGATGGCAGCATTCCACGATTTGCTAGTCATGTTGTAAAGTCATTTGATTAGCTGTCTCGGCAGAATTGCTGTTTTCTCATAAAAAAACAGTTATTTTGCTCCGAGGCACAGACTTCAATAATCTGGTACTTTGAGCCTGAGGTGTGTGTGTGCAGGATCTAGATGGGGCTTCCGGCACCTGCTGGGCTCATGTCATGTCAGCAGCTCGCTCCAACACATCCCCCCTAGAACCATCGCTCGCAGACCCAAACGTTCTCTTAACCGCTGATGACGCAAATGCAGCTCCTGCCAGTACTTAATGGAGGCCTTCATGTTTTCACTTTCCTCCATGCCTTTCATTTTTACCGTACTATGTCATTAATATAATTTTTTTTACACCTTCTCTACTCAAGTGTTAGCTAAGGGTGTTAGCACGTACTTAAAGTCATTGAAATGGGACATAAAACTGGGGCTAATGCAGCCTTGCGTGCCTTGCTACGACAGAGACAAACAAGTCTCCTTGTGTTCAGCGGCAAACCCTTCAGGTATCCACATAAAAGACGTCTTACTCAAGATGTCTTAACTGCCAGCATTTATAAACAATTATATGACCCACTTGTATAAACAAAAATGTAGCTGTTTGTGTGTAAACATGTAGTGAATGTTAATCTGTTATTGACTGTGTCTGGCAAAGGGGGTTGATTAAAGGCACTCGTACTCCGATGAGGGGGGGGCTGGGATAATAAAAAGGCTTCAGAGGAGGATTCTGTCATAATATTAGTTGGCTTGGAGTGTTTGCAAGGTGTTTGGGGCATATTTCCATAATGAATGGGGCTCTATGGGGCCCAAAATGTGACTACTCAGTAAGGAAGCAAAATATGTAACCAAAAAACAGCATTTATTTGTATTTTTTAAAGTGGAACATCCCTTTAAGGCTTTATTTTGATTGCTGGCCTCTCTGGAGATATATTCACCCCTACATCACATTACTGTTACGTGCTATTACTGTAGTTGTTTACAACTTATTATATTCTTACAACCCCGTGAAACATTTAAAGGCTTCTCACTGCAAATGAGTTCTAGCTCAGACCAAGTCTCTTGCTCAGGGCAGACTGGAGGCAGGTAACCACATTAGAGATTTGAACCACCCCCAAACATTGAAACACCCCCAATACAGTTCTTCTTCCTCCCACACAAGTTACCAACTTTGGAAACTGAGAATACTGTGGAGTTTCACGACTGAATGAATTTTACTAATGAATCCTTTAACACATTTGGGTTTCAGGTACATGACGGCTTTTACAGACTCTGAGGATGAGGAGAAGAGTGAAAGTGGGCAGAGTGGGGAAGAAGAAGAGCCTGTGGACGAGCTCTCAGCCTTACTGGAGAGGATTGACTCTCTACATAAAGGCAACGACACAGACAAGAGAGAGTGCCTTGCCACCCTACTGGAGAAGAGGGAGGAGGTAGGCCAGATCTACCAACTGTCCTAGTGTTGTTAGAATGGATGCTAGGCAGGGTGGTAGTGTTGAGTTTTAGAAAAAAGAGAAGAGACATTCAGTCAAAAGAACACAATCGATTCTGGAGTCAAACCTTTCTCGGACACAGCCGGAAGGCATAACTAACTTTTCCAGAGCAGAACACACAATCTTATCGACTTTGTCCTTGGTGCAAACCATCTGTTGTTTTGGGTGATAGGCAGTGAATTTACAACAGGGTAGGTTTATGTTTAGACGAAACAAGACCAATGTTTGGAGGCCATTTGGGGACTCATGACCCAGAGAAATGTTTATAGGAGACCCAGGGACAATCAGAGGGGTTAAAATGAATTCTTAACAGTAGGATGACTCCGTTTGTTGACACTGATTTCATATTTCTCTTTTCTTCATAGTTCGGACAAAACTCTCCCTTTCTATGGCGACTGGTTCGGGCCTACTCCGATCTTCATGACATCACCTCCAACCTGGAGGAGAAGAAGACCCATGCTGAGACTGGTAATCCTACCATACAGTACTAACTAACACCTAAACCCACATGGTTCACTGGAGCCATGCTAGGTCATGAACACAGCTGTGTAGGCCACCCTGTACTGGCCACCCAACCACCCCTTGGCACTATCTCAGAGTCTCAGGGAGGCCTGCTAGTCGTCCTACTTTACTTCAGCCATTTAATGACATCTGGAAAACCCAGTTGGCATTAAGCTTCATCCATGCAATGACCTCAGTCATCCAGTTGAGATCAAGCGGCAGAGAGAGCTGGCAGGAGCTGTGGCAAGCATTGGCCAAGTTTGTGAGCACAGCTGTTTGCGGTCACGGGTGGGGTTACTATGAAATACTTACAATGTGGATCACAAATACTGTAATGCATGATGAACAACTGGCATGGTCTATTGCTTTACATGAAGTTATCAAAAGGAATAAGAAAATACGCATATTTTTCCCATGCAATCCAACGTGTTACCTAATTTTTTGCTTGGCTATTTGATCTTTCATGCAAACGTGGAGTGTTCTGAACATGTGCACTGTAGCAGTGTTTCCTATGATTTCCACCGTAGCTGTCCCACCTGTTCTTAACCAGTAAACTCACACGTAATGGCAACCCTGGATGCAGATCCATGGACCTCTGTATTCCGTGTAAGAAAAACTCAGGGGGAAACACTGCACTGTAATATGACGTAATGCTGTTGGCAAAACAGAAACACATCTTAAATAGCTTCTATAAAAGACCAGGCAATATGGAGTTATTTTTCTATTTTTCTTCTTTGAACACACAACACATATGTATGCGCTACTCAGTTGTAATTGCAAGCAAGAGGACCAAGGTGTTAAAATCAAGAGGTCTTTTAGAAGGCTACAGCTTGCATGTTTTATATACATGCCCTTGCCAAAACCTTTTTTTTTTGTAAGTGAGTTACAATAACTTGCCAGGCTTTGCATGTCTTGTGTAAGTAACGTTGTAACAATATGCAGGTCATAAGCCCTCAGCATATTAATAGCAATATGGGATACCATCTTGAGTCTTTTTTTAAACAGAGACTATTTTGTGATTGTATTAAAGTACAAACTGGATTGACCTGTTTCTCCTTAATCCTTCCTCATTAATGTGCCTCTAATCAAGGCTGGCCAGGTGCTTTCCACAAAGGCACCACTGTCAAGGGGTTTTGAAACACACTACAATGCAATGCTGGATATTTAAAGCAACAGGGGCATCATATTAAAAGTACATGTTGGTGTAGAAATCAACATTTTCACTCGAAATAAAGAATGTGAGACTGACACAATTGTCTCGTCAATTTGGATAAATCAAATGAATAATTTATTATCGCTCATTCAATACACAATCAATGTTGTAGTAAAATGCAATATTAATAATCAACAGAAAGAAAAAATACTTTAAAGGAGAGACCAACAACAGACCCCAGGTGAAAATAGAATAGTTGTTTACTGAAAGCCACAGCTCCCAAAGACTTGTTTTTTGTTATATACTGAGAAGACCTTCTAAAGCATATGCTTGGAGAGGACAGATAACTTAGTCCCGTGACACTTGTATCTCACCCCAGGGCCATCATTGTCTAAATTCCCCACCTATCTTATGTTCTCAAAACATCGCTTCCGACGCACAAGCCTCTACTTAATAACACATTACACAGCCAGTATCAGTTGTCCCTGAGCACCCCCCCTAAGGCACATGACTGTGTTATACGTTTAAACCTTCTGTTACATACATTTTAAAATGTAGTTGGTCACAACAAAGTGTAAGAAATAGTATGAATGGAAGTTCAGTAAGAGGTCAAGACAGACATCTATTCACAGTACCAATTCCTGTTATTCAGATTTCTTCATTGATATATATTAGACAGTTTGAAACTGTCGCTGGCTTGATGACAGGTTTAAGGGGGAACAATGGCGAAATATGAGAATTTATTGTTCCTAAACCTCCCGGACATAGGGGTAGACCATCTATCAAAGATTGCGCCTCTCTCCTTCAGTGAGAGTTGCAAAGTGCCAATCAAATATCCCAACTGCAGCGGTGCAGGGCTATAGATAGAATGTTTATTTTGATCCACGATTGGCTGCATCTTACAAAGCCCTATCTATGGCTGCAGTTGGTAGGAAGGCATGTAACCTTCTGACCCAGTCCCTATGGTCAGTGCTTTACGGATCCACCGCAAAGTCTGGGAGTTTTAGGAACCATTACAAATTCCTATATTTAGCTGTTATTCCCCTTTAAGGCCCAGCTCTCATCCTGAAATATCTTTCATATCTCTTCTCTTATTGGTTAATTGTGAATCCAAGTCTCTCCTATGGTTTTTGCCTTTGCTTTTTGTGCGTAATTATCGTGACTTTTGTGTTGTTCTTTGAAACTATACATCCATTGAATCTAAATCAATTTTATGAATTTGTGAATCAATTTTGTTTATATAGGCCTACTCTTCACTGAACATGTGAACAAACATGTGCTGGATGTGTTGCATATGCTGAGCTTGTCATATCCACTTACTCCCCTCAGGGAAAGGAGTTGGAGAGGAAGCTGTAACGCTGAACCCTATGTGTGCTGACAGTCATCAATGGTGAGTGTTTTCTATCCAGGTATTCTACTCATCCTCCAGAACGTATGTCCCTTGCCTCACTCAAACTGAAAGTTTACAATCGCTCGATTATGTCTCTTATGGCAAGGAACAATGTGTCTCCATCTACTCAAACCTAGACAGAAACAGTATAGGCTAAAACATCTCTTTGCATGTCCCACCCCACTGCTAGGAAGTTTGTATTTATAGCCTCAATGTTGTGTCAGCATCACTGCATTGACTCAACATCCCAGCATTCCCACATCAGCGATGTATGGACCCACCCACACTTGTTGCAGCCATGTGCATGCACAAGGACCTTCAAGTTTGCTAAGTAAACATAGGCTATTGTTACAATCCCTGAAGCACTCTCTGAGCTGTGGCCAAGGAAATGATCTATTGAAATAGCATCCATGGAAGATTGCCTACTTTCCCTCTCTTTTCAACTGCTGTGTGTTCATCACTGCTTTAATCCCCAGAGAGATGGCCATGTATAGGAGCATAATGAATTTAAACAGAAAGGTGCTGAAAACCACCCATTCAGAGGCAAACTGAAGCTAAATGACACACCCAAGACTCAAGCTTGTGTTTGAATGCTTACCGTCCTGGAGTGATGCTATCTTCGAGCCATCTAACTCATGTGAATCAGTCATGGATGAATTAATATCCAATTAACCTCTTGAGTTAATAAAACCCAGAGACCGAATTAAAGCATGCAGTAGATGTTTTCCACTCCCATGGGGAGGTTCAGGGGCTAGTAGGCCTGGTTGAGTAGCGAGTATGCCTGCAGCTGTCCCTGGATCAGTGACTCAGGCCTTTTTGGGCAGTGTGTGGCAGGAATCTTGTCTTTACAAGCATCTCGGCTGGAGTGCCTAGCTCTGGTAGGTAAAATAAGCCAATCATTGCTCCATTGACTCAAAGGGAACCACTCTGAAAACATTCCACTGTTTATGTACAGTACTAGAGGGAGAACAAACATATTGATTTGAAATAGAGTGTGAACTCTATTAGAGTTCACCCTCTATAGACAGAACTCTGGATGTAAGGACAGTCTGTGACATCAATTAGGAGTGAAACTTCACATTTACATTTATGGCATTTAGCAGACGCCTTTATTCAAAGCGACTTACAACAAATATATTTGTTTAAGTAAGTGAATCATCTATCCATCAGTCATCAAAAGATAAAGTAATCAATGCTAAGACCAGGGGCCATAGGCAGTCGCAATGCTAGAAGAAGGCTTTTTTTTATTTTTTATATTAACAGGAGAGAAACTTGTACAGGGGGGTAGTGGGGGTGAAGAGGTCTTTAGGAGGGACCGTTAAGATGTGAAACTATACAGTTTACGTTCCTGTTGTTTGTAAACATTGGAGTAAAACAGCCTTATAGTTTGTCTTATGATGGGGGAAGTTACATTTTGGAGGATTTTGTTTCAGGATGCCCTTGAGCCAAAAGGGGTCCCCTAAATAGTCAGAAATAATGCCCAGAAATGATCTCATTGATCAAAAAGCGGTATCTCCCAATACCCATATCATAGAACTAAGATATAAGAGATACTCTGAATCAATGTTGTAACTTTAATTGTTACAGATAATTCATTGTAATACATTGACAGTTATACTGATTATTATTATATTGACAGGATAATATTTACATGACTGATTGATATTTCATTGTGTTAATGCTGTGACACATACAGATAACTATTTACGTATTTGATTTGTATGGTTAAAGGGTTAGGGTTAAGGTTACCAGAACTACTACTACCATAATGCCTTGCGGATGTTGTACTTCGCTTTGGCAAATATTTGGCAAATATCGGAGCATGCAAACCAGCAGACTCCAACGGGGAAGTCCCTTGTGTCTTTTGTGAAATATGATGAAGCCACAAACAAAACTGACACACAAAAAAAATCAATGGCAGACAGATGTTTGCTGAAGCGAGAGTTTGTTAGTTACACCCTGGTTACACCAACACATGTGTGAATTTGCACGTATGCTGAACCTCCACATACATCATAGCCCTGCGTAAGTAATGGGGGTTAGGGTTAGGCATTAGGGTTAGACATTTTTTCTTTTTTAGGCTCTACACTCCGAAAGTTTAGATTTGAAATCAAACCATTACTATAAGGTTAAAGTAGACATTCTCAGCTTCTCAGTATTTCTGTAACTATTGGTTTCACCATTCAGAAATTAGAACAGTTTTTATGCATGGTCCCCCTATTTCAGGGTACCCAAAAGTGATGGGACAATTAGCTTGACAGGTGTTTCTGGTTCTCTACTTAAAGTCACAAACCTACTTTTAGCAGCTGATTCAAGTCAGTGTTCCAGTTTAATTCTCCTTGATCTTAGTGCAGCTTTTTATACATTGATCATACCATTTTAATAAACTGCCTTAGATATTGTGTAGCGATTACAGACACTGCCTTTAAATGGTTCTCGTCATACCTCTCAGGCAGACAGTTCTCTGTTGGTCTAAGAAAGTGTGTCTCTTCCTCAGCCTCAGTGAACTTTGGTGTGCCACAAGGCTCCATTTTAGGCCCATTTTATTTTCATTAAACAGTAGGTAGAGGTTTAATCCCTGCACGCTGCTGCTGCACGCCGCCACACCTATATGCGGTGTGAAGTGATGGCGAATCAGATAGATTGGCAAAATCAAGTTTATTATGGCAGCTCATTAATTACAGAGATGCAGAGTGGAAATGGTTTAAATATCAGGTTATTTTAACGAGATCTACTCTCATACCGTCATCACGCATTCTCTCAGCAGAGAAGCGGGGGAAATGTTGAGCACAATTATATTTCCTGAGGGGGTGCTGCCTAAGGGGGGTGGTGAAGTCTTTGGACGAACCTTAATTTAGAAATAATGAATGTCTTCATGGACACTTCATAAAATGATATCAGACATGGAGTATATGTGGCAGTGTGTCCGAGAAATTGCATATTAATTAACTCATAGGATATAAGTTCTTAATTGATTCCGCGCATTTCAGCTATATGGACATAAGTATGTTAGGTGAAATATATATAACGTGAACTCAGAGCGGTGCCAGAGTTGAATGTTGAAATGTGAAAAATCAAGTTTATTATAGCAGCTCATGAATTGCAGATCACGCATTCTCTCACAGCGCAGAGAAACTGGAAATGTCTAGCATGTCTAACATGAATAAGGGCGAGTCGGCTTTAATAATGTAACAGAATGAGTGGGATTAAGACTGGATAGAAAAGTAGGGATAATTTGAAGGGAGAGCGTGCTGGATAAATTGTCATGCCTTTGTTTGTTAATCGGAAAAGATCAAGGTTGGCTCTAATCATTCGCTGTGCTCTCTCCATCCTCTTTGACGAGAGAGCCAGCGTCAGATATTTTTGGTGACTAATAGGATTTATAGGATTATTGAGAGTCCGTATTGGTAAAAATGACGACAATTATTAACAACTAATTTGGCCACGTATTTTTTATATACCTGACGCTCTCAAAAAGCAAATGAATACAAATGCAATTTACACAAATCAGCAATATATACTACATGGTCCATCCGACTGCAGCCATGTATTTTCTCCGAAATATGTAGAGAGGAGGCTGGATGACTGTCATTCATATACCATTAACCAGCAACAGCAACACATTCAATAACATCCCGCACAGCGCCCTGCATCAAGAGAACAAGAAAAGATTAACCTCCCGAGGTGCGGGCAGGGCTGCGCGAAGCCCACAGATCGACCGGCCCATACACCAGCCCCGCAGCCAAATATACATTTTCGTTAAAACATGGAGCAAATAAAATACTGTAATGTAATCTTGTTTTGTGCACACATTTCTTATCATAATGTCATTGCCTATTTGGGAGGTGCCGTCAATCTTCTATGAACTAACGGAATTCGTTAAATGAAGAACTACTGTTCTTGGGGAGGAGTGCGATCATTCAAATTGTTTTTCTACAGTGGCTAGATAAATTGTCACACTTTTGTTTATTAATAGGAAACGATTATGAACGCCAAATACGCTACAATCCGCCCACCTCTTCCTCTAATCCTATTGAAATGTATTTGAGCAGATTGGGCAGGCCTGATACAGTACGTGTCCATATTTGGAGTTTGTAATTACAAGTATATGAGGGCTATAATAACAGTCAGATAAATATATCCGTTTTGCATTACGTTGCTCTTTCTCACTACTGTATATGCTATCACTTTGTGTGGTGGTGCGCATTGACATACAATAGGCTCTTGCTAGGACAGGATCAAGCCCTTGCGCTTCTCGAAAGCCCAACCTCCCCGGTTGTTGTTGGAGTGTACAGTACATGTATGCCTTATGTATAACCATAAATAAACATTTTTCTGCATTTTTATCTCTGCATCAGTTTCATTATTTATCGAAATGTCATACACAATGCGCAATAAACTCACAAATAATAATAACTTTGGTTTTCATTAGCGACCTGTCACAGTGCACACGTCTCGAATATCAAATACAAATATTTTATCACCGTGTCTTTCAACAATCTAGATTAAATAGATGTGTTAAAAGATTTATTTTACAATATCACACGCGGCCAAAAAACGCTCACATGTTTAACAGATGATGGGCAACATTTTCATTGGGTAGAGAGGGGACGACGACGACATGCATCTTCTGACAACATGCTCCGGGCAATAGCCAAAATGCGAGGGTGATCAGACCACATCGATATACAGACAAATATATGTAACACTCTCGTGATCAGAGCTGTTTATTTTGACTGATTCATAAAAGTTATCATTTCAATAATCTGAAGTACTGTACATTCAGTGCCAGAGCAGAAAATTAATGTCACAAACTGCGCTCTTTGCTTTATGAGCACACTGTGTCCATATACAGTAGCCTACTGCTGAAATGCGTAGAATCAACCGAGAAACATTATCTCCAAATGGAAACAACAACTCATAAGCTCCTCTTCACATAATTAATCAGGCGGCAATGTTTGTAAACACACTGTAAACATATCCACCATGCTCAATGATGCCTCCTGGTGGTGGTTTTGATGAGGTGAATGACCTGAAAAAAACCTCACCAGCGGCATCACGTGGTCTCGCGTCATCGTCGCAGCGGTGGCTCTGCTCTAAACTTCGACCTCCTGTTCATGCTTCCACTAGGCCAGATTATCCGTAAACACAATATTTCCTTACACTGTTATGCGGACGACACGCACTGACAGTGCATTCGGAAAGTATTCAGACCCCTTAACTTTTTCCACATTTTGTTATGTTACATCCTTATTCTAAAATGGATTCAATTCATTTTTTCCCTCATCAACCTACACACAATACCCCACAATGACAAAGCCAAAACAGGTTTTTAGAAATGTTTGCTAAATTATTAAAAATAAAAAACCGAAATATCACATTTAAATAAGTATTCAGACCCATTCCTATGACACTCGAAATTGAGCTCAGGTGCATCCTGTTTCCATTAATTATCCTTGAGATGTTTCTACGACTTGATTGGAGTCCACCTGTGGTAAATTCAATTGATTGGACATGATTTGGAATGGCAAACACTTGTCTATATAAGGTCTCACAGTTCACAGTGGATGTCAGAGCAAAAACCAGGCCATGAGGGAACTGTCCGTAGACCTCTGAGACAGGATTGTGTCGAGGCACAGATCTGGGGAAGGGTACAAAAAAATATTTGCAGTATTGAAGGTCCCCAAGAACACAGTTGCCTCCATCATTCTTAAATGGAAGAAGTTTGGAACCATAAAGACTCTTCCTAGAGCTGGCCGCCCAGCCAAACTGAGCAATAGGGGGAGAAAGGCCATCATCAGGGAGGTGACCAAGAACCCATTGGTCACTCTGACAGAGCTCCAGAGTTCCTCTTTGGAGATGGGAGAACCTTCCATAACGACAACCATCTCTACAGCACTCCACCAAACAGGCCTTTATGGTAGAGTGGCCAGACGGAAACCACTCCTCAGTAAAAAGCACATGACAGCTTGCTTGGAGTTTGCCAAAAGGCACCTAAAAGACTCTCAGACTATGATAAAGATTCTCTGGTCTGATGAAACCAAGATTGAACTCTTTGGCCTGAATGCCAAGCGTCACGTCTGGAGGAAACCAGGCACTGCTCATCACCTGGCCGATACTATCCCTATGGTGAAGCATGGTGGTGGCAGCATCATGCTGTGGGGATGTTTTTCAGCGGCAGGGACTGGGAGACTAGTCAGGACCGAGGGTAAAGATGAACAGAGCAAAGTACAGAGAGATCCTTGATGAAAACCTGCTCCAGAGCGCGCAGGACCTCAGACTGGGGTGAAGGTTCACCTTCCAACAGGACAACAACCCTAAGCACACAGCCAAGACAACACAGGAGTGGCTTCGGGACAAGCTCTGAATGTCCTAGAGTGGCCCAGCCAGAGCCCGGACTTGAACCCGATCAAACATCTCTGAAGAGACCTGAAAATAGCTGTGCGCCAACGCTCCCCATCCAATCTGACAGAGCCTGAGAGGATCTGCAGAGAAGAATAGGAGAAACTCCCCAAATACAGGTGTGCCAAGCTTGTAGCGTCATACCCAAGAAGACTTGAGTCTGTAATCGTTGCCAAAGGTGTTTCAACAAAGTACTGAGTAAGGGTCTGAATACTTATGTAAATGTGATATTTCAGTTTTTTATTTTTAATAAATTAGCAAACATTTCTAAAAACCTGTTTTGGCTTTGTCATTATGGGGTATTGTGTGTAGATTGATGAGGGGAAAAAAATAAATGTAATCAATTTTAGAATGAGGCTTTAACATAACAAAATGTGGGAAAATGAAGGGTTCTGAATACTTTCTGAATGCATTGTATATCTTCCCATTAAACCTCATGATTTGTCCAGTTTAGCTTCTCTTGATGATTGCTTGAAAGATATTAGATGTTGGATGTCCCAGAACTTTTTCAATTGAATGACAGTAAATCTGTGGTAGTCATATTTGGCCCTCCTAGCTCCACGGTAGCAACACAGGACAGTCTTGGGTGTCTGTCTGCCAACATGAAATCTTCAGCTTGTAACCTAGATGTGATTTTTTTATACTGACCTCAATTTCCAGAACAAATCAAAACAGTTGTACAGTCATGTTTTTATCAGTTGACAAACATTTCTAAAATACAGCCTTTCATTTGCCGATCTAGAAAAAGTCACCCATGCATTCATCTCATCTCATTGAGATTATTGCAACTCCCTCTGTTCTTCCCTCAGTAGAAAGTCCCTCTCACGGTTGCAGATAGTCCAAAATGCAGCAGTTAGGCTTTTAACCAGCACTAGGAAAAGAGACCACATCCCCAATTTTAACCTCCCTACACTGGTTACCTGTTAGTTTTATAATTGATTTTAAATTGAAATGGGCTGTTCCAGAGTCTCGACTGTAGACAAAAGGTGATCATGCCTTTGCCATTAGGGCCCCTAGACTCTGCAACAACCTGCCTGATGATATTAGGCTAGCAAGATCAGTATTTTCTTTTAAATCTCTTCTTAAAACTCATTTTTATAGACTAGCCTTTAATTGATGCTGCACTTATTCTTTTTCTTCTTCTTCTATTATTATTATTATTATTATTATTATTATTATTATAGTATTGATTCTTGGCTTTGCAAACATCATTAAAAGGAAAGAAAGCACAGGTGAGCTCAGAAATCGCCCTGGTAGGCCAAGGATGACTTAGTCTATAGTGGATGACTGAAGAATGCTCACCATGATTAAGAAAACCCCCAAAACAAACTGTCCCACAGATCAGGAACACTCTCTATGAGATAGGTGTGAATGTGTCAGAGACTACCATCCGCAGAAGACTTCACCAGAAGAACTACAGAAGCTATATTGCAAGGTACAAACCACTAGTGACAGCCACAAAAACAGGATGGCTAGGTTATGGTTTGCTGAAGTACCTAAAAGAGCCTACAGAGTTCTGGAAAGAGACAAAAAATGTACCAGAGTGATGTCTAGAGTAAAGTGTGGAGAAAAAAAGGAACTGCCCAATATCCACAGCATACCACCTCATCTGTGAAGAATGGTGGAGGGGGTGTTATGGCTTGGACAATTCCACTGGAATTGCCTTCATTGATGATGTAACTGCTGACAGCAGCAGCAGGATACATTCTGAAGTGTACAGAAACACCTTGTCAGCCCAAGTACAAGCAAATTCAAGATTCAAGATTCTTTATTTGTCACGTGCATACAAGTATACAGTGAAATGCAAAAGTGACAGTGCCACAGAGTAGTGCAACAATACGTTTTAAAATAGAATAAAATAAAATAGAAGTACTAAAAAATATACAGTATGGACAGTATAAACAATATGAACAGTATAACCAGTAAGCATATAAGTAAGCAATATAAATAACAGATGGATTATATGTGTGCATATGTGTTAAAATGCCTCCAAACTCATTGGTGTTGCCTCCAATACTCATTATATTCAACATACAGCAGGACAATGACCCAAAACATACTGCCATAGGGCCAAAAAGTGGAAAGTTGTTGGCTGGCCAAGTCAATCTTCAGGTTTAAAGACTATTGAACATGCATTTAATTTGCTGAAGAGGAGAGTATAGGCAAAACATCCTCAAAATAAACAACAACTGAAGTACAGTTGCAGTACATGGCTGCAGTACAGGCCTGGCAGAGCATCACCAGAGAATATACCTGGTGTCTGGTGGGTCAATGGGTCACAGACTTCAGGCAGTTATTGCATGCAAAAGATTGTCCACCAAATACTAAACATGAGTGCTTAATTTGGAAATTTGATACATCTGTCCCATCACTTTTGGGTACCCTGAAATAGGAGTCTATGCGTAAAAGTTATGTAATTTCTGAATGGTGAAACCAATATGTACACAAATACCATCAAATAAAAGCTGTGAATCTCTACTTTAACCTCATAGGAATTGTTTTCAAACTTTTGGAGTGTAAACAAAAAAAGAAAAAATGCTTCACTCTCCCATTACTTATGCAGGGCACTGTATTTATTTTGATAAGTAAGGATGTGAAGTTAATTTAATCTTAATTCAAGTAAGATAAATTGGCCCCAATTGTTAGGTGTCTCCTATGCAGTAGTGGTTGTTAGCCCAATAGCTATTATTTGTGAAAGACAGTTGCTGAAATCATGTGGCGCGTGTCTTCATCACTGGTCAGGCAAGACAAGGTACATTGTTACTGGCCATTTTAGGATCACATGCACCTTTATTTTCAATGGTATGATGACAAAATATGATTCAGCCCACCACCAAGACGTACTTTTTAAATCTGGCCTGTCGTGAAATTGAGTTGTAAGCTTACCCGTGTTGTAACGCAAATGTATCTTTATTCAACCTAATAAATTTGTCCAGAAAAGATGTAGCCTGCTGTATATCAAACAGCTGATCAGATAACTTGAATCCAGCATGGGCAAGGGCTGCTGATGTCATTTTTTGGAAAGGTGAAAGGTAACTCAGGAGTATGGGAGTCTGTTCCGAATGTCATAATTTCTCCCATGCTCCGTGTTCCCATGCTCTGGAGTTCAATCTCTAGAGTACACTATAAAGAACAAACGCCAGAGTATTGGAGAACGCCATTCGGAATAGAGCTATAGTTTCAAGTTCTAAAATATATCCAACGTTGAGACATTACTTTAGAAACAAAATTTAGTTACAATAAACAAAGACTTTAGGTAAGAAACTTTGCAATTAAACTGTAGTGTGTCTTTAAATTCATGAGGCATCTATAAGTAATATTCTTCAAGAATCAATGGATATACTGCATGTCATAAATGAAATAATTATTGTAGATAAGAAAGGCAAGGAGGAGGAACATCATAACCTACCTATGAGGACTAATTTGATTTGATTGGCAATTACAACAATGATATAGATATGCCATGTGTTATGATGCTTTCCAATTATATGATTAAATCCCATTATTAAGACATTTATTTTCCTTCTAATTATATGCTTTGTTATTTGTTTTTGTGTCATGTTTCTGATGTTTAAGGTTGCTACTGCACCTGTCTTGTTTCTTTACCCTGGAAATCTCAGGAAAATTGTTGCAACCTATGTACACATTGATTGTCACATTGATATACTATATACACATGACCTCCCCACCTATGTACAGTCACATTGATATACTATATACACATGACCTCCCCACCTATGTACAGTCACATTGATATACTATATACACATGACCCCCCCACCTATGTACAGTCACATAGAGATACTCTATACACATGACCCCTTACCCCAAACAAACAAACAAACTGTGCATGGTACTCATGCACCCTCCCTAAGCATATCATCTAATTGAAAAAAACATTAGCTAGCCCTACCCAGACTCCTTGCTTTGACAACAGATAGCATCTCACCCTTGCAGGAATGTAAACAGGGACTGGTTTATCTCAGATAGCCTGACATGCACATGTAAATAACACGCATGATTAATGGTTTGCTGTGGGTGGTGGTGTTCTTGTGGAGGTGGTAATGATGATAGTGGTCCATTTAACCAGCTCGTCATGTCATTTTACCAACATACTGGCTCACCCTAGCCAGGAGGGGGGGGGGGATTGGGTAACATTAAGGGCCTTTGAGGCAAGTGAAGAAAGGAATTAAATTACGGGGCTTTACACACTACAGGGCCAACACAAACCCTACCGTGCTTGCTCGGATATTTTTCTTTCACATTGTACTTTCCTTCACTGTTTCAGCAGCTATGGTGAAGGAGGAACCAGACCTGCCCAGCTCTGTGGTGTGAATTAGGGTTAGGATAGGAGACTCAACCCCTCCTCTCGGCCCCCCTAATTGTTGATTAAACAGTGTACCACCTTGGTTGCTTGGTGACGAGAGAAAAGTCCCCTTTCTTTTAATTAGCTCTCTGGAGAAGGCCAATGGCATGGATCTTGTTTGTGGAGGCCCCAATGCTGCATTCCTCATCTGAAACACTGGTCATGTCTTGACATGAATGTTCATCATACATTGAGGTCATGAATGGAATATATAAGATAAAGAAAATTGCGTTAGATTAAGCTCTGAGATTGGCCTAATGCTGCTAAATTTGGAGACAAGCCCTAGGCACTGCATTTCCCATAATTCTCTACTGAAATACTAATTCCTGTCGAACATTCATGTATGTTCGACCATGTGTATTGTGAAGTTGCACTTATACAGGTATTCAATATTATAAGATATGGAGGTGTGTTTGTGTGTTTGTTTAATAAGGCTGCATTCAGACCATACGCGAGGGAGACAGAAAAATCGGTTTCAGCTGACCACAACTGATCAGTCATGTTGAAATAAGCAAAATAAATGACATGTGGTGTGAACCAATGACAGACACATGTAAGACTACTGTGAATCAGCAAGAGAAAAAGAAACAAGGCGACTGTCAGCAATAGAAGAGTCACACGCTCACGGCTGGTCTCAATATCCTGCTTGATTATGAAGGGGCCAATCTCTCATCGCGGATGGTGTAAATTCAGACTAAAGTCGAGACGTAACCCTTTCCCCAGTGCATGCATTTCTTAATATTTAATTTTGGAAAAGTGTCCCAGTGTGCCTCGTGTTTTGTAAGAGAGCTATCAGTCCTGTTTGCCCTGCTCATTAGGAAATCATTAACATTAGCTCATGCACATACCTCACTGTGGATGTCAAGTGAAAGAGAATGCTGTGTTTGTTTTGTTAATTAAGAACAACAGTTTAAAAAAGCTCAACGCTTAATCATATATCCACTCATAAAATTAGTAAGAATCTTAACTCACTAACTGCCAAAGAATTCTGGAACACTCACCACCTAGAGTGCCAAGTGTAATATGTGGTATTTACCTACAGTGGCAACAATATTTTGATTGACTACAAAATGGGTTAGGGTTAGGGTTAGGGTTAATTTATGCATTTTTGGTGAATAAAGTCACCCTTGGCACTTTTGTTGACAATTGTTGACAATTTGGGTGACTTTATTCACCCTCGGCACTAAACCAGTTGGAAAAGGTAGATTGGTTTAATGGACAGGCAACATTAGAGAAAGCTCCAGGGGGGAGGAGACTGAGGACAGCGCCAACCAGTGTCGCAAGGCAGTTTATGTCTGTGGTAATACTTTTGTTTACCTCGTGTTAGTGTGAGAAAACTTGTCACTTATTTTTCAGGATGAGCTTTTCTGGGAGCTTGTCATCAATCTTTGTCGTGTTTGATTTAAAATGTTGTTGAGATACAGGAAAGTGATTCACTTATGTGTTTGTGTTGGCCCAAGTAAATCCATGAGTTTAGGGACCCTCCATCAGCACAAAGGGCTGTGGATTAAGCAGAAAGCCTGTGCCAGTCAGTAGGGAGTCGCTATGACCTCTGGAACAGCAACTTTAAACTGAACACATGCCTTTATTGCTGTGGTCATCATTGCTGTGCAGTGCTCCCTGCTCTCTCATTCTGTATCAGCTCTGGAAACCTTTTCCTCAGACTTTCCCCTATTGCAGGTGTACGGTTAGTAGGCTTGCTGGAGAAAGAACACTATGGTATTAGTGATATTCCTCATATTTATGAATGGGTTTGCTTCAACATGGTGATGCTATTTTAATTCATTTATTCAGACCTTGGTTCATAGATGTTGTATACCAAATTTCGGGAGATCTGCCCAGAGGTTCTAGTGAAGAAGATATTTGTAGGTTATAACGTTGAAAAGGGCATAGGCTGCATCGTGAACCTTTGTTAGACTTTTGACATTTGAATGAGGATATAACAGGCCTGACCTACCACAGGAACACTATTTAGCAAGTTTTAACAACATGACATATTGTAATCAATTGTTACTACTAATTTTACTATGACAGCATTATGACACTGCAGTCATAGTGAGGCTGCTGTGAGGATGGCATTATACGAAATTATACGTTAAAATAATGTGACACATGACCGAATGTGGTCCACCTCAATGTCTGCAACACTGTTACGACCTTGGGCTAAGAACAGTTGTACACCCATTCCCACACATTCAAACAGGTTGCTCTGGAATCACAGTTTCACTTCCTATTGCTCTGCTGTTTTAAATGTTTAGCCTGGGGAGCATGTCCTCCCACTCTTTGAAAGAGCTCTCTATGTTTCAATGAAATGAATCTGCTTCTGCCAAGTAGTTGACACTTTGCTCCCATTGTTTTTGGCCAGTGGAATGGGGGATTTCAGTGGCCCACAAGGAAGATGCAATGACAATGCTCGTCTCTCTCACACTCTTTCTCCCTCCACCGTGTCACTCCCTTTGGTCTCTCCCTGGGGTTAGACACACCCCTCCTCAGCCTACACATCCCTCCCCCTCTCTTGTCTCTGGTGACATGGTGCTGTTTCACACGTTACAAATGTAAACTTTACATAAGCAATGGATATCTGATATTACTTGAGCAAGAGCTGCTGTTAGACATTTAGGAAAAACAATCTAAAATGGCAGGTGCCTTTCTTTGGCATATTCTACACATTTAGCAATCAAACTTATCGAGAGAGACTCACTGGCACAGAACATTGTAAGTGCAGAAGCTAGTCATAAAGTATGTGTGGAGATTGAACCTGTAATGTTTGTTGTTGTTTGCATCGTACCTAACCTTGAGTTTGCTAAACATTTAAACATAAGCTGGTCAAAAGCAGGTGTTTTACATGTATGACTTGATTTTTATGTCTTGAAGTATAACATAATCACAAGTGTCCCCCCCCCCCATTCCGGATCTCTCCTGTCCTTATTTTGATTTCCATCTAGTGTTTCTCCACTGGGGAAACTCCAGATTCCTCAGATGGGGAGATGAGCCAAGACCATTATGTGCTCGTCCGGTTAGGAGCAGCTTTATGTACACTGGCACCTCTGCATCCACACACTTCTCATAAAGCACATTAAGTAATAAAGTCTGCGTGCTGCTGAATGATAACACCCTGACTCAACTATGACAGAACGAGAAAAATAATTTCTTGTGGTAAGACAGATGTTGAGCAATCTCAGTCACAGCCCTCACCTGAGCAATGCCTGATCTGAACCATGATTTGTGCTCACCTCTGGTATGTTTTCTTCCCTCCCTTGTCAAACCAGATTTATTGCAGTTAATCATATTTTGTTGTATACATAAAGCACTGTATTCCTGACTAGGGAATAGCAAAATTCCTGTACATTTTGGAAACTTTCCCAAACCATATATACTTTGAAAATGAAAAAAACATGTCATTTTAATACTATCTTGACTCTTGTCACAGGATGCATTAAAAGGACAATCTGGGAGTCAAACAACAACAAAGCGGTCTCCCCACCACCTTTCTGGTAAACAGCTGAGGGAGGTGGAGAAATGTAATCACTCTGTTTCATAGCCGGTGCTATGGATGCAACAACTGACCATCCATGAGATAAAAATGCTAGTTTTAACCATGTTTTGAAGCTATACAGTGTTTGTTTACAATTATTATTAGTAATAATAATTCTTGAGAACAGACAAAACAGACAAAACTAGCGCAGGGACCGTCGATGATGAGCGAAACACTAAAATCCACCACCAACCCCAACATTTTGGAGCAAAATCACTTGGTCAAGGCAATCTGCACTCACTCAGCTCCCGAAAAAAACAACATTCCACTCAAAAGAAAACATTAAAAAACCCAAAAAAAAACATAAAAACACAAACTAGAAAAAGAAGTTCCAGAAGTCTTATTTTGGTTGTTGAAATAGTTTAAAGATGATTTAGATGATAGATAGATTTGCTGTTTTGTTGAAAGAAAGTGAGATAGTAGGATGGACCAATGGATAAAAGATGGTCAGAGGGTAGCATATAGGTGGATAGATGAGAGAAGGTTAGATAGATAGATAGATGGATAGATAGATAGATAGATAGATAGACAGATAGATAGATGACAGAGGGGATGTATAGATGAAAGAGGTGAGGGATGGATAGATCAATAGAATTAAGATTTATAAGTATGAGTTATACTGAGAATGCAGTAGTGACTGGCAATAGGAAGAACGAATGATGGCTGAGTAGTAGGATGGACAGATGGATAAAGATTAAAGATGGTCAGGTTAGGATAGCCAGATAGATGAGAGCAGGTTATACAGTAGGATAAATAGATTGATTATGACACTGCAGTCATAGTGCAAGCCGTTACCTCTGTCATGACAACAGTATGTCATCTGATCTGGCATTGGTGGTCATGAATGAACATGACACCTCATGACAGATCATTTTTTACACTGTTGTATCCTTGTCATAGCAACACTGTCAAATAGTGTTAATGATAAATAGATGTGAGAGTGTAAGATGGACAGATGGATAAAATATGGTTATAGGGTAGGATAGCCATATAGATGAGAGAAGGTTAGATATAGATAGCAAGCCCACAAATTATTATAAGCTTATAGTTTCTAAGTTTCTAAGTTTGAGGAACAACAATAGTTGGACTTGCTGAAGCAAGCCCACTAATAAGCATCATGGATAATAGTAGGCTGGCTATTAAGTAGCTAGCTATATTTCTAGATAAGATTGAAGGGTTGCATCCTAGCTAGAGACATAAGGAACTAGCCAGCCAGCAAGATAGCTAGCTAATTGTTCGCTAGCAAAAGTGATATTAGCTTTCTTCCATATGGTTGTTTTAATCAGTAAAAAGGCATTTGTAGGACTATAGGCAACATGAGGTATTGAATTCACAAGTGTTATTTTGACAGCATTTGTGTAATTAACTCCAATGGGACTTTTTTCAGTTACAAAAAGTTGAATAGTTTAAAAGGTATGATAGGTATCAGAAAGTTTTCTGGAGTTTCTTTTTTAAAGTTGGTTTGGAGTGTGGAGTGTGTCGCTTAGGTGTACATAAAAACTGCAGCGTTCCAAAAATGTTCGCTTTTTGACCTCTATGTTAAAATCTGCGCTTTCAAATGTTTTACATAAAAGCTGTAGGAGGAATAGCAGTGAGAAGAAAATAGAATAATAATAAAAAGAAGACGTATGATGAATAACAGTAGTGTGTTGCTTCACAAGCACACTAAATATCAAGAGTTGGACTTGCTGATGTAAGCCCACTAATAACGACAATAGTGGGGGCTACCTAGGCTGCTATTACAGCGTCTGGCAACGCCACGCAATTATTAAATTACATTGTTTACAATGGAATAAAACAAGCTTATATTTTTAGCTCTGATGGGGTAAGCCAGTCAAAATGATGTACAAATCCCAGATTGCCCCTTAAACAAAAAGGGAAATTATAATAGTTCACAAGATTTCAAAATGTATAGCCTACCCTTGTCTTTGTAAGGTCACTCAGTTCAATAGGGAATTAATTACCACCAATCAATTGTTGCTTTGAAAGGTGTTTCTCCCAGCAGGGGGCTCCCTAGATTCTCCAGGGATATTTGGGGCAATCTGGCAGACAACTCTATCTTCCTGACCTTTTAGTATTTGCCATTTACCCTCAGCATTTTTTATTTTGTGTATTTCTCGCAATTTGCTACCAAAAGCCCCTGTGAGATATACACTCACTGGCCACTTTATTAGGTACTGCTCTTTAACGCTAATATCTAATCAGCCAATCACATGGCAGCAACTCAATGCATTTAGGCATGTAGACATGGTCAAGACGACCTGCTGAAGTTCAAACATCAGAATTGGCAAGAAAGCATCAGAATGGGGAAGAAAAGTGATTTTGAACGTGGCATGGTTGTTGGTGCCAGACGGGCTGGTCTGAGTATTTCAGAAACTGCTGATCTACTGGGATTTTCACGCACAACCATCTCTAGGGTTTACAGAGAATGGTCTGAAAAAGAAATATCCAGTGAGCGGCAGTTCTCTGGGCAAAAATGCCTTGTTGATGCCAGAGGTCAGAGGAGAATGGCCAGACTGGTTCGAGATGATAGAAAGGCAACAGTAACTCAAATAACCACTTGTTACAACCAAGGTATGCAGAAGACCATCTCTGAACGCACAACACGTCGAACCTTGAAGCAGATGGGCCACTCTAGGTGCCACTCCTGTCAGCTAAGAACAGGAAACTGAGGCTACAATTCGCACAGGCTCACCAAAATAGGACAACAGAAGATTGGAAAAACATTGCCTGGTCTGATGAGTCTCAATTTCTGCTGCAACATTCAGATGGTAGGGTCAGAATTTGGCGTAAACAACATGAAAGCATGGATCCATCCTGCCTTGTATCAATGGTTCAGGCTGGTGGTGGTGGTGTAATGGTGTGGGGGATATTTTCTTGGCACACTTTGGGCCCCTTAGTACCAATTGATCATTGTTTAAACGCCACAGCCTACCTGAGTATTGTTGCTGACCATGTCCATCCCTTTATGACCACAGTGTACCCATCTTCTGATGGCTACTTCCAGCAGGATAATGCGCCATGTCACAAATCAATCATCTCTTAACTGGTTTCTTGAACATGACAATGAGTTCACTGTACTCCAATGGCCTCCACAGTCACCAGATCTCAATCCAATAGGGCACCTTTGGGATGTGGTGGAACGGGAGATTCGCACCATGGATGTGCAGCCGACAAATCTGCAGCAACTGCGTGATGCTATCATGTCAATATGGACCAAAATCTCTGAGGAATGTTTCCAGCACCTTGTTGAATCTATGCCACAAAGAATTAAGGCAGTTCTGAAGGCAAAAGGGGGTCCAACCCGGTAGTAGCAAGGTGTACCTAATAAAGTGGCCGGTGAGTGTATATAGCCTGACTCTGACCCATAAAACCAACCCTCTCCCACAGCTATCACACCTCTCCTTCCCAGCCTGGACAGAGACACTAACCTCTACAGCCCCCTCCCCCCCGTCACACCTCTCTCCATCCAGGAGAGAGACGTTAACAAACTGTTAAAGAAACAGAACCGCAAGGCAGCTAGACCAGATGCTGTCTCCCCCTCCACACTGAAGCACTGTGCAGACCAGCTGTATCCAGTGTTTATGGACATCTTTAACACCTCACTGGCTGAATGCATGGTACCTGCCTGCTTCAAAACATCCACCATCATCCCAGTTCCCAAAAAGCAGAGGATCACAGGCCTTAATGACTACAGACCAGTCGCCCTGACCTCTGTGGTAATGAAGACCTTTGAGCGCCTCACCCACCTCAAGGCCATCACCCACCTCAAGGCCATCACCAACCCCCTCCTTGACCCACTGCAGTTTGCCTATAGAGCCAACAGGTCTGTAGACGACGCAGTCAACATGGGACTTCACTTCATCCTACAGCACCTAGACTGGCACCTACGCCAGGATCCTGTTTGTGGACTTCAGCTCTGCATTTAACACTATCGCCCCAGCTCTCCTCCAGGATAAGCTATCCCAGCTGAGTGTGCCTGAGCCCACCTGCAGGTGGATCACTGACTTTCTGACAGACAGGAAGCAGCAGGTACAGCTGGGCAAGCTTGTCTCGGAGCCCCGGACCATCAGCACCGGAGCCCCACAAGGCTGTGTGCTCTCTCCTCTACTCTTCTCCATCTACACCAACAGCTGCACCTCTTGCCACCCTTCTGTCAAACTCCTGAAGTTCGCGGGTGACACTACCCTCATTGGATTAATCTCCAACGGTGATGAGGCCACCTACAGGGAGGAAGTTGACAGCCTGGCTTCCTGGTGCAGCCAGAACACCCTAAAAACTGTAGAGATGGTAGTAGACTTCAGGAGAAGCCCAGCCCCAACCGCCCCCCTCATCATGTGTGACTCCCCAGTTAACATTGTGGAGTCATTCAGATTCCTGGGGACAATAATTTCAAAGCACCTCAGGTGGGCGGAGAACATCACCTGCACCATCAAGAAGGCCCAGTAGAGGATGTTCTTCCTACGGCAGCAGAAAGTGATGGTTGAGTTCTACACGGCCATCATTGAGTCCATCCTCAGCTCAATCACCGTCTGGTTTGCTGCCTCCACTGCCAAGGACAAAGGCAGAATGCAGCGGATCATTCAGTCAGCCGAGAAGGTCATCGGCTGCAACCTGCCATCTCTCCTGGACCTGTTCCACTCCAGGACCAGTAAGAGAGCAGGAAAGATCATCGCTGATCCTTCCCATCCTGGTCATCACCTCTTCCAGAGACATCCATCCGGCGAAAGGTTCCGGTCAATCAACACTAAAACATTGCGCCACCTGAACAGTTTCTTCCCCATGGCAGTGGGGCTCACAACCAAGCCCCCTGCCTCTCTCTGACCCCCCCCCCCCCCCCCCACCCTGTCACACAAACAATGCACTGACAGTGTAATTTATAATTATTTAAAATGATTCTAATTCATAGTGTACATGCCCCACAACCATTTCACAGCCTCTTGTGCCTACAAGATGTATTGTTCTGCTGCTCTTTTTTGTAAATTTGTTATTTTTGTTAATACTTAGCTATTTTGTAAATTTCTTGTCAATATTTGTTTTTTTATGTCCACGCACCAACCTCACCAAGTCAATTTCCTGTATGTGCAAATATACTTGGCCAAATAAAAGAATTCTGATTCTGATCCTGATTCTGATATTGGAAGTAGGACCTGCCATCACCCGCAGCCAGCCAGCCTGCCAGTGGTGCAGGATTTGCTAAAAACCCATCACACCCACCAATGTGTTTTCAATTGGAAGCAAGACGGTTAAACTGAAGATAGCAATCTTTGCTCCTGTGATATTGTGGAGCTTCTCACTTATCGAGTGCCAACCAGTGGAGATGTGGCTGCGCCCCATACAGAAAATATACAAGCAACTTTTTGTTGCTATTATGCAACTCGCCCATCATTGCTTTGGCATAGATTAGATAAAGCTACTCTTTAGTATGCAGTGGGTGGTATTTGATTTGGAATGTATCTATGCACCACCACGATATATGGATGCCATATTATAGCATGCAATGAAAGAAAAAAAGAAAATACCTGCACACTGAAATCTGCTACTGTGTTCTTTATTTCATATGTCTCTGTCAGGTCAAAACGTTGCAATAAAGAACACAGGTGCAGATTTCAAATCATGGTAATTTTGCAATGATTTCAGTAAACTTTGGATATTATCAAAAATTGTCCCTAAAATACTGGTTTTAGTTCTTGCTTAAGACCTGGCCAATAAATTACGTGAATCGGTCAATTAGTGCTAGAAGAAAAGAAAATCAGCAGGACTGAAATTGTGCACTTTTATCATTTACTTATTAATATTTATAATTAATCAAATATGAACTTTTGCATGCCATACACATACACAGTTTCCTACCAGAAAACCCAGTTAATTTTTCATTGTTTTCTTTTGGAGCTGCAATCCGTTTAGCTACTGTACAGTATGCTATGCCTATCTCATTTCATCTGATTAAAACCCAGTGAGAGAAAGGCTCCATCCAACTCATGGCCTGCCAAAAAAGGGTTTTGCTGCATACCAGACACCCCTGATACACACACACACACACACACACACACACACACACACACACACACGTCCCATCTACCATAAGTACCACCACCCTCATCACTGTCAGATGACCTTTTCACTCCCTGATCCTTTGTATAAAAGGTATTTGTGCCCCGCTGTGTTGTTTGACACTGAGTACCAGCAGGATTAGAGACAGCAGCCTTGTGGTGAAAGGACTTTGATCACTATATTCCTCTCCTCTCCAAACCCTCACTACTGAGCAGAGCTACAGGCAAGGTCTATTTCCCACTGTACTATGCTGCTTGTTTTACCTGTCCTCTTCCCTGTTCCCACCATCCCCAGTGGGACACGGAACAATGGAAAAGAGGAAAAGTGGTTTATCATATCACTCCCTAAGTTGTTTCATGAGAAGCTATTGTTGAGGCTTAGTATTGTTGGTTACCCACCTAATCTCCCCCCAACCCCCTCCTCCGCTCCTGGTTATATGTCTGACTCCTGTGGCTAGAGAGCCAAGGCAATCAGCAGTTCAATGTAGCTGTGCTTGGTCCTTCTTTGGCTTTCCCACCTTTCACTATCAATCAAGTCCCTTATTGAGTCATATGATTATTAAAACCCTAAATCCCCTCTCCCCTCAGGTATGCCATAATGTGTGGCATTATGGCAGAGTATGAGACGGTGCAAAATAGGATAAAGAATGGATACATCTTCAAGGTAGGTGATTTCCTGACGCACTGTATGACAAGTTAAACAAATCCAGACCCTCAAGTGATCGCTGATTCAAGTGTTTGGTAGTGTGTGTTATAATGAATGTCATGCCTAACCTGAATTAGCACCCCAAACTAGCACACATTAAATTCTCTCATGGAAGAGAAATAAGTCGAAAAGGTGTATAGCTTTCCAGAACCCTCCTGATAGTCTCTGTCAGTGCCTATTCTTAGCTGTTTGCTTCTCCTTTGAGATTACCTCTACTTAACCACCAGCTAGAAAATATTCTCTCTGTCCAATGTGGTCCTTCAAATTATTTGTGAAAAAAGGTGCCTATACAAAGAGTAAAGAGTGTGCTTGGTGCTCCTATCCAATATATATAATACGGGTGTTAGTTAGCCTGGTTGCCTGTGAGCTTTTCAGATCCCCTCCACCTCTGCAGTACGCCACTCAGAATACACCCAGAATATGTTGCATAACGCTGTAGACTTGAGCAACAGCACATTTATCTTACCTGCCAGCAGCTTCCCAAACACTGTTTACCTGCAAAGCCCCAACAGGTTGTCAGTGAGAAAGAAGGGGAGCATAGGATATGAAGAGCTTGCAACATATGAATAGAAGGAAATAGAGAAAGACTGGAAAAGGAGAAAGGCAGGGAGAAATGGAGGTTGCATGATAGAATTGAAGCTTGTGGTGTGTTTGTGTACTGTAAGTGTGTGTGTGAGAGATGTTTATGAAATACCTGTGGGCATGGGGGAGAGGACAGATCAGGTTAGAGGAAAAGTAATGATTTTTCACAGTCATATCATATTGCTAATACCACTGATTTGCTCCCCTCCCCCCTGTTTTGTCCCTTTTTTCTCTAAAGGATCATTTGGACAAAGCAATAGAGCTGAAACCACAGGATCCCTTGTCTTACTACTTGCTGGGCCGCTGGTGCTACGCTGTAAGTGACCCCACATGACACACTGAAACTGCACACCTATTGTTCACATCAGTGAGACCCACTCCTGCAGCATTCATTTATGGAGGCTGACACAGCTCCTTCTCAGCCCCCACCCCATTTCCCCACATTAATTCAGACTGTTCAGGTTTTCCAAAGGTTTGTGTTTCCATTTCGATAATGGTAGATAAAGCCTGTGATTTGTGCCAAGTAGCGGTCAGGGCACCAAAGTGTTTTTTCACACATGCACGCACGGTAGTATGGAAGTGAATTTAAAGGTCTCTGGCTTGTGTTCATGTTCAACAATGATCTACGGTTTACATTTGTCCTATTTGAAAAGGCCCACGATGACAACAACGCAATGCTACACCTGCAATTACACGTTGCTAAGATGAATGCGGCTGAATTTAGATTCTGCTAAATTACATCAATAGTGACGTACAAGTTGACGTAGACTGGACACAAATTCTACAGGAACTTCTTTGGAACTCTAAAGGTTGTCTTTCTATGAGAAGATGGCGATTAATAATGCAGATGTATTAGTATGCAGCGTGAAAATCTGTTGCTAGCAATAGAATAGCAACCTGTAGATTTCCAAACTTGTTTGGAATTAATTTACACATCCTGTCTCTTGTGAGTTGCATTTTTTTATGCGTTTGACCAAGTCCCCTACTGGCTCATTATCTTATTCCTGGAAAGGAGTTAATGGAAAACCATTAGCTTATGCCAAGACTTGTGAAATCATAACCACTTTCTCTGTGTGTTATGATGAGTCTGTGTGCTTAGATTAGAAACCTATTTTATTGAGGAGTGTATTTGTGTCCTGTCTTGACAGGGCTTTGTCAAGTGTAAAGTGTCAACCAGATCAAATTAGCTTCACCCATTATGAAACATTTGTTTTTCTTCAGGTGGCACAGTTGTCATGGATTGAAAGGAAAGTTGCTGCTACATTATTTGGAGAGCCTCCAAGTGCCACGGTCCAAGATGCCCTGAAACACTTCCTCAAGGTATTGTTACCATGCTACCTCGGGGTGTAGCGCAGATCACAAGTGTTTTGACGAAGAATGTGCTTGTTGGAGTACTTGGTTGTACAAGCCTTGTTAATACTGCAAATGTATTGACCCCAGTGCATTTCTTACTTGCAAAAGCAACTGGTGTTGCAGCTGGTCATCCCAAACAGTGCTATTTTGTCTCATGCAGACATGCAGAGTTCTGCATTGTACACAGACGTCTTCCCTGTTTTCTGTGCTCTCTCTCTCCGTTAGATCATCTGCTGTCACCAGTAGTCTCAAATCTCTTGAAACATGTAGCACACACAGCAAACCATTTGTTTTGTGTTTGAGTTTAAATTGGCCCCAGGTTGCTCCTGCACCCAGTTTTTAAGACCAAACCTCAGGTATTTAAAGAGGCTTAATCTGTGTTCCCACATTTCACATGTTTATGTAGAGACATTAAATTGCTCCTGGCCAAGCATGCCTCTTCCTTGTGTCTTGTGCATCTCACCTATCAATTTCATTTAAGTGGTCTCTGTTGTAACTTGTTGCTCCTGGCCGCAAGGACTGGAGAGGCTGTGTCTAGCTTCAACATCCTGTGGAGTTAAACCAGCCAACTACACAAACAGTGGCTGCGCAGTGGCCAGGTGTCATCTGTGCTCTTCTAACTGCACAGTGAATGTTAAGGTTATAGGGGGAGAATGGTTGAGGTTGAGTGAAGTGACATTTATTTATATAGATTGTATAGAGTGTTTGTCTATCCTTGTTCTTGTTTATCCATAGCTAGAGGAACAGTACTGCTATGGCTGGCCATATTTTTACCATATTTTGTCTAGATGTGTACTAAATACTAATATACTGGGTCCCCTTAATGCTGAAAGCTGACCTACCAAGTCTTGCTGTCCATTCATTTTGTCCTAGCTCAAGGAAGCTGGACTTGGAAAAAAAAGTGGACTGTCAGCACAGGTCTTATGTTTTGTCATATTTCTATTCTCACACAGGTGGAGGAGATCCGTCCTAAGTACTCCAAACTCAACTATGTGTTTTTGGCCAAGGTAAGTAGTAGTTCAATTTTGGAAAGATTGTTTTTGTATTTTTAATTCACAGTATAACCACTCACATTAAGCAGGTGAGTACATTTGTTGGATTTGAGTGTACCTTATTGCTTACAGGCATTTGATATCAAATAACTGTAGGTGTTCTATTGGTGGTGATCAATGTTATTCTGATTTGGTAGTGCTACAGAGACCTGGGTCAGAATGGTGAGGCCAGGAGTATGTGTGAAGCTGCTTGTTCCATGGAAACAGTCTCCAAAGAGGTAAGTAGTCAATGGCTTATGATCATGCATAGTCTATTTTTGTAGTGTAGTCAGTGCTTCAACAATTGATTCTCTCTCTCTCCTATAGGATGGGGAAGCACAGAAGGAGCTGGACTCACTTCTCCCGTCACTTGGTGTTTGAGGACACTGTAATGGCTCTGACCCCCTGCAAGCAATATTACTGTTTGGACAGTATTGGCCAATGAAGTTTCAGTGATGACAGAAAGTCTATTGTGCAACTGATTTATCTGCTAGGCATAGGGATCACTGTCTTTTGAAAGCAAATATTACAGTGGTTTGATCTCTATGCATCTCATTGTGAGTAAAGGACAGTTGGACTAACAGTATCTGCAAGCAATTACAATCCCAGGTCATATCTGGTCAGAGTCAGGTAATAGGATTTGTCCCACTAGGATCCACTTTACAAATTACTTTGATGACCACTAGTCAAGTATAGGCGACTGACATTTAGCAATGCTAGCAATAGTAATGGCTAAATAGTGTGGCTTATTAGCCAGGCAAGACTAACACTACTGTAGCTATATGATACTGTATTTTTATTTTTGTTAAGAATTGGTATGATAATCATAATTTGTTCTGATGTTGGTGTCAAAATGAAAGAAATTCCATGTATACCAATATCATACCTAACTGTATCCTACATACAGTGCATCTCAAATGCGATTCTGATATAAGAACACACACTAGTTTTTTAAGGACATTGCAGTTTAAAGACCTGTCAGGTTTTGGGAAAGTGATCCACAAAGCTTGTTGTTCTCTCCTTCCATGTCCTGCTTTTTTTTTTTACGCTGTGGCCACTCAGTGACCTTTTGCCCCCACTCTGCCCCTATTTTAAACGTAACTATTCAACATTTTTGGAAAGTGAAACCAGCACCAACCAGCACTGATGTGATACTTTTGAACCTTGCCAGCTTGTATGGTTTTCTGTCCTTGTCCCATTCTGTGGACAGAGAAAATAATTATATATTAGTCCAAATGAATGGCTTGACAGTGAAGGGAACAGGGGCGGCCTAGACTGCTCCTTGGGCCCCGAATTTCACACACGGTTATGGTGCTGCACATCACATTCCACTCAAATGACATTCTTGAGCATAGAATGGGATCAGATTAAATGCTGTAGTTCATGCTCATCATCAAACATGTTATATCACAGTCTTGTCTATAGATTTTACTGAACAGTTGATACTTTTTGTATGTATTCCCTTTTTAAAGTATGAATCAGAATACAAGGCGAATCATTGATTTTAACTATTTTTTAAGGATTTGTATGGTTTCTTTTTATAATTACTGGGAAAGAGTTTGATGTGGTCTCTTGAACCAATAGCTGGTGCATACCTTATCTGAAGAACTACACAGGGATTGTACATTTTAGTTGTTTTATAATTTTTGCCTCACAGCTTTTTACTATGTTTCAGCAATACGAATGTATTTAATTTTGTTTTATCTAGGGATGTCTGCCGTTAAATAAATGATTGTGTAAATAATAAATGGAATGCAGGTACACACAGTTGATCAATGGTATTTAAGTCTCTCTGCCATGTTAGTCAATAAACATGTGCAATCTTGATATGTATGGTGTGGTATGGTGTGTGTGTGTGTACCACTTGTGTTTGTTTAATATGCGTGTGTTTGAGGAGTACTTGCTGCAATCGTTTTTTTTTATGTTCCACTTGATTAAAATGTAATAGGGAATGTTGCTTTATTATCAACAAGACATTTACATTGGTCTCAGTCCAAGTGCAATAGAAAAGCATGGTATTTAAGCACGTTCTTGCTTGACTATCAAAAGTGGTGGCATTTTATTTGCAAGCCTCCCATTTCCCTTTTTTGCGGACAGTTTATGCCAGAGCCATTTGGAGTTTGTCACTGACTCAAATTTAGGCCAACTTCCCTCCACTCTGGTGATGTTTCAGGGTTTTGCTATGGCATATACTCACTCTGAAGAGCTACCAAAATCCCAATGGAACACCGGTATTTGTTGTTCCGTTTTAAAAATAACTCAAAGGATTCTCTGAAAGATTTGATCCCCATCAAATTAATGACCCAAATAAAATGATCAATCTGGCTATTAAGAGAACACAAGTAACTGAATTGTGTAATTGGCAAGTCATCCTGTTGCAGCCTCTGGCCTAATGCTTCTTAATTTTCACATTGAACTGAAAAGTAGATTTTGAATAGGCATACAGTTAGGTCCATATATATTTGGACTCTGACACAATTGTTGTTATTTTAGCTGTTTACCAAAACATATTGAAGTTACAGTTATATATTAATATGGGCTTAAAGTGCAGACTCTCAGCTTTAATTTGAGAGTATTCACATCCAAATTGGAGGAAGGGTTTAGGAATTACAGCTCTTTAATATGTAGTCCCCTCTTTTTCAAGGGACCAAAAGTAATTGGACAATTGACTCAAAAGCAGTTTCATGGACAGGTGTGGGCTATTCCTTTGTTATTTCTTTATCAATTAAGCAGGTAAAAGGTCTGAGTTGATTCCAAGTGTGGCATTTGCATTTGGAAGCTGTTGCTGTGAACACACAACATGCGGTTAAAGGAGCTCACAATGCAAGAGAAACAGGCCATCCTTAGGCTGCAAAAACAAAAACTAAAATCCATCAAGAATCAAGATTCTTTATTTGTCACGTGCATACAAGTATACAGTGAAATGCAAAAGTGACAGTGCCACAGAGTATTGCAACAACACAATAAGTTTTAAAATACAATAAAATAAAAATAGAAGTACTAAAAAATATACAGTATGGACAGTATAAACAATATGAACAGTATAACCAGTAAGCATATAAGTAAGCAATATAAATAGCAGATGGATGATTATGTGTGTGCATATGTGTTAAGATGACAGTGCATGTGTGAGTGACTTGAGGGGGGCACTGGTGGGGTCATCGTTGACGATTCTGATGGTGTGGGGGAAGAAACTCAGCCTTAGCCTCTCTGTTTTTGCTGCATGACAGCGGAGGCGTTTTCCTGACCGCAGCGGCTGGAACAGTCGTGAGAGATAGCGGCAACATTAGGAGTGGCCAAATCAACAGTTTGGTACATTCTAAGAGAAAAAGAACGCACTGGTGAGCTTGGCAACACAAAAAGGCCTGACTGTCCACGGAAGACAACAGTGGTGGATGATTGCAGGATCCTTCACATGGTAAAGAAAAACCCCTTCACAACATCTAGCCAAGTGAAGAACACTCTCCAGGAGGTAGGCATATCATTATCCAAGTCTACCATAAAGAGAAGACTTCACGAGAGCAAATACAGAGGGTTCACCACAAGGTGCATTCATAAGCCTCAAGAATAGAAAGGCCAGATTAGACTTTGCCAAAAAACATCTAAAAAAGCCAGCCCAGTTCTGGAACAGCATTCTTTGGACAGATGAAACTAAGATCAACCTGTACCAGCATGATGGGAAGAAAAAAGTATGGAGAAGGCTTGGAACTTCTCATGGTCCAAAGCATACCACATCATCTATAAAACACGGTGGAGGCAGTGTGATAGCATGGGCATGCATGGCTTCCAATGGTCACTAGTGTTTATTGATGATGTGATAGAAGACAGAAGCAGCCGGATGAATTCTGAAGTGTTTAGGGATATACTGTCTGCTCAGATTCAGCCAAATTCAGCAAAGTTGATTGGATGGCGCTTCACAGTACAGATGGACAATGACCCAAAACATACTGCGAAAGCAACCCAGGAGTTTTTTAAGGCAAAGAATTGGAATATTCTGCAATGGCTGAGTCAATCATTTGATCTCAACCTGATCGAGCATGCATTTCACTTGCTGAAGACAAAACTAAAGGCGGAAAAACCCATGAACAAACAACAACTGAAGACAGCTGCAGTAAAGGCCTGGCAAAGCATCACAAAGTATTATTTGTCCAAAGGAGGAAATCCAGCATTTGGTGGTGTCCATGGGTTCCAGACTTCCGGCAGTCATTGCCTTCAAAGGATTCTCGACAAAGTATTAAAAATGAACATTTTATTTATGATCATGTTAATTTGTCCAATTACATTTGAGCCCCTGAAAATAGGGGACTGTGTATACAAATGGTTATAATTCCTAAATGTTTCATACAATATTTTTGTTCAACCCCTTGAATTAAAGCTGAAAGTTTGCACTTCAATTGAATCTCAATTGTTTCATTTCATTTCAATTGTATCCATTGTGGTGGCGTACAGAGTCAGAATTATGAAAATTGTGTCACTGTCCAAATATTTCCGGACCTAACTTTATGTAACCGAGTTGAAAAAGGTTTTGCTAGCTTTTTGGTGGCGTAGCTGGTTTCCATCAAGTATTTTGGTGATTTTGTGTGTTGGCAATACAGAGGATGCAGGTTCAATACTCGTGTGAACTTGGAGTGCGAGGAAGCAATATGGTTTGCAGCAGTGTGACACTTGTTCCATTGTTGCCGTGACTCAGATCCACAGTGGCATTCAGCTCAATGACTGGGGTCGCTGTGGAGTTTAGAGGGGTGAGTGTAACCGAGGTGAAAAGGTGATAAACTCACTCCTTCAGTTGAAATACCCCCACCTGTGATAAACTCACTCCTTCAGTTGAAATACCCCCACCTGTGCCATTGAATTGGTAACTTTTTGGGGGTGTTCTTGTTTAAGGTATCTCAGTGGCGGTCATGTGTGTTGGCAATACAGAAGACGCAGGTTTGAGTGATGTGAGCTTGGAGTGTGAGGAAGCAATACTGTTTGCAGCAGTGTGACACTTGTTACACATACAGTGGCATTTGATTGTGTGTTAAAAAAGAGACATGGTCAGTGCAGAGGGTGGGCATGCTTGACGTGAAGACAAGATAGCAGATGGAGTAACACACTGGGGACTGCGTGGGTTGGGGATTTTCAGGTGTTCTCCAAACCTTTGCCTCTCTCCTCTTCAAGCCCTTGACACCTTGAACAGGGAGAAATTACAGAGCACCCAGACATGGAGGTGCCGCTGGATCCAAACTGATTTGCTGGGGAAAAGATGACCTTCCTTCAATGCTTCCTTTAGTCATGATGAGTAATATTCATCAAAATCAAGGGGTAGGCATATATACAGTACAGTATGTAAAATTACTGGGCAATGAAAGACTGTGGCTTTAATGAAAATGCTCATATAATGAATATAATCTACTATAACTTGGATTGCTGTATATTATATTCTAAGTACTGTCCACCTGTAGGTTATATCCAATGACAGAATGACATTCATTACACTGTCCTGAATTTCCCCCTGGGATAAATAAAGTTTCTATCTATCTATCTATCTATCTATCTATCTATCTATCTATCTATCTATCTGTCAGTATTCTTTAATCAGAGTGTCCAAAATACAAACATGCCTATCGAGTCTGCATGCCTCACCCCCCCATTTCCTAAAAAGTGGTCACCAGATTAGTTGTTGTAGTTCTTTAGGGCACTAAACAGGGTAGGAAATGCAGGGAAACTCTGGGATTCATAGGGAGGTCAAGTAAACGAGCTCTCTCGCTAACTCTAATACATTTACATTGGATGTGTAAACTGATATGTTGATTAAATTGTACTGTCTCTGTCAACTAAATTGCTAACTAAGTAAATAATAGGGTGTATAAGCAGACTGTGTTGCCCCAAAACATGTGAATGCCATCCTTAATGGGGGTGTGGGGTGAAGATATTGATCTAGTGCCGTGTTTTATGTTACGGCAATAACCTGTTAAAACTGTCCCCCATCCCATACATACAACCCACCTGTTCTCTAGAAGGTCTATATACTGTGGCGCCCGGCCCGTGCCTAAGCCCATGCGCGAGTGTGGGACGGTGGTAAATGGAGTATATATCTCGCCTCGCTTTGTCTCTGCTGTTTCTGCTGTCCCTCTCTTGCCCCGTGTTGTCTTTGGCAGGACCATGTATGGAGTTCCTGCGCCCCAAGGGGCCACAGCTGCAACCCGTGGAGATAATCACCGTATGCCCATACATGGAGTTCCTGCCCATCAAGGCACAGGTGAAGGGCATCAGCAGGAGCAGCAGAGACGGTACAAAAGTAGCCCACGGAGCACCCAGTGGGGAAGAGTTGCTACGGCGAACCAAGGAGCAGTTGATGAGAGAGAGAATAAGCCAAGTCACCATTGTCCAGTGTATGACCCCTGACCATAGGAGAGCCCGCTACGTTGCCAACCTTCGCCTGTCTGACTACCCCGCTGCCGCCCCGACCTGGAACGTAAGAGGACCACCCACCGTGTACCGAACCCCCCTGCTATCTTCACGACACGACGCCTTCTCACCCCCACCCTCTCTCTATCATTTCCCTCTCCCCGCTAACCGAATAAACATCTTTGATTATAATTCTGGTGTGGACCTCTCTGCTTACACTGTGTTTGGGTCCGTGACGCGCCCGCACACCCCGGCGGCCGTCACATTTGGTGGAGAATGCGGGCATAGCGACCCGGGACCCAAACGCAGTGAACCGCAGAGACACCAGGGGGCCAAGCACCGGGAAACCAGTCCAGACCCCGCCATGGCCACTGGTACGGATTTCCAGGCGCTGATAGCGCAGCTCGTGGACCTCAATGTCAAGCAGCAAGCCCGCCATGAGGAGCTCGTCGCCGGCCTGCTGGCCCAGGGCCAGCACAAGTCCGCCACTCCGGCCCAATTCCTGGTCAAACAAACGGGGGACGACGACGTGGAGGCGTACCTCCAGATGTTCGAGAGGACAGCACAGAGGGAAGGCTGGGCCCCCGATCAATGGACAGGCCTGGTGGCTCCATTTCTGTCAGGCATGGCCCAAAGTTGCTATCAGGACCTCTGCGCGGACGGGCTTGTGCCATACCCAACCTTGAAGACGGAGATCGTCAAGCGGCTCGGCCACACCCTTTTGACCCGGGCCCAACAGCTCCACGAGTGGACCTTCGACCCGGCCGCTTTCCCCCGGGCCCAGATGCACGAACTGACTCGGGTGGCCAACAAGTGGTTGGTATCTGACCCCCCTTCCCTGGGGCCGGTGGAGAGGGTGGTCATGGACCGATACATGAGGGCACTGCCCCACGAGGCCCGGAGGTATGCGTGCCAGAACAAACCCCCCAGAGCGCCGAGCAGCTGGTATCCCTGGTGGAAGGCTACCAGGCCGCCCAGGGCGTGATGAGGGTGGCCCGGACACCGAAAAGAATCCCGCCCCTGTTACCGACGAGTCGCCCGGAGGCGACGGCCGACCGGAGACGCTGTTTCTCCTGTGGTGAGGTGGGTCATCTGTCCTGGGCCTGCCCCCACGCCCAGGAGGCGTCCATGCCCTCGGCGAGCGACCCCGGATGTCCCTGCGGGCTCCTGATGGCCTGTTGGGCTCAGCCGACGGGAACACCCCCGATCAATGGGCAGGACGCCACGGCGCTCCTGGACTCGGGTAGCGCGGTGACGCTCGCCAGGCCCCAGTACACCCAACGGCCCTACCTACCCGAAACCCTCGCCGTAACCTGCATCCATGGGGAGACCAGGCATTACCCCACTGCCCACGTCCGGCTCCAAACCACCCGGGGCGTCTTCCAGGGGACGGTTGGAGTCGTCCCGGAGCTGCCTGTGGAGGTGCTGATCGGGAGGGACACTCCCCTATTCCAGGAACTGTGGAGCCACATGACCCGAGAAGACCCGGCCCGGGGGGCCCACCGAGGGAAGAGAACCCCACGACCGCCCAAACTGTGCGCCGTGAACGAGGAGGGAGCGGGAGACTCCACGGACCCCATCTCCGAGGGCGCCGGCAGCGCCGCCGCAGAACGGGCCTTCGCGGAGACCCAAGCCGTCGTCACGGACAGCGACTCACCCTCCCCTGACGATGGCGCCGACTTAATGGGGATGTTCCTGGAGGATTCCGACGCCGCCCCACTGCCCGCCCGCCTGAAGGGGAGGTTCGGGACAGCTCAGATGGAGGACCGCAACCTAGCCAGCGTGCTGCAGCAGGTGAGCGTGGTTGATGGGCAGCGGATGGACGGGGTAAGGGACTTGCCAAACCCACATTTTGCCATTAAGAACAGTCTAATGTATCGTATGAACATGACTAACGGGGCCAGACAGGAACAGCTAGTGGTGCCCAAAGCCTATATTCCCTCAGTTCTCCAGATGGCCCACACCCACCTCCTGGGAGCGCACCTGGGGGTAGCGAAAACCCTGGATCGGATTCAGGCACGGTTCTACTGGCCCGGAGTGAAGAAAGCGGTGGAGACCCACTGTCGGCAGTGCCCCGAGTGCCAAATGGTGGCGCCCCGTCCCCATGTACGAAGCCCCTTAATCCCCCTCCCTATTATCTCTGTTCCTTTCAGCCGCATTGCGATGGACCTGGTCGGGCCCCTCCCCAAGAGCAGCAGTGGGTACCAGTACATCTTGGTGATAGTGGACTACGCAACCCGGTACCCCGAGGCCATTCCCCTCCGCACCATGGCCACCAAGGGTATCGCCAAGGAGCTGGTGGTAATGTTCACGCGGGTCAGCATCCCCGACGAGATCTTAACTGACCAGGGCACCCCATTTATGTCCAAGATTATGAAGGATGTGTGTCGACTCCTGCGCATAACGCAAATTCGCACGTCAGTATACCACCCCCAAACAGACGGCTTAGTGGAAAGGTTTAATCAGACACTAAAACAGATGTTAAAAAAGGTGATGGAGTTGGATGGGAGGAATTGGGACCAGCTCCTCCCATTCCTGATGTTTTCCATACGGGAGGTGCCCCAGGCTTCCACGGGGTTCTCACCCTTCGAGCTGCTGTACGGGAGACGGCCCCGAGGAATGCTAGACCTGGCTAAGGAGGCCTGGGAGCGCCAGCCATCCCCCCACCGCACGATGGTCGAGCACGTGGAGGAGCTCCGGGAACGGATGGCCACCCTGTGGCCCCTGGTGAGGGAACACATGGAGGCGGCCCAGACCGCACAGGCCCGAACCTACAACAGGGGGACGCAGCCGAGGGAGTTTGTGACGGGAGACAAGGTCCTTGTCCTGGTACCTACCTCCGAGTGCAAGTTCCTGGCAAAGTGGAACGGGCCATACGAGGTGATGGAGAAGGTAGGACCAGTCAACTACCGGGTAAGACAGCCGGGAAGGCGGCAGCCCACCAAGATTTATCATGTGAATTTATTAAAGAAATGGGTGGGCCCCGCCGCCATGCTGTCTGTGTCAAACCCCCTCTCCACACAGAAACCCAAGTCGGAGGACGTGCCATTCGGGGAGCAGCTGACCGAACGACAACGACACGACCTGACCGAGGTGGTCGCCAGGCACCGCGACGTCTTCTCCTCCACCGCCGGGCGCACCACCCTGATCACCCACCCCATCATAACAACCCCAGGGAAAACGGTGAAACTCAGGCCCTACCGTATCCCCGAGGCCCGAAGGACGGCCATAAACCAGGAGGTGCAGGCGATGCTGGAGGCTGGCATCATAGAGCGGTCGCGGAGCGCCTGGAGCAGCCCCATCGTGCTGGTGCCCAAGCCCGACGGGAGCATTCGCTTCTGTAATGACTTTCGCCAGCTCAACGCGATCTCGCAATTTGATGCCTACCCAATGCCACGGGTCGACGAGCTGATCGAGAGGCTCGGCAGGGCCCGGTACATCACCACCCTGGACCTCACTAAAGGGTATTGGCAGGTGCCCCTCGCACCTGAGGCCAGAGAGATAACTGCGTTCTCCACCCCGGACGGACTATTTCAGTTCGTACAGCTACCGTTCGGGCTTCACGGGGCGCCGGCCACGTTCCAGAGGCTTATGGATCACGTGCTCCGTCCCCACCGCGAATATGCGGCCGCCTACATTGACGACATCATCATCCACGGAGAGGAGTGGGGGGCCCACCTGAAACAGATGGAGGCTGTGCTGCAAGCCCTACGAGAGGCGGGGCTCACCGCAAACCCAGCCAAGTGTCGGCTCGGCCTCCAAGAAGCAAACTACCTGGGGTTCACGATCGGGAGAGGGTGTGTCAAGCCCCAGGTAGGGAAAGTCGAGGCGATCCGCGGGTGGCCCCGCCCCCAGACAAAGAAACAGGTACGGGTTTTCGTAGGGCTTGCCAGCTATTATCGGCGCTTTGTTCCCCACTTCTCTTCCCTGGCAGGACCCCTCACCGACCTCACCCGCGCGCGCATGCCGGATCGGGTCGAATGGACGCCGGAGGCGGAACAGGCGTTCGCAGGGCTGAAGGAGGCCCTCTGCACGGACCCAGTGTTGGTGACCCCGGACTTCCAACAGCCGCTAGTGGTACAGACGGACGCATCGGAGACCGGGGTGGGTGCCGTCCTTTCCCAGCTAAGAGAAGGCGAGGAACATCCCATCATGTATATCAGCCGTAAATTGTTCCCAAGAGAGAAAAATTACTCAACGATAGAGAAAGAATGCCTGGCCATTAAATGGGCACTGGAGTCCCTCCGGTATTACCTACTGGGGCGGCAGTTCACCCTGGTCACCGATCACGCACCACTGGTATGGATGGCGAGGAACAAAGACAGCAACGCCCGGGTCACCCGCTGGTTCCTCTCCCTTCAGCCCTACTCCTTCGACGTGGTCCACCGAGCCGGGGCCGCGCATGGGAACGCCGACGCTCTCTCACGGCGGGACGCACTAGGAGGCTGGGCCGCCCCTCCCGCGAGGTCGGAGCTCAGGAGGGGGATATGTGGCGCCCGGCCCGTGCCTAAGCCCATGCGCGAGTGTGGGACGGTGGTAAATGGAGTATATATCTCGCCTCGCTTTGTCTCTGCTGTTTCTGCTGTCCCTCTCTTGCCCCGTGTTGTCTTTGGCAGGACCATGTATGGAGTTCCTGCGCCCCAAGGGGCCACAGCTGCAACCCGTGGAGATAATCACCGTATGCCCATACATGGAGTTCCTGCCCATCAAGGCACAGGTGAAGGGCATCAGCAGGAGCAGCAGAGACGGTACAAAAGTAGCCCACGGAGCACCCAGTGGGGAAGAGTTGCTACGGCGAACCAAGGAGCAGTTGATGAGAGAGAGAATAAGCCAAGTCACCATTGTCCAGTGTATGACCCCTGACCATAGGAGAGCCCGCTACGTTGCCAACCTTCGCCTGTCTGACTACCCCGCTGCCGCCCCGACCTGGAACGTAAGAGGACCACCCACCGTGTACCGAACCCCCCTGCTATCTTCACGACACGACGCCTTCTCACCCCCACCCTCTCTCTATCATTTCCCTCTCCCCGCTAACCGAATAAACATCTTTGATTATAATTCTGGTGTGGACCTCTCTGCTTACACTGTGTTTGGGTCCGTGACGCGCCCGCACACCCCGGCGGCCGTCACAATACTGTATATGTAGCACCCTCACAGACGTTTTGCGATCATTTCAGGAAGTGGCCTGGATTTTCAGAGGTGCAAAGCTTCATCTTCCCTCTGCAGAAGCAGGCCGGACACTGTCGACTCTCCTTGCTTGTGTGGGTACAGTAGTCGAAGTGCTGCCTTCCTGTAACCTTAGAGCAGAGGCTTAGCAGTGGTTTATTGTGCGGCAGTAGTAACCCCTAGGGCTAACATTGTCAGGCATAACACTCAATGCCAAATATCCTGCACTAGGATATCATGGTGTTCATAATCCAACTAGGTTATTGGAGCAAGATGGACAGATGAGAACCCTTGAACCCTTGATTAAGGCATACAATAAATGTTGTGGTTTAAAAGGTATTTCCAAAAAAACTAAAACTTTTACACTAGTGTGCAGTTAGAGATCTGAGGTTGATGGGTTTTTTTTTTTATCTTCATCTTTACTTTTCTATTGGGTGAAGGGGGGAGCATAGAGGAGTGGCATATCAGTAAACATCTGGCATTATCTGAATTTGTCACGCACTCCAAGCTGACTGTCTGGCTGCAAGCCTCTCACTGATGAAGTACAGGATGTTCTGGGAGAGTAAGATAAAACGTAGCGCAAGGAAAAAGTTATCCTAAACACTTCCCTTTTGTCCCAACATGACATGGCTAGGTGCCCATAATACATTTGCTTGCTAAAAATAAAAAAAAGTCCTTAAATATGCTGGAGTAAAGTATGAGACACATCAGCACATTCATTTAGTGTAAACATTAAACAGAAAATGCGCTTATGAAGGTGGTCTATCTCAATTCACCTGAGATCTCAGCCATGCAGTGTTTGCAGTTAAAATTAACAGTTACATTAACACTGCATACTTTCAAAGTGAAAGTAACATTCAAAAAATGTCCAATAATTTATTAAAAATTAAAAACAGAGAAGACTTGTTTCCAAAGAAGACCCTCTTGCTGTAGCTCTCCTAAAATGTGCTTAAATGCTAAAATGTGATGTGAACAAGGAGGATATGCGTTGTGAAAAAAATATTTAAATCCAAACTGGTTTTCCAGCAGGTTACTAAGAGAGAGATATACAATGTTTAAATGGGGCCTCTTTGCTTTTATTCAGATGAAAACTGCCCATTTCAAGTGGATTGACAATGGAACATTGAATAAATTATTATTTGTTTTGAACAAAGCTATACAGAGTTGGTTACTATTCCAATTTAAAAGTTAGAAAAGTTAGAAAATAAAATAAATAAATTAAAAATATGTGAATGGAGAGGAACAAAACAGCTCAGGAATGCTACACTCAGGCCTGCAAAGGCTGAGTGGGAAAATCACAGTCGATGTGACAACATCATCCCAGTCACTCTACAAAATTGGTCTGTATAGCCAAATGGCTGAAGGAATCTCTTAATGAAACAAATATGATAGTCCATTATTGTGTTTGCAACAATGAATTAAAGTGATACATGAAAAACAAGTGGCTAGAAATGTGTTTTTTTGGTTTTGCTACAAAGCATTATGTTTTGTGTAAATCCAGCACACACATCACCTTTTTTGTACCATGTCCCGTGTAAAGAATAGCTGTAGCTGCATCATGTTATGGGTATGCTTATGACCAGCAGGGACTATGGAGTTTGTCAGGATCAAGAGACAATTTAGAAATTTGCTGAGTTGGTAGTGACAGCTTAAAATCAAAACAGTGTGTAATGAATTCCTATTCCAATCAGGGACCCTAACCCTAACCCTACAAAGACAAAGATATCCATTCCGAAATCACATTAAGTATCATCATTGCACTCAATTCAACTTATTGAGTAACTTGATGAAGACATTGTTACATTTGAGAATTTTAGGAGAGCAACAGCAAGTGGGTGTAGACATTTGCAAACAGGTCCAGTAGGATGTGTAGATTATTGGGGGGAAATCCTAAATTAATGTATTTCGATTCCAGGCTCTGGGACAAATTTGAAAGGGGGTGTAGACTTCCTATAGGCACTGTATTTGATATGATAGTATGATAATTCTGTGCTGGGAAGGGACATGGAATCTTACTCAAGTCTCTTCTCTGATAAGAAATCGTGTGAATGACTTCAATTGAATTAACATATTTTCCTAAAGGGGCAATCTGGGATTGGTACATCCATTTTTGGATGGCCAAGGAAGACTTCTACTGTATGACCAAAGAATGCTCACCTTATTTAAGAAAACCCCCAAAACGACTGTCCCACAGATCAGGAACACTCTCCAGGAGGTTGGTCTAATGGGTCAGAGACTACCATCCACACATGACTTCACCAGCAGAACTACAGAGGCTACACTGCAAGGTGTAAATTACTAGTTAGCAACCGAAACCGGATTACAAGATTAAAGTTTGCTAGAAAGTACCTAAAAGAGCCTGCAGAGTTCTGGAAAAGGGTCTTGTGGACAAAGATTATCATGAACCAGAGTGATGGCAAGTGTAAAGTGTGGAGAAAAAAGGAACTGCTCAAAATCCTCGGCATACAAATCAGATCAAATCAAATCAAAGTTTATTTATGAAATACACAGACGGAGCAATGAAATGCTTAGGGCAAGCTAGCTCCTCAACAATGCAACAATCAACAATCAAACAATGCAATGCTACAAATAATAATAATAATATAATAATACAAAAAACAATAACATAAGGTGGCATAGTTTTAGCAGCAGAACAATATTAGGCAGTAGCAACAGTAGTATGAATGCAAGTGTGTGAATGCATGTGTGTGTGTGAGAGACAGAGAATGCAAATGTGCATACAGTACCATCTCATCTGTGAAATATGGTGGCTTGGCCATCTATGGCTGCCACTGGAACTGGCTCACTTGTCTTAATTGATGATGTAACTGCTGAGGGCAGCAGCAGAATGAATTCTGAAGTGTATAGAAACATCTTGTCTGCTGAAGTACGAGCAAATGCTTCCAATCTCATTGGACGGCGCTTCATCATACAGCAAGACAATAACCCTAAACATACTGTCATAGCAACTAGGAAGTTTTTCAGGGCTAAAAAGTGTAAAACACTAGAGTGGTCAAGTCAATCTCCAGATTTAAATGCAATTGAACATTTAATTTGCTGAAGAGGGAACTTAAAGCAAAAAGATCTCAAAACAAAGAACAAGATGGCTGCAGTCCAGGCCTGGCAGAGCATCACCAGACAATATACCCAGCGTCTGGTGCAGTCAATAGGTCACAGATTTCAGGCAGTTATTTCATGCAAAGGATTGTCAACCAAATACTAAACATGAGTGCTTTATGAGTGATTTTTGACATTATATGATTTTTTCAATACTTTTGGAATCCTGAAATAGGGGGAGTATGTTTAAAAATGTTGTACTTTCCAAAAGTAGGGTGATGTGCATGTGATACGATCAAAATAAAACACAATTTATGGTTACTTCACTCATATCAGCAAGTAGTTACAAAATATAATAAAATGTATTTTAATTTAGTGTAACTGTACAATATCAAACAATATAATTTCTAATGATCATCTAAGTTCAATGGATATCATGAAAAGCAAGATCACATTTGCTAATTACATTATTATTAGCCACATTTGAAAGCATTAACCTGTTCAATAACAGATTAGACAAGTTTAGAGTGATTCAAATTACTCTAGAAACTGTGACATGTAAAATGGTAAAGTTTTGAGACCATGTTCATAATGGTGACCAAACAAATGTAACCATTTAACACACTCTAAACATATTGGCTAGGTTAACAGACCAGGAAAAAGTCGTAAGTCTTTTTGGTAAACTGATTTTACAATAAGTCATCTTTAATATCCAGACAGAGCAAATGAATGTGGAATATTCTTCAGGACCTGGGTGTGGTTTAAAAATGTATAATCCCTCTGTACTATTTGTAGACATTTTGTAGATCACTCTCTTGGAAGTTCAAGCTTAGTAGTAAAACATATACTTGAAAGAGAGCCAACAAAGTGTAATAATAAAAAATAACAAACCTTTGCAGCAAATCATTATATACAATGTAACACTGACTAATATAGATATAAAGTTATTATTTCAGTTTAGTAAATGTATGGTACAGAAGTTCACAGAGCCTACATTCCCAAACAACACATTTGGCAAACAGTCAGTTTGAATGACAAGGTCTTGCCTTGCCTATTGGTTGGGCCCGGAGAAATTCTTCTTGATCTGTCACATTATTAACCTGTAATTCAAAACAGACACACAGTGGCAAAAAAGGTAACATTCTAATTATGGTGGACTCAGTAATTAATAAAAATGTGTTTGAATTCTACATTCCAGCTAAATACTTTCGCACTGTTTACTTTAAATTCACGTAGATGATTGCCATCTTTCTATGGACATTGTTAAAAGACTTTAAATGCATCCTGGTTAACATATTGTGAGCATTACAGGCCTGCAACTTGTGCACTGTCAATACATGGTTTGAGAGGGTGCTATGTCATAGTCTTGGTGCTGGGGGATGGAACTACCACAGAAAAAACAAGTCAAGATTTTCTCCAGGCCTTACCTTTTGAAACATGATCTGGATATAGATTTCAAAACAGAGGTTACATAATCAGCATTTCTAAATATTGAGGGTGAAGCTTTACATTAATTAGGCTGTATTTTAGGGTTACTACAGTATAATGAATTAATATACAGTATATAATTACTTATATCTTCTGCACTATTGCACCTGCAAGTACAGGTTTGAAAGTACAACTTTGTGCTTACTTACCGGTATGCAAATTTGTATCATTTTTTAAGAGGATAAAATGGCACAAAAGTGACTGTGCCACAATAAATATTAGTTTACTGGTAGTTACTATGCTATAAGGCCTATGAAATACAAAGTAAAGCTTGTATGAGCCAACCAATCAGTACACACAACACCATCACATGTTCAAGGGACAGAGGCTTAAAAGCAGCCAAGTTTACGCTCCTCCATAGCATTCAACAGTTGTGGCATGGTTATACTGGCTATGAGGGTATGTTTTGTGTGGTCGTCCCACTGACCACCCCCACTCGCTCGCCTACCTACGGGGGGCCTCCCTGCCATATTTTATTACTTGTATGTTGTGGTTGTTTAACTCCAGACAGGGAGTTCTACAGAGCAGAGCCATACAATTACGTCAAGCTTAAATGTATTACCATTTTCATGCAATAAATGGTTAAACTGACGGAGTGTCCTGACTGAACCTCTGTTATTGTGTCACCCTTTCTTTGTCCCCTCAAATGATTTAAGTCGACTACACTACACCTTAGTAACATTTTGTCACCATCTATCGACATTTACACTTTATCTAAATAAAGACAAATTATTATCTCTCCATATCATGTTGTCCTTGCTGGGAAATGATAGGTGTAGGTATACAAGGTGCAAAATTAGATGGTGGATGCAAGCAAATCAACTCCACTAAGCCAGTATGCCAGTAAATACAGTAGATTAAATTGTATGAAACAACAGGTCATGGCCTGCACGTGTCCACTGCATGCTACTGTTTGTTCTGCATGCTACTGTTTTGAGGTTTTCCAGCGAATAGCGACATACCATTATCAGTGCAATACTTCAGCAACAAAAATGACAAAATTACAAATTTCAAAGTCATAGTCATATGAATGATGCCCTGTGAGGCCATGAAAATATTGGTGTATAAAAGATAGGTTTTTGCCTGAGTTTTCAGTTCATAAATACATGTATCATAACTGTAGTTAAAACCTGATGGCACATGAGGGTGAACTACCGTTTGTGAATGTACTTCATTGTTTTTTTTTCCTTCAACCTTCATTGACCGTTGTTTTGTAATGGTTTTAGCAAATGTATCCTTAGTCTAGTCTAGAGTTGCCCTTGTCATCCTGGCTCTCTCCATGGAGGGGCTGTCTGCTCATTTCCTCCAACAGTTCCATACTGTCACGTAGAGTCACTGCTATGGAGAAGGCATTAGGCTTCAGAGTCAGGCCATAAGAGTAGTTATTAGTGGGCGGCCTGGCTGGGTCAGCAGTGAAGTTGGACTGGTGAGCCAGAAGCGAGGTGAAGAGGAACAGTTGCATCTTAGACAGCTCCTCGCCAATGCACCGCCGCTTCCCCACAGAGAAGATAAGCACGCTACTGGTAAGGTCCTTGTTTAGGGCTTCGTCCTGATCCAAGAAGCGCAGGGGGTCAAAGGTCTCTGGGTGCGCCCATAATGCCGGGTCGTGATTGTTGGACCACTGGTTGACGAAGACCACAGTGTTCTTGGGAATGTTGTAGCCCATTATGGAGGTGTCAGTGGTGGTGCTGTGGGGAATGGTGAGAGGCACAAAGCTGGTGAAGCGCATCACCTCGTAGATAAAGGCCATAACGTAAGGTAACTGCGGCTGGTCCTCAATTGTGGGCAGACGACTCCGGCTGACCACATTATCCACTTCCTCTTGGAGGCGCAGCTGAATTTGAGGATACCTACACACAAGGGGTCAAAGGTGAACACTCAGATCACAGAGATTACATTGCACAAAGTGTACAGATAATTCCATATTTGGTAGCCAAATGCCTTAACCCTCCCAATTAGTAAATGTGAGTCTGAACTGAGCAGTCACTGCAGATCTGCCTGACCCCTATAACAAAAAGGAATTCTGAATACACAGACATGATTAGCCTAATCATAAAGTAATACACATGCACAGTCTAGTCAGAATTTGTAACTCAAGTCCAATAGGCTACTCTTGGCCAGACACACATACAGTAAGGTTTGCAGGTCAACAGTGTAATGTCAGTAGTAGGCTATACACAGTAGAAAAAGACCCCTAAACAGGAATTGAAAACCCAAAAGGAGGTGGCAAAGCACCTTACGCTGGACAAAACATAATTGCGCAAGTATACATTTGAGGTACAAAACAAGCAACTTTTCTCTTATCAGCAAGATGGTTTAGATGTTACTAAAGTCGACAGCATTTGAGAGTGAACCACTTTGAAGAACCACTTTGGGTTCCATGTAGAACCTTTTACACAGAGGGTTCTATATGAAACCCATGTAAGAATAAAGTATACTGAATACTGATTATACTCATTCTTTATCGTTTTTTTTGTATTCTAAGTACATGTACTTAAAATCATACTTAAATATATTGTTTTGACCCACCTTAATTCGTAATTAGATTAATAAGTGTATTGAAATTATGTTTTGCCAATATTTAAAGTCATTGTACTGTAATCCACTTTTGTGTTTGTCTTTTGTATTTGTATGTTTTCATGACATCACATCAGCAAAATTCAAAAGTGTATTATGGCACAATAAAGTGACTTTTCAAGCATAAAAGATACAGGATTCAGAGAGCCATACTACTGTGATAACAGTTGGATGGCAACTGTTTTTAGATATACTGTATTTTCAGAGTGAATAGGGCAATGCTGACTCAACTTAATATGTCTGTGTACTTCAATAAGGAAACTAGATATCCAAAATATATCTTGTTGAATTGACTACAGCCAAGGTGTATGTGAGATCAAGTTACATTTTATTTTGGGTGCACTATCCCTTTACAGTTCAGTAGAGAATAAATATTGGTATTCATGAATATAGGACTATGTACATTTAATGTGTATTAATAATATAGGGCTATCCATTTACCTCACAAATATCAGGAGGATCCACTGAAGTGCGGTCGACAATGTGTCTTGGCTTGCTCCAAAAATATCACACATAGTAGGTGGCACATAGTCTTTGTCTGGTGATTCCCTCATTGAGGTGTCTGTAGAGTGGTCTAATGCCAGAATGAAAGCATCTGTCATGTCCCGGATTGTGTTTGACTTAATTGTCTTTCGATGCTCGACAACTTTACTGATGATGAACCTAGTAAATTCCCGATTGAGCTCTTTAAAATTTTCAAATGCAGTTTTTATTGGGTTGGGAAAATACTGGAGCCAGGGCATCACGTCCACTATGCTTCCAGCACCCACTGTCTGGGTGAATTGGTCATTCCGTCCCACCATTTGTTGAAACTCTGCGTCGTCATAGGAGTACCTTTTTCCAAAGCACAGTGCGCTCATTGTATTTGCGACTGATACCACCAGATATGTCATCGGTTGGAAATACTTATGCTCCTTCGTTTTATCAAGGAACACATTGAGAAGCTCCTTAATTTCGCAGACGACGTGTTTTTCGACAGTCTTTTTAGTGTGCATGTTGCCAGTGGAAAACGTTCGTAGAGTAGACTGGGCAACTTTTCGGTGCGCTTTCCACAATTCGCTAATTGTACCAAAAGCAAGACTATCGCCATTGGAAATGTATCGAAAGGAGGTAAAGTCCGGCCTACCTGCGAAATCAATTCCCTTTTTGATGAGCGCCTGCTTGATTGCTTCGCCATTCAGCACCACCACGATCCGGCAGCCGAGTTTGATTTGAAAGACATTGCCGTATTTCCGTGACATGCGAGATAAATAGATGTGAGGCTTGCTACCAAGCTGCGCTGCGTTCCCGATGATCGGCCAAGGGAACGGTCCAGGAGGGCAGTGTATGTCCCAGCTCCGCCGGATCCAGCGCCACAGGTGTATGGCAAACAGAAACGTCAGAGACGCCAGCAATAAACTCCGTGGCCGTAGTCGGTAGATCTCCTCCAATACAACTGGCATGTTCATGATGGAGCCTACAATAAAAAGCAATGTCTGAACTGTGTGTGGCTTTAAATCTGTTCATTCTGATTAATTAGCTTAATTACTAAATTAGTCAATTGTAAAACAAGTCTAAAGTAGACCTACATAGAAATACATGAACGATAGTTTTGAACACGATCTGTAGACAAAATGATAATTGAATATAGCTACAACAAATTATCATTATAACATAATTGTCTACTTTAGGCAACAGTAGATTCACCTACACTGTTGAATATGGCATACCACCCTGCAATCAATTCGCTGGGTCGTCTAGTAAATAGCAGCTATAGGCTATAAAAAGTATATCGGATAGAAATTGACATTATCACTCAATCGATTGTTCCACTAATCAGAAATACATTCTGTACATTACTTGATAAGTATGGTTACATGTATACAGGGGCGAGCTTACCGAATTTCAATTAGCCTACCTCCTTATCTAGCGGATCCTTTGGTTGAAAGTTTTAAAAAGTCCTCTTTACTCGAGAAACAACAAAGGTAATCCTGCTCATCGCCAATAACTTCATCTATTTTATCGGGCAATTACAGACCCTGCACTCTCCACATAGCTTTGTTCTCTCCCGAGCCAAACTTATTTATCTTAAATAGGGCTAGAAGAGTGTCAAATGGCATCATAGCTCGTCAGCGTCTGTGTCGTGATTTGTAGCAAGGGGTGGGTTTGTTGTAAAGAGTCTCTCTCGCTCTCTCTCTCTCTCTCTCTCTCTTTCTCTCTCCGTCTCTCTCTTTCTCTCTCCGTCTCTCTCTTCGTCTCTCTCTTCGTCCCTCTCTCCTTCCCTCCCTCCCTCCCTCAGCTGCGCGGAACTCCTTAGAGCGTGTGTTGTCAAAATGCTTGCCTCTCATTGCAACTGGAGGCAGAAAGTCCCCTTAAGCGTCACTATAACAGTAGCCTATACATAGGTATCTGTCAACGGGCTGTATATAACATCAAATGCATACATTTGTTTTGTTTTATTTTCTTGGTAAATCTGTACATTTCGTAATCTGTACATTTTGTAATCGTACCAATTGCATAGATGGACGACAGATGATGACGCAGACCTATTGTTTTTATTATTATGTAACAATAAGATAGCAAATCATCATCATTATAGTTATATTTCAATTGTAAAATGTATGGATAGTTGTTTTCAGATTTTACATTACAGTCTCTCTTGTGATAATGTATCATGAGGTACAGTTTTTGCTGTATATATGCAATTGTTTTAAGCAATGATTTTCAGGAGTCTGAACTTAATCACGGTAGGCTGATAGTTAAAGTATTTCGATTGAAGTAGCCAATGCTGAGTTGGTCTTATTTTTCGTTTGATGTGCACATAGCTATAGGCCTAGAGCTTGGCTGGAGTTGTTTTTTTTATTCGAGATTTACATTAGGCAATGTCTTATGAATTGTTTATTAACTGATTATTGCCCGAATGCAATGATAACAACAACATAATAATAATAATCACAATAATCATCATAATCATCATAATAATTCAAGATACTTCATGTATTCCCGAGGGATAATTGTACTGGTTGCGCCTCGTGCCTACAACCGCATCACAGTTCCGATAACCATGTGGCAGCGTTCACATTCCAATCCAAGTCAATACAAGACATATCTACAATACACGACAAAGAAGATTATAATTACCGTTATTGTGGTTGTTGTTGTTATTGTTGTTGTTGTTGTTGTTGTTGTTGTTAGTAGTAGTAGTAGTAGCCTAGTAGTAGTAATAGTAGTATTAGGCCCATAGTAGGCCCCATTGTTGTTTTTAGTCTATAGGCCTACGTTTTTTCATCATTATTTTCAGTTGTTTAAATCCAGGGGTTTTTCAAATGGATATCTCATTATGTTAGACAACTATTAACTTAACACAAAATACATATTTACACAATGGCAGTTATCATTACAGCAACAGCACGGTTACAATAAACAGGTACAAACGAATTACTCGTTAAGTGTATTGGGAGATCGTGTCAGGGCGATGGATCCACTTCCCTTTCGGTTTGAGTAAGAGTTTATCATAGTCACCTCTGGGATTGCGTTTTATAAATTCTGGCGGTAGTCTAGAATTACATTTGTTCAGGAGGAGTGTGTTTGAATTGGAAGTCAGTCGCAAAGGCGGATTTTTCGTCTGTGCCTTATGTTGCTTTTATGTGCGTGACATTTCAATATGGGTTTTGCTGGTCTATAGTAGTAGGCTATGGATCCTGCCTACTTTAGCATCTATCACAACGTCAGACGCACACGTGGTAAGGGAGTTATGAGTAGGCCTATAGTTTGATTATTTTGGATTGTGATGGATTTGATTTTAAGTAATTGGGGACAGCAGGAGCAATGTGGGCATGGGAAATGGCCAACGGGGGGAGGCAAAGAGTGGTGCCTTTCCCGTCTGGCGTTTGTGGCCAGTCGGTTTGACAATTCTGTCTCTGGTGGTACAGTAGTGTTCGGGTATTTCAGTATTTCAGACAGTATGTATACCACATTTGGAGAGGGACATTGCGCACGGGGCTCCAGGAGGGTGCTTATGTGGGAATAAAGAGCACGTTGAAAGGCAGAGCGTTGATACGATGCGTTGCGTCGGCAAAAGCCGTATTGGTCAATCTCCGTTTCAAGGGGAGAGTTGATTATTTGATGTCATAGGGCTTGTTTGATTTGTGTTATATAAATCAATGATCTAAAGATCACCAATGACTTTACATAACACGAGTATGTCGTTTCTGTGAACGTCTAACATGTTCTTCTTTGTCGCTGGTTTACAGAAGCATAACTCAAGTGCAAGGGACCTAATCTAATCTATAGTCAGATGAGGCACTGTCACTCAATGTTCCGTTTAATTTAGTTTTTAGGTTTTTGGTAAAACAATAGGCTTTCGAAGTAAAGCATGAGGAGGACATAAAGTTGACATGAAGTCGTGGGCTTTTCTTCTATTTCAAGTTTGTGCGGCATCGGCAGGACCTGATGGGACTTGTTTAAGACTTCAGTACCATGGACAGAGCACACACGATAGCCCTGTGTTTATCTTTGACCTTGATTCCTTTGTGAGGCTATTTGAAGTGTTGGATATTTAAGAATGTTTAGGATATAGCCATTGTTTTACGTCATTATAGCGCGACGCCGCTCCGCCTGAACTACTATCGTGGACGGAGTCGCGCTATTTGTCGTAAGACAATGGCTATAGCCCTACCCTAAACATTCTTAAATATCCAACACATGTTTAGGCTTCAAATAGCCTCACCTTGCTTTATTAAGGGAACAGAATTTACAATGTTGTTAGAAATTACATGGTTAAATAGGCATAATAACACTATAATATAATATGCATTACTTGTTTCTTTAGGACTTACTTACAATATGGCACAAGGTAATTCCCTGCAGCCTACTCTGTTAAAATAATAATAATAATAATAATAATAATAATAATAATAATAATAATAATAATAATAATAATAATAATTTAATTTAACAGAATTCCACTCCTCTTGTGATAAAGGGGAGAGGGGGGTGAACATAGTCTGACCCCAGTGCCTTTCATTGGCATACGGCCACATTCAACTTTATTTATTAGTCAAAATACTCCTCATGTACCCATAACTCTGTGTGTGTGTGTGTGTGTGTGTGTGTGTGTGTGTGTGTGTGTGTGTGTGTGTGTGTGTGTGTGTGTGCGTGTGTGCGTGCGTGCGTGCGTGCGTGCGTGCGTGCGTGCGTGCGTGTGGGGCATGGCCAGCAAGGCTCAGTAACTGTCAAACTGGTGATCTGAGCATTTATCTCTAGGCATGACAAACATTTCAGGTGTTCTCACATGCCTGGGATATTTTAGGGTTTTCTGTGCTATAAGGGGTTATGTGCTGCAAAAGAGCAATTCCAATCCACAGACAAAAATATTACATTAAAAAACCCTGTCCAGAATCCCCTCTATCATATTGTATAACTCTAGGCTAACATTTAAACTGCAAGTGAATTAAAGACATACAATTCTTAATGCAACATTTTCCCACAACAATTCCGTAAATTCTAGAACAATTCAGTCCCCTTAATTGAAATGACTTATGTCCCTCAGTCCATAGGCAGACTGCACAAATAATTTTTCCTTAAAATTGATCTAAATCGACCAAATTAACCTAATTGGAAAGGTATATGAGTAATTAATCCCATCTCTTTATTACAAAAAATATTCATAACTATTTGATCAATCTAGTTTTTAAATGTAATTGTTTTGTTAAAGAACAGTAAGTATAGTTTTGTATGACCTTGAAATCAATAGCATGACAATAAGTCACTTTTCTTGTTTTATTGGCTTCCTTACTATCATGCAAAATGCACAATTACATTAAAATTCCAAAGATTTAAACGTTTTCTATTACCAATAAATTCCAGTTAATGTAGTCTAAATTGCATTGCTTAAAGATTTTTGAATGTTCAATTCATGATAAATTCTCCACTGCATGGTCAATTCATGAATTTTCCCATACATTTACTGGTAAATTCAAATTGGATTGACCCCAACCTTGGTGCAGTTGCACAAGTCTGCAAGATATTATTGCTTTGGAGTCAGATAAATATGTGTCACTAACTTTATTTCTGTTGCAACTACAATACAATAGGCCTAGTCCATCATGTCTTTGAGCATTGAAGAATACTATTTTTTAATTACTCGGCTACACTGGTAGGCTATGGACTATTGAAATTTAAACATGAAAGACACCAAAGCACCTATGTAGGCAATATCATGATTCCATTTCTCATTTTCTATGTCTGTTTGATGAGCAATAGTGGTGACTGTGGAGACAGCAAATAGACACATTCAATTGTGATGTTATTATATCTCTCAATGAAAGAGTTGAATGAATTGTCTGTAATTCAGTCAGGATAGGCTAGGTACTATACTGTTTATTTTCTTTCCCGCGCACTACAAAGTGTGATTTCCAAACAGCAAATTTTTCTCACATCGCGTGTGAGCGAGCTTGGAAGCCAGGTGGGCAACTTTGTTTGGGGCCACTGAGGGGTGGATGTGAGTATGCAGGTCATGGCGGGCCTCGACAACCGTTACAGGATTACAACTATCGCGAATTGAGTAGTCTGCTATGACGTACTTTGTGTTTGTCATCAAAACTCATTATTTTCAGTGCAAACTGCGGTATGTGATATGCCGGCGTGACAGCAAAGCCATTCGTGACAGTAGCAGCCTTAATCAAGAAACGAAGTAATTTGATTTATGTGAGTAATTAGTTGAAGCGTACACGCACCATCGGATGTTTTGCTACGCCTATAGGTAGGTGTCTTATCTTCATCTCGCCATCTATACTGTGAACTTCTAGGGAAACAGACGAACAGTGGATAGCCGCAGGCTATGTGCGGAGCAGTCACGCACATCCACTTCATCACTGGAGTGACTTCTACGCGTGGTTGTCAGGGCAGGGTAGGTTTATAGTATCCTTGCTGCCTAACAGGAATACTGTTAATTGTAAGAAATGTTGAGTAGGTTGCAGTCAACAATCGAAAAAGCCCCAAATAACACATTTTAGCAGGTTCGCCAGAATCTGTCTATAGGCTCATACCGTAGATAGACCTACTCAGATATAATTCTTATTAAGGTGTATTGTTAAATACATCTCAATCATTTTCAGTGTTTTTGTTCATGTTCTTGTTGATCTTTCGGTGATCTCAGCTCCCTATACATCAGGCGAACCACCAAATGGGTGAGGAAAATCATCAAAGAACCTCCCCACCCAGCCTACCACCTCTGGCAAGACGATTCAAATCACTGGGTGGTTGGATTGCCACCTTAACCACAGCTTCTTTTCTGCCATACAGACCTGAACTCCCAGTGCTTTTGCTTGTTGGAATTTACCCATAATTACTGGAGGGACATTATTTCATCTCATTAAGACAGTGAGATTCACTTTTTTCTATAAATAACATGGTATTACACACACACACACACACACACACACACACACACACACACACACACACACACACACACTTCTGCCAAAGTCATCAAACAGGATTTGTCTGTATGGCCTCAGCTTGTTAATTGCCTCCCATTAGAGATGAAAAAAAACCGCCGCTTTGAGATTGTCTGACTACCTACAAAGCAAACCGTCCCGCCTTTGAATCAGAGAGTTTAAACAGGAGCATAACCCTGTTACTGTGGCCCAAACTCCTACCCCTCATTACGACTGAATGACCCCCATGACTCCAAATGTCAAACCGGCCCAAAACAACACTCCCCCACTCTTCCTAGAAGTTTCCCAGAAAACTGTGAATCCCGTGTTTTTACCGAGGCCAAAACTCTGGTTAATGAAAAGAGAAAGATGCTAATGAGTGTCTGAAGTATACTAATGACCTTGCAGATTATCTGAGTGCTCATTGAGGTACCTCTATCTGCGTGGTCTTTTTTTTGTCTGGCCAACTGTTGCTGAGGCCCTTGCCAAAGCGTAGTCAGCAGTCCGTGAAGGCGTCTCCATCCTGACACTAAAAGGGCATTTTCCCCCTGAATTCGGAATCAGCATGCATGTCGGATTTTTTGTTTAACTGGAGAAAAACCTTTGTCACATGTCAGTGGAGGCTGGCTAAACTAGTGGTACTTGTGAAGAATGGGAGCCAGGCATAGTACGTGTTCAACCGCATGACTGCGCTTTCCAAACCCAGCTGTCCTTTTTTGCTGTTGTCATCTGCCATTATTTTTTTTGTCCTAATAGAAGAGACAGACAAGACTTATGTAGTAAAAAGATTAATGAGAATGAATGGAGCGAGATCTTAATGAGGCCAGAACTATGTGTGAACTTTACTTTGTAACCTGATTAAGATGATTTGGGGTTTGTTCAAATTATTAGTCTGAGCCAATCTTTTGAGACCTCATTGTGTCGTTTTTGCATTGGTTTGGTCTCAGATACAAAACTAGCGCCGATATGTATAATCCAGGTTGTGCAGATTGTGTCCATTTTAAGACATCCCTCCAGTCTGAAGCTTGAACATATGACATTTGAATAAAGTGCAGAGAATTGGCACTGCACTTTATTTGCACTAAACAATCAGCAAGGAATGCTCCAAAGGAATGGTCTGTTTTTCTTTTTCAAATGGTTGCTTCCTTCAGGAAGCACTTATGGGCTAAAATATCTCACGTTGGCCTTTTGCAGAATTTCACTAGACTGGCTCTATAAACATTTATACTGTATCCACCTTATGAAGTGAAATAAAAAAAAAACATACATATTATTCACATTTACATATTCTACTTTTTATGTGATAGTAGGATAACGTTTTTTACATTTCTGATAATAGAAAATAGATCTGCACAGACTAGGAAGCTTTTTCACAATGCCTAGTAGGCCTAATCTTATCTAGTCTCTGCATGATGGCAGTGTTGCTATTCTAACCCCAACTGAGTCTGTCATTAAAAGTCACTGGAGCTTAGCTGTCTCCCCCCTCTGTTTATCCGTCTCCTCCTGTGAGAGGTTAAAGGTGAAGCAGTGCTCAAAGGGAAGCTTTGCCTCCACTACCCCCCCCCCCCCCCCCCCCAGTGTCGTCTTTGGTGTTTTTACAAGCAGGTAATGATGATGGACAGTCACGCAAAATCAGCAGTGGACTGCAGAGGTGGAAGTCACGCAAGGTGCTTTGTCTTGTCGATGGTAGCCTTCTGCATCCTCAGACTTGAAAGCCTGCTTAAATATTCTGTTATATATATATATATATAATCTGTGGTTAATCAAGATTCCTTTGCTTTTGAGAATATATGACATGATAAACAGTAGTACTGCTAATCCCAACATATCACCAGTCATTATAAAGGTGCATATATACAGGAAGTGCTTTTATTAAACACTGATAATAGTGCAGCCACACATACAAGCACCAAAACAATACTATGTGTGTCACACAACAGTATGAACTAATAATTAGAAATCAATGAACTACTTATAAACACTTTTGCAAACCGGTTTAGAAAGTATGCCTTCATGTACAGCCATTAATTCTATTTTATGATAAAGTATTTGTAGGATTGTTGTGGCACAGAGCTAAAACCATCCACACAGACGTGATGTCTTCTGATGCAGTCATGTGAGAACAAAGACTATAAAATCTGTAGTAAAATGCTTTAAGCCTGCATGGCTTTGAAATCCAAATAGTGCTTCATTGCACCCCATAGCCTTGTTGGAAGCTGCTTTTCAATGATTATTTTCTCTTCTTTAACATTCACCCAAACATCAGGACTGTATTTTGCAATATGGAACCAAACTGGACACTGCTTGGATAGATCAAGTGTAGATGACTATACTGTAACGATACAGGTTCTGGTCAAAGACTTATTGTTTCACTTTGGATTGCCTCTACTGTTTTTGAATTAATCTGGCATTTATTCATAGTACCAAAGAACCTTGGACAGCTGAGGATCATGTTGTTGAAAACAATCTGCTTGAAGCTGTCAATCTCCAGTGGGAGGGGCTGAAACTTCTCTCCAAGCTACTTAAGTCCCTATTCAGCTCTGACTAGAACAAAGTATATTTGGACTGAGTGGTGACTAAGTCAGCTTGGCGACTTCTTAGAAGAGATGGATGTCCTTCTCAGCTTTTTCCCTGAGGATGGCACACCGCTCACACTACTGGGTGACTTCAACATCCAGTCAGAGAAGCTTCATTCATCTGGAGTACTTGACCTTCTCTCCTCCTTCGACCTTTTTCCTTTTCCCACTTTTTCCTCATCCGACTCTCTGTCCACTGACCTCAAGGCCAGCACGATCCTCTCCAAGCACTCGTTGGCTGTCTCAAACCCTGCAAGCTTGCAGAATAGGGCTCCGGGCAGCTGAGAGGAAATGGAGTAAAACCAGCCTCCCTGATGACCTAAAACCTGATTTCTCTCTCCTCCTCAACTACACCTCCTCTGCATCAGCTGCTAAAGCTTCTTACTACCATTGCAAAACTCAATCCTCTGCCTCTGAGCCAAGGAAACTGTTCTCCACATTTTCCTCACTCCTCAACCCACCTCCTCAACCCACCTCCTCCCCCTCCTCCCTCCTCCCTGTCTGCAGATGACTTTGTCACCTACTTTGAAAAGAAGGTTGATGACATTAGCAGCTCCTTCTCTCTACCCCTCACCACCACTGCTACCACTCCTCCCAAACCCTCTGCGCTACACTCTGTCTCTGGTTTATCAGCTCTTTCCCCCTCTCCCCTGATGATATTTTAAAACTGGTCACATCCAAGCGGGCAACCACCTGCCCTCTCGATCCTATCTCCTCCCCCTTTCTCCAATCCATTTCCAAAGACCTCCTTCCGTTCCTTACCACCATAATCAATTCCTCTCTATCCACAGTACTGTCCCAGCTGCCTTTAAGACAGCAGAGTCATGCCTCTTCTCAATAAACTAACTCTTGACCCATCTGCTGTCCATAACTACAGACCGATATGCCTTCTCTCCTTGTCTAAAACCCTTGAATGTGCTGTCTCTACCCAACTGTCTCACTATCTCCTTCAGAACAACCTCCTTGACCCTCACCAATCCGGCTTTAAGGCTGGGCACTCTACTGAGACTGCTCTTCTTGCTGTCACGGAGGCCCTCCACTCTGCTCGAGCTTCCTCCCTCTCCTCTGTTCTCATTCTTCTGGACCTGTCTGCTGCATTCGACACAGTAAACCACCAGATCCTTCTCTCCACCCTCTCAGAACTGGGCCTCTCTGGCTCTGCCCTCTCCTGGTTTACATTCTACCTGGCCGATCGCTCTCACTTTATATCAAATCTCTTGGCTCTGTAATTTCCCCACATGGTTTCTCCTACCACTGCTACGCAGATGACACTCAACTCTTTCTCTCTTTCCCCCCCTTGTCTTGCAGACATTTCTGCTTGGATGTCAGCCCACCACCTGAAGCTCAACCTTAACAAGACTGAGCTGCTCTTCCTCCCTGGGAAAGCCTGACCTCTCCAAGACTTCCCCATCACGGAACTCCACTGTGACCTCCTCCCAGATCCCCTGCCTTGACTATTGCAACGCACTCTTGGCCAGGCTCCCCGCCTCCACCATCAGACCTCTACAGCTCATCCAGAATGCTGCAGCCCGTCTGGTGTTCAGTATCCCCAAATTCTCCCATGTCACCTCCCTCCTTTGCACCCTTCACTGGCCCCCGGTAGCAGCTCGCATCAGATTCAAGACCCTGGTGCTCGCCTACCGGGCAGCAAAGGGAACAGCACCTCCCTACTTGCAAGCAGTGGTCAGCCCCCAAACCCCTGCCCGATCACTCCGTTCTTCCACCTTGGCTGGCCGCCTGGCACCGCCGCTTCTACGAGGATTCAAGATTCAAGATTCTTTATTTGTCACGTGCATACAAGTATACAGTGAAATGCAAAAGTGACAGTGCCACAGAGTAGTGCAACAATAAGTTTTAAAATAGAATAAAATAAAATAAAATAGAAGTACTAAAAAATATAAAGAGTATGAACAGTATAAACAGTATAAACAATATAAACAGTATAAGCAGTATAAACAGCGGTGAAGCAATGTACGCAATGGAATGGCAATATACAGTGGCAATGACAGGTTAACAGTACAGATAATTACAGTGGAGGATGAGTCTGCAATGGATGATTATGTGTGTGCATATGTGTTATGATGTCAATGAGTGTGTGAGTGACTTGAGGGGGGCACTGGTGGGGTCATCGTTGATGATCCTGATGGCATGGGGGAAGAAACTCAGTCTTAGGATGAGGATGCAGCGGTTGCGCGATTCGGTCATAGCTTTTCACTGTCCTGGTGCCCCAGTGGTGGAACGAGCTTCCCACTGCTGTCAGGACTGCAAAAATCACTACCTATCTTCCGCCATAGACTGAAGACCCATCTCTTCAGGCTACATCTTGACTGTCCCTCCTAAAGACCTCTTTAGATTAGATTAGATTAGATTCAACTTTATTGTCATTGTGCAGGGTACAAGTACAGAGACAACGAAATGCAGTTAGCGTCTAACCAGAAGTGCAAAAAAGCAGAAAGTGCAATGAACAGTATATATAGGTAGTGCAGTATATGAGCAGTAAGTAGTGCAGTATAGTACAAGTAGTGCAGTGTAAGCAGTATATGAATTAGCAGTGGCATTATAAGCAGGTAAATAAATAAATAGGTTGCAGTATGAACAGTGTAGCAGCATATGAGCTGTATAGGCAATGCAATCTAGCAGTATATATGTATTAACAGTAGCATTAAGGTAGATAGCAGAATAAATATAATAAGCAGTGGTATGGAGTAAGAGCAGGTTGTACAAGTGTGAATACTGTAAGAGTAGTGCAATTGTCCGGGGGGGGGGGGGGGGGGGTGCAGGGGTTGATAGGTTGTCACCTAGGTGCAGGGTTCGAGTTCAGTAGGGTGACAGCCACAGGGAAGAAGCTACCTCTGAACCTGCTGGTTCGGGTGCGGAGAGACCTGTAGCGCCTCCAGGAGGGGAGTGGGGTGAACAGTCTATGGTTGGGGTGAGAAATGTCCTTGACGATGCTGCGTGCCTTACGCAAGCATCGCTTGCCCTGGACAGCCTCAATGGAGGGGAGTGAGGAACCGGTGATGCGTTGGGCAGTTTTCACCACCCTCTGCAGTGCTTTCCGGTCAGATGCCGAGCAGTTGCCATACCATACTGTGACACAGTTGGTGAGGATGCTCTCGATGGTGCAGCGGTAGAAATTTACCAGGATCTGAGGAGACAGATGGACCTTCTTTAGTCTCCTCAGGAAGAAGAGATGCTGGTGAGCCTTCTTGATCAAGGTAGAGGTGTTGAGGGTCCAGGAGATCCTCAGAGATGTGGACACCCAAGAACTTGAAGCTGGTGACTCGCTCCACCTCAGTCTCGTTGATGAGGATGGGGGTGTTTGTGTGCCAGCTTTTGACTTCCTGAAGTCCACAATGAGCTCTCTGGTCTTCCTGGTGTTGAGAGCCAGGTTGTTATCGTTGCACCACACTGTCAGGTGCTGGACCTCCTCCCTGTAGGCCGTCTCATCGTTGTTGCTGATGAGACCAATCACCGTTGTGTCGTCTGCAAACTTAACAATGGTGTTTGAGCCATGTACAGGTGTGCAGTCATAGGTGAAGAGGGAGTAAAGGAGGGGGCTCAGCACACAGCCTTGTGGAACGCCGGTGTTCAGGGTGAGGGTTGAGGAGGTGTGGTTGTGAAGCCTAACAGACTGCGGCCTGTTGATTAGAAAGTCCAGAATCCAGTTGCAGAGGGAGGGGTTGATGCCCAGTTGACTGAGTTTGGAGATCAGTTTGGAGGGGATGATGGTGTTGAATGCTGAACTGAAGTCAATGAACAGCATTCTCACATAAGAGTTGGTATTGTCGAGGTGGGACAGGGCGGAGTGAAGTGCCGTTGAGATGGCATCCTCTGTACTCCTGTTCTGCCGGTAGGCGAATTGGAAGGGGTCCAGTGTGGGTGGTAAACAGGTCTTGAGTTGAGCTAAGACCAGCCTCTCGAAGCACTTCATGATGATGGGCGTGAGTGCAACTGGGCGGAAGTCATTTAAGCTCGTTGCAGTGGAGCATTTTGGCACCAGCACGATGGAGGTGGTTTTGAAGCACGCGGGGACAGCTGCTTGGGCTAGGGACAGGTTGAATATATCAGTCCAAACCTCAGTCAGCTGCACAGCACAGGCCCTGAGGACGCGTCCGGGGATCCCATCAGGACCAGGAGCCTTGCGTGCGTTAGTCCTGCTCAGTGCCGCACACACGTCGGTGGGAGATAGAGTGAGGGGCTGGTGATCAGCAGGGAGCACAGCCTTGATTGCCACCTCCTTGTTGTCCCTGTCAAAGCGGCCATAGAAGTGGTTCAGCTCATCAGGCAGGGAGGCGTCGATGGAGAGGGGTGAGGTGTTAGTGGGTTTATAGTCAGTGATGGCCTGGATGCCTTGCCACATGCGTCGGGGGTCGGAGTTGTTCTTGAAGTGATCCTCGATCCTCAGCTTGTGGTTGTGCTTGGCCTTTTTGATGCCCCTCTGCAGGTTAGCCCTGGATGAGCTGTAGGCCCGAGCATCCCCTGATCTGAAGGCAATGTCGCGTGCCTTCAGCAGGAGTCGGACCTCACCGTTCATCCATGGCTTCTGGTTAGGGAAAGTGGTGATCCGTTTGAGTGTGGTGACACTATTGATGTTGGAGTTGATGTAGTCCAAAACTTCATCCCCACTACCCCCCTGTACAGTTTCTCTACTGTAAATAATAATAAAAAATAAATAAATTAAAAAAGTAATTCTTTCCTTCTTTTCCTTCTTCTAGCATTGTGACTGCCAATAGCCTCTGGTCCTAGCATAGATTTGTTTTTCTTATGATGACTGATGTATAGATGATGCACTTACTTCATTTCGTAAATGTAAATGTAAAAAGACATGGTCAAATACCTGATGTGATGACTCAAGTCTTACCAAAACATATTCAAGTTACAGTTATATAATGAATATGGGCTTAAAGTGCAGACTCTCAGCTTTAATTTGAGGGTATTCATTCTTTAATATGTAGCCCCCTCTTTTTCAAGGGACCAAAAGTAATTGGACAATTGAATCAAAAGCAGTTTCATGGACAGGTGTGGGCTATTCCTTTGTTATTTCTTTATCACTTAAGCAGGTAAAAGGTCTGAGTTGATTCCAAGTGTGGCATTTGCATTTGGAAGCTGTTGCTGTGAACGCGCAACATGTGGTCAAAGCAGCTCTCAAAGCAAGTCCTTACACTGCAAAAACAAAAAAAATCCATCACAGAGATAGCAGCAACAGTAGGAGTGGCAAAATCAACAGTTTGATACATTCTGAGAGAAAAAGAACGCACTGGTGAGCTTGGCAACACAAAAAGGCCTGAATGTCCACGGAAGACAACAGTGGTGGATGATCGCAGGATCCTTCACATGGTAAAGAAAAACCCCTTCACAACATCTAGCCAAGTGAAGAACACTCTCCAGGAGGTAGGAATATCATTATCCAAGTCTACCATAAAGAGAATACTTCACGAGAGCAAATACAGAGGGTTCACCACAAGGTGCGAACCATTCATAAGACTCAAGAATAGAAAGGCCAGATTAGACTTTGCCAAAAAACATCTAAAAAAGCCAGCCCAGATCTGGAACAGTATTCTCTGGACAGATGAAACTAAGATCAACCTGTACCAGCATGATGTGAAGAAAAAAGTATGGAGAAGGCTTGGAACTGCTCATGGTCCGAAGCATACCACATCATCTATAAACCACGGTGGAGGCAGTGTGATGGCATGGGCATGCATGGCTTCCAATGGCACTGGGTCACTAGTGTTTATTGATGATGTGACAGAAGACAGAAGCAGCCGGATGAATTCTGAAATGTTTAGGGATATACTGTCTGCTCAGATTCAGCCAAATTCAGCAAAGTTGATTGGATGGCGCTTCACAGTACAGATGGACAATGACCCAAAACATACTGCGAAAGCAACCCAGGAGTTTTTTAAGGCAAAGAAGTGGAATATTCTGCAATCGCTGAGTCAATCATTTGATCTCAACCTGATCGAGCATGCATTTCACTTGCTGAAGACAAAACTAAAGGCGGAAACACCTACGAATAAACAACAACTGAAGACAGCTGCAGTAAAGGCCTAGTGTCGCCGAGGGCGAGTCTAGTATGGCCTTCCCCCGGCCTGAGCACCACTCCCAGAGTTACCCAGGTTACAACAGGTTGGGCCCGAAGGCTGAGAGGGGTCCTGAGGCGAAGCGCAAAGCTCCCGGGAAACCCACAGGAGGCCAGGGGGCTCAAGAAAAGAAGGAGGTTACGCCACCGCCCCGCCAACTTCACAGGCCCTGTTGGATACGACTGAGGATGATCCTAAAAAAGTAATTATGATACCAGAGGATGACCAAATGCCAATCCTCACTCTAGAGACAGGGATCTTATCGGAGACCATACCGCGGAGTCCTTCACCAGAAATGTCTGGCGAGGTTGACTTCACGGATCTACTCTATGAGTTGTCCCTGCTACGGCAGGAGTTGTCAAACCTGGTGCTGGAAGAGGGGACGGAGCCGTTCATCAGCTCCACCTTCCAGGATCAGTAAATGATAAGTTGATTCAAAAATGTGTAATTGCATAATGGCCAATAGATGATAAGTTGATTCAAACATATGCGACAGCCTAACTGCATAGACGTAACTAGAGTGAGAGTGCTTGACCCCGTGTCACCATATCTGCTTAGGCCTCATCGTGATCAAAGAAAGTGCTAAGAATATGAGAATACCCATGTTTGATTGTGTAATCTTACTTAGAGATGATCACTGAAGTAAGGTACTATATTACTGAAAGTTGTAGTCATGGGTACAAAGATTAATCACTGCAAGAAAGGGGATATTGTGTAAGGCCTGCCGGTAGAAGCAGGTCAGGTGGTGGAAAGTCCCCAACAGGAAAGTACCATGGTGTCCAAAATCAAGTGTGAACATGTTGAAGATGTGTAAAACTAATAGTATGAAGAATAGAGTGATTTACTGGTTTTGGATCCTTTAAAATGCCTGATTATTATATTGTTATACAGTTGGAGAATGTGTTGGTGTGATAGGGCCTGAAAGCCATACTTATTGAGGGACAGAGAAAATTTCCTAGTCTTAGTGTTGCGAAATCTGGTGTTATTGCAATACCCTCTTCCTCTTTTTTATTTTTATATTCTCTGAAAAAAATACTTTGCAGGCCTGATCTGCAAAACATAGACACCCACAATGGAAACTTAGACACACAATGTTCAGACATAGACACACATACACAAGGTAGAGAGGTACTTTTGGCAAGGGTATAAAACGAGCTCCCCAGAGCATTTCGCTGGGCGCGTACCCCGCTGCGGAGCGTAATACCTGAAGCATCGGAGCAGGAGAGAGTGTGTTGTAGACCAAGCCCGGAGCTCATACTCTGATCAAATTCTGACTCACGAATTGCAACCGCTGAACAACTGTTGAGGACAAGTTTCTTGACAGTACTTGGACAACATTTTTGTAGAATTTAGCAAGTTACTAGACCACACTCTGAAAATTCCACTGTTCCTCTCTCAGCACTAGGCAACGCCCTTAGCTGTTGACGCTGTGGTAGTGAGGAAGACTGGGGTCTATTATTATAGGTTTTCACAAGTTCCTGGATCACATTTAGACATATTATTATAGGTTATCGACAGTTTCACGGAAGATACTTGGACACATAATTTCAGGATCTTCAAGATTTCAGGATTTCAGGTTCTTCAATCAATCAAAGAAGATAATTCTAGTAGATTTTCCAGGTCCTACTCATCAGGGGCAAAGCTGAGACCCTCCGCGGGGAATCAGAGCCCCTTGGCTGGGTAGAGGAAACTCAAGCTCTCCACCACAGCCATGGCGGAAAGAGGAATCGGGTCCGCTCGACGGAGTGGAACTGGGGCCTCTCTAAATTTCACTGATAAACAGTAAAACAGGAAGAGTAGGGACAGAGGTATGGCTTTTATTACTTTTAGGATTTTACCATGTTTTTATATTATATCTGATTAACATTTTTAGAACTGTCTGTAACCCCATTTTATGATATCTTAGCTATGCTGTAATGCTTTGAACCATTATTAAATATCATATCCTGCATTTAAAGCAACAGTTTCACGAAATGTAATGGTTTATTATTTTACTTTTAATTGTACAACTCATTATAAGTCATATATTTCCTCCAGGTAATGTGAAAGGTTATAGGTTACTGTGCATATGTTATCATAGGATCTGAATGGTTATATCTGGCCCATTATTATTACCTCCTTTGGGTATATTATACATACCGATAAATATTTTATCCGCAACCACACCAACTTGCACTCGTTAAGGTTAGAGCAGTCGTTCAACCATAGAGATTGCCCGCTTCTGTGTACGGTTTTATAGGGGTGAGTTTTCAGTACAACCGAAGTGGGTGAAGGAAGCTTATATGGGGGAACTATGGGATTCTTAGACTGTTAACAGCGGAGTGAATCTAACCGCCACCGACCTACACCGGACCTGAGGTCCAGACCTGTTACTAGAGGGTTGGTACCGGAGCCCTGTAAGGGGCTTCGAGTTCGTTTTATATTTTCTTTTTATATTCGAACTCTTGCCGGGAGACACTAGCAAAGCATCACAAAAGAGAAAACCCAGCATTTGGTGATGTCCATGGGTTCCAGACTTCAGGCAGTCATTGCCTGCAAAGGATTCTCGACAAAGTATTAAAAATGAACATTTTATTTATGATTTTGTTAATTTGTCCAATTACATTTGAGCCCCTGAAAATAGGGGACTGTGTATAAAAATGGTTGCAATCCCTAAACGTTTCATACAATATTTTTGTTCAACCCCTTGAATTAAAGCTGAAAGTCTGCACTTCAATTGCATCTCGATTGTTTCATTTCAAATCCATTGTGGTGGCGTACAGAGCCAAAATTTTGAAAATCGTGTCACTGTCCAAATATTTCCGGACCTAAGTGTATCTATCTATCTGTCTGTCTGTCTGTCTGTCTGTCTGTCTGTCTGTCTGTCTGTCTGTCTGTCTGTCTGTCTGTCTATCTAACTACCTATCTATCTTTGATCTATCAATTCATCCATCCATCCATCCATCCATTCAACCAACCAACCAACCAACCAACCAACCAACCATCCATCCATCCATCCATCCATCCATCCATCCATCCATCCATCCATCCATCCATCCATCCATCCATCCATCCATCCATCCATCCATCCATCCATCCATCCATCCATCCAACCAACCAACCAACCAACCAACCAACCAATCAATCAATCAATCATCCATTAATTATTCCAATTTTTACCAGTCACTGCTAGTTTCCAACTTTCCAATGTGCAGAGAGGTCAAACTCGCATTGCTATGACTTTTGGTTTTGATACCTATTAAACTTTTGAAAACTTTAAAACAAACATGAAAGTGCACTATATGAACCAAAAGACATTTATGAACCACCACTGCTCTTACACCTTTTATGCTATTCACACCAATCCAACTGTAAAATGTACCAACAACTCCAAATTATCAATCCTGATTAAATGCTTTCTGATACCTATTCAACTTTTGAAATTATGAATCTTTTTTGAACTCCAAAAACTATCATCCGGTTAACATGGTAGAATGTTGATTAAGGCCAACATTCTGGGAGTCCCATTGTTACTGCAACTGTCAAGGATCTTTAGAACTCTTAAATAAAAACAGCATGAGACATGCAGACACACACAAACACACAGACACAGACACAGACACACACACACACACACACACACACACTTTAACAATCACACATCCCACAATACATCAAACCACTTCCCCTCCACCCACATCCCCTTTCCCTAGGAGATTGATACAGCAGGAGAGTCCCTTTGGGGCTAGTCCAATGATAGGAGGAAGGGTGGAGTAGTATGTGAAGGTTTCCACTTTAATAAAGCATTCCCCAAATATTGTCATTTGAAGGTTTTACGCCACAGCAGTGAGTGAGTTAATTGTGATTGCTCGGTTAAATCAATTACAGGTTCGGCTGATTTGCAACAAATTTGTCTGGAGACTCAAGACAGACCCACACACAGAATGGCCAAACTGACAGTGAGACTCTTGGCAATGTTTTCTCAAGCAGAACATTCTCACTATGTTGCCACAACATCAGCAGAATGTCACAGCTCCTTAGAATGCGGCAGATAAAATAAGGAGGATCCATTGGGGGTCCAAGGTTGACAGTGCCAGACATTTCTGTGAAATAGCGAATAAATGGATGGCCTGCATGTTGTGAAATCTGGAGCCTTGGCTAATGAGCTATTTTTGTTTAGTATTCCAAGTGTACAAAGGGAAGTTTTGCAATCTACATATTTAGCACAATAATAGGGTACGGGACACTAGTTAATTCACTGTTATTGTAAAATGCTGAACTGCTGAACTGCTGAAATTTCAATAATTTCCCTGTAAATACTTCTAGTTTCGGTAAACTTCATTGGTAGTGACATTATGGAGTACTACTACAGTTAAGAGAAATCCAAGAAGACAGAACTGAAGTTAAGAGTACTACATGCCCATCATGCTTGGCTAACACCAATCATACTTGAGAAGCAAACAAGTTGGTAACCGATTTTAAACATATCAAACTGATGTAAAAAAACAACAACAACCTATAGTTCATCACATTAGAGTAAAGTTTGTACAGTATGCCTATTTATTTGAGGGATCAGTATGTACGAAAAATATATCTCAACAGTGTTTTTGGTCACGTCCAAATAGATCTTGAATCTCTTTGTGGCTACTCTATGCTTGTGAGACAAAATATTTGAAACAGATTCCTGTTGAGTATTTTAATTCATGAGGTAATTAGGGTGCATGTGTTTACAATTTTCAGTAAGACCACTTTTACTGGTACATCAAGCTATAGTCTAGCAGTGATAGCATTTGTTGTCTGTAACAGCCCAGTTGTACTGTTATGACTCGTTAAATCATGGAATGTCCAAGGAAATTGTAAATACTCTCATGACAACAAAAGGGCGTAAGTCAAATTTGGGATTGCAATCCTTACATAGACGGTACAGATGGGGAAAATGGGTTCATGCTGGAAGAAATGACAATTTGTGAGTGTGAATGAGTTATTCACAATTATGGGCCATGTACTAACCTGACTCTGGAAGACTGGGGCTGGGTGTCACACTTTTTACTTTTTCCTATAATACTCAGCCTCTCTATGTCTCAAACAACTATGTCCCATGTTACTGTAATTGAAGAACCCATATTGAACCAGAACCTTTATTGTCAGTGGTTGGAGTGCCAAGTTGTGTGTAGAGTTGGGCCCGGATTGTGCTGGATTTGTTTCTCATAGAGTGAAAATAAAGAGGCACTGTCATGGATTTGGTACTGCAGCATGGAGGTGAATGCTGGCCTGTCAGTTTGGAATACGTCTATCTCACTAGGCTTTGACATTTACATTCTGAGGAACTATCCTATCTGTGTTTAGATAGCTCCCATCTACAGGAGTGTATGTGTGTGTGTGTGTGTGTGTGTGTGTGTGTGTGTGTGTGTGTGTGTGTGTGTGTGTGTGTGTGTGTGTGTGTGTGTGTGTGTGTGTGTGTGTGTGTGTGTGTGTTAGAAGAGGAAGCTTCAACAAACTATGTTTTAATGGCATGCTTCAGAGCCCTTGCGAAGGGGCCAATTTGTCATTCAATGAGGTTATGAGAATACATTACCTAATAGTTGTGTACATTCAGGTGGATTTATGAATGGAATGAGTAGAAGCTTTTTTGTGTTTCCATTGATAAATATGTTCTGTAGAATGCCCTGAATGTTTTTTTAACAGGAGGGCTAATAACATTCTTTGTAGTTTACGTTCCTTTTATGTAACCAGATAATGGAATATATGTCAGGCTGAATGGAAGATACCAAACTGGATTGGCAAGGTTGTAGCGGGAGAAACATGCAAGGTCTCTGTAGTCTCCAGATTCTCGCACGCACACACGACCACAAACAAACACACCCCTTACAGGACCCACGCTCCTCAGTTCTAAATACATTCATGTATTTTACAGTAACCTGGTTATTAGCAGAATATACTGCATTTATATCTATTGCTGGTTATCCAGTATAGATGTACACAAGTTGTTATAAATGTATGCTAGGTCTACTATGTTATGTTAACTCACCAACAACAATTCCGGAACACTCACCACCTAGAGTGCCAAGTGTTTTATGCAGTATTTACATAGAAACAATACTTTGATTGGCTACAAAATGAAGCATCATAATTTATGCATTGTTGGTGAATAAAGTCACCATTGGCACACTAGGATGTTGACACTTTGGGTGACTTTATTCACCCTTGGCTCTGAATGAGTTAATGGTGTGTTTGTGAATGGGTGCTCTCTTCGCTCTGCTGATTGGCCTTCATTTCTCTGTCAGTCAGAGATTAGTGTTAAGGTAATATGAGCTGCAGTCGAGTTATCCTTACAGTACAACCATCACAAGTTGCGGATCAGCTTTCTGTTGTGTCTTCTCACGAAAGAGAATTAAAGGGGAACATCATTCATGCTAAAAAACTCTTGTGACCTAAGCAGTCATTGGTTCAGACCCACAGAAATACAATATGAATGCTTGCAGGCAGCAAAATAGGACACTAAAACCAGTCTAGGCACTGAGAGGTGCAGCGAGATCTTAACCAAACGGATGGAAATTAAGCTAGCCCGCTAGCCCAAGGCTTGTCTTTTTCAAAGCTGGCTAGTGAAAAATGTGACCAACTAGCCCTTTGGGCCAGTGAGATTTGTGTTTTCTAATTGCAAAAGAACAGCTAACTAATCATAACTGAATAGTCACAGTTATGTAGCTGTAGCAGATCAGATATTCATCCAAATATTATGTATCTCCTTATTAAAAATAATAATTTGCTTTAGCCATTTAATGTTTTGGAGAGTAGGCTTGTAGAATGTCACCCAGGCTAGTAGAAATTGCAGTGTACTAGCCCGGCTGGCCAGTGCCCAACATCCTTAAATTCCATCCCTGCAACCAAACCCGCTTTCTGAGAAGATGAGCTAACTCTAAAATGTCCCAAATTGATGCCTGTGCAAGTAGTAAGCCTCTCAGTGAGATCGGCCATACAAAGGAGCAGAACAAAAAGGCGTTGAGAGGTACATTTTTCAGAGACTCGAATAGGTCTTTCTCCCTACAGGATTGGAAATCTGACTTAATCGTTTACCGGCTTGCTGATATTGCCATTGACAGTTTCCCATTGTGGTGCATAAGCCCTGTCATTCCTTCCTAGCATTCTAAGGAGTGTGTTGAATTTAACGCTTTCGACAGGATTTAGTGACAGACCTTTGTTTTAGTTTGTTTCGTCGTTGCTAATTGATGTCAACATATGAAGTTCTTTTGGCCCCTCCTCTTTTTATGATATAATGTCTATTTTTACATTGAATCAACTTTCTTCCAAAAAGTCATGTAACTCTCAAATGTCCTTTTTTGTTTGCCTTTATTTTGAAGAGCAAGGTTTTGACAATTTTGACATACTTTTTGTCTGTAAGGCTTAGAGTTTGTTATGGAAACGGACTGGACACGTGAGTTATTCTAATTGCTGTAATGGAATAATACACACACTTTTATGAAACAATATCAACACATTAATAAACAGGCTTGGATATTATTTATTATTAATCTTTTAGGGGTTGCTGATTGTCAAGAAATATCTGACTACTACTAAACCTGTTGTGGCTTTATTTTCTAGACATTCTAGACATTACAGGGACCCTATCAATCAATACTAGTCCTTTGGAAAAAGTCTCTAAAATGTTCAAAACCTTGCTGTTAAATAAAAGCATTAGGGACAGATGTGTTTTTTGAGATCACATAGAATAATTGGTAGTTTGAACAAGTTATAATTGCCTGCATGTTCTTTCGATTAAACTACAAAAGCCATCTAGGTGGGTGAACAACACTGTGGTGCCATTTGGCAAACGATTTACAACTTCCTGGTATTTGGTCCAGCTGTATAAAAATAAAACTAAGCTACGTAAAAAGGAAAATAAGTGCTGGATTTGTTTTCAAGTATACAGTTTCATTTCTATCACGCAACACTGATGTGGCTGTCTTTCAGGGAACTATTTTCTTGTACTTTTTCTTGTACTTTTTAGTCCAAGTAGCTGTGTGTGTGTGTGTGTGTGTGTGTGCCTGCGTGCCTGTGTGTTTGTTGTTCTTAATGTTGTTCTAAATATTGTTTTTGTTTTTTAACTCGACATTCATAAGAACATTTGGAAGGTTATAGGTGGGTTATGGCACAATGATATTTCTAACCACTGACTTGGAGAAGCACTTAGGCCTACGGTACTTGTGATGAAGCACAGAACACAATTTGACAGTGGTGCTACAGATTGTTGAAAGAGATAGTGATACTTGTTTGGTAGATTTGACCTCTTTTAACCGTCAGACGAGTTTTGATTCAGTGATCAAACAGTTGAGTCGAGACAATGGGTGTTTCTACTATCAGTCTGTCTCTGCTGTCCCTTATCACTGTGGGACACTTGCACTGTGGTAATTGGAAGACATGTCCCTGAATATAGACCAATATTACTCTATGGTTCCTGCCTTCATGTGACAAAGAATTTAGTTTGTGACAGTGAGCCCTGTTATAACATATTCTCCTTATTTTCCTCTGGATAGTGGTATACAAAGCTTTGCACAGCCCAGTTCATACTAGATTAGAAAGGTAATCTCGAGGCATGTCTGATCCAGCAATAAGACCCAGCAATTATCTATGCCCCAAACACACATTTTCCCATATGAACCTAATTGAGTCACTAACATAATTTGTATTCCAGAGTTCTAAGATCTGGGTCATCATTAGCTCACCTGCACAGTGTACCTGTGAGCAGAACCCAACACATCATTAAAGACGTAGTCACTGTAGTCATCCTGACTCATGGAAAAAGTTCCTAAGCCCCGAATCATTTCAACATACACACCAACACTTGCACTTTATGGGCCTTCAGGCTATCATCCTTTAGAGTGTAATGTCATTTAAGATGACCTCAGCATTCCAGGCACTTGTTAGTCTGTGAGGCCCTTACGAGCTTCAGGCTTCTAATCGGTCATGGAGTTGATGGTAATTGTTGAAATGGAGGAATAACTGTAAGAGGTCAAAGTGAATGTCCTAATCACTTAAAATGTTTTTTCTCTTGTCACTTTGCTATAGGCAATTCTCAATTTAACGCCATCCTCATTTACTTCAGAGGCAAGTAGTGTGCAGTTGTTAGTGTCGTTATTACAGAAATCAGAAGATTCATGTGCAAAACTCTCTTTCCCACAGAAGGGTCTATTTGATCCATATTTGAGGTAATGATCCACAGATGTTCAGATATGAAACTGCTCTGGCTTTTTACCCTGCACTATGTGGACTTGCGGCACAGACGTGTAGTTGTACTCTGTCAGACCTCTATGATAAAAGGAGGAGGTTACTGCCTGGTAGAGAGGGCCTCTTTGTTTGACATCTCTGGTGCTAAGTCATGCTGACAACAATGGTTCCCTTGAGGTTCTGTGGGCTGGGTTGGAGGTCCTGCTCCCCTCAGCCAGGTAAGATATGGAGCGGTCAGGCCATCGGCCTCACCGGGAGTATAGGGGCCATCTGTCGTCAGCCCTTATCAGTGTCCTGGGGGCTTGTCCGAGATGCAGATTCATGAAAGAGCCCCCAAAGAGCCTCTGGAAGTCCAATGGAATGTACTGTATCTGCTTGAGATAAATAAGGGGCTCCCTAGCCTTATTTAACTCTTCATCCTCTTTCTCTCGCTACCTCTCTCCCAAACTAATTTTCTCTGTACTATCATGGTATCTCTTTTGATTGTGTGTAGTGTTGGGGGAACAGAGAGTAAATATCTAATGTATTCTCACTCATGTAGCTGTGTTAGGATAGGGTCAGAGTGGCCCCTATTTGCTTTGTTGTAAACATTTATGTCACATTTCATTTCAAAGCCTTCTTGTAGTCAGTTGAGATTAGGTTGTATATTAAGTCTTTAAACACTAGTTTGTCCAGAAGTATTGATGTTGTGTAATTTGAAGCAAGCTCACTTGCAGCACCCTGGTAACTAAATCAAGTTGATCCCAATAATGTAATGACATACTGTAAGCCTTTTAGTCACTCCTGAAAGGAGAATTAATGAGCAGGATTTTCCCTTTCCCACATGGGCAGGATATATGGAAAACTACTCTATGCATGGATCACCACTCCTTCTACATCACAAACACATATCATTTTGCATCATGCCATTGGTGTATATGCAGTTGTCAATGCTCAGCTCTTTCCAGTGCTCTAATTCAATTTGTGATTTTGCTGAAAGGCACTGATTTAATGACTAGTCGCAGAGAAATATGCTCTCTCAATTGAAATTATACTTGACAAAGTAATGTCCAGCCCTTTTACTATGTTGTGTGTTTTCTATGTATAGACTATGAGTATGTGTATTATCTATCTGCTGATTGCAGCTAAGTATGATGAGCAGTCTCTAAGTGTTTGTGTCTTGTTTTGTTGTGTGTCTCACAGTCTATTGACAGCAGGGTAGTGACAGTTGGGTGTGTAGCTTGTATTTCAGTATGACGCTAAAAGGCTTGGCAGAATGAAGAGCCACCAGCTTGGTAATACAAAATCTCATAAATTCCATCCAGGAAGTTGATTCATTATGACATGACAAACACATTTTAAATCTTTTATGCAAGCTTCTTCCGTATTAACAAGGCTATTAATAAGACTCCAGTGGTCAGAAATTGTGGACAATTATATTGCATATTCATCAAAACAAATACATTAGGCTAACCACACTGGTTATGTTCATTTGTTTACCAATGTATGCTTACTACATTTCGTTGTCTCAGTACTTGTACTCTGTGCAATGACAATAAAGTTGAATCAAATCTTACATAATAAATGACAAATATGAGGGTGTTTGTGTCTGTGTTTGTGAGTCGAAATATCTCTTAATGAATGGTTTGGCAATACATTACATATTGCTAGGAGCTGGTGACACACCAGGAAAAAAAGGCAGCAAACAAAAATGCTGCCTCCCACTCTTTTGTTGGTGGAGACTAACATAGTAATATGTCAGAGGTGTGGACTGGATGGTGTCATTATTGTCAAATGTGTCAGCCCTTAGCAGAGACAGAAAGAACAACACACAGCATCCATATGCCATCACGTCTACTCCACGTCAACTCTCGACCATTCAACTGGAGACCTTAACGACCACACTTGACACTGGGCATGTCTAGAAACTGCCCTTTTCTTCACTAATAAAGGAAAAAACGTATTCAATCGAAACGCGTCAGCGGTACATGCAAGTGAAAACAGCATACACGTAAAGCAACCACGCCATTGCAATCACAGAGTGTAAACAATTGGTTTGTTTTCTGATTCTTGAGTCCCATAGCAATGTCCAGTGTAAACCGTAGCCAAGGTTCCCTGGGCGGGAGTAAGAGACATATTGTACACTCAGACAGGGAAAGTGTAAGGCAGGGCCCTGCGTGTCAAACTTGTGTGTGTGTGGTGGGGAGGGGGGGTTGCGTGTGGAGATGAAGAGCGCACACCCCGTCCAGTCACCTGTCTGAGCATGTCCCGTTCTTGGCCAGTCAGCCTGAAAATTGCACCCCTGGGGTGCTGTGATGTGATGGTGTGACTCTTTCCATTAGGCAGGATAATAATAATAATAAAAAATATTTTTATTTGTAAAGCGCTTTTCAGTTGATCAATCTCAAAACGCATAGAATATCAACAACTAAAAAGACTACATCTCAGTAGTTCCATCTCAGGTACTCTATTAGATCACTGTAGGCTACCCATACCTCTCCTGTGAGTCAGTTGCAATCGAAAAACCTGAGGTTTGACTCAGAAGATCCAGGAATTTCATGTTTTATGAACTATCTGCTTATATGACTTTGAATAATTTTCTGGTGAGCCTTACTACTTGCCCAACCCAAACCCCCTGGGGAATATATTCTTACTGAGGCATGCTGATAGTACACCACACAAAGGTAAAGCTATAGCAGGCACTGCATCCATCCCCAAGCCAAAAACAATATATATTTTTATATCTATATCTATATTTATATCTATATCTATATATATATATATATATATATATATATATATATATATATATATATATATATATATATATATATATATATATATATATATATATGTTTTTAGGGGATTTCTGCTTTATTGGGATAGAGACAATAGAGATTGACAGGAAGGATGGGTGAGAGAGAGGAGGGATGACATGCAAGATATGTTGAGGATCAGAATCAAACCAGGAACCTTGCAATTAAGTGGTATGCGCATTAGTGTGCTATGCTACTAAGCTCCCCCCAAAAACAATATCTGACCCTCCATCAGGTATTTAAAGGTTTTGTATTTTCCATTCAAACCTTAACCCCATATCAGGCGCTTCACAACATGTCCCATATAATCCATCTCTGGTGTGAGTCCAGACTCTGATGGGGGGGTGGATTACAGGGTGGACATTCTATTGACTGTGTTCACTAGACCTTGGGTCCCAGGGTTATACTCCAGTAACTACACATATTTTAAGGGATGGGGGGAAAGGGGGGCGCTGCGGTTCAGTGCCGCTGCGGTTCAGTGGCTGGTCAGGAGAATTCAGCTGCCACAATGGAGAGAGAGAGGGGGCTTCTGTCTGCTAGACCACTCCGGGAGGTCCTGCCTTTCTCTCCCCCACTCACAAGGATGCGCACACATGCACACTTTCACACAGATACAGATGCAGCTGCACACACACACACACACCTTCTCCGACTGAGTGAGGGTGTTTCAATCATGAGTTTTATTTTCACAGGCTGCTGTTGATCAACATCCTTAGATGAATTGGAGTGGCAAGCGTCATAAATGAAATCAACTGGAACACAATAGCATCATGATTCTGATCATGAGATGAGATCCCAACAATGTTGTTGAATCATTACATATGCTATGTAACCTGGTCCTGCCTCCAACATACCTGGATATACAGTAGGCTACTGAACCTCATGTACCTGTTCTGGCCCCTCAAAGATTAACTCAATGAGATATAAACTATAAATCAGGAAATGGTGTGAGATTTTTTTACTTTCATACTGGTACATAGAACACCTGTGGGTTGCAATCCCCAGCCGCCAACATACCTGGATATATAATAGGCTAATGTACCTTCTGTACCTGTTCTGGGCGGGCTCCCAACTTCCACCATCAGACCCAGTGATGGATTGAGCTTCCCACCATCGTTCCACCATCGTCAGGACAGCAGAGTGACTGCCTACCTTCCACTGCCCCTCCCCCCTATACCTGCTCCAAACCTGCTCCTCACCCTAACTACTCCTTATCTCCACCCTTAACAATTATTTTTTGATTCCCTTTCTTTAGCGCTCTGGCTGATTATAGCACCTATTTTCGTTGAAAGTCTTACTTGCAATCATTGTGATATGCTAACTAACAAAAAACTGTAAATATACAATTTTGATACATTGTTAACATAACAACATGCAAATAGGATGGATATCATCATCCAGTAACATTACATAACCAGCGGAACTGAGACAGTGCTACTGGAGATCGTTTGTTTTTGTTTTTGTTTTTGTGTATGTGCAGGTTGCCAGACTCCCTTTGTAACCATGACAAACTGAATTAGGCACACCAGTGTACTTGTATTTAGACTATAGCTTATACATTCCCCTGTGCTTGATAAAATCTCACATGTATGTGTGCGCTACCAGAGTGTTTGTGTGTGTATTAGAGACAGGCTGATGTGATCAGGAGGACCCTGACAACGAGAGGTCAGTAGAATACATTGATCTACTGTATCCACTCTCATTCACTACTAATGTCCCATGGTAATAAAAGATGAATACTCAGAGCTGGTGTATCCCCTCTAGATGGGTCTCCAATCAACCAAAGCCCAGGAGTGCCATCCACACAATCCCTAAGCCGTATGCAGGCACTAAGCTCTTCCCTGTGATGGGTGCAGTACACCCTCAGGGTCACCTGCTCCTGTGTTTCTGAGAAGAGGCCAATCCTCATACAGACACCTCAGTACAGGCAGTATTGAGCAACAACCACATCTAAACACCCTACCCTTCTCAGTGTTTCCACTAGGCACTCTGCAAACATACACCACAAATCCTAGAGCCTCATTTCCTCAGAGAAACTTGTCTAGTTCCCTAGACACATGAGCCATGCTATCTTTTAGATAGGTGTGCTTTATCTGCTAGTTATCCAAGTATCCACCAGTGGAAAGGGGAGACAGAATTACAGGTGATACAGTATCTAAATGTCCTGGATAGGACGTGGCGTGTGTAGTGGAGTGCCTAGTGGAGAGATGGCATGTGACTGTGCAGCCATGACCACCCACCGAGATAAAGGCAATGATGGTGTCTGTCTGCAAGCTGAGGAGACAGAAAGCATTGGCCCATGGTTCCCTCAGATACCTGTTGTTTGTTAGAACTCATACTGTATGGTCTCTTAGAAAACCCCTTTTTTTTCATCTTTATTTTTCAGCAGGGAAATTCCATATCTCATTTTCATGAACATTCACACTTCATGTTTCCTCTGTTTATATTCCTATTACCTCTTCAAGTTAATGAAAAAGGCTTGGAGTTAATTTGCTAGATGTCTACCATATTTCTCCTTCGCATGCAACCCGCAGGTGTTCTATGTACTGGTATGAAAGTTAAAAAAAATCTCACACCATTTCCTGATTTATAGTTTATGTCTCATTGAGTTAATTGACATAAGTAGATCTACATAGGCCTATGTCAGAAATGAGTGTGGCAATTTCTGATTGGGTTTTGGTATGGGACTCGTGTGCTCTACACATTCTTGCGTGTGAACCTTTGGCTCCTGTCCAGGTTTGAAAGCAAAGCAGTGAAGGACTGGTTACATAATGAGGGAGAATTTAGGTATGTTTGTTACTGTTAGTGTGTGTGTGTGTGTGTGTGTGTGTGTGTGTGTGCTTTAGAGACGCAGGTAACTCAGAATGCGATAAGATTACATTCTTCCTTCTAGTCAGCCTCTGGAGAAAACAAAGCCAGTGATCAGCAGTGTGTTGATAGCTCTGTACATGCTTGCCCTCAGGGTGGCAAATGATGAGTATTGCTGATAGCCAGGTTTCCTGAAGCTCACCCACCACTCTCATTGTGGCTGAAAATGTTGACCAGTTACCAGTTCCCCCCTCTTCATATGGTCACACAGAGGTTTGTTTCAGTCAGTTTCATCACTTACTTGGTCATTCCACATAAATGAGAGAATTAAGGTTGAGCCAGTCTATTAGGTGTAATTCTCTGATAATGAGGATTGAGTTTACCATCTCAACCATAAACTTATGAATTAATCATTTTCTCAACTTGGTTACACTCGCCCCTCTAAACTGGTGGTTTTTAACTGTTCTTGAAATAATGTTGTCAAGGAACTGGGTTATACAACCAGACAACAACTGTGATGGATTGAGGCCCTCTAGTGGACAAAGTGAGCAATATATAAGTGCCCTGCGTAAGTAATGGGACAGTGAAGCATTGTTTCATCTTCCGGCTCTACACACCAAACATCTGGGTTGTAAAATCAAACAATTACTACTTTTTAGCAAACTGTAGGTTTGCACCTTGCATTGAGGCTGGTGACGTATTTTGTGTATGGTAGTCTCCGACACATTCACACCTACCTCCTGGAGAGTGTTCCTGATCTGTGGAACAGTTGTTTTGGGGGTTTTCTTAATTATGGTGACCAATCTTCATCCACTGTAGAAGTCTGCCTTTGCCTACCAGCCTGTTTGTGATTGCTGACCTATGATGTTCCAAAATGTTGATTTTGGCAAGCCTAAGGTTTTAGCTATGTTTCTGATCGTTTCTTTCTGATTGTTCAAACTAATAATGGCTTCCTTGACTTTCATTGACACCTCTTTGGTCCTCATGTTGACAGACACCAAACTCCAAAGCCTAGAATCAATACTAGACATTGACAGCTCTCTTATGCCTGCACAAAGGATGTAACGGAACATACTTGACTTACCAGAAACACCGGTCAAGTCAATTGTCCCATTACTTTTGGGTACCCTAAAATAGGAGGACTGTGCATAAAAAGTGTTGAATGGTGAAACAAATATGTACACAAATATCATTGAATAAAAGCTGAGAATCATCATATTCATTGTTTGATTTAAAATCCAAACTTTTGGAGTGTAGAGCCAAAAGAAGAAAAAAATGCTTCACTGTCCCATTACTTACGCAAGGCACTGTATTTGTCTCTCTAAAGCTAAACAAGTGTAGGCCTACAGTAAACATATTGTCCTCCACGAATGATGTAGCGCCCCTCCATAAAAGGAGAGTGATGGAGACGCCTGTGGTTGTATGAATGAAGCAAGACGTTTATTCATAAACGTTTACTAGATTCCCGTTCCCGTTGCTCACAGAGAGGGCTTTATTCTTAGTCCGATCATCTTCTGCGACCAAAGAGAAAAATAATTTGGGCGCCATTAGGCTCGTAATAAATCTGTATTGATATAAGATGCCTTTACTTTAAACACAAAGTTCACCAATAGGCAAAGACAAAATATTTGCACCGCCAATATTTCAATCAGTCTTGCTTCTTACAGCGTTGCGTTGATTTGTCTAGCCAGACTGGACATTTACTGGAACGTGTAGTGCTTATTTGATTCATTATCAGTCTTCCTTCTTACAACTTTGTTGATTTCTCAAAATGTGATTCCCCAATTCGTAAGTCTATATGCCTACTGCATTAGGCTACACTCCTAGGTCTCTACTTTTCACCCTATTATGGCGTGTTTAATGATGAATTGGCGTCACTTCGAAACTCCTAAACAATCTCTATGGCAAAACGCATCTTTCGCCAGAGTTTCATCAAAATTGTCGGAGATAAAGTGTGTGACATACGAACGGACAGAATTGTGTGACATAGGAACGGACAGAGACTGAATCATAGTACCCTCCCCGATTTAATCGTGGGAGACAATAAAAGTAATTCAGTACAAAGATTTAATGTATTTACTGTAATAGGCGAATGTAATGCATTTAAATGTTATTGTAATGTATTTTAATGAAAAACATAGTTTCATGTTCATCTTATCTGCTGTAACTGTGTAGCATACACAGTTGAGTAATGGCATTATGGTTACCACATAGTAACTGCATTGCACAAGGCCAGCGCAATGTAAAGGCTTAATCCTAATCACACAAATCAAATGAGGGACTTAAAATGTAGCATTTAGTGTGTGTTATTGTTCATGTAAAATAAAAAATATAAAAAAACAACCATGGTGTGTTCTTTTTTCCATTTGTTTAATCTCACTGAAGTTTCTGAATGTACAGAATATGTGACATCTATAAAGAAAAATCTAAGAAAACAATTTTAATTTAAAATGAAAATACTCTCTTCTTCAACAATGAATACCGGTAGCTGATGCATGTATTGTCATTTTACTGTTGAAGCATACTATTTTCCTCAGGTTTTGTTATATGATCTTGGGCAAACAAATAAACACTCGTCAGCTTGTCTGTTGCTATAGCACCCCCCACTGGTGGAACTGAGCGACTAGATACCATTCTTTATTCTATTCTATTACAGTGAGCCGTCCTCCACCAGCCTCCACTGAGAAAATGTTAAACTACTAGGTCCAAGACTGCATTAAATGAATAGGCCAGTTGCGCGCATCTGTTAGCTAGATGGCATGAGTGCAATAGGCCTGATGTGATCCATGATGCAGGTCTAGTGGACGGGTTATTTTCCATAGCCATTTTATACAGTCAATGCTATGCAATATACACTCACCGGCCACTTTATTAGGTACACCTTGCTAGTACCGGGTTGGACCCCATTTTGCCTTCAGAACTGCCTTAATTCTTTGTGACATAGATTCAACAAGGTGCTGGAAACATTCCTCAGAGATTTTGGTCCATATTGACATGATAGCATCACGCAGTTGCTGCAGATTTGTCGGCTGCACATCCATGATGCGAATCTACCGTTCCACCACATCCCAAAGGTGCTCTATTGGATTGAGATCTGGTGACTGTGGAGGCCACTGGAGTAAAGTGAACTCATTGTCATGTTCAAGAAACCAGTTTGAGATGATGTGAGCTTTGTGACATGGCGCATTATCCTGCTGGAAGTAGCCATCAGAAGATGGGTACACTGTGGTCATAAAGGGATGGACAATGTCAGCAACAATACTCAGGTAGGCTTTGGCATTTAAACAATGCTCAATTGGTACTAAGGAGCCCAAAGTGTGCCAAGAAAATATCCCCCACACCATTACACCTGAGTATTGGTGTAATGAGTATTGGTTTCCAGGGGGAAATTCCTGAATTTCCCCCTGGGATAAATAAAGTTTCTATCTATCTATCTATCTATCTATCTATCTATCTATCTATCTATCTATCTATCTATCTATCTATCTATCTATCTATCTATCTATCTACACCACCACCACTAGCCTGAACCATTGATACAAGGCAGGATGGATCCATGCTTTCATGTCGTTTATGCCAAATTCTGACCCTACCATCTGAATGTCACAGCAGAAATCGAGACTCATCAGACCAGGCAATGTTTTCCAATCTTCTATTGTCCAATTTTGGTGAGCCTGTACGAATTGTAGCCTCAGTTTCCTGTTCTTAGCTGACAGGAGTGGTGTGTCTTCTGCTGCTGTAGCCCATCTGCTTCAAGGTTCGACGTGTTGTGCGTTCAGAGATGGTCTTCTGCATACCTTGATTGTAACGAGTGGTTATTTGAGTTACTGTTGCCTTTCTATCATCTCGAACCAGTCTGGCCATTCTCCTCTGGCATCAACAAGGCATTTTCACCCAGAGAACTGCCGCTCACTGGATATTTTCTCTTTTTCTGACCATTCTCTGTAAACCCTAGAGATGGTTGTGCGTGAAAATCCCAGTAGATCAGCAGTTTCTGAAATACTCAGACCAGCCCGTCTGGCACCAACAACCATGACATTGACCTTGACATTGTGTTGTTTGCTTCACTAGGGGCGTGAGGACCTATCCAATGCTATGATTAACTTTAAATGTTTTTTAGGCTATTCAGGAAGGCCATATAGTGATAAAATGCATGTAATGTACAGCAGCGAACGAGGGACAAAAGTGATCCTTAAAATCAAAGCCTGATACTGGCGCATTTAGGATGGCCTTCCACTATTGTGACATATCGACTATAAAAGCTATTTGTTTCTGGATAATATCATCAGTATCGTATCACTGTGCTCTGTACATCTATAATAATAACAATAATAATAATAATAACAATAATAATAATAATAATAATAATAATAACAATAACAATAATAATTAATTTATTAGTGGGCTTGCTTCAGCAAGTCCAACTATTGTTATTTCTCATACTTATTATTGTTATTATTACAATTCTTCCGATTTTCGGTATGCTACTCCTACATTTTTTAAGTTATTCACATCAATCAAACTTCAAAAACGTGCAGAGGTCGAACTTGAGTTGCTTACATTTACATTTTTCAAACTGATTATACTTTTTACTTTTACTTTTTTATACTCAAAAACTCCTATAATGTAACATGGTGAAGTGTTGATTTAGGCCAACATTCTGATTGCCCTATTGTTACTACAAATGTTATGTTATAAATGTTATGGAACATTCACAACTCTTGAATAAAAACAACAGGAGACCTGCAGAACACATTCTTAGATTGATTACACAACAATGCACTCTCTTGGCTACCAGTTCTACCCCACTAAAACCACTCTCAAACACTTACCCAACCAACTCCACCACTCTCAACCACTCAACCAACCAACCTTCTACCCACTCCACTGAACTACCCCAGGCTTATCTTATCTATCTCTCTTTCTATCTATGACCTTCTAACATACTAACCTTTCAACTACCTAGCATCATCCTTTCACCAGTCACGACTGCTTCACTCAGTGTAACCCATACTGATTAACCTATTAATTGTTTTGATCTTTCTACACCTCCCCTCTCTCATCTATCAATCCTCTCTATTCATTCATCCATCCAATCAAGCAACCTCTCTCACTTTCTTTCAACTACCCAGTAAATCATCATCAACCCTGATAAAAGCTTTCTGATACTCATTAAACTTTTAAAACTATTAAGCTTTTTGTAATTCCAAAAACTGTCATCCGGTTAACCAACCAACTCTCTACCCCTCCACTGAACTACCCCTGGCTCATCCTGTCTATCCATCTATCTATCTATCTATCTATCTATCTATCTATCTATCTATCTATCTATCTATCTATCTATCTATCATTCTATCTATCATTCTATCTATGACCTTCTAACATACTATCTATCCCACGTTCTATCCTTCCAACCTTATATCTGTCTAACCTTTCAACTACTTGGCCATCATGCTTTCAGCAGTCACTACTGCTTCACTCATTATAACCCATACTGTTTAAGCTCTAAATTGTTTTCATCTTTTTATACCTCCCCTCTCTCATCCATGTATCCTCTCTTTCATCTATCCATTCATCCATCCAATCAACCAACCAACCAACCTCTCACTTTCTTTCAACTACCCAGAATATAATCATCAACCCAGACACAAGATTTCTGATAACCATTAAACCTTTAAAACTATTAAGCTTTTTGTAACTCCAAACACTCTCAACCAGTTAACTAACCAACTCTACCACTCTCAACCAACCAACTCTCTACCCAATACACTGAAGTACCTTTGGCTCATCCTATCTATTTATTTATATTCATTATACTTTTTCAACTATTCAACCTTTTGTAACTCAAAAAGTCCTATCTTTTAACATGGTGAAATACGTGACTGTTGTTGCTAGGTTACCTGATGCAATGCCTTAGCTGGCAAGATAACTAGCAGCGATTAGCAATTATGCTAACTTTGTAGGCATTTCTATGCTAGTAACGGAGTAGCTTGCTAGTAAGAGGGGGTAAAATACATTTTGAGAGTGTTTGTTTCATAAAACAAATTGTGTACATTTATTTCAGAAACTGTAGTGGAAGATATCCTCATTTTGGAGTGAAGTAGCTTCAATCTGATTGGTGTCTTGGTCCAAAGAACTACTTATATGTTACTACATTTGGCCACTAGATGTTGCCCTGAGGCCACAAATGAGGTGTCTCCCAATAGTAGTCTGCTGTTCATAACATCCTTTTTTTTTTAATGCCATTTATACTTTTTGCGCTGTACCCCATTTTGCCTGAAATCCTATTAATTCCTATGGCCATTTGCTCTGAATGGGGACATTTCAAAATGTACCCACTTTTTCATATTTTAAGCTTGACCCCCTCGATTAAACTTAAAAATGTGTAGGCTGACTCCATTTAAATAACTTCCATTCAGAGTTTTGATACTATTTAGACTTTTTAAACTTTGAGCCTTTTTAATTTGCGTGAAAGAACATGGGTTTCAATGAGAATCATTGGGTTCCTATGATACATTCTATTTATACCTCCCCTCTTTCATCTACCATCCTCTCTTTCATCTATCCATCATCCATCCATCCATCCATCCAACCAAACCATCTTCTATCTATCTTTCCCTCATCTATCTAACTTCATCTATCTATCTATCCATCTAACCAACTCTCATCTATCAATCTACAGTATCTATTATCTATCAATTTATCCATCCAACCAATCAACAAACCAACCAACCATTCATCCATCCATCCACCCACCCAACCCACCAATCAAACCACCTTTAACTGTATCCTCTACTAAAATTAGACTCTCACTATCTATCATTCAAATCATCTTTAAACTTTTTCTACTACCAAAATAAGACTTTGCAAGCCAACGAAACTTCTTTCTGGAACATGTTTTTGTAGTTAGTGGTCTTGCTTCAGCAAGTCCAACTATTGTTATTGCTCATAAGTATTATTAGTGGGCTTCCTTTAGCATACTTATTATTATTCAAATGTTTCCACCTGCTATTCCTCCTACAGCTTCTAAGCTATTCACATCATTCATTTGCACCAAAGCACATACAACAGGCTGCTAAACAATCAGATTGGTACATTTGTAGGCATCTATGCCTGCAATAGGCCTATTGCAAATCAGGCAGGCAATTACATATCAAAACATGTATTTTAATACAGCGCACACACAGAACTTGCAATTGCTAGAAATAAATAATAAAACACTTGCTTAGTGCATACAACACAATAATAATGCTAATAATTGTAAGGGGTAATCAACGGCGAGGTTCCGATATAGGAAAATAATCAACACCGTGCAGATGTAAAAGAGCCCGAGGCACATTCCCCAGATGCAACCAGCATTTTATCTATCCACCAAGGCCTGTTCACCATCATCTCCAAACTGAAACACAGAGCAATAAGTGCAATAAGTGTGGGAAGTAAACACGGCTAGATAAACTAAAACAATGATTCCGTCCATAGACCTGAAAAGCATGATTTAAAAATAAAAACAGTTAATTAAACTATATGTAATGATAGTTACTCTCTTTGATCGCCAACGACATTGTTGCTAAAAACGAAAGCGTTATGACTTTCCTCAGTGAATTCAGCGTTTTAGCAGTATTTTTGCGCATTTTGAAATGAAAAAACATGTCGGGTTTTGATATAATACAATCCAGCTCCACGCTGTTCAAAAATCCTGGGGAGATCCCTGGTATTGATATAAGACTCCTTTACCTCAAACACAAATTTCACCAATAGGCTAAGACAATATTTGGTTACAAATGTGACTGGCTATAAACCAAGGTTACACAACTCTGATTTCCGTATTGATATAGGTCAAGTTTCGGTATTCAGTTATGCTGCATAACAGACTTCACTCACAAAATATGATTTCCAAATTTATTAGGCTATAGCCTACAGCTGCATTCGTAGCAAAACTGAAATGTTACCGGAACCTATAGTGCTCATTTGATTCATTATCAGTCTTGATTCTTACAGCTCAAAACATTATTCCCACAGTCGTTAGGTTATATGCCTACGAGGGGCCGTGTCCAACAAACACGCTTTTACCTACAAAAAAGCGAGGCGTGACGCTTCTGTACTTGAAACAGTGGCATTCAAAGCGAAGTGGAGAAAGACGGCTGTTGTTGCTAGGCTACCAGAGTGCTTTAGCTGGCAAGGTAGCTAGCAATGATTAGCAATTAGGCTAACGTGAACTTCGTAGGCATTTCTATGCTAGTAACAGCGTAGCTTGTTAGCAAGAGGGGAGTGAATCCATTAGAGTATGTTTCATAGAAAAACATTGTATTTATTTCAGGAACTGTAGTGGAAGACACAGTTGTTTGTCTTGCCCCTCCATCAATTTAGTTGATGTGCGTTGCTCCATTCCAAAAGTTTAGCAATTGCAAAGTTTAACTTGCAAAATCTTTATAGCAAGACGCATCTTTCACCATAGTTGTCAAAATTGGGCCAATCAGTATAACTTTGTAAATGTCACATATGCATGGTAAGACCCATCATTCACCATCGGCGGGGGATAATAAGCACTGTAAGAGGCTTCACCAAGATGGCAGAGGGAAACAGTTTCCTTTAAAGAGGCTTTGGTATGGGACGCACCCAGCATTGTTTTAATCCAAAATACAGTAAAACAGCTCAGTGAGTGGTGAGGTTCTCAGAGTCGATATGAAGTGATGTCACACTGACATTCTGTCATAGCAAGGTGGCACCTTTGAGGAAGGCCATACTACAAAGTATTTTTATTCTATTTTGATCATTTCTTCATTACCCTGAGTGTATTAAGCTTACCTGTATCCTACTTTTCCCACTAACCCTCTCCCTCTATACAGGCAAAAAATCACAATGTGCTTTCTCCCCATTCCTGTTATTTCATCCATCAGGAAGACACATCGACGCTACACCTCCACCCGCAACCCTTCCAATCTAATTTACCCACCATGATCAATTGACCATGACCTCAGTCACGGGAGGACTTTGGAACTGCCAGTCTGCGGTCCGGAAAGCAGAGGCTATCTCAGCCTATGCCTGCTTCATGTCTCTCCACTTCCTTGCTCTCACAGAGACATGGATTACACCGGATAACACAGCTCCTCCGGCAGCCCTCTCTGATGCCTACTCCTTTACTCACTCCCCTAGACTCTCTGGTCGAGGAGGAGGAACATGACTCCTCATCTCACCTAAGTGGTCATATAATGTCCTTCCCCTGTCACACCTGTCCATTTCCACCTTTGAATTCCATGCTCTTTCTATCATCTCCCCTGTGAAACTTCACATTGTTGTTATCTATCGTCCTCCAGGTCAGCTTGGCCACTTCTTAGATGAGATGGATGTCCTTCTCAGCTTCTTCCCTGAGGACGGCACACCGCTCACACTACTGGGTGACATCAACATCCAGTCGGAGAAGCTTCACTCGTCTGGAGCACCTGACCTTCTCTCCTCCTTCGGCCTCACCCTGTCCCACTCTCACCCTGTCCCACTCTCCTCCCACTCACAAGATCCTCCCATACTTCAAACCTCACTGTTACCCCTCTTCCGGTTTCTGATCATCATTTCGTATCCTTCTCCCTCCCTCTCAAATCCTCCCCCTCCCAGTCAGTCTCTACCCACACTATATCCTCTCGTCGCAACCTGTGTACCCTCTCACTGACCGCTCTCTCTTCCTCTGTCTTATCCTTCCTACCCTTTGTTGAATCCTTCTCCCTTCTATCCACTGATGCAGCCTCCTCCACCCTCCTGTCCACTCTTTCCTCATCCTTCGACTCTCTGTCCACAGACCTCAAGGTCGGCATGGTCCTCTCCACGTGCTCCTTGGCTGTCTGAAACCCTGCAAGTTTGTAGAATAGGGCTGCGGGCAGCTGAGGGGAAATGGAGAAAAACTGGCCTCCCTGAAACCACCCAATCCTTCTCCAACTTCTCAGAATTGGGCATCTCTAGCTCTGCACTCTCCTGGTTTGCATCCTACCTGGCCGATCGCTCTTACCAGGTGACGTGGAGAGGATCGCTGTCCTTTCCACAAGCCCTCAACACTGGGGTCCCCCAGGGCTCTGTCCTAAGGCCCTTACTGTTCTCCCTCTATACCAAATCTCTTGGCTCGGTAATTTCCTCACATGGTTTCTCCTACCACTGCTACACAGATGATACTCAACTCTTTCTCTCTTTCCCCCCTTCTGACACACAGGTGGCAACACGTGTCTCTGCGTGTCTTGCAGACATTTCTGCTTGGATATCAGCCCACCACCTCAAGCTCAACCTTAACAAGACTGAGCTGCTCTTCCTCCTGGGGAAAGCCTGCCCTCTCCAAGACTTCTCCATCACAGTAGAGACATCCTCCCATACAGCCAAGAACCTTGGGGTAATTCTTGACAACCACTTATCCTGTGTGGCAAACATCACAGCGACAGCACGCTCCTGTAGATTCTTCCTCTACAACATCAGAACGAAACGTCCATTCATCACCAGAGAAGCAGCACAACTTTTGGTCCAAACACTTGTGATCTCTTGCCTTGACTACTGCAACGCACTCTTGGTTGGTCTCCCCGCCTCCACCATCAGGCTTCTGCAGCTCATCCAGAATGCTGCCGCCCGTCTGGTGTTCAATCTCCCCTTATTCTCCTATGTCAGTCCCCTCCTTCGCACCCTTCACTGACTCCCAGTAGCAGCTGGCATCATATTCAAGACCCTGGTGCGCGCCTACCGGGCAGCAAAGTGAACAGCCCCTCCCTACTTGCAAGCAATGGTCAGCCCCTAAACCCCTGCCTGATCACTCCACTCTTCCACCTTGGCTTGCCGCCTGGCACCGCCGTCTTTACGTGGATGCAGCAGCCGCGCTACTCGGTCACAGCTTTTCATTGTCCTGGCGCCCCACTGGTGGAACAAGCTTCCCACTGCTGTCATGACTGCAGAGTCACTACCAATCTTCCACCTTAGATTGAAGACCTCTCTCTTCAGGCTTCAGGCCATCTTAACTGTCCCTCCTAAAGACCTCTTCATCCCCACTACCCCCCTGTACAAGTTTGAAATTGAAGATTCCATAGGCTCAAATAATTTCTGGGAGAATTGGAAAACACTGAACAAAACACACCATGATGAGATAGCTATCCAAAATGGGGATATATGAATGAACCATTTTACAAATCTTTATAGCAGTATAACAATGAATCTGGAACAAAAAGCTATACATGACAAATTGCAATCCCTTGAATACCAGAACCCTTTGGTTACTTCAATTACAGAGCTTGAATTACTGGAAAAACTACAAACCTTACAACCCAAAAAGGCCTGTGGTGGCGATGGAATATTAAATTAAATGATAAAATATACAGACAACAAATACAAATTGGCCTAAAAATCTAAAAGTCTTTAACATTGTCTTTACTGCAGGTATTTTCCCCAACATTTGGAACCAAGGACCTATCACTCCTGTATATAAAAATGTAGACAAATTTGACCCAAGTAATTATTGTGGTATCTGTGTTAACAGTAACCCGGAGAAAATACTCTGCAGTATCATAAACAGCCGACTTGTTAATTTCCTCAGTGAACAAATTGTCCTGAGCAAATGTTAGTTTGGGTTCTTACCAAATTGCCGTACATCAGACCATGTTTATACCCTCCACACCCTCATTGATAAAAACATTTAAACAAAGACAAAAGCAAAATCTTTTCATGTTTTGTTGACTTCAAAAAAGCATTTGACTCAATTTGGCACGAAGGTCTTCAATTCAAACTAATTGAAAGTGGTGTTGGGGGGAAAAACATACAATATTATAAAGTCAATCTATACAAACAATAAGTGTGTTAAAATTGGCAACAATTTTAGTTGTTAACAGGGTGCTGTGGAGTCAGCACCCTGTTAGAGATAAAATACCTACTCTGGTTTGTCCTCCCTAGTCTGGTAGCTTTTTGTGTAAGCGTGTGTTGCAACATCCTTCTTGATGACCTGACTTAACCTCTCCATGTATTAATCCAACGTACCATGGTACTAATGCTTGATTCATCTCTCATTTATCAACAGGCCATCACATTAGTAAATTTAGCACACTGCAGTAATGTATTTTTCTTATAGCAATAATAAACTGTTTTTATCAAAATAATTTCCAACACTTCTCAATCAATTCAGTTAATGATTACCAAACAAATATTTCCTGAATCAGATTGATTAAAAAACAAGTTAATTCAATTGATTTGCACATATCAAATACACTTTTTTAATTACCCTAAATAAAGAAGTGAAAAGCTTTATTTACTCGTCTGCTATTGAGCATTATGATGCAACTGTTTTCATAAAAATAATTTCTAACACAAGGCAGGTAACGTTAGGTAATGTTAGCTAACTACGCTGCAAATGTCAAGTTGATGGTGAGCTGGCTAATACTAATGTTAGCGAACTAGCTAACGTTAGCTAACGAATTGCAAGGTGGTCATGTTAACTGCTAACATGTGTTACGTTACCATTTACTTTATGTTAATTTACCGATCACGATCACTACCAGTGATTACATTTCGAAGACGTTTCTCTCTTTCCCGCGTCATATATATATATATGGGCAGCACACTAAAGCCACAGATAAACTACATGGCTAAGAGGTGGATTTTGATTGGTCCGTCTGTGTTCATTCGGGTTATGATTGGATCACAAATAGAACCTTGGTATGTGATGTTTCTACTTTCTACATTTATAAATTACGGACCAAAAAACCCCTCTTATTTTTTATTTATTTTTTTAAATTACACTGCAAATACATTAATATATGTCCAACAATTAAGTATATGTAAATAACTCATTTTCGACAAAAGTTGGACATAGAACCTTATAATTCTAACATCACCAGCTGCCGCGGAAGTTTAAACTAGCGCGCATGTACAACCCAAGAAAGCCATTCAAACTTTACCGAAACCAAACATTCCCATCAGCACTCTAAGAAATATTTCATGAAGTAAACATATCAAATGTGTATCATAGACAACTCCCCTCTGACGCACAGCAGAGACATGGCAATTGAGCTTGTCCGTCGCCGCGGCGCAACAGTTCCTCAACAATGTAAAACAGTTATATCCTTTTAACGGGTAGCCTGTTTCCTCCAGCCGCCTGTTGCATCGCAAACAGCCGGTGGTGTCATCCAAAATCAGGGTGCGGGTGCTCTTTCATCCACTTCATTCACGTTCTCTACCTGGCAACATGGTGAGAAACTACGGATTTAACCCGAAGGGTAGGATATACAGAGCAGGTAATCGTTTAGGGTTTGAGATGACTGTCACGGGATTAACCAATAAGAGGCTATAATCAACTGGAATGGGGCGGGTCTTGAGACAACTGTAGCCAATTGAAAGCAGAACAGATGGATCGGATTCAGGTGTTTCAGCGCGAACAGGTGGGCACTGGGCTTCACTCTCTTTAGCAGATGCCTATACTGAGTACATATTAGGCTACAGTCGTTTTGCCCGAATACCAAACCGTTCCTGTTGGGACAAAAATAACTTTAAATAAAATAAAATAACTGTCCATATGCGAGATGTGATAGCCTACAACTCTGATTGATCTCAGGTAAAGTCAATTTAAATCAATTCAAGTCCACAGCATCAAAAGACACCCAGACACTGTCAAACTGGTTGGGGATTGTCATAGTCACATAGTATTCATTCAAATACCAGCATGTGTTCACTGCAAACTGCCGACGTGTAAAGCAATGTTGTTTGCGATGGCACCATCCAGTGGCAGAAATCAGCCATGGCATGTTCTGTGTGTGGGTGCGACACAGTGGAAGAATGCCGTTTCAATACATGAGTTTATTAAATGTACTGCCCTTAATCACGGTTGACCAAACTTCAACAATTACAGGGATGAAATCACAAAACAAGACAGTAGAATTAGAATGATTGTCCTAATTCTATGGGAATGGAATGCACATTAGTTTTAGAATTGTTTATGTTATGTTCATTGCTGTACTACTGTAACACTGATTTGTGACATCACAAAGAAAAGTGTCATCATTGTCATGGTAAAGCAACATTCTATTCAAGGGGCAGAAAATAACCAGACACACACACACACACACATTTCACAACTGATTTTAAACTGGTGAGTAGGATTTACTTTAACTAAAGTCTACTGTTGGGTTTTAGGTGGTATAGTGAGTTAAAACTGTAATTTTGAAGGTGAAGTTGTTTGTTGTCAAGCAAAAAGGTGTTCAGCCATCAAATAACTTTTCATATAGGCTTTATATTTATGGATTGATTGGCTGATTGGCTGATTGATTGATTGGTTGATTGATTGATGGGTTGATTGATTGAATAGGCATTGACCATTTTTTGATGAAGTAGCTTAGGGTGGGCTCCAGTCCCAGCCCTAGCTCCAGCCCTAACCCTAGCTACAGCCCTAACCCAACCCCAAACCCTAGCTCCAGCCCTAACCCTAGCTCCAGCCCTAACTCCAGTGCTAACCCTAGCTCCAGCCCTAATACTAGCTCCAGCCCTAACCCTAAATCCAGCCCTAACCCCAGCCCTAACCCCAGGTCCAGGCTAAACTATAAGTCTAGCCCAAACACTAGCTCCTGTCCTAAGCCTAGCCCAAACACTAGCTCCTGTCCTAAGCCTAACCCCAGCCCTAGCCCTAACCCTAACACTAGCTCCAGCCCTAACCCTAGCTCTGGCCCTAACCCTAGCTCTAGCCTTAACCCTAGCTCCAGCCTAAACCTTAACTGTAGCTCCAGTCTTGCCCCTATCTCTAGCCCTAACTCCAGCCCTAACCCTAACTCCAGACAGGACTCCAGACCTAACCCTAGCTCCAGGCCAAACCCAAAGTCCACTCATAACACTAGCTCCAATCCTAACCCAAGCTCTAGCCCTAACCCTATCTTACATCCTGTCATACTGATTTGTGACATCACAAAGAAAAGTGTCATCGTTGTCATGGTAAAGCAACATTCTAATCAAGGGGCAGAAAATAACCAGACACACACACACACATTTCACAAGTGATTTTGACCTGGTGAGTAGGATTTACTTTAACTAAAGTCTACTGTTGGGTTTTAGGTGGTATAGTGAGTTAAAACTGTTATTTTGAAGGTGAAGTTGTTTGTTGTCAAGCAAAAAGGTGTTCAGCCATCAAAAAACGTTTCATATAGGCTTTATATTTATGGATTGATTGGCTGATTGAGTGATTGATGGGTTGATGGATTGATTGATTGAAAAGGCATTGACAATTTTTTGATGAAGAAGCTTAGGGTGGGCTCCAGTCCCAGCCCTAGCTCCAGCCCTAACCCTAGCTCCAGCCCTACCCCTAACTCCAGCCCTAACCTTAGCTCCAGCCCTAACCCAACCCCAAACCCTAGCTCCAGCCCTAACCCTAGCCCTAACCTTAGCTCCAGCCCTAACCGTAGCTCCAGCCCTAACTCCAGCGCTAACCCTAGCTCCAGCCCTAATACTAGCTCCAGCCCTAACCCTAAATCCAGCCCTAATACTAGCTCTAGCCCTAACCCTAAATCCAGCCCTAACCCTGAATCCAGCCCTAACCCCAGACCTAACCTCAGGTTTGGGCTAAACTATGAGTCTAGCCCAAACACTAGCTCCTGTCATAAGCCTAACCCCAGCCCTAACCCTAACCCTAACACTAGCTCCAGCCCTAACCCTAGCTCCAGCCCTAACCCTAGCTCCAGCCTTAACCCTAGCTCCAGCCCAAACCTTAACTGTAGCTCCAGTCTTACCCCTATCTCTAGCCCTAACTCCAGCCCTAACCCTAACTCCAGACAGGACTCCAGACCTAACCCTAGCTCCAGGCCAAACCCAAAGTCCACCCATAACACTAGCTCCAATCCTAACCCAAGACCCAGCCCTAAACCTAACTCCTGCCCTAACCCTTGTTCCATCCCTAACCCTAACCTTAGATCCAGCCCTAACCCTAACTCCAGCCCTAACCCTAGCTCCAGCCCTAACCCTAGCCCCAGCCCGAACCCAGGGTCCAGCCCTAACCACAACTCCAGCCTTAACCCTATCTCCCACCTGTCATACTGATTTGTGACATCACAAAGAAAAGTGTCATCGTTGTCATGGTAAAGCAACATTCTAATCAAGGGGCAGAAAATAACCAGACACACACACACACATTTCACAAGTGATTTTGAACTGGTGAGTAGGATTTACTTTAACTAAAGTCTATTGTTGGGTTTTAGGTGGTATAGTGAGTTAAAACTGTTATTTTGAAGGTGAACTTGTTTGTTGTCAAGCAAAAAGGTGTTCAGCCATCAAATAACTTTTCATGTAGGCTTTATATTTATGGATTGATTGGCTGATTGATTGATTGATTGATGGGTTGATTGATTGAAAAGGCATTGACAATTTTTTGATGAAGTAGCTTAGGGTGGGCTCCAGTCCCAGCCCTAGCTCCAGCCCTAACCCTAGCTCCAGCTCTACCCCTAACTCCAGCCCGAACCCAAGATCCAGCCCAAACCCTAACTCCAGCCCTAACCCTAGCCCTAACCTTAGCTCCAGCCCTAACCCTAGCTCCAGCCCTAATACTAGCTCTAGCCCTAACCCTAAATCCAGCCCTAACCCTGAATCCAGCCCTAACCCCAGACCTAACCCCAGGTTTAGGCTAAACTATAAGTCTAGCCCAAACACTAGCTCCTGTCATAAGCCTAGCCCCAGCCCTAACCCTAACCCTAGCTCCAGCCCTAACCCTAGCTCCAGCCTTAACCCTAGCTCCAGCCTTAACCCTAGCTCCAGCCTTAACCCTAGCTCCAGCCCAAACCTTAACTGTAGCTCCAGTCTTACCCCTATCTCTAGCCCTAACTCCAGCCCTAACCCTAACTCCAGACAGGACTCCAGACCTAACCCTAGCTCCAGGCCAAACCCAAAGTCCACCCATAACACTAGCTCCAATCCTAACCCAAGACCCAGCCCTAAACCTAACTCCTGCCCTAACCCTTGTTCCATCCCTAACCCTAACCTTAGATCCAGCCCTAACCCTAACTCCAGCCCTAACCCTAGCTCCAGCCCTAACCCTAGCCCCTGCCCGAACCCAGGGTCCAGCCCTAACCACAACTCCAGCCTTAACCCTATCTCCCACCTGTCATACTGATTTGTGACATCACAAAGAAAAGTGTCATCGTTGTCATGGTAAAGCAACATTCTAATCAAGGGGCAGAAAATAACCAGACACACACACACACATTTCACAAGTGATTTTGAACTGGTGAGTAGGATTTACTTTAACTAAAGTCTACTGTTGGGTTTTAGGTGGTATAGTGAGTTAAAACTGTTATTTTGAAGGTGAAGTTGTTTGTTGTCAAGCAAAAAGGTGTTCAGCCATCAAAAAACATTTCATATAGGCTTTATATTTATGGATTGATTGGCTGATTGAGTGATTGATGGGTTGATGGATTGATTGATTGAATAGGCATTGACAATTTTTTGATGAAGAAGCTTAGGGTGGGCTCCAGTCCCAGCCCTAGCTCCAGCCCTAACCCTAGCTCCAGCCCTACCCCTAACTCCAGCCCTAACCTTAGCTCCAGCCCTAACCCAACCCCAAACCCTAGCTCCAGCCCTAACCCTAGCCCTAACCTTAGCTCCAGCCCTAACCCAACCCCAAACCCTAGCTCCAGCCCTAACCCTAACCTTAGCTCCAGCCCTAACCCAACCCCAGACCCTAGCTCCAGCCCTAACCCTAGCCCTAACCTTAGCTCCAGCCCTAACCGTAGCTCCAGCCCTAACTCCAGCGCTAACCCTAGCTCCAGCCCTAATACTAGCTCCAGCCCTAACCCTAAATCCAGCCCTAATACTAGCTCTAGCCCTAACCCTAAATCCAGCCCTAACCCTGAATCCAGCCCTAACCCCAGACCTAACCCCAGGTTTGGGCTAAACTATAAGTCTAGCCCAAACACTAGCTCCTGTCATAAGCCTAACCCCAGCCCTAACCCTAACCCTAACACTAGCTCCAGCCCTAACCCTAGCTCCAGCCCTAACCTTAACTGTAGCTCCAGTCTTACCCCTATCTCTAGCCCTAACTCCAGCCCTAACCCTAACTCCAGACAGGACTCCAGACCTAACCCTAGCTCCAGGCCAAACCCAAAGTCCACCCATAACACTAGCTCCAGTCCTAACCCAAGCCCCAGCCCTAAACCTAACTCCTGCCCTAACCCTTGTTCCATCCCTAACCCTAACCTTAGATCCAGCCCTAACCCTAACTCCAGCCCTAACCCTAGCTCCAGCCCTAACCCTAGCCCCAGCCCGAACCCAAGTTCCAACCCTAACCCTAACTCCAGCCTTAACCCTATCTCACATCCTGTCATACTGATTTGTGACATCACAAAGAAAAGTGTCATCGTTGTCATTGTAAAGCAACATTCTAATCAAGGGGCAGAAAATAACCAGACTCACACACACACATTTCACAAGTGATTTTGAACTGGTGAGTATGATTTACTTTAACTAAAGTCTACTGTTGGGTTTTAGGTGGTATAGTGAGTTAAAACTGTAATTTTGAAGGTGAAGTTGTTTGTTGTAAAGCAAAAACGTCTTCAGCCATCAAAGAACTTTTCATGTAAGTTTTGTATTGATTGATTGATTGATTGATTGAAAAGCAATTTTTTGATGAAATAGCTCAGAATGGGCTCCAGCCCTAAACCTTGCTCAAGCCCTAACCCTAGCCCCAGCCCTAACTCTATCCCCAGATGTTGCTCCAGCCCTAACCCTAGCTCCAGCCCGAACCCTAGCTCCAGCCCGAACCCTAGCTCCAGTCCTAACCTTACTTCCAGCCCTAACCCTCGCTCTTGGCGAAACCATAAGTCCAGCCCTAACACTAGCTTCAGCCCTAACCCTAACTCCAATCCTAAGCCGAACTCCAGCCCTAACCCTAACCCTAGGTCCAGTCCTAACCCAAGCTTCAGCCCTATCCCTAACCCTAGCTCCAGCCTGAACCCTAGCTCCAGCCCTAACTCTAGCTCCAACCCTCACCCTAGCTCCAGCCCTAACCCTAGCTCCACCCCTGACCCTCACTCCAATCTCCAAAATACTGAACACAGCATGGCCTTGAATTATAATTGTATTGTAGTCTATGTATGGCAACAGAATAGAATCTGGCAATGCACAATTATGCAGATAGGTGTTGTGATGTGATGTTAGGGAGGTCTATTGCAGATGTACTGTATGACACAGAAAATAAATAAGAAAAATCTGTCAAAGTGATGCTGACATCACAGTGGAAAATGTAACTGGAATGTATATTTCTATGCAGAGAGACATTGAATATGCAGACAGACATTGGAGACATTGAGACATGGAGCCCAAACCAAGGTGAGTCGAGCTCTATGTTTCCATCAAATACTGTAAATTAAATATTTTGGGAACACTGCTTTGTATCTATTTACATTAATAACATGTACATTGTTATTTCTGTGTCTGTTTTATGACAGCTGGATGAGAAATCTCCTCCCTGAAACTACAAGAAAGCCTCTCCTCTACGGTCCTAATTGGGATATTTTGTACAGGAGGATTGAGAGGCTGAAGTAAGTCTTGTCACCGAAAATACACACCAGCTGTCACACATTGGTGCAAAAAAAAGTCCCACCAGTCTTTAGTCTTCCAGTGAATAAATTAACTCCTCATACATACAGCTAATTCCTAGTTTTGTCCTTCAGACACGTGTTTGACACCATTCCTTATTCCATTCCATGTATTACAATGAGCCTGTCCTCCGATTTCTACCTCCAACAGCCTCCACTGCACAAAGCCAATACAGTAGTTGAAGATACCTTAACATAATGTTTGGATGTATCTATTCTGTGATAGGCAGGGAGAGTACATTGGCAGCCCCAAATGGGTCGAGGACACATATGGGTGAGTCACTTGTCATTACTTTCACCCTAGTTACTTGTTATGATGCATTTAAAACTATTGGAATTGAGTAAGTGTGTGGGTATAATTTGTACCATGCCTGGGAAATAGTTGTAATAAATAATGAAGTAGAATTGTAGTTGTTATTTTATTTGTTAGGCCCTCTATTGAGGCGAGAATTTTATCAAACATACCATTCCTCATTCCATACAATGCATTACAATGAGCCTGTCCTCCGATTTCTACCTCTAACAGCCTTCACTGCACTAAGCCAATGCAGTAGTTGAAGATACCTTAACATAATATTTGGATGTCTCTTCTGTGATAGGAAGGGAACTGACTACTTTGAGAGCTCCAGATGGGCCCAGGACACATACAGGTGAGTCAATTATTACTTTCACCCTGGTTACTTGTTATAAGACATTTAAAACTATTGCAATTAAGTAAGTGTGTGGGAATAATATGTACCATGGCAGGGAAATAGCTCTAAAAGAAGTAGAATTGTGGTTGTTATTTTATTTGTTATGTCCTCTACTGAGGGGAGGGTTGGAGCAGGGGAAAAAATTAAATAAAAAGGGGGTACCGGATATGATGCAAGCATTGCTACTAGATAGAATTTCAATTCTATTTATTAATTTTCAAAGCTGACCTTACAACCCCCCCCCCCCCCAATAACAATAAAACAGATACAAATTAACAAAGACTTGGTATTTTAGCCCATTAAGCTTTCTTCCTTCAAATCAGCCCTAAACTCACCTCTTTAGACAGCCTTTCTGGAATCTTCTTTGTTGTTTTGTGTGTTGGACGGGCTCATTGTAATGCATGGAACAGAATGAGGAATTGTATCAAACATGTGTGTCCTCCGATTTCTGCCTCCACTGCACTAAGCCAATACAGTCAATTGAAGATACCTTAACGTAATATTTGGATGTGTCTCTTCTGTGATAGGAAGGGAAGTGACGACCTTGGGACCTCCAGATGGGCCCAGGACACATACGAGTGAGTCACTTGTTAGTACTTTCACCCTGGTTACTTGTTATGATGATGATTTAAAACTATTGGAATTGAGTAAGTGTGTGGGTATAATTTGTTGTAGTTGTAGTTGCCAGCAATGAAAAATTACAGACAGTAAAATAGGCACACAAAAAAACCCATATTTAAAGTAATTAATAATGATAACCAAAGTTATTAACAAACAATAAGGTAATAAATAGAACAACAGTAAACATGGATGTCATACTCCACATGTCCAGCTAAAGATTCAAGACTAATTAACATTTAGTAAAAACAGCTCTAACAGCTCTTCATCTGCTAATGCTCTTTGTGTCCCAATTTGCACTGCTTCATTCATTCATCTGATGTTGATGTTGGCACAAGGCTGTTAAGGGCTCTCCTAGTTTTAAAAGGAAGGAACCTCAGTCTTCAGTTTGAATGACAGCTGTGTGTTACAGTGATATGTCAATTAGGTTTTTACAAAGAAAACTGTCTTTGCAGAAAATGGCCAACTGAGCACTCGAGACTACAGGCATGGGTGAAGAGGCACGAAGAAAAAGCCCAGGGGAGGGAACATGGAGGGAGGAAGGTTGTGGAGGTAAGACCGATTTTATTTGTTATTGTTTTCTTGTTTCATGTTGTTTTTGTTTTTTTTGTTTTTTTTATTGTGCACACAATAAAATCATGTGAAGGACAACATACAGTATATAGCGCAAATTAAAAAACAAGGTTTAAAACGTGTGAGGTGAGGTAATAAGCCCAAAAACAAACAAGAAAACCTCACCAAAGCTACAATTTGAAAAAAGGCTAAATAAAGGACAGAATCAATTAAAGTTCCTCCAGATGAGTGATTACCGTTTTGTGTCATGTGGTATACCTGGCAACCTGAAAGCTATTTATTTGTTTTAAATTAACTATTTTTTCAGCGTGATAAAATACTTGAATTGGATTGGAACAAGTATCGTGGCTAACGTGATGAGTCGCCAATATATCCCTCTCCTCTTTCCATTACGCTAAAATGTATTGTCTCTCCAACAACGTTGTAGCATTTTCGTTTAGTCAAAGCATAAAAGGGCAATGTTATGGTGCTGTTTTTTTTAATTTGGCTGTCTTCATAAACATGTACTGTGCTCTAAGAAAATTACCATAGCTGATTGTTAAAACATGGAACAAATGAAGTGAGCTATAACACAGCCTTGCTGGCGCAGAGCGGTGCCTTTGAACTTAGTGGCTCACAACAACACAACAAACTTGTTTTTGCTTATGCATTAACCTTACGTTTAATGACTCAATTAATGGACTTTCAGTGATTTTGACTGGATAGGATCTTTAAATTAACAACAGTTTATTGAACTTTATACAGCACAAACTGATACAAACTGACCAAAAGAGTGAGGAAGCAACAGACATAGAGGAAATGAAGAGAAGAATAGAGGAGCTAGAAACACCGAGTGAGATAGAAAGAGAGAGAAAAGATCAACAGATAAAAATAGCCATGGACAAACGAGAGGAACTGCAGAAAGAATTGCAGTTTGAAAAAGAGAAGAGACAAAAAGAAGTGCAGAGACAAAGAGACGAACTTGTAAGAATGAATGAGGCGATGCAAAGGGAACTTCACCAACTAAAACTGAACACAACACAGAGAGAGATAGAAAGAGAGAGAGAGGATGAACAGATAAAAATAGCCATGGACAAACGAGAGGAACTGCAGAAAGAATTGCAGTTTGAAAAAGAGAAGAGACAGAAAGAAGAGCAGAGACAAAGAGAAAGAGACAAGAGACTGAAAGAACTTGAAAGAATACATGAGGTGATGCAAAGGGAAATTTACCAACTAAAACTGAACACAACACCGAGAGAGAAAGAAAGAGAGAGAAAGGATGAACAGATAAAAATAGCCATGGACAAACGAGAGGAACTGCAGAAAGAATTGCAGTTTGAAAAAGAGAAGAGACAAAAAGAAGTGCAGAGACAAAGAGACAAGAGACTGAAAGAACTTGTAAGAATGAATGAGGCGATGCAAAGGGAACTTCACCAACTAAAACTGAACACAACACCGAGAGAGATAGAAAGAGAGAGAGAGGATGAACAGATAAAAATAGCCATGGACAAACGAGAGGAACTGCAGAAAGAATTGCAGTTTGAAAAAGAGAAGAGACAGAAAGAAGAGCAGAGACAAAGAGAAAGAGACAAGAGACTGAAAGAACTTGAAAGAATACATGAGGTGATGCAAAGGGAAATTTACCAACTAAAACTGAACACAACACCGAGAGAGAAAGAAAGAGAGAGAAAGGATGAACAGATAAAAATAGCCATGGACAAACGAGAGGAACTGCAGAAAGAATTGCAGTTTGAAAAAGAGAAGAGACAAAAAGAAGTGCAGAGACAAAGAGACAAGAGACTGAAAGAACTTGTAAGAATGAATGAGGCGATGCAAAGGGAACTTCACCAACTAAAACTGAACACAACACCGAGAGAGATAGAAAGAGAGAGAGAGGATGAACAGATAAAAATAGCCATGGACAAACGAGAGGAACTGCAGAAAGAATTGCAGTTTGAAAAAGAGAAGAGACAGAAAGAAGAGCAGAGACAAAGAGAAAGAGACAAGAGACTGAAAGAACTTGAAAGAATACATGAGGTGATGCAAAGGGAAATTCACCAACTAAAACTGAACACAACACCGAGAGAGATAGAAAGAGAGAGAGAGGATGAACAGATAAAAATAGCCATGGACAAACGAGAGGAACTGCAGAAAGAATTGCAGTTTGAAAAAGAGAAGAGACAGAAAGAAGAGCAGAGACAAAGAGACAAGAGACTGAAAGAACTTGAAAGACTACATGAGGTGATGCAAAGGGAACTTCACCAACTAAAACTGAACACAACACAGAGAGAGATAGAAAGAGAGAGAGAGGATGATCAACAGGAGGAGGGACAGAAAGAGGTGAAGATTGAGATGCGGAGAGAAACCAAACGAAACAGAGAGATGGAGACACAGCAAGAAAAAGAGGACGAGAGACAGGCAACTGAACAAGAGAGGAAGGAAGCGGAACAAAAATTGGAGATGGAGAAACAAATGGAGAAGAGAGAGAGGGAGGAGGCAAGAGAAAGACAGGAAAGACAAAAGGAAGAGAGAAGAAAGCAGGCAGCGAGACAAAGAGAGGAGGAAGAGAAAGAACATGACAGAAAGAGGGAGGTGTTGCAAAGGGACCTTGACCAACAAATACAGGAAAGACAGAAGAGTGAGAAGGAGGACGCAAGACAAAGTGAGGAGAGACAGAAAGAGGTGAGAAGAGATAAAGAGATGCAGAGAGAACGCAAACAAAAAGAGATAGAAAGACAAGCAGTTGAACAAGAGAGGAAAGAAGCGGAACGAAAAGAGGAGATGGAGAGACGAATGGAGAAGAGAGAGAGGGAGGAGGCAAGAGAAAGACAGGAAAGACAAAATGAAGAGAGAAGAAAGCAGGCAGCGAGACAAAGAGAGGAGGAAGAGAAAGAACATGACAGAAAGAGGGAGGTGTTGCAAAGGGACCTTGATCAACTAAGACAGGAAAGACAGGAGAGTGAGAAGGAGGACGCAAGACAAAGTGAGGAGAGACAGAAAGAGGTGAGAAGAGATAAAGAGATACAGAGAGAACGCAAACAAAAAGAGATAGAAAGACAAGCAGTTGAACAAGAGAGGAAAGAAGCGGAACGAAAAGAGGAGATGGAGAGACGAATGGAGAAGAGAGAGAGGGAGGAGGCAAGAGAAAGACAGGAAATACAAAATGAAGAGAGAAGAAAGCAGGCAGCGAGACAAAGAGAGGAGGAAGAGAAAGAACATGACAGAAAGAGGGAGGTGTTGCAAAGGGAAATTGACCAACTAAGACAGGAAAGACAGGAGAGTGAGAAGGAGGACGCAAGACAAAGAGAGGAGAGACAGAAAGAGGTGAGAAGAGATAAAGAGATGCAGAGAGAACGCAAACAAAAAGAGATAGAAAGACAAGCAGTTGAACAAGAGAGGAAAGAAGCGGAACGAAAAGAGGAGATGGAGAGACGAATGGAGAAGAGAGAGAGGGAGGAGGCAAGAGAAAGACAGGAAAGACAAAATGAAGAGAGAAGAAAGCAGGCAGCGAGACAAAGAGAGGAGGAAGAGAAAGAACATGACAGAAAGAGGGAGGTGTTGCAAAGGGAAATTGACCAACTAAGACAAGAAAGACAGGAGAGTGAGAAGGAGGACGCAAGACAAAGAGAGGAGAGACAGAAAGAACTCAAACAAAAAGAGATAGAAAGACAAGCAGTTGAACAAGAGAGGAAGGAATTAAGAGAAAGAGAGGAGATGGAGAGAAACAAAGAGGAGAGAGAGATGGAGGAGGCAAGGGAAAGACAGGAGATTAAAAGACAAAAGGAAGAGAGGAAGAGACAGAAGGCAAGAGAAAGACAGGAGATTGAGAGACAAAAGGAGGAGAGTGAAAAGGAGGAAAGAGAGAAGAAACAGGAAGAGTTCGACAGAGATCAGGAGGAGTTGCAAAGGGAGGTTCACCAACTAAAACTGAACGCAACACAGAGAGAGATAGAAAGAGAGAGAGAGGATGATCAACAGAAAGAGGTGAAGATTGAGATGTGGAGAGAAACCAAACAAAACAGAGAGATGGAGACACAGCAAGAAAAAGAGGACGAGAGACAGGCAACTGAGCAAGAGAGAAAGGAAGCGGAACGAAAAGAGAAGATGGAGAGACTAATGGAGAAGAGAGAGAGGGAGGAGGCAAGAGAAAGACAGGAAAGACAAAAGGAAGAGAGAAGACAGCAGGCAGCAAGACAAAGAGAGGAGGAAGAGAAAGAACATGACAGAAAGAGGGAGGTGTTGCAAAGGGAACTTGACCAACTAAGACAGGAAAGACAGGAGAGTGAGAAGGAGGACGCAAGACAAAGAGAGGAGAGACAGAAAGAACTCAAACAAAAAGAGATAGAAAGACAAGCAGTTGAACAAGAGAGGAAGGAATTAAGAGAAAGAGAGGAGATGGAGAGAAACAAAGAGGAGAGAGAGATGGAGGAGGCAAGGGAAAGACAGGAGATTAAAAGACAAAAGGAAGAGAGGAAGAGACAGAAGGCAAGAGAAAGACAGGAGATTGAGAGACAAAAGGAGGAGAGTGAAAAGGAGGAAAGAGAGAAGAAACAGGAAGAGTTCGACAGAGATCAGGAGGAGTTGCAAAGGGAGGTTCACCAACTAAAACTGAACGCAACACAGAGAGAGATAGAAAGAGAGAGAGAGGATGATCAACAGAAAGAGGTGAAGATTGAGATGTGGAGAGAAACCAAACAAAACAGAGAGATGGAGACACAGCAAGAAAAAGAGGACGAGAGACAGGCAACTGAGCAAGAGAGAAAGGAAGCGGAACGAAAAGAGAAGATGGAGAGACTAATGGAGAAGAGAGAGAGGGAGGAGGCAAGAGAAAGACAGGAAAGACAAAAGGAAGAGAGAAGACAGCAGGCAGCGAGACAAAGAGAGGAGGAAGAGAAAGAACATGACAGAAAGAGGGAGGTGTTGCAAAGGGAACTTGACCAACTAAGACAGGAAAGACAGAAGAGTGAGAAGGAGGATGCAAGACAAAGAGAGGAGAGACAGAAAGAACTCAAACAAAAAGAGATAGAAAGACAAGCAGTTGAACAAGAGAGGAAGGAATTAAGAGAAAGAGAGGAGATGGAGAGACACAAAGAGGAGAGAGAGATGGAGGAGGCAAGGGAAAGACAGGAGATTAAAAGACAAAAGGAAGAGAGGAAGAGACAGAAGGCAAGAGAAAGACAGGAGATTGAGAGACAAAAGGAGGAGAGTGAAAAGGAGGAAAGAGAGAAGAAACAGGAAGAGTTCGACAGAGATCAGGAGGAGTTGCAAAGGGAGGTTCACCAACTAAAACTGAACGCAACACAGAGAGAGATAGAAAGAGAGAGAGAGGATGATCAACAGAAAGAGGTGAAGATTGAGATGTGGAGAGAAACCAAACAAAACAGAGAGATGGAGACACAGCAAGAAAAAGAGGACGAGAGACAGGCAACTGAGCAAGAGAGAAAGGAAGCGGAACGAAAAGAGAAGATGGAGAGACTAATGGAGAAGAGAGAGAGGGAGGAGGCAAGAGAAAGACAGGAAAGACAAAAGGAAGAGAGAAGACAGCAGGCAGCGAGACAAAGAGAGGAGGAAGAGAAAGAACATGACAGAAAGAGGGAGGTGTTGCAAAGGGAACTTGACCAACTAAGACAGGAAAGACAGAAGAGTGAGAAGGAGGACGCAAGACAAAGAGAGGAGAGACAGAAAGAACTCAAACAAAAAGAGATAGAAAGACAAGCAGTTGAACAAGAGAGGAAGGAATTAAGAGAAAGAGAGGAGATGGAGAGACACAAAGAGGAGAGAGAGATGGAGGAGGCAAGGGAAAGACAGGAGATTAAAAGACAAAAGGAAGAGAGGAAGAAACAGAAGGCAAGAGAAAGACAGGAGATTGAGACACAAAAGGAGGAGAGTGAAAAGGAGGAAAGAGAGAAGAAACAGGAAGAGTTCGACAGAGATCAGGCGGAGTTGCAAAGGGAGGTTCACCAAGTAAAACTGATCGCAACACAGAGAGAGATAGAAAGAGAGAGAGAGGATGATCAACAAGAGGAGGGACAGAAACTCGAACAAAAAGAGATAGAAAGACAGGCAGTTGAGCAAGAGAGTAAGGAATCAAGAGAAAGAGAGGAGACGGAGAGACACAAAGAGGAGAGAGAGAGGGAAGAGGAGGAAGTAAGACGGAGAGAGATGGAAAGAGTACGAGTAGAGAATGAGAAACAAAGAGAGATCGAGAGCCGAGAATTTGAAAAAGTTAATATGTGGTACCATTTCCAAATGGAGCAGGAGAGAGCCCTAGCCAAGCACATGCCCTATATTCTCAAAGAAGAAGAGAAAAGGCGCGCCCAGGAGGAAAGATGGGAGCGGGAAGCAAAAGAAAGGGCTGAGAATAAAATAAGCAACGACATATGCGAGAAAAAAGCGTTAGCAGACATTAACCAGATCCTGAAAGAGAGGAGGGAGGCACGAGAGGCAGAAGAGAAACAGAAAGAAATTCAGCAGAAAAGAGAGGAGGAAGAGAAGAAAAGAGAGGCAGAAGATGAACGACTGAAAGAAATTCAGAGAGAACGAGAGGAGGAAGACAGAGTCAGGTCTGCCATCTTAAAACAGGTGCACATGAACAGGCAGAAGGAGGACTGGACAACACATCATGCAAACCAGCATATGTTGGCTGCAAAGGGAGATGCGGCCGTCAAGGACAGGGAGGAACAAGATCAAGATGAGATGTCCTGGAAAAACGACAAGAGCTTTAGACGGAGATGTGTGGGCTGGGTAAATGAAAAAATAAAGAAAAAACACCAGCAAAAAATAGAGAGGACCTACAAGAGAGAGAAGGAGGAGAGTGACCAGGTCTACATCAACGGTAAGTTTAAGTTTTGTCTGTTTCCCAACTCGATTACTTATTATTTTTTATTATTGGTAGATGCTAAGCGAGATCCCTGGGACGACCCTACCCTAAACTTAACCCTTCCCCTAACCTTTACCATGACACTTACCTGACCCTAACCCCAATCTTATCCCTAACCTTAACCCCTTAACCCTAATCTTAACCGTAACTGTTTTAAATCTCACCTTCAATGGGGTGACGTCAGAGCTGGGCTGTCTCTAGCATCCCACTTAGCAGAAACCATTCCTTTTTTCTAGATCATCCGTGCTTCATATAATGCAGGGGGAGTCAAAACCAGTCTTGTAGTCATACTATCTAGTTCTATGTCTTCTATGATGTAGCATTGTAAATGCATTGTAAATAATAGAATGCTTTACCAACAGTTCTCAAAAAGAGATTAGTGGAATATTTTCTTTATTATTATCACTATTTCTTTAGATATGAAACTGCTGGTCTTTTACATCCAAAGAATGCAATTAGAGAAAACAAATGCATTGACCGGAAGAAATGTGGTACTGAACCCAACTCTACTGGTGACTCTGACACAGGTTTCTGGGGAAAAGAAATTATACCCCGCCCTGAACGAGAGAGACAGAAGAGGGCCAAGCTGTTAGAGATGGAGGACAAAAGAAAAAAGATAGAGGACGACTACAAGGAGGTCCAGAGAGAAAAAGCTATGAAAAAGGCGGCTCGAAAGGAGGAAAAGTAAAAAAAGAATGGATACAATTATTAAAGACGCACATAAAGAATGGTCAAAAAAACAATGCCATGGTGTGCAATAAGTGTCATTAAATGTCATTCATTTGAATTTGAGTGTCCTGACTGCTTTGTCTTTGAGTTCTTTGCGGTTTGTTTTCATGCAGATAGTGTGGATTCCAGTGATGACTTAATTATTTATTCAGGTTTAAAGTCCTCCCCTATTACACATGCAGTTTAGGTTGCAACTGATCAGGAATCAATATGGTGACTTGTTCAAATTAGATTATTCTCTCAGGCCACAGCTGTGTAAGTCAATGCTAAATGGGATCCTTGGGATGGCCTCAACCCATAGAAGTTGAGATTTAAAATGGTAAAGGGTTAGTGTTATGGGTTGAAGGTATGGTCCTCCCAAGGATCCCATTTAGCATCTACCCATCTGTGTAGGCAACAGATACACTGTCAGGAAGGACATATATAATAATATAACTCTCTGGACAATATGCTCACCTTTGTAATATTTGTCAAACACAACAGTAGAGAGAAATAGAACAATCCACAGCAATGTGAAACACAGTCCATCTCCGCTTCCAGTCACTAAACCCCTGACTAAAGCCACCAAGCTTGCTGGAGAACAGTTTGCATGCAAAACAGTACACACAACCTGTTGAGGGTGAGTTCAGTAGCCGCTGTCTAGAAACCTTCTGCCCATTTGGCAATATACAGTTCAGAAGTTCATTGTTGAAACTTCTAGTCTTTCCAGCTAGCTCTTTCTCTAACTGAAGCTGGGTATTTTTCACTGCTCCTCTTTCAATAACCACTGACTTAACAATGTCACTCGCTTTGCCATAATGCATGGTCAGTGACCTCATAGCACCAGGAATGGCTTGGTTACTGATTTGACTCTTGTGAACTGCCCAACTGCTCCTGAGGTGGAAATTATGGTTCTTGTATACCATTAGCTGTTGAGGGTTCACCTTCAAGAGGCTCTCATTTTAAGCATGCACTGTAGGTACCAAGGGGCCCAGGTGTTACACGCGATGTATGCACTGAGGGGCCTGGGGGCCCTAGTGGTCAACTCACACTGTAAGCACCCAGGGGCCCGGGGGTGCTAGTGGTCAACTCACACTGTAAGCACCCAGGGGCCCGGGACCCCTAGTGGTCAGCTCATGCTTTAAGCACGAAGGGGCCCAGGGACCACAAAGGTAAGAAATACTTTGTCAAGAATGATTTAGTATTGAGCATCCACAAAGAGCACAAATACACAGTCTTTTGTTTAGTATGGAGTACCATGTCAAATAGAGCATGTTTATTGTTCAATTAAAATGTAGCTGGCTAGGATAAGAAGTGTGTCAGATACAGCGGTGGTGACATATTATTCTGGAGGACACATAAACTATGTAATACAAAATCATAACTCAATAATACAACCAGAGTGACATGCTGTGGTCAGCCAAAGTATATGTGTTTTCTCAACTAAATTTCAGATATGAAATTCACATATTGTTTTTCGGTCCCAGGGTACCAAACCTGGCGCAAACTTGCTTCATGAATTCTAGGCTCCAGTGTCTGTTCAGCCTGGTGAGCTTCTGCCAGGACCTCTGCAGACAGCCCAGAGTGTGAGCCCAGAGACGCCTTTATCCAAAGCGACTTACAATTAAATTTGTTTAAGTAAGTGAATCATCTATCCGTCAGTCATCATAAGATAAAGTAATCAATGCTAGGACCAGGGGCCATAGGCAATCACAATGCTAGATTTAAAAAAAAAAAAAAAATGTTTTTATTATTAACAGGAGAGAAACTTGTACAGGGGGGTAGTGGGGGTGAAGAGGTCTTTAGGAGGGACCGTTAAGATGTAGCCTGAAGAGATGGGCCTTCAATCTACGGCGGAAGATTGGTAGTGACTCTGCAGTCATGACAGCAGTGGGAAGCTCACCCTAGTGATGAGGGCTCACCTGGTAAGAACGATCGGCCAGGTAGGATGCAAACCAGGAGAGTGCAGAGCCAGAGATGCCCAATTCTGAGAGGGTGGAGAGAAGGATTGGGTGGTTTACTGTGTCGAACGCAGCAGACAGGTCCAGAAGAATGAGAACAGAGGAGAGGGAGGAAGCTCGACCAGAATGGAGGGCCTCCGTGACAGCAAGGAGAGTAGTCTCAGTAGAGTGCCCAGCCTTAAAGCCGGATTGGTGAGGGTCAAGGAGGTTGTTCTGAAGGAGGCAGTAGACAGTTGGTTAGAGACAGCACGTTCAAGGGTTTTAGATAAGAAGGAGAGAAGGGATAACGGTCTGTAGTCATGGACAGACGGGTTAAGAGTTGGTTTCTTGAGAAGAGGCTTGACTCTGGCTGTCTTGAAGGCAGCTAGGACAGATCCTGTGGATAGAGAGGAATTGATTAAGGTGGTAAGGAACAGAAGGAGGTCTTTGGAGATGGATTGGAGAAAGGGGGAGAGGATAGGATCGAGGGGGCAGGTGGTTGCCCGCTTGGATGTGACCAGTTTTAGAACATCAGGGGAGAGGGGGGAGAAATCTGATAAACCAGAGACCGGGTGTAGCACAATGGGTTTTGGAGGAAAGGTAGCAGTGTTGGTGAGAGGTAGAGGGAAAATAATGTCATCTTTTCAAAGTAGGTGACAAAGTCACCCGCAGACAGGGAGGAGGGAGGAGGGGGAGGAAAATGTGGAGAACAGAGTGGAGGAGAGTGGTGAGTGAGAGGGTGCGCAGGTTGCGACGAGAGGATGGGTAGAGACTGACTGGGAGGGGGAGGATTTGAGAGGAATGGAGAAGGATTCAGAATGATGATCAGAAACTGGAAGAGGGGTAACAGTAAGGTTAGAGGTATGGGAGGATCTGGTGAAGACAAGGTCAAGCTGATTGCCCGCCTTATGAGTCGGAGTAGAGCAGGACAGGGTAAGGCCGAAGGAGGAGAGAAGGTCAAGTGCTCCAGACGAGTGAAACTTCTCCGACTGGATGTTGAAGTCACCCAGTAGTGTGAGCGGTGTGCCATCCTCAGGGAAGAAGCTGAGAAGGACATCCATCTCATCTAAGAAGTGGCCAAGCTGACCTGGTGGACGATAGATAACAACAATGTGAAGTTTGACAGGGGAGGTGACAGAAACAGCATGGAATTCGAAGGTGGATATGGACAGGTGTGACAGGGGAAGGACATTATGTGACCACTTAGGCGAGATGAGGAGTCCTGTTCCTCCTCCTCGACCATAGAGTCTTAGGGAATGTGAAAAGGAGTAGCCATCAGAGAGGGAGAGAGACTAGAGAGAGATTCGATTGGAAGGGTTGCGAGCGGGGGTGTAGCGTCGATGTGTCCTCCTGATGGATGAAATAACAGGAATGGGGAGGAAGCACATTGTGATATTTGCTAGTATAGAGATAGAGGGTTTGTGGGAAATACAAGATGTAGGTAGCACTCAGTACACTCAGAGTAGTGAAAAACAAGGTAGAAGAATAAAAATACTTAGTAGTTTGGCCTTCCTCTCAGGCCTTCCTCGATGGACTCCACAGATTGACTCGTCTTTGTGTCAAGCGTCTTCGTGTCAGGAGGCTGACGCAGATAAATGCAGATTCTGTGATTGCTGATGACTAGCAGGGTAGCAGCCCCTCCCACCTGACGATCAGTTAACGACCAGACAGGTTTCACCACTCACTCAATCCCAAATGTATTAGTCCTGGTCCAAGGTGAGCAGGAGTTAAATACCTTGCAGGATAGTGTTAGGCCCTCCCACTGGAGATTGACAGCACTTCACAGCAAATGACTTCAAACAGCTGGTTTCAATAGAAACTAGGTTCCTGTGCTTAAAGCAGGATAGCCACAGCAAAATACACAAGCTACCAACAGTAGTGATGGGCAAATGAAGCTTTTGTGAAGCACTGAACCACTTGAGCCAATTGTTTCGAAAATGGGTTCATTACTCGAAGCTTCAGTTACAGTGACCTCTCCTGGCGAAGTGCAAGGCTGCAGTCAAATTAGGCAGGCTAGTTGGTGGACAGGAGGCTTTTAATTACACGCACGCACGCACGCACGAACACACACACACACACACACACACACACACACACACACACACACACCTCAATGAGCAGTGTTGGAGAAACTACTTTACTTTTGTAGAAAAGATCTTTTGTTCTGAAGCATCTTTGCTTTGATCACCCTTGGATTTAAAGTATTGTAACGACCCTGTGAAAGGCCCGTTAGCAACTCCGCCAAGGGAGTTACCGCTCTTGGTGTTGTGGCTAGCGCGGCCGGTTTGTAAGCGAAAGATTGCGAGTTCGATACCCGCTTAAGGCAAGCTGCTCTACCCCGCTGTTCGCTACAGTATCTTTGCTTTGATGAAATTCTTTGATGCACACACACACTAAGACTGAATATCATGTTCTATTTACAAATAAAGATTGATGAATGTGTGTATTGTGTTATTGAGGAGAGAGTGCTGGGGAAAATATGGCATAGGTTGGGTGTGTTTGTGTAACTATGGCAGGGGGTGATTATGTGGGATGGGGAACACTCAAAAATTACAAGAAGAACACTCAGAGAATACAAACGCAATACCAACAACTCAACAGCAACAACGCACCTACTACGACAATCCACAAATTGTGCATTGTTTAGAGCGGTTATAAAGTGTTGAGGCACTCAAATTCAAAACTGTCGCAACCTATCACCTGTCAGAATCGAGACGAGGCAGTGCCAGTGAATCACCTGATTGGACCGCGAACCAGTCAGGTGATTCATTCAGGCAACGAAGCAGTTGCTGCTTCGGACGTCATATGTCACGTGATTTTTTTCGCACCAAAGCAAGCTTTGAAGCAGTGCTTCGATAAAATTGTTGGTCAGTGTTTGAAGCACGTATCGAAGCTTCAGTGTCAAACTGCCATCACTAACCAACAGCACACTGACTTTAAACAAGATTAAACTAACTTACTTAGACTGGAGAACAGGCTGCACCACTCACTCACACGACACTAAAGTGAAATGTTTGCTGTTTGCAGATGACATGGTGTTGCTCGCCCCAACAAAAGAGGGTCTACAGCAACTCCTGGATATAATGCACAGGTTCTGTCAGACCTGGGCCCTGATAGTGAACCTAAAAAATACCAAAATAATGATGTTCCAAAAAAGGTCAGTACGCAAAGACCACAAATTTTATTTTGACATAGTGGTCTTAGAACATACAAGGAATTATACATATTTAGGCCTAAATATCAGCAGTACTGGTAACACCCGCATAGCTGTGAACAAGCTGAGAGACAAGGCCAGAAGAGACTTCTATGCTATAAAGAGAAACATAACAATGTACATACCAATTAGAATTTGGCTGAAAATATTTGAATAAATTACTGAATTTATTGCTCTATACTGCAGTGATGTAAGGGCTCCACTTAACAATCAGGAATTCCGCAAATGGGACAAACAGCCTGTCAAAACATTCCATGCTGAGTTCTGCAAAAGCATCCTGCATGAAAAACATTAGAATTAAGCCAATACCCCCTACTAATTAAGACCCAAAAAAGAGCAATCAAATTTTACAATCACCTCAAAACAAGTGACCCCCAAACACTCCATAACAAAGCTTTGGTTGGATGGATGAATTGGTAGATGATAGATCACAGATATATAGATGAGAGAAGATTAGATAGACATATGTGAGAAAGTTAGATTGATGGAAAGACAAATAGATGAGAGAAGGTAAGTAAAGGTTTGATAGATAGATAGAGAGGAAGGATAAATGAGAGAGGGTAAGTAAAGAAAGATCTTCCTCCCAGGGAGTTTTTCCTTGCCACTGTGCCTTATATTTTTCCCCAAGTTTTTTGCTTGACTTTGTTGGGGGTCTATTGTTTTGTGTTAGATCATATTGTTTGTATTGTTTATATTGTTTCATATTGTTTTTGTCGTGAAGCATTTTACGACATTTGTCTATGTAAAAAGTGCTACAGATTTGAGATAAATAAACATTTGGAGGTTAATCAGTATGGGTTAGGTTTGTTTGATAGAATGTTGTAAGGTTGGGCAGTTCAATGGAGTGGGTGTAGAGTTGATTGGTTAACCGGATGAGTTTTTAGAGTTACAAAAAGCTTAATAGTTTAAAAAATTGAATAGGTATCAGAAAGCTTTTATCACGGTTGATAAGATTTTCTGGGTAGTTGAAAGGAAGTCAGATTGTGTTATTATGGTAGCAGATAAAGTTAAAGATAGTTTGGTTGGTTGGACGGATGGAAGGTGGGTGGGTTTGTTGGTTGGATGGACGGATGGATGGATATATGAGAGAGGGGGGATATAGATGGATACATACTAAGAAGAAGTATGAGCAATAACAGTAGTTGCTGAAGCAAGCCTACCAATTACATAATTGTTCATATGTACACTATGAAAGTCCATACTGTGACTGAAGGATGTAGGCCCAGGTAAACATAACTGGTGACACTCACACATAATTTTTGGGGACCAGCAGCACTTCTGTAGCGTATTCAAATGGTCTGATTGCGAGTTTGTGATCGAAATGGTCAATACTGCAATTTGCTTTATCGTGTTATTCAATGAGCATGTCATGTTTTTCAATAGTTAAAAGGTTAGATAGGTATAAGGTTAAACGTTTTTGGAGTTACAAAAAGCTTAATAGTTTAATGGGTATCAGAAAGCTTTTATCAGGGTTGATGATGATTTTCTGGGTAGTTGAAAGAAAGTGAAATAGGATGGTTGGTTGATTGGATGGATGAATGGATAGATGAAAGGGAGGATGGATGGATGAGAGAGGGGAGGTATAGAAAGATCAAAACAATTAAGAGGTTAATCAGTATGGGTTATAATGAGTGAAGCAGTAGTGACTGGTGAAAGGATGTTGGCTAGGTGGTTGAAAGGTTAGATGGATATATGGTTGGAATAATAGATAGTATGTTAGAAGGTCATAGATAGAATAGATAGATAGGTAGGTAGGTAGGTAGGTAGGTAGGTAGGTAGGTAGGTAGGTAGGTAGGTAGGTAGGTAGGTAGGTAGATAGATAGATAGATAGATAGATAGATAGATAGATAGATAGATAGATAGATAGATAGATAGATAGATAGGATGAGTCTGGGGTAGTTCAGTGGAGTGGGTTGTGTGGTGGATGCCTATGCGTCCGAAACCACCGCTATCCATATTGTAATCATCCACCGTTTCTCAAAACAATGGTTATAGAACTTTAGAGGTGTGGCAAGAGAAAATGTAATCACAGTATTCACACAAGTTGTATCAGTCACACAAAAGTGCATATCCTTCAAACAGTTCTATCATTGTATTTTCCATAACAGTTGGTAGGTTGAGAGTTGTAGAGATGGTTGGTTAAGTGGTTGAGAGTGGTTTTAGTGGGGTAGAACTGGTAGCCAAGAGAGTGCATTGTTGTGTAATCATTCTAACAATGTGTTTTGCAAGTCTCTTGTTGTCTCTTGAGTCCTGAAAGGTATATGGCAGTTGCAGTAACAAAGGAGCTCACAGAATGTTGGCCTAAATCAACATTCCACCATGTTAACTGGATAAGACGTTTTTTGGACTTAAAAACCAAAGAGTTTAAAAAGTTTAGTAGGTATAAAAAAGCTTTTATCAGAGATGATAACTTGGAGTTGTTGGCACATTTTACAGTTGAAATGGTGTTAATAGCTTAAAATGTATAAGATCGGTAGTGGTTGAAAATGTAATCTTTTGGTTTCCATAGACCTCCACGTTAAAAAGTGCACTTTCAAGTTTGTAACATTTAAAAAGTAGAATAGGTATCAAAACCAAAAGTCATAGCATCGAGAGTTAGACCTCTCTGCACGTTTTAAAGTTTGATTGGTGTGAATAGCTTAAAGTTTTAGGAGGAGTAGCAGGTGGAGGAACTGGAATAATAATAATAAGTACAGTGGGGGAAATAATTATTTAATCCCCTGCTGATTTTGTTAGTTTGCCCGATTACAAAGAAATGAGCGGTCTATAATTTTATTTTATGGTACTTTTATTTTAACAAATAGAGACAGAATATCAACAAAGAAGTCCAGAAAAAACACATTATATAAAGTTATAAATTAATTTGCATTTGATCGAAGGAAATAAGTATTTGATCCCCTACAAACCAGCAAGAATTCTGGCTCATACAGACCGGTTATATGCCCATGAGGCAGACAGATTAGTCCTGTCACTTTAAGAAAGTACTCCTAATCTCTGCTTGTTATGGGTATAAAAGACACCTGTCAATAGAATCAATCTCTTCCATTCCAACCTCTCCACCACCATGGGCAAGACCAAAGAACATTCAAAGGACATCAGGGTAAGAGTTGTAGACCTGCACAAGGCTGGAATGGGCTACAAGACCATCAGCAAGAAGCTTGGTGAGAAGGAGACAACTGTTGGTGCAATTATTAGAAAATGGAAGAAATACAAAATAACCATCAATCGCCCTCGGCCTGGAGCTCCATGCAAGATCTTGCCCCATGGGGTAAGGATGATCATGAGAAGGGTGAGGGATCAGCCCAGAACTACACGGGAGGAGCTTGGTAATGATCTCAAGGCAGCTGGGACCACAGTCACCAAGAAAATCATTGGTAACACACTACACCGTAACAGATTGAAATCCTGCAGTGCCCGCAAGGTCCCCCTGCTCAAGAAGGCACATGTACAGGCCCATCTGAAGTTTGCCAATGAACACCTAAATGATTCAGAGAAGGCTTGGGAGAAGGTGATGTGGTCAGATGAGACCAAAATTGAACTCTTTGGCATAAATTCGACTCTTCGTGTTTGGAGGGAGAGAAATGCTGAATGCTACAATCCCAAGAACACCATCCCTACCGTCAAACACAGAGGTGGAAACATTATGCTTTGGGGTTGTTTCTCTGCTAAGGGTACAGGACGACTTCACTGCATTGAGGGGCCAATGGACGGGGCCATGTACCATAAGATCTTGGACGAGAACCTCCTTCCCTCAGCCAGAGCACTGAGGATGGGTCGTGGATGGGTCTTCCAGCATGACAATGACCCAAAACATACAGCCAAGGCAACAAAGGAGTGGCTCAAGAAGAAGCACACTAAGGTCATGGAGTGGCCTAGCTAGTCTCCAGACCTTAATCCTATAGAAAATTTGTGGAGGGAGCTGAAGCTTCGAGTTGCCAAGCAAAAGCCTTGAAACCTTCAGGATGTGGAGAGGATCTGTAAAGAGGAGTGGACCAAAATCCCTCCTGAGATGTGTGCAAACCTAGTGACCAACTATAAGAAACGTCTGACTTCTGTGCTTGCCAGCAAGGCTTTCTCCACCAAGTACTAAGTCATGTTTTGCTTGGGGATCAAATACTTATTTCCTTCGATCAAATGCAAATGAATTTATAACTTTATATAATGTGTTTTTTCTGGACTTCTTTGTTGATATTCTGTCTCTATTTGTTAAAATAAAAGTACCATAAAAATTATAGACCGCTCATTTCTTTGTAATCGGGCAAACTAACAAAATCAGCAGGGAATCAAATAATTATTTCCCCCACTGTATGTAGAAGAACAATAGTTGGACTTGCTGAAGCAAGCCCACATAATAATAAATATGTCAAAGCACAGTAGTTGCTCATAATAAAATGAATAGCAATAATATAAGGTGAATATATAGAAGCATTAATTATTTAGCAGCTGGAGAGGGTTTAAAGTGCAATGTCAATGGAGAGTGTCACTGAACAGGAAGGGGGGGGGGGGGTAGAGTCAGTTGAAGGTGGGGTATCAATTCAGCAGTCTTATGGCCTGAGGGTAAAAGCTGTTCCGAAACCTGTTGGTCCAGGTCTGGATAGTCCCATAAAGTTTGCCAGATGGAAGCAGGGAGAACAGGGCGTGACTGTTCTTTTTTACATAGATAAATAGATAGATTGGATGAACCAGGGGTATGTCTGTGGGTTGTTACAAAAAGCTTCATAGCTTTATCAGGGTTGATGAAGATTTTCTGGGCAGTTGAAAGAAAGTGAGATAGATTGGTTGATTGGTTGGTTGATTGGATGGATGAGAGAGGGGAGGTATAGAAAGATCAAAACAATTAAGAGGTTAATCAGTATGGGTTATACTGAGTAAAGCAGTAGTGACTGGTGAAAGGAAGAAAGAATGGCACAAGGTAGTTGAAAGGTTAGATAGATAGAAGGTTGGAAAGATAGAGGGTTAGACAGATAGTATGTCAGAAGGTTACAGATAGAGAGAGAGAGAGAGATAGAGAGATAGGATGAGCCTGGGGTAGTTCAGTGGAGTGGGTAGAGGATTGGTTGGTTGAGTGGTTGAGAGTGGTAGAGTTGGTTGGTTAAGGGGTTGAGAGTGGTTTCAGTGGGGTAGAACTGAAGTGAAGTAAAGACAATGTGTCCCATGAATGTGCTCTGTTCCTCATGGGGACACACCTCCTTGTATTCTGTGCAGAGATGAATGAACTTCATTCTGGATTAGACAGAGGTCATTCTAGCATTATGTGAAGTAACAGACTATGTGTCCGGCGGACATCTCCATTCCTCACTTGGGATGTATGATGACAGTTCTAAAAGGTAAAACTCCCTGCACTGTGAAACAGTGAGAAGGGCAGATTGCATGGTGCTGTGCTACATGGTTAATAGTTAATAGTTAGGTGACATAATGCTTCATGATTCAGAAATGCAAATAAGCAGAGGTGGGATATCATCATGTGCTGTGGTGTCAACATGTCTCACCATGTCATCACAAAAAAAAATCTAACCTTTAAAGTGATCTTTCCGGTTGTATTGGAATGACACCCTGAATGTCATTGTTAAGTGGGGAGTTGGGGCATGCACAGAACATTCTATTATATTCTATAATATTTTATAACATTAACTATTGTACACACATACACACAGGCACTTGGTGACTTTCCCCTGGCACTGGGCTCAGTATCAGTACTACTGTGGGGGGACATGCAGCGTTCGGCCTGTAGAGGGAGCTACATGACCGTGGCCAGGGTGCGGAAGCGAGGCTTTGTTGCGCACCTGTTGCGAATGAAGCCTCGTTAATGAAATGGTTTAAGATGTGTGTGCCTCTGCTTTCGGGGAGGGCTGGAAAGTTGAGACTGAAAAGGCAACCAGGACCTGACATGTACGAATGTTAAAGTGTAAACCGAGTGAATAAACGGGGTTTCCCTTATCCTACCTTCTGAGTCCGCCTCTGTGTCGAAGGACCTTGCTACAATTGGCGCCCAACCTGGGACACAGAGTGAAGGCGGATAGAAAAGAGAAAAAATTGAGACGTTAAGCGCAGCCATCGACAGGATGACCCTCATCCTGGAGCAGCAGGCCCACCTGCAGCAGGAGCAGCAGTCCGCGGTGGGAGAGATGGTGATGGCGAGGGCTGAGGACCGTGCCCTCCTCCGGGAGCTCATCGGGGCCAACAAAGCGGGACCGGCGCCCGGGTCAGCACAAGGTCCCCCCAAGGTCCACCTCCAGAAGATGGGGGACCTGGACGACCCGGAGGCGTTCCTGGCGGTGTTCGAGGGGACGGCAAGGATCTCGGGGTGGCCGGATGGGTGGCGAATGGGCGTACCATCTGCTGCCCCTCCTGTCAGGCGAGGCGCAGCTCACTGCCCACAGCCTGCCAGCGGCCGCCCAGTGGGATTACCCCTCCCTAGCCCGGGCGATTCAAGACCCGGAGGAACACCAATGCCGGTTCCGGGCCCTGACGATGGAGGAGGGGAGCTGGCCCTTTGCCTACGCCCAGCGGCTGCGGGGCGGTGGCTGGACCTGGGAACAGCTCGGCGGAGGAGGTCGGGGACCGGGTGGTGATGGAGCAATTCCTCACGGGGCAGGTCGTCCGCGTCGGCAACATACCGGGCCCTCCCCCCGGACCAGGAGAGGCGTATTGTGTTCCCGTAAGGATACAACACGATACGCACTAGGCGTTTATCAGGATTGATGAAGATGTTCTGGGTAGTTGAAAGAAAGTGAGGTTGGTTAGGTTGGTTCATTGGATGGATAAAGATTAAGAGGTTAATCAGTATATGAAGCAGTAGTGACTGGTGAAAGGAAGAAAGGATGATGCTAGGTAGTTGAAGGTTTTGATGATAAAAGGTTAGAAAGATATAAGGTTAGATCGATAGTATGTTAGAAGGTCATATAAAGATAGATAGGATGAGTTCAGTGGAGTGGGTAGACGGTTGGTTGGTTGAGTGGTTGAGAGTGGTAGAGATGGTTGGTTAAGTGGTTGAGAGTGGTTTTAGTGGGGTAGAACTAGTAGCAAAGAGAGTGCATTGTTGTGTAATCATTCTAAGAATGTGTTCTGCAGGCCTCCTGTTGTTTTTTATTTAGTCATGAAAGTTCCATGACAGTTGCAGTAACAAAGGAGCTCCCTATGTTAACCGGATGAGAGGTTTTGGAGTTACAAAAAGCGTACAAAAAGTGTAAGCGTAGTTTAAAAAGTTGAATAGGTATCAAAATAAAAAGTCATAGCAACACGAGTTAGACCTCTCTGCATGTTTTAGAGTTGGATTGGTGTGAATAGCTTAAAAGTTGTAGAAGGAGTAGCAGGTGGAAGAATTGGAATAATAATAATAATAATAATAATAATAATAATAATAAGTATGTCAAAGAACCATAGTTGGACTTGCTTAAGCAAGCTCACCAAATAATAATAATAATAATAATAAGTATGTCGAAGAACAATAGTTGGAATTGGTGAAGCAAGCCCACTAATAAGTATGAGAAATAACAATAGCTGGACTTACAGGAGCAAGCTCACTAAATAATCAGTTTATACTTGATCACCTGAAAAGACTGTAGGATTGTTCAGCCTTGACTTTCACTGACACCTCTTTGGTCCTCATGTTGACAGACACTAATAACAAACTTCAAAGGCAAATGCAAAACCTAGAATCAATACTAGACATTGACAGCATTGACAATTAATTAATTAAAAACAAAACTCACATTACTGTTAATAACTAGAATAAGTTAATCATAATTATCCATATTTTCCATGTTATTATTATGTGTAGGTACTTTACTTTCTTTCACAGGACTGCCAAATATCGTAACTCGGATGTGATTCCTGGTTGAGCGGATGTATGTGTGTGTGTGTGTGTGTGTGTGTGTGTGTGTGTGTGTGTGTGTGTGTGTGTGTGTGTGTGTGTGTGTGTCGTCGCCCCCATCACCCCTCCCGGCCACAGTGACACACCCAGCCACGTCGGTACCACAGTCCACCTCCTCCTTTCTCTACACACACACACACACACACAATGTGATGTTTCCATTTGAGCAAGTATTTTTTTTTAAAAGTAGGTTGATTTTTTGGTAATACATAGATTTTATTCCACAGAGTTGTCTTTCAACTTTGAGGCTGTGTGGTTGTGACCAGGATCAAACTGACAACTTTGTCAACAACTGAACCTTGCTCTAACCCTTCTGTTATCCTTCTGTTATGCACCACTGAGCATCTACTGAGCATCACTGCCTGTCTCATCTAAGACGGATGAGACCTTAAATGAGAAAGCTCTAACTAGAGTCTGGACAACTTCCAAACACGTCTTTTACCATACATTCTCCCTTTAATCTCATCTCTTTGTATCTTTATCCAGTCTCTCAACCCCCTCTCTTCCCTCTCTCCCTTCCTGTGGTTTCCCATAATGATGGCTGTTGATCATATTACCTTTGTTTTTCCTTGTTTTACAGACAACATAGGAGCCAAACATGCACGGTTGGAGGTGCAAGTGACCTCGTTCTAAAGTCTACACCAGACAGATGTGGGTGTGGAGGACAGCCACATAATAAAAACATGTTATTTGACCTTGTAGCAATTATATTTAGTGTGAGATATACAGTGGCCTGCTTAAGTAATGGGAGAATGAAGCATGTTTTCTTTGTTTGCAGAAAGTAGCTGTAGATAACTCACCAATTGTCATAGTAGCTGGATATTGTGATAAAGTGGTGTAAAGTAGTATGTGGATTGATTTGCACTTGCTATTTACCTGGAAATAGTCACTCTTTCAGTTTACAGTCCTAATATACCTTTATTAAACAAAAACCAAGAACATAGGTAACATGTAAGAATGCGATAGGTACATGTGATTGTCAGTCATCTAAATGTCCATGTATGTGTTCACATGAGTATTCCAAACATAACAAATACCCGGCAAGGGGACTGTAAAATAAAGGGTTACCAAAACGACTTCTAATTTATAAACGTTCATTTTCTCAAGTGGTTGATGTTTTTTCAAAGGAAAATGGAAGAAAACCTGAAGGACAAACTGAATTCTCTTTTTTTGGAGCCCCTCTCAAGCAAGGTATTTGATTGGTTTAATGTGTCGTGAGGCATCACTCATTCTAAACAGGTTTCCACCCCTTTATAGTTCGAAAACTAGGAAAGAACGATCTAAAATAATGTTTTGATTTTTTAAATTTATTTTTTTTGCAGCATGTGCCATCCACAGACAGTCAACCAAATTTTAAAAATAAATGCAATTCCTATCATGTTTAAAGCATTTCTTTAGCAAACGTGTGCTTTATTTCAACATCGGAAATCCAGAAGTCTCGTAAATATAAACAGCTTGGGACAATACGGGAACTGACCAATGGCAGGCATCAATGGGCGTTTCCTGATATCAAGAAACGACCATATGAAAAAAACGGCCCGAATTGCGGCCTGTAATTACACCCTATTGGATAAATCGTGTGAAAAAAGCATACCGCCACACCTGCAGGCTGTTTTTACTGATAAAACAATTGACACTAAATTCAAGCAATTTAACTACACCATGTAATTTCCCTGAAAGTTAACATTTGTCCCCACAAAAGGGTGGTTTTATGAAAATCAATAGTTGTATTAAAGCATCAGTGATTTTTTGTGTCATTTTAAATAGGCTATATCCTTGATTATGATTACAATGAAGGTCATAGGTCTGATTTCCAATTAAGGCATCTCACGATGACTTCTAAGATATCGCAGCCTTGAGTATATCCTCTTGCCCTACTTGATCTAGCTTGGCGTAGTGATTCCATCCATTGAAGGATGAATATTTTGGCAAATTATGATTGATGTTGTAAAGTGTAGACTGCTAGGAGACATGCTAATCAGGCCTACCATTTGGAACTGGTTTCCACAACATCCTGTGATGGTGAGTGATCAAGTTAGGTGTCACAAGAACTATCAAACCAATTAAGATGGTAATGCTTTGTATCCTGCTTCAGACAGGGTCATAGATCAAATGGGTAAAACACTAGAAGAGCTGAGGTAAAACTCAGTTCTTGGCTCAGACCACACAGCAGGACACAGAGCATGGACTGCTCTGCTGCCGATTACACCAACTAAAATATTCCTTTAACACAGAAGTTGTCATTGTCCTTTTATTTTCTTACAATATGAAGGTCATAGGTCTAGGTCTATTAATCTAGTGCTGTTTGTCTACATTTTGTTGGTGACCATGCAGAAATCACTGATAAAGTAGCTGCTTTAATGTGTGTTGCTTCTCTAGTTTTGCTAGCAGGTCTGTTTCTCTAGTCTAGTTGCCAGACATATGGGGATCAACTCAGCTCCACCATTGTGTGGCAAAGTCAGTGTGTTTAATGACTTAAGAGAAATCAGAATGTGAGTGTGCTGTTGATGTTCAAAATGAAATTACTGACAGATCGTAGCACCAATAAGATATCAAGAGAATGGGGGTTGAAGGATGGAAGGAAAGTTGTACCTCCGCCGAGGAGTGGTGGACTCCAGTGCCTTGAGTCACATTGCATGAGTTGTGTGGGCGTCAATAGCTGCTGGCCCACAGAACTGGATAACATTGTGTATCTTGACCACTTTCACTAGAGACAACAAGTGTGAGCACTGACAAATGTTTGGATATGCTTCCCTGTGATGGCTTGATATTCTCTAGACAGGGGAAGCTGAGTGCTGTACATGCTGTTGATGCCGGTATCTAGACAGGGGAAGCTGAGTGCTGTACATGCTGTTGATGCCGGTATTGTGGCTAACAGGCTAAACAGAGGGTATGTCTCCTCAAGACCTTATGCATGCGCTGAAGGATCTGTCTGACTGAGCAGCTATGAAACACCACATCTTTAAACACCACAAGAACTCTTTCTTGAGGTGATATGTCAGACAATTGAGCTGACGAGTCAGGCAATTTCTCAGCAAATTATGGAAAGTTTAGAGTCAGTGAGGTGCAGGAATTAGAGAGCACTTAAATTTGAAAATCAGAAGGCCAGTTGAGCTGTGGTATTTTCAATGACCTCACAATATAGCCTCAAGGAAGAGCTGGCATTCATTTCCACCCTTGTTGCACTATGGAGGGTTGATGCCGCTTTGGAAACATCTTTGCTTTTAAGTAATCCTTGTTTTGGAGCTCACAGAGCATGTTCACTGTCTTTCTGATCAGACCCACAGGGCTCTGCTCTCCTCCACCATTGAGTCTACCAAAGGGAAAAGGTGGGTGTGCTGTAAAAATGGGAAATGTCAGGATTGAAGGATTACAATGCAATAACAATAATAAAGCCTTATTTTAAAATTAGGCCTATGAATGTCCTTAATTTTGATTTTGGACAGTCAGGACTATTTTTCTATACCTACGACAGCCTACTTTGGCATTACTGGCCATGATGATGATGACCCCATCCCATGAGGGATGCATTAGGGGGTAAACTGACTGCGAGTGTTGCCTTGGGGGCAGCAGGTCAATAGCAGCCGTGACCGGTAGGGGCAGCGAGCTCCACCAGAAGAACATTTCCTTCATCATTCCACTGCCATCCTCCGCGCTCTCGGCAGAAGGCACAGATCAAAACGCAGCCTCGCTTTCGGTACTTCTCAGTGCCAGCCTCCACAGTAGACAACTCCAGCTAGTGCTCAACATGATGGATTAGCGTAGCCCAGCGATCAAGTGGGATTCAAGCCTGCCACACATACTTGTGGTCACTTCTGCAGAGGGGAAATAACTCGTCTTGTAACTCTCCTGTAAAACACCGGAGCGGACACCATCTCTCGTTCATGACGAGAAAATATCCGAATGCCTCTATGGACGAGCTGAGAAGTTTCTTGAGGGCTTTGGTGAACTAATAAAACGGTAAGAGCCGAATTCATTTGCGTTAGTACTATTCGCCTATTCCTGCGGTCGGCGGCGAAAGGCAACAGTTTACAAATTACAAGATACTTTGAAATCAACCAACAATTGAACCCCGCGAAAAGTGTTTTGTTTAGTTACTTTGTGTCGTTTTTTTCGGCGCCCGACCTTTGTTTCTCCGCTGGCCAGCTACCCGTTCCCATGGTGAAGCATTGCCGACTCACGCTTGTCTCTTCAGGATATAGACGTGTGTTTATATACAGTAGGCTACATCATTGGTTCAAGCCATCATCGGATATAGCCTAATGAGTGCATCTGTTTATGTAAAGAATTTTGTTCTTTGGTGCAGATAATGGCTCTCTCGTTGGCGTAGGCTATTATGAAAAGAAAAACAAATGAATGAATTTTTATTTTATTTAAATCGCCATTACAGCATATGATTGGTTATTTATTCATAGTCGATTCGGCCTTTAGATTATCATCATCATGTCAATGCAGTTCTGTGCGAACTGAGATAAAGCTGCCCTGTGCCGTCATCACCCACAGTAGGCCTAGCCTATCATAGGCTAGGGACGACAGTGATCAATCCCAATCATTGACAACTTTTTGTTACAACCATAATTTCAAATAGCCTCAGTGGCACCGTTTGCAAACGAGCATGAGTTTAATGGACATTGTTTAATTTCACATTAGGCCTACATCTTGTGCTAACCAAAAAGTATAGCTATGGGACACAGTTGCATTGCAATATAGGCCTATCTATTGTATGTGCTGGACTATTTTAGAATTTGTCACATTACGACTTTCTGTGTTAAAACAAACTTAGACACATATTTTGAAAGATTTTGACGTAGCCCAGTTGCAAAAGAAAGATCCACCGGCTTACATAACCTATGGAAAATTTCAGGACCAACACAAGGTTCAATATTCAGCTGTGTAATACAACGGAGGTGCCTGCAGATGTTTTGGCCTGTGGTAGCTGGAATCCAAGGGGAACCCATTACAAAGCAGCAGATGTTTAGATGGACTGTTTCATCCTAAAACACACTAGAACTGAGTAGGTAACCAGTTTTAATTGTATATACTATGTGTGCGTTGTTCTGCAGGTGTTCTGGCAGCAGTGATATGCTGAATTGTTTTTGCTACTGTCATCCTTCCTGAGTCTAGGGGCAAGCATTGCAATATGTGGGATGGATGAGGAAGAACAGAACCGCTATGTGGCCCAGCTGAAGGAGGAGTTTGACAGTTGTGACACCACAGGTACTGGCTACCTGGACAAGGATGAGTTGACAGCCCTTTGTCACAAGCTGCACCTGGATGCTCACCTTCCTCTACTGTTGGACACCTTGCTAGGACCACATCATTATGCACGGGTATGAGACCCCCCCTTTTCTAATAGCAAAATTATGTATTTGCTCATTTACAAATTCTAAAATCAAATGAGAAATTACTGACAATTACTAACAACCCAAAACACAATGACACATTGATATATTTCTACCTTTAATCTACAGTTGTGTCTCATGATGATGCTGTTCTTGCCACTGACACATTCCCTTTGTTTGCAGGTGAATTTTGAGGAGTTCAAAGAAGGCTTTGTGGCTGTGCTATCACGTTCTCTGGACTTCAGCACCTCAGAGGAGGAGAGCAGCTACCTGGAGCCAGGTAAAACACATCTTCTGAGTGGTGAGGTGGGGACTTCGTTTTCAAATAGAAAATTAATGCAAACAAACTGAAACTAGCAAAGTGTTTATGTGGGGTTTTAGGATCGATGAGGTTAGTGGTTTATGTACCTAGGTAGGGTTAAATCTTAGGTTGCTGTTTGTCCTTGTTCATGGGCTCTTGGTGGATAAGAGTGGTTTATGTAATCAGTGTATCACCATAACAAACGTGTCTGCTTTGCACAATAACAACACTCATGGCCATTTTTATTAGCATTCACATGTTTAATGCTTGATAAAGGTACTGTCTGAGGCACAGTACAATCAATTTTAAAGGCCCACTAATGTGAATATTGTCATTGTCACACCCAAATATGAAAAATTAGGTTTCTGTTGTTTTTCAGTACTCTTTATGTAAAACTCTAGCCCTGCTCACCTATGCTCCATTGTCAATGGTTGTGATTTAATTTGTCAGAGTCAGCTACAAAGCTAATTTGCATCCATAATCCCGGTAAGTAAATGTACTATGACATCATCAAAAGTGTATTTAGTCGAGTGCAGTTTAATTTTGTCTATTTATTTTGTGGTTGCCATTGAGATTACTACATGAGACCTTATTAGAATAGTACTTGATAGCCTACAGGGATGCACTTGGGGTAGCTTCGAAGGCAGTTCAGTTCTGCTTCCTCTTTCTGGTAATGTTACAGTATGATCAAGTTTGTGTGTGTGTGTTGGTTTCTGGGAACTGAATATCAGTGTCCTTTGATAGGCCTAAGCTCTGTCGTAAAGGGAGTGTTTAAGTGTGACATGGTTTTTGTCAACCTCTAATTTACTCTGTCTCTAAGTTTGGAATAGAATCTCTCCCTAGTGGCTTTGCAACTCTAAATGCTACCAAACAGTGACTGAGAGTGTGTCTGTAATCGTGGTCAGAAACTGTTCTGTTAGTTCAAAACTCCCCCCGTTCTCTACATATAGCAGCTCTATTAGTTATTTTTCTAATATTATAACAGACACTCTTTAACTGCTGCATCTTTCTTTTCCTTCCCCGACCCTCCAGTTGTTCCAGAGGAGGTGAAACCAAAGTTTGTGAAGGGAACAAAGCGCTACGGCCGCAGGTCCCGGCCTGATAGGCCTGACTCGGAGCTCACTGCTGACTCTGAGGACACTCCTCCCTTTAGGACGGAGCAGACGGAACCCTCTCCTGCTGGCGTCAGGAGGGCTAAACTCAGGCGCTCTACTTCTCTGGAGAGTGTGGAGGTAAGATGGACTCCTCCCTCTCAGCCTCTGTCTGGTGTGTTTATGCTGTGGCCATTCACTGTAATTTGAGAAACAGAACAGGAAGATTGCTGACTTTAGTCTTCTCAAACTGGGGCTCTGGGCCTAATGTAGGCCTACTATATGCAGAGAATTTCCTAACTCCGTGCTCCACCTCCATTTCTCTCATGCATATCCCCATGAATGAGGTACATTGTACTAGTGTTGGGTGAGGTGTAGGTCTCACATATCTCAGTGTCCTGCAATTTGTTAGACATTTTTAATGTTCTTGCAGACCAGTGAATACGTGAGCGAGTGAGTTGAATCTCAGAGGTGCATGGGGTTTAGGGCCAGCTACTCCACTCCGCTCCCAACTCAGGAAGTGGGATTATATGGAATGTGCTACTGGCAGCCCTCATGCCTGCCCCCCTCCCCAACTCCCCCCCTCCCCACCCCACACCACCCCTCAGTGTTAGCTTTGGCTGTGGATCAAAGATGTGTCCCTCTCTCTCTCTACCAGCCAGGAGCTCTACCATAGGGAAAGATTAGGACCATCTGCTCCAATGGCTGATGGCTGTGTTGTGTATTGTGTCTTGGATCATAGTTTTGATTAGCTGAATCAGAGGCAGAGATGATTGTACCGTATGGAATCCTTAATAGTGGTGATATTGACCAATAGTTTGCCAGCTACATTACGGTGGTGATAGTAATGGCTTCGTTATGCCTATCGTTGAAAATGCCAAATCGTCTTGGCAAATTTCTCAGCCATTTGACCACAGATTTTTATGTGTGCTCACTGTGTCACATACACATCCCCAGAATATTGTAACAATTAGTTCGGCAGTTTACAAGATACTTTAAATTAGCATAAACATTAAGAGATTTCTCTAGTCAGACCTACAGCAGTTTCTACACAACCGATTAAGATACAGCATATTTACCTGTAGTATGCCAGCTACATTACAGTGGACATATTGATCTGTATGCCAGCTACTTCAGTGTTTACTCTTTCTGATCTTCTCTCTTGTCATACCTTAAAATCTTATCAACTTTTATTACTTTGTTTGTTGGGTTTGAGCAGCATGGTTGGGGGTTGCTGTGCTTCTTATAGCAGTAGAAGGGAAGCAAAGGTAATGGTGGGGTAGCTCACTCCACCCATGCTAACTGTCTTGCTAACTGACATCAAGTTCTGGATGTAATGCAACTTCCTCAAACTGAACTGCAACGAATCAGTAGTCATACTTGTCCAAAAGTCCCTCTCCACTCTGCCAGGTCCGTAACCTCTGTGTCCTCCTGGACTCCACACTCTCATTTGAACCTCATGTCAAACACATGGCTAAAATGGCCTTCTTCCACCTCAGGAATGTTGCCCGTCTCCAACCCTCCCTGTCCTTCAGTGACAGATCCTCATCCATACATTTGTCACCTCCAGGCTGGACTATTGCAACAGTGTTGTATTTGGGGCCACCAACAGTCCTCAACAGACTCCAACATGTTCAGAACTTAGCTGCCCGCTTGTTCACTAGAACCCCTCCAGAGACCACATCACTCCAGTCCTTCAAAACCTCCACTGGCTCCCAGTATGATTTAGGATTCAGTTTAAGATTCCTCACCACCTATGAAGTCCTCAACAACATGGCACCCTCCTACCTCTCTGACCTCCTCCTCCAGCACACCCCGACCCACAGTCTCCAGTCAGCTTATGCCAACCTTCTTGTCCCCATCACCAGGTGTAAACACTGGACCTTGGGGGACCGGGCTTTTTCCGCTGCAGCCCCCACTCTTTGGAACACTCTCTCAAACCACATCAAAGAATCCAGCACGCTCTCCTTCAAATGATCCCTCAAAACCCATTTTTTGTACTTGCTTTTAATCTTTATTATTTATTATAATTTTTTAATTTGTATTGTTCTTTTTACTGACTGTACTTTTGTTTTACTTTTTATTTATTTATCTATTCTTGTTCTCTCCATGTAATGTAGTGTCTACTGAGAAAAGCGCTACACAAAATAAATTCATTATTATATTTATAGGCCTACGGTATAGAACAATATTCCTAGATAAACAATATTACAATGCAAAACGAATACAAGGTTCACTCCCGTCCTGTTCAAATGCGGTGCTCATTCCTTCTGTTTTTTGATGATGAAATATTTAGGCCTAGAGCTTTTATGTAACTTTGCCCTGACATCTCTGATAGCTTGCGAGATGACATCTTTTCCAAAGCCACTCTTTCCCTCTCTCTTGTCAGGCCATAGCGCCAGATCCCTGCGCCATGTTTCTCATTAAGCTCTCCACCAATAATCTCTTTTGAATAGTTAACATTTCAGTTATGTAAGGGGCTTTAAGCCTCCATGGCGTGCTACTGGAGGACAGAGGGAGAACTACAGTATAGCATTACTGTCATAGTGTTGATTACAGAGGATGGGTCAGGGCAGTTCACTCAAGCAGAGCACATGTAACAGGAAAAATGTACAGTTGTAAGGGCGCCTGGATGGGGGAGGGGTGGATTAGGGTGGGGAGTTGATAGGTTGTTCACTTGGAATGCTGCTGTTAGCAATCTCTTGGTATGTAAATAATTAAACTGCTCCTGTTAAATATTTCACACAAGCTTATCCTTTCTTTTATCACACCATACAACTTATTTTGTGATCATATATGTACATAGCCTACCTGTACATTATGTATGTCTGTATGTATGTCACACATCCTTTGATTGAGCAGTGTGTCGCCCAGGTTAAATGCCAGAAGGACCTCTCTCAAGGACGTGAGAATGGTGTCTCATTCAGCAAGCTTGGTTTATTCATTCACCATTCTTGAACAGAGCTTCTTTCTACAGATGTATCTTTTGTTTGGGGATACTGTAACTGTCACAAGTCTTTCAGTGATTATTTACTTACACAAATACTATTACCTCTTCATCCATCCTTTGTTATGTTGAGAGGGTTAGTGGGTTTGTCTCTCAGCTGAGAGAGAGAGAGAGAGAGAGAGAGAGAATTGAGACCAACACAGTGTTCCCATTTGAAAAGCCTTTCATGGATGGTTACGTAATGTTGTTCAATATTTAATACTGATGGAAATTGGTAGTGGCTTGTTGTCCCATGATGAGCGGCCTGTTTTTGATATGATGCTGCAGCTTGGGGTGATGCCGAGATTGATTCATGCTGTAGGCTAATGAAGGCATGAAGTCAATATGTATACCCATGCTCTTTTTAGATCTGTATATTCCCCATGTGATTGACTGAAATTAAACATTTCAAGGATTTTGATAAAAAAGGAATGATCTTTTTTAACAAGATTCATTTCTCCTGAAAATACACACTATCTATTAGCCTATGTGTCACTGGGATTAATATGATTACATAATTGGAAAATTACATAAACTGCAGTCCTGTATTAAATTCTACTAAGTGCTTTGGCACTTGACTTATTCCACCACTGGTTGGCACTAAAATACAAGAGACCAAGGCTGGAAATGAGCATCAGTAAAAGTTAAGCGATGAAGATCCCTCTCAAAAAGTTTTGTTTTATGCAAATGATTTAGACCCTGATTGACACTATCGATTTTAATTATGAGTTTGAGTTAAATGGTGTGTTTTTAAGCCAGGTCGGTGTGCTATTAAGTTGGTGTATTATTAAGCCAGAACTACTGTTATCTTACTAACTAACTTCAGGAAAACCTGGCCCCTTCAGAATGTAAGACCTACACCACAGTTAGGGAGAGTCTGAGGCATACACACACAGAGGAGGCCCTAAGCCCCTTTGCGTGAGAGCCACTGGCCCCATATGCTGCAGGGGAGTACTGGTCTATTTTTTACCCTGGAATCACAATCTGCTGGTTGTTCTTGCTCAGTGTAGCAGAAGTAATGTTGGCGGGATGGAATTCCTTATGGTCAATTCATTGGTCACCCGGTTGTCATTGCTCCATGCTAATAGGCCGTACTTGGGAGAGCTTTCATTCTTTCACACTTAGAGGCACACTTACACACACACGCGCGCTTCATCTGCAATACATACACTCTCTCTCACGCAACACACTTGAGTAATACTGACGGTTGACACACAGACACTTACTATACATTGACCAAACATAGACTGGGACAGTATTTTATGATTGAGCATATGGATCAGCATTGGGGTGAAATGTCTGTTTTTCTTTTATGCTGTGAACACGTGGTATGATAACAGTAACATTCATTCATGTTTCGGGTGCAGAGTCTCAAGTCTGATGAGGAAACTGGAAGCCATAAGGACACCATCCACCAAACCTTTGAGGCACAAGGTAGTAATTTATTTTGGCAGTTGATTTATTTTGGTCAATCTCGTCTAATGCTGTTACCCCCTGAATAATGGACACAGGCTGCTTTAATAGTAACCTAATTAATAATCTGTGTGTGTGTGCATGTGCGTGCATGTGTGTCAGGCCAGCAGAAGCGATGGAAGTGGGACAGTTCGGAGAGCCCTCTCCAATCTCCTGGCTTGGGGGCTGGGGTGACAGACAGTCAGATGAAGAGGGTGTGGGAGGAGCTGGGTGTTGGAAGAGGTGGCTTTCTGAACAGGCAGGAGCTTTCCTTGGTGTGTGACCACCTTGGCCTGCAGGACCTACAGTCAGAGGTATTTACACAAATAATATATTATGTCCTTGATGTGATTGTGTTTTCTAATACTCATTAAAAGATGTTTCCTAGATATACTATTTGTTATACTAGATTTTTGTTATGTGAATCTCAATTATTATGGTTCTGTGTTGAATTTGTCTCTGCTTTTTACCATGATACTTTGACCCTATGTCTCATTGTGCAGGAGTTGGATGCTCTCTTCAGGAAGTTGGACACAGACCTTGATGGGCGGGTCAGTCTCAGGGAGTTCCAGAAGGGTCTCTTAAGAGAGGGGCGTGCCCAAGCCCCGACCTCCTCCTCAACCCCTATACGCCCAAACCCCCAGCGTTCACTCCAGCAGGTCAGAAACACACACACACACACACACACACTCTTCAGAATACATATATGTAATTAGGACAAGATAACAATTTGCCTCCCATCTGGCTCAAACAAGGTGGATATTTGACATGAATTTTGTTCACAGAAGACAAACCATGTAATTTTGGTTGAATATATATTTACACAGGAACTATCCATTACACGGAATGTGTAACATAATACAAGTGGAATGAAGCATGTTTATCTGAGCCTCCAGCCTGTATGATTAGTAGGCTCTCACACAATGCTCCAATTTCCTGTTGGCCAATTAAGGAACTCCAGGCAGCTACCAATCAAGCTACCAATAATTAACTGCTGTGGGAGGAGCATAGATTCACACTCCTGCATTCTCTTCCTAGATGAATGGGACAAAAATCAAAAGCCAGAGCTAGAAATCATGTACTGCACTTCAGGCCTTATGTCTGGCTGTGGGTTGTTAACATGGGGTATGAAAGACAACATTGGCTCCTTTAATTCTGGGCATGTTGGCGCCTCCCAGGTGAACAACTTGCACTTACTCTGATGTATGAACCTGCACTGTGGCAACAGTGCATATGTAAGGGCTTTCCAGAACCTATATGCAGCTCCTGTGTTCTAAACTGGTGTTTGCATGCAATGTGGTATATGTGTTATGAGCACATGGTTATGGAAACTAGGCTAATCCAGATTAGTAGTTACGACAGCAAAAAGCGTTCATTAGTGGCGTGTGAAGATTTTGTTTCTCCCATTGAAGCTTCTTTGTCTATGTGGCTGTATTACACAATGCACAGTGTAGCCCAGGTTATTTTTGGAGAGCTGCAGGACTAAAGGTGTTATTGCTACAGTACAATACCCTGCCTCTCAAGGAGTTCTTTGTATGGCGATCAGAGACAGCTTTGAGGCTACAGCGCAGTGCTGGGCTGTACCGCACTGATCTCAGTGTTATGTGGGAATAGCTGCATTGGACAGGCATCGCTAGCTGCCTCACAGCTCTCTCCATGTTCTCCCAGGCCTTTGAGGAGCGGCTGGGGCGCTCCACTTCTCCCTCTCTGCTGTCTGCCACCGTTGGCCAGAGGCTGCTGAGCCGGCTGGACGATGGCTCGGGCTGCACCAGTCCAGAGAGAGTCATCAGCCTCTGGACGGAAGAGGGCATCCGGAACAGCAGAGATATCCTCCAGGTCAGTGCTGTACCACGACTACTGGTTTGTTCAGGCTAACCAAGACCTGCTGTCACACCAATATGGTTTTGTTATGTGTTAGATAACTAACTGTGTGCTTGGAACTTCATTTAGCTTCCATGATGTGGTTTAGCATGTTTTTACGTGGCATCTGTGAACCAATGTTATTTCAGTGTCCTGCAGTCCTGTATATGAACTGCCTCTTTGTATCAGTTATTTTCAGAAGTGCCCTTGAAATGTTGAATACTCTGCTTCTGCCTACTTTAATTGCTTTGTTGCTGAAAGGCATGAGCGTGAAGTGTTATGAATAGGACAATTTAGATTGCTGGGTTTTCAATTTAATAATTTTCATTAACTAACATTAACATAATATTGCATAAACTAAATATCTGACTTCTCCTATTATTTTATTTAAGTTGCCCTTCTTATGTTTGAAATGTGTAATAGGAGTACGATTGAGATTGTGGTTTCCAGTTACGTCTAACGCTCTTGTGGTTTGTGTTACATACTGTGGTGTAGAAATGTAATCTGTGATGCAGTTTTTACTCAAAAGCCCCCGCCTGGACATGCTCTCATTATAGTAATCATAGTTAATCCTCATATAATCTAAAGTAGATGATAGACATTGTATTTACTGCACAGGATAAAATACTGATTGAACTGAACTTCGACCTGAAACATGTATTTACCCTGTTCATTGAGAGCTACAGCCTTTAGCCCCAGACCAACTGGCCATCAAGGCCTGAATCAGGTGTTCTAGTGCTGTGCTGAAACAAAAGCCTGCACACCTGGTAGATCCCTACCCAGAACCATGGTTGACTACATCATCAGGTCATCAGTTGACTCCCGCCCCTCTCCCCTCCCCTACAGACTCTGGACTTTCCTCTGGAGGAGCGGGTCAGTCTGGCTGAACTCACTCTGGCTCTGGACAATGAGCTGCTGGTCAGCGGCAACGGTATCCACCAGGCTGCCCTCATCTCCTACAAGAATGAGATCCAGTTCCTCCAGTGGGTTTGATTTGATACAACACTGAACCATTCTATTAAACTCTGTAGTGGAGGTCATGGACAAAACACACAGGGTTCATTTCCTGCAGGACCCATAAACAGAGACCAATTCATTTCCATCAAGTTTGTATTGATTTCATGGTCAGACATTGCTTCAGGGAAAATCATTGGTTCACTCAGTGAAACGTTATGTGCAGAGTGACAATAATGGAGATTCATCATGGATCTGTCGTTAGTCTGGTGATTTTACTTGTCTCCACCTAGAGGTGAGAGGTATTTGTGCTTTTAAAATGTTTTACTGTAATGATCACTGCTTTGTGGCTGTAATTAATGACCACATTTTTTCACCTTTCATTCAATATTTGTTTATCTGTTAAGCAGCACTAGTTTTTGATTCATTTGAGCACATAATGTATTTTAGAAATACCTAATTTCAGTTATATACTTATATACTTATTCAGTGAGTAGCCACATTAGGAATGTTGTAGATGGAAATATAATAATAAACTTTATTTATATAGCACCTTTTTAAAACAATGTTCGAAAGTGCTTTACAAATAGATAAAACAGATATGCAAATAAAACAAACATACAAGTAGAAGCAGTAAAACACAGACACATTAAAAAGAATAAGAGCAGCATTAAAATCTAAAAGTAGAAAAACACATTAAAAACACATTAAAAAGAATAATGTAAAATATGTACCACATAGAACAGTTCTCAACTGCTTTTATGCTGAAAATGGTGGTTTGCTGTGTGCCCCCCCCCCTCTCCCCCCCCAGGGTCCTAGCGGACCAGGCATGTCGAGAGAGGGACAAGGTCAAGGCCGACCTGGAATGGGCTGACCGGAGGAACCTCCAGCTGGTCAGAGAGGTGGATGACAGGCACGCCACTATTGAGTCAGTCAATGAAACCAAAATCAAGTAAGACTTGCTCTCTCTCCCCTGTTTCTTGTGTTTGTTCCAGGCAGCTGTGATTTGATGGTGGTGAAATCTTGCCTGACTGGTTTGTACTGGAAGCTCAGAGGATCTGTGACACTCTGTGATGAGGGACAATAATGAGGTCACAGAAGGGCTGTTTTTAACATGGATGTTCCACTGTACATAGAGGAAAACCTTTCAGTTTGAGGGCAAAACATACTCTTGCCCTGGGCCGAATGACTTATGTATGGGTATCTGCGTTCCCCTCCCTAATCTCTCACTGGCTGAGTGTAAGAATAGTAGACCTTTTCAATAGATTGTACCATACATCTACAGGGCGGGGGCTATCTGGTCTTTACTGCCCTCTGATTGGCAGGGATCTGGAGCATGTGTTCCGGGATAGGCTAACAGCCTTGCGGAGCGAATCAGAACAGGAGAGCGAGGTCCTGCTGCAGCAGGTGGAGCGTGAGCGGGCCAAACTCCGAGAGGAAGTGGAGGTTCTACGGATACAGGAAACCAGTCTCCAGGAGGAAGTCTGCAATGCTACCCAGGTGATTGGCATCACAGTGGAGTTGAATGTTAAGAACACAGTTGATCAACTACTCTGCATAGAAATTATTTCTCTAGCTTTTCAATTGATTTAATCACTTATGAAAATATACACTTGGGATATTTGTTAATGTTAATCTGGTTAAAGGGGCAATCTGGCATTCAAATAACAACAAAGCGGCTTGGGAAAACAGCTGAGGGATGGGGCTGGAGAAATGTAAACACTCTCAATTTCTTAGATGGAGCTATGGATGCAATGACTGATCATCCATAAGATCTAAATTATAGTTTTAATAATGTTTTGAAGCTATAGATGTTTGTTTACAATTACATTGTTTACAAACAACGGAGTAAAACAAGGTTATCTTTTTGGTTCTGATGGGGTAAGAACATTGAATGAAGCTCATGAGGAATTTCTAAGTTATATTCTTTAAGAATCAATTGCTATATATCATTAATTTAAAAGTCCAAAAACGGGTGTACCAACTCCAGACTGCCCCTTTTAACGTTTTGCAATGAATTTACTGTGTTTTCATCCCTTCCCTCTTCTCTAGAGAAGTCAAAATGAGAGGATTAGATTAGAGCCCATGTGATTCCTGTTCTGCTTCTCTGTTTGCAACACCCACCTCCAGCTACAAGAGTCCTCTGCCTATTATTCACACATATCGACCCACACACATGTAGACCATCACACTGCTGCTTTTTCTTGCTTAACAGTCCTCCATCAGTACTACCCCAGTTGTTCCTCAGTGTGAAGTGATTAGTGGTATCAGTCTAATAACCCTCCCTCTGGCCGAATAGGAGAACGGCCGTATGGAGGAAGAGGTGAGTGTCCTGAGGAGGAAGCTGTCAGAGGCAGAAGGCTCTGTCTGTAGACTGCAAAAGGACTTGGACCAGCTCCTACTAGACAAGGTGAGAAGTCAGGAAGGAGCGCGCAGGAGTGGTGGTGTCCTTGTCATGCTGTGGGGGGTAACTGATCTCTCAGGAAGGAGCCTTGCCGTTTAGCCATGCATGATTAATTGATGAGGGTTTTCTGTTTTTGTTGACTGACAGTTTGGGAGCTTGGACCCGAACAACGCAGGACTGCTGAACCAGGAGGAGCGCTTCTCAGAGGTTATAAAGGAGTATGAGCTGCAATGCAGGGTAAGATAGAAAGTGTGTGTGTACCTTGAATGGGAGCCCTAATGCACTTCCTGGTTGACCTCAAATTTGGTTCCCATATGCAATCATTGTAATTCCTTCACTGTAATTTTCACATTGCCCTATATAGGAAGTTGAATGTGTTTTCATTGTTTACACTGATTAAATGACAAGGTTTATCCAAATGCCTCCCATCTGGGAAAGTAGAAAGTGAAGGTGAGTGCCCTGTCATTAGTGATGCAGTGTGGTTTCATAATGCATGCATGCTTGTGAACATGGTGTGATGCATGCCTGCTGTGTTTTGGTGGCTGAGTTTGTGTTAGTCAGATGTAATGTTGCATGCCACCCCTGTTGCTAAATGGAATGGTGTGTGTGTCACAGGAGCTGCGGGACAGGAATGACGAGTTAAACTCTGAGCTGGAAATGTTCAAGAGTCAAGGGACAGGGAGGAGGTCGAGACAGGCAAGGGAAGACACGTCCGCACATGCTTGGTCCAGCCGCCGGTCACTGACCACTGAGTCAGACTCTGGTAAATAAATACCTGTGATTGATTTCAGTTCTTTGTTCAGAACCTAACCCCAAGAAACATTGTTTTCAGTGCCTAATTTCCAGCAGGGTCTGATATGCTGTTGATATTTGCTATTAAACTTGTATTGCATTTATGCAGCATGGGCTTGTTGGTTTGAATACATTGAGGCCACCACCTATCTCATCACCATAGGGAATTGGTTTCTATCCCTCCCCCCGCCCATTTAGTACACACCCTCTTTTACATACCTCTGCTTATTCTCTCATTCCTTACTCAGTGTCTCTACAGTTGCACTGACAGTTTCACTGTAGTTGCTGACGTCTCCACTGTAATCTTGTTCGTTTAGATGACCCTGAAATGAAGAGAGGCACATCTCCCCCAACTAGGAAAAAGCTACAAGTAGCCGATAAGAATGGTAAGAACTGGAAACATGACTATTTTCTCCTCTCAGTAAACTCCTGTTGTGCTTTACTCGCACACTGTGGTGTGTGTGTGTGTGTTTCTTTGTGTGCTGGTGTACATAAGTGTGTAAGTTTATCCCTCGCTTGTTCAGTTGCCTCATGGTTGTTATGATTGTCTGTGTGTCCGTCCTCAGGCCTGGGTTCTCTGGACAGTCTGCCTGGCCCTGTGAGCATTGAGACTGAGATGGCCATGGAGCAGCTGAAGGAGAGGCACAGCCAGGAGGTGCAGGACCTCAAGATTCAATTAGAGACCAAGGTACAGAGAGGCCATTGCAACACAAACACGTTATTTGTTGTACATAATCATGTTTATTTGACATGGACAAGTAAGCAACATTTCTGTAGACACACTGATAGCTACACATATGCTTGTTCAGGCCGCAATTCTCATGTATACTAACCAGGGCCAAAACTGCTGGAGATTGTATTGATGGCAGATTAATGTAGAAAATGAATTTGTAGTCCATCAGTTGACCCCTGAACACCCACCACCCCCTCTCAGGTGAACTTCTATGAGCGCAGCCTGGAGCTGATGCGGCGGAACATGGAGGTGGAGCGGAAGGACATCTCTCAGGGTTTCAAAGTGGAGATCAGTGAGCTTGAGGAGCACAAGGCCCAGGCTGAGGAGCAGGCCAAGAGGCTCCAGGAGGCCCTAGAGAAGATGCAGGTCCGGTTACAGAGCAGCGCTGGGGGCCTGGGAGGGCCAGGCTGCTGGGGCCCTGACCAGGAGCGCAGGGCCCAGCGGGAACAGTCTGAGCTGGAGCAGAACTATGCCCGGGAGATCAGTAACCTGGTCCAGAGACTGACCTCGGAGAAAGACCAGCTGGAGGCAGAGTTAAAACTCAAGATGGACCAGGAGGTGCTGCTAGTGAGGTGGGTGTGGCCTGCCACCCTTCTTCCTGTATTTATAATTCAGTTCAAAGTTCACATTTGTTATACTTTTTGGTGTTGGTTATCTCCCTGTTTCTCATTTAAGATTTGAAGATTCTCATTTAACTGTTGCATGAGTCCCTACAGCTTTACCCTTTAACTCCATAACACACACAATGGACTTGCACCATCCCACAGCAACAGGCTGGTTGGAACCAGTCATTCTGCCCTTCAGTATGTGAGGTGTGTGTGTGTGTGTGTGTGTGTGGGTGTGTGGGTGTGTGTGTGTGTGTGCGCCTGCCTGCCTGCCTCAGTGAACAGTGTGTGATGTGTGTGTCAGGGAGGAGGCAGAGCAGCAGCTGTGTCAGGTGGAGGCTCAGCACAGTGAGGCCCAGCGCACCCTCCTCCACGAGCTGCACTGTGAGCAACAGCGGCTGCAGGAGCAGCAGGGGGCCTGGGAGACGAGGTTGCAGGAAGTGGAGCAAGAGAGGCACATGGAGAGGCTTCGCAGGGCAGAGAGGGCGGGTGAGGAGCAGGCCCAGATCTGCAGCTGGGCCGTCCTGGAGAGGACCAAGCTGGAAGACGAGCACCAGGAGGTGGTCCAGCAGCTTAAGGAGCACATAGCCCGTCTGCAGGAGAATGGGGAGGAGTCAAATATACAAAACCGTCAGTTAGAGGTGAAGTTAGACCAGTATAGAATACATTACAGTCAGTTAGAGGCCAAATTAGAGGTTGTTAGTGCCCAACTGGAGGAAAGCGTTGTGTCTCTGAGGTCTCAGGAGGATTTGACTGAGCAGGAAGCCTCAGACTTGCGTGCTTTAGATGCGGAGTTGAGGATAGTGACACAGAGAGAGCAAGAGCTCCTGGGTCAGGTGTTTCAGTTAAGGCAGGAGCTGGACAGTCTACAGGCTGAATCTGAGGTCCTTCTTCAGGACAAGGAAATGGTTGTGGAGAACTGTAGCAGTCTGTCCAAGGCCTTTGTCCAACAGCAAGCTCAGCTGAGGGCCAATGAGCAAGACATGGATGACTTTAGGGGGGTGTTTGAGAGGTTACAGGGGTCACTGAGAGAGGAAGTTGAATGTCACTCAAGGCAAACTGCTGAACTGGACTCCATGAAGACTGACAGAGCTAAACTGCTGGAGGAGCTGAAGAAGCAGGCAACCACAATTCAACATCTACAGTCAGACCTTGACACAGTCACTGAAGAGTTGGACTGGTGGAAAAGGGCAGAGGGTAATCTGCAGGAGGCTCTAAGGCAGGAACAGACCAAGATCATGGAGGTCCAATCCACCCTGGACTCCGAGAGGGAAGAGACTGGTGGTCTGAGCCAGGAGAACACTTGCTACATCCGCCTCGCAGACCAGCTCTCCTCCCAGATCGTAGATATGGAGACGGAAACATCCAAACTCAGAGACCACATCCACAAGCTGAGATCTCAGCCTGGTGAGACCACTAACCTGGTGTCAGAACTCAGGACCCAACTAGAGACCAAAACCACAGAGGCAGATTGCCTTCGAACAGAGATGAAGCAGAAAGTTGCTCTATTGGAGAGAGTGGAAGCCCTATCTGAAAAGCACTGTGAAGAGGTGCAGCTGCTGACTAGCCAGTTGGAGGCTAAGGAGAGAGCCTTGTGCTCCATCAGCGAAGAGGCTGACAATGGCTCTAACCAGCTGCAGCAGGCCCTGCTGGACTCTCAGGCGGAGATGCGAAAGGTGGAGCAGGCATTTGAGTGGGAGAAGGGCAGGATGAAGGCGCAGCTGGTAGAGATGGAGAGACTGGTCATGGCTCTGGAGATGGTGATGGACCCTGCCAGTCCACACAGGTTTGTGACCCACAGGCCAGTTGCCGAGAATCAAACCAACCAGCAACAACTAACCTTCACCCGCCTTGATTGAGATGTTTTGACTAATTGCAACCAATCTTCTCATCTTAACCTTTTTCTCCTCAGGTAGCGATTATGTGTCACTAAAGTGAATGAATATAACTTTCTCTACAGCTTAGCAGGCCGTGCTCCAACATCAAACCTACACTTATAACTATCTGGAATGCATTAACAATTTACTGCATGTTTCTAACTGAATAATCTTTACCTAAGTGCATGATGGTTGATGTCATTTTTGTGAGTAACAGTATTTGTGCCTTTTGAATGTTCTGTCTGTCTAAACCTATGGCTACTGTATGTGTCTAATTCCCCACTTATATGCATTGATTGCTCTGTTGACTCAAATGTATCCTTCATATTGTGAATGCTTTCATGAAATAATGATCTCCTATAATGTTGAAAAATACTTGATTTTGTTCAGTATGCTCAAGATTTAGTAAGACTATAAAGTATGGTGGTATTTTTATTACTGTAATTTACTGTTTCATTTGAGGAGGTTCTGATCAACTAATTGAACCCTAGGTCTCGGCTAGATGAGGTCACCTCTGAGAACAATGCACTGAATAACAGCCTGGCCATGTTGCAACAGGATATTCAGAGACTGGAAGAGGAGATCATCAGGAAGAAGTAAGCTGATCCATCTGTATTTTCAGAATGTTTTACAAAACCCCTTTTTGCTGCAGAGAGGGTTGTGGTATAAGCAAAAAAATAATAAGTGTCCTGTTCTCACAAGTTAATGTGTTCTTTCGCTAAATTCCTTTAAATGTTTGATTTAATCAGAAAGAAGCTGGATGAAGTGGAGCGGGAACATGAAAGGAATAGAGAGGAGGAGGAGAGACTGCACAAAGAGGTAAATCATTTACTTGGTAAAATGGACAATCAAAATTCATAGTTGAACTCCCTTTTAGCCTGGTAGACTTCAAGGTTTGCCTTGGTCAACAAGCGCATGAACTTCCCTCCTTTAACCCGAGAGCACTGTACAGTGGCTCTGATCCCATTCTAAGGAACCTTTCCTTTGTCCCAGAATTCCAAGTACCGCGAGGAGGTATTGGACCTAAGTGCCCGCAACCTGCAGCTGAGCAGCGATAATGCTGAATTGAGCTCCCGTCTCCGTGCCGACCAGGGGGCGGTCCAGATGCTGACGGAGCGCCTGGCCCTGGTGTCCAGGGAGCACGAGGAAGGGGCGACCACGCTAAGGCAGCTCCAGGAGACCAGCAGCCAGCAGGAGAGGGAGAGGTTCCATCTGCAGGAAGGCTGGCAGCATGAGAAGGAGCTGCTGGAGAGGGAGCTGGCCACCACCAAGGAGAAGGTATGGTGGCGGTCCTTGGGACAACACTGGTTGGAATTTCTCAGTGTCTAGATTTGTTTTGTGTTTAATGCATAGGTCTAATTAGTCTCCCTGGGTTCTTGACTTGCCTTGTCTTTAGCTCCAGGGCTTGTCAGAGGTGGATTCAGAGCTGACCAGTCTGATCTTGAAGCACCAGTGGCTAGAGCAGGACAAGGAGAGACTTCTGAGAGAGGCTGAGGGGAGGACCCAGAGGGTAAGAGAGGGGCTTTCAGCTATTATAGTGTGTCTGCAAGTTTTTCTGTGTTTCCGGTTTATAATGTGTTCGTTGACAGGTTGAGAATCTCCAGGAATCTCTCCGCTCCCTGGACTCCCAGACCGAGCTGCTTCGCTCCCAGCTCCAGGCTGCCAGTCAGGAGAAGAATGTCCACACTCAGGAAGTAGCCACACACAAGAGGATGCTGCAGGAGACTCAAGACAAGGTGGGTGACATACAGTACTGAGTTCTTCATTTGTGCAAGTGTTATTCACAACTCTCCAGTGGAACAGTGTTACACTGGTATTAGTAGTACAACTAATATAAGAGGTATAACAGACATGAAATTACCTGCAATGATCCACAGGTTGAAGAGCTGGAGGCTAGTATGAGCAGTCTAAGCAGGGAGAAGGAACAGCTTGAGCTGGCCCAGAAAATGAATGGGGAGAAGGCAAGCGTGGCCCTACAGGAGGAGTGCCAGAGCTTGCGCCTCCAAAACCAGGATCTGCACCAGAGGGTAGGGACCATGAGAGGAACTATCCTACCCATAGCTAATCGCTGCTACACTGCCCTACTCAATGTAACGAATCACACTGCTGCAGCTGATTGAATGGGCAATATGTGAAATTGTTGTGTTTATGGAGGTTGAGGATCATGTGTGTTGTGCTTGGTCTCCTTCAGGTGGCTCAGATGCAGGCCCAGTGTGTGGAGATCCAGAGTCTGACCCAGGAGTGCCTGACTCTAAAGAACAAACAGTCACAGTTTGAGACAGCCATGGTGGAGGCACGAGACCAGGTGATTACTGCACACATTAAATCTGCTCAAGTCATTCAAGAGTTTACTTTTGTTGAGGTGCTACATTTTTTAATGGAGAGAGCAGGTTTGCAATTATTTTTCCACTCAAATTGAGCAATTCATGTCATGATCCAAGTTTACACTAATCCACAATTTCAGGTTTGAGCAGGTTTACAAATTCTCCTAATCCCTCACTGAAATTTCTGAAATCTTTCATTCAAATCATTCTATTCCTATGTTCATTCAGTGAGTTTGTGGTTTGTTCTTTTGGTGCAGGCACTCAGAGCTGACACAGCCTTGACCCTGGCCCAAGCCCAGCATGCCCGGGAGCTGCAGCAGATGAGGGAGCAGGCAGGAGGGAGGTCCAGGGAACAGCTGGCACACCTCCAAGCCCAACTGGTAGAGGAGCAACACAGGGTGCAGCAGCTGGAGGAGACACTCCGCACGCAGGCCCAGCAAGCCAGTGCCCAGATGGGCCTACAGCAGGTACTACCGCACCACAGGTTACCACACAGAGATGCACACAACTAGCCACTGGCTAGGTTTCTGGGCCCAAGTGTTTCCTCTAAAAGTTTTGTGCCCTTAAACATCCTCTGAAAAATGTACTATAGCTTGACCCAGAGCCTGAAACGATCAAAAGATTGAGTGTTCTCTAATTCAAGACCACATTTTGATGTTCTTGACATGAACACCCCTGTGTCTGAACATCTGTGCAGGAGCAGTATGAGAAAGTGATGGGGAACATGCAGGAGAGGATGGAGGAGGTGGAGACCAAGCTGAGGAGTGTCCGCATGATGCTGCAGGAGAAAGTCAAACAGCTCAAGGAGCAGGTTAGTATACAGAACATGAGACAACATCAGGGAAACACTCATTTCCATTTCCATTTTCACCAACTGCCAAAGAATTCCAGAACACTCACCACCTAGAGTGCTTTAGTGTTTTATGTGGTATTTAACTAGCAACAATACTTTGATTGCTGACTAAATGAAGCATCATAATTTATGGTGTATTTTTGGTGAATAGTCACCCATGGCACTCTAGAATGTTGACCATTTGGGCGACTTTATTCACCCTCGGCACTGAACGAGTTAACTTTAACCTGCATCTATCCTTCCATAGCTCGCAAAGAATGCTAAATCGGACATGTTGCTGAAAGACCTTTATGTGGAGAACTCCCAGCTGATGAAGGCACTGCAGGTCACTGAGCAACGACAGAAGGGTGCGGAGAAAAAGAACTTCTTGTTGGAGGAGAAAATCATGGCCCTCAATAAACTCCTTCGTAAGATTGCCCCTGCCTCCCTCACTGCATAGTAGTTCTATGTATCTTAGAACTATGCTACACCCAAAAAGACATTGACCACTGTGAAAGACCTCTTTTCCTACTCCTAAACTCAGTATTCGATGAGTCCTAGTAACCCATCAATGTGGCAAGCGGTACACATGATTCCATGTGTCTATGATTCATTACAAAGTCACTGTTAGCATAGAAACTTATGTGGGTAAAAGTGGAACAGCACTTCAGTCTTTAGTGTTTCAACCACCAGGGTATTATGCATGGACATATGTTTTTGTGTATATAAATATATTTTTTTATTTTAATTAAATTGTCAAGGAAGTCCATTTTTTTTTTTTGTGACGGTCAATCAGAATCTGTATTCTGTCTCTTCAGAGGCAGGTTGTAGGTTAGGTGAAGTAAAAATATGGAGCAGAATGAATGACGTGGCCAATGAATGACAGCCAACACATTCCAATTTGATCAACAAACATGCAGTTAGCACAAGTGTTGATCTGTCTGAGACTGTATGGGATGAATAGTGCTGTATTTGAAAGGCTGAAACCTTGTTTGTCACACAAAATGAATCAAAGAAATGCTTTACTTTTTTAATGAAGTGTTCAAGATCTTTTTAGGTATCAACCAAAAGCACAATATTCACAAAATGTAAAGTTTTGATACACAGATGCCCTTTCATAAATCTGCAAAATGTTCAAGATTTTGCATTGCTGTATAGTCAACATTTTGATTCCTAAATTATTTGCACACTAAAGAAAAAAATTGTTGTAAGAAATTGTAAGTTCTCACTTCTCCAATTGTAGGTTGTTGATTATTGTAAAAAGGCTAATATCATGTAAGCTGTGGATTCTTCATGCACTAAACAATCAATGTAAAACAAAACTGATCAAGTAATAAATGTCCTCCTGCTATGTATGAGTTTAGTCTTTTTAAGCACTTTTTCAAACTAAATGACACATTTATGATGGATACAAAACCAATGTATATCACCATCACAGTAACACAAATTATGGATGGCTGCTGTGGTCTGTCTCAAGAGACAAGATGCTCCAAGACACCCTGGCGAATCAACTGCTCACACTTCCACCGTGGCAGAAAGTGCTGTGGAGAGAGGAGAGAGGTTTGAGAGTGAAACATGTCCATGTCCATCACACAGACTGTGTTCCATGTCACCTACACTGCAGGTGCTGCAATGATTATCAGATCTCACAATACCTGGATAAATGTTAAATATCTCAGGTACCACATCAATATCAATCTGCAGATCTGTGCAGTTGAACTGCAATGTAGATTATCTGGAATGCGACCACTCAGCAATAGGTTGTGTTGATAAATTTAGCGGTAAGTCAACAAACCTGACTGTTTTTCTTGAGAAGAATAATGGTTCCGTCGTCTATTTCGAACTCGCCATGATCTTTTAAACAGCGCACCTATGAAGAGAAACATGTATTAAGGGTAAGAATCAATACAAAATGGTCAATATCTCTAATGAAGAGGTAGGGTGCACACACCAGAAATACAGGTTTGTTCTTGCTTAGTCTTCACATTTATTGAATTCAACGTTCTGCCAGCCCCAACATTTCAGCTGCTTCCTTTTTCAAGGGATTGTGGTAAAATCAGGACATTTGCACATGGTATAAATGGAGTGTGTTACAGGCGTGTGTATTCAGGAATGGCCAATGAGGGTGAAGGTTGTGTGATGCATGTGTATGTTTATGTGTAAAGTGCAGCTGAAAGAATTGGAATGAATTCACACTTTTTGCAAGACTATGAGTAGCTAGCAGTTCCTGTGTACATCTTACCTCTATATACAAACTCTTAGGGGGCTTCATGTCCTGTGTTATGTCGAGTCCTTCCTCTCCTCCAAGTGACCTCATAAAGGTAGCCAGGGACTTCTTGTATTGGTTAAACCATTCCAACTATTCAAAATGAACATAATACCAGAAAACAAAGCCTTAAAAAAGTACTTTCAAAGAATGGCATTCCTATGATCCTGCCATCATCAGTGCATATTCTTGTTTCTCTTGGGAAGAGGAGAAATCAATGTACCTCCTCTGCACACATGTGGAAGCGGATGTTGGTGGGCAAAACACTTCCATACTCCCACCTCAAAGCCCGAATGCGGAGGAGCCTGTCATAGCTGGGAAGGAGAAATGGGTGATGATGGTATATGATATGGTGTGAACAAAAATACAGAGGATCAGCTCAATAGAACAGGCACTCACAGGTAAGCAGTAATGCAACGTTGGTTTCTCAGCAGACAGCAATGACGGAACTTGATCGTTGGAATCAGCTCACTCCTGCCCTCTGATTTGGCTTCATTGCTGTATGAAATAAAAAGATCACCAGATTACCTTTTTAGAATACACTCATGAGAATACATTTAATTAATCCAACCCAAAAAGTAAAGTATGTATATAACTACTTAGGAAAAAACACACATGAGCAGGGTTGCCCCACCTCCACTGCCTCATAGTCAGCAGCAGCAGGTCACATTGAAAAAGAGAAATGCTCTGGCATCCGCGGTGCAAGTTAGAAGTAGCCCAAAAACCTGCACCCGACGGCCGACAAATTTTTACCCACAATCTTGTTTTCAAAGTAGCCCAATTTGGCGTGAAAACTGCAGACATGGCAACCCTGCACATGAGATTAAGGCCCTACTCAGTGTTTTCAGCATACAGGGTCACCAACAAAACACAAAAAAATGGTGCAAATACATCTTCTCATGCAAATATCACTTGATATCTATGATATATCTGATTTCTATGATACAGTATAGTGCTCAAGGATTGACATTCCATGAGAGAAACATTACTTTATAAAAAAAAACGATGAGTTATTGCTACATCATGTGTTTAACATGATGTTTTTATCTAGTTAAGTCCTTGTTGTTCTGGTTATGATAATGTAAGACAATTATTTTACTCTCATTGGGGTATTTAGAATTCAGAGGTATATTCAATTATTATGGAAACATTGAGAACTGTGGCTTTATGTTAAAAATTGTAAATGTCTGACAGTCAAATACTCACACGTCACTTTGATTTTGCTCATATAAAGCTTTCATCTCCTCCAGCACCTGCCGAATACCATCTTCCTGTGAGAGGTAGAATAAGCATGATGACAGAGGGCAGAGAAAGACAAGTATTTTCCATTTAATAGTACCACACACAACCAATAGTCAAATAGCTATTTTCCTGAAACGAATTCTAATAACGTGGGATATAATATGCTTGTCATGTATTACTAATGGTGTTGACACCTGGACATTGTGGCAACGCATTAGATTGACAGTGGTAAATTGCACAAACTTACATTGAATGCAGGCAATTGTCCATCGCCCATCCGGTGAAGTTCTCTGATGAGTTCTATCGACTTTTCACAAAACATTTCTCTTGGTAATTTCTCTTATAAATAGCTAAGGCTACGCATATGTAGAAGTATAGTTTACAATTATTCACTCACTCAATGATACGTGCTTCTTGTTTTGTTGCGAGCACCACGCATAGGTAATAAGCTAGCTGAACGGCTGAGTTTTCGCGGTAAAATCCCATCACATAGTGTTATGATCACATGACCGGAAGCTACGGGTACCGATGAAAGACAACAACCAATTCAACCAACCGGTAACGCCTGCTTCCACCACAGCCAACTCTTTCGAGGAAATCTCTGAGGACAACAACATGGCTGTGAATAAATGAAATGGTAATATGTTTGTGTTATGACGCTGTTATTACAGTATGGGCATTATACATACTACGTTGTGATATGTCATTAGAGCTAACAATGTGCGTGTTTCGCGCGAAACCCTGTCAAACTTGCTTGTCAACTTGCTAGTAGTAGCTACTACTACAGCTAGCTAGCCAGCGAAGATGGTTAACAGTGGAGTTTCACATACTAGTTCAACTTTGAGGTATATGGGCGTTTGTTCTTCTTACTGAATTTACATATGAAGTTAATTTTGTTAGGTGGTGTTTTGAAAAGTGGCTAGCTAGCTTGCCCTTACAAACATGGCGTATGGTGTGCTCTGATTGGCTGAAATATGAACCTAGGGGAAAGGTTGATTTGATCAGCTGGTCTCTGCAGATATCGGACTTCTGCAAACAATGTAGCAAAAGTGCTGAATGTCAGCTGTGCTGGGGGTGAAAACAACGGCACAGGGGCGACCAGATCTTTACCCGGCTTCTACCAGTGGTCCTAGCTAGCCAGGGCACCAGCACATTGTGCTGCTATCAAAGATTGTTGCTAGTGTCATAAAAGACGGTGTTTTGCCACATTTGTCGCATCATTTTAAACCTTTCTTTCACATTGCGGGTTTTGAAATTTCAGTGATGCGAAAGCGAAATAACTCGCTCACCGTGGACCATGACAGCTCTACAACCAACACATTGCTGGACCCCAGCCCGAATTTGAAGTACTGTCACACGAGAGGGGAGGGGGTTCCGGAGCCCGGTATCCCATTCGGTTCTGACTCGGACAAGACAATGGCCAGAACATTTAGAAGGTAAGGCATGTTGCGCCATGGAAGTCCGGTCTGTTCACACTAGTTCTACTGAACTTCTCTTTTGTCAGGAGCAGGGTCAGCATGGGGTGGGGTGTCGAATGAAGACCATGCCATAGGCATACTGCTGCTGTGGATGTGCTGATAACTGAGAATGGTGTGTTGTTTATAGCAAAGAGAGGTTTAAAACCTCTCTGTTTATAGCATCAAAGCTTGGTGTCATTACCAATGAGATAACAGTGTCTTCCAAGAAAATGCTCTACACTGTACCTTATTACATACTCCAGGCAAACGGGTAAGAGAAAGGTCAACCCAAGTGCTTTGATACTCGTTACCCAAATGACAGCATCGGCTTGTTAGTAGCTAGCTAGCTGTCCTACTGTATCAAATTATTTTCATCAGTAACTTACACGGTAATAATCTGCTTTTAATTAAATCAAGGTCATTTTATTCTCCAACGTCTTGTGTCACAGTTTGGAATAAGCTCTTGACAGTTTGTGTAACCAGCCTGACCCTGGGTGAGCACACTGTCTGGAATTAGTCTGTATTACAGTAGCTTGATACGACTTGTTACAAGATGCATGTTGGGAAAACGTAGCACATGAGTATTGAGAGAGTGAGCATATTACATTGTTGTATGGCTGATCATATCAGAAAATATAATATAATGTCTTGCTTTATGAATACTTGTATGTTCTATTGATGAATCTCTAGCTTGTCAGCTGATGTTCAGAATGTCCCTCACAAGAGAGAGTCCTGGTACCACAGAGCCTGAAATGTTATGTACAATATATTATCTCTGATGTATTTGTGTGTTCTGTCTTAATCTATTAATTGACCTATGGAGTACATCATCAACAGACAATCACATGCACAAACAACATTTTTATTGTATTAACTAACTATGATTACCTAACTGTATAAACTGTGTCCTCCTTACTATTTGAGGTTAGACAATTTCTCTACTCTGATGTTGGAAATTGTTCCTTGTTGCAACATGATGCAACTTGATTGTAATAAACCTGTTGACTGATAAATAACCCACCGTTGCTCATTTCTGCACCAGAGAATAAACTACAACAGACCCCAAGAGTGCCATGTTGAAGTGATTAATGTCAGAGTTGGTTGGCCATGATGTTATTATTTATAGCCTACTATTTGTGGGAAGGACCTGATACTACTGTAAGGCCTTATTTTAACCTAAACCATTCCTTCATTGTGATAACTGAGCTGAGCTAGGATATGGGAATAGCGGGCAGTGTATGTGTGTTGGTCACTTGGACAGCTGTGAGATTGAGTCTCTATCTTCAGTGACATATGGATGTAGGCTAAATGATAGCTTTGCATGTGCCTTAGAAGCCATTAGTAGCCTCTGAGGTCCCCTGAATCAGTTGGCCTCCTGATTCTGCTGCCTGCCACAGGGTATAGTAGAGCTTAGAGCGACCATAAGCTCCTAAGGTATCAAGGCCAGATTAGGGATGTTACAATTTGCTCAACATTTTCCCATCAGCTTCAGCTGCGTTAAACAGTCTTGGCTTGGTTTGAATGTGGGTCCACTGATGGATTGGACAATCCAATAAAAACGTGTGGGACAGGACCATTGTAGAAGGGCAGACTGCTAAATTGCACTGGCATCACTGTCAAAACAAATAGCGTAGGTTCAGCTGAAAAGCCAGGGACTCTCTCTTCCAGAGAGAGAGAGAGAGAATATGGTGGTGGAGGAGGCTCTGTAGGGCCGACCTCCATGGAATACACAGTGGCCCTCTGTCTTCCCTCTGATACCTTTCATGCCAGTAGCTGACCTTCTAGAAATACTCTGGGGAACTCTTGTTTCCTTGTTGCCTGTTTGGCTTATTGAGTTGTCATTTTGTTCAGGGACTACAATGTACATAGTATTTTCCCACAGTCAAGATTACTTTACAGTTTGCTTCCTCTGTGTTTTCTCCTCAATTTGTGAACGTAACTGTCACTCCCCTGTCATCAGGCATAACCATATTTGAATTGGTCCAAGACAGTTGTATTTTGTCTACTTGTATTTTGATTGCTCATAATGCCTAAGTTGTCTTTTTAGCAGCTCCACAAGAGACTCACTGACAGTTGAAAAACACTTCCAGTTCATCCCTGTACTGAGTGTGTTTACTTCTGGCCCAATCTGGCAGCTAGTGCAGATAGATAGATTTACTCTGCAAAAATTAGCACCACAGACAAGTAGTTTCCCAACTCCATAGTCTATTTAACTCCGGTATTCTCTTTTTATCCTTGAAGTCTCACTCACTTCTAGTCATCATCTCCTGTCATTTTCATGTTTTTCTCAGAGCAGGAACAAGCTTTTCTGTTGCTTCAGTGCAATAGTATAATAGGGTTGTTGTCCCCCACCAATGAAATTGGAGAGTGATTCAGTCTCTGTCCATTCGTATGTCACAAGCTTTTTCTCAGACACCACTGGGACAATTTTTATGAAACTTGGGTGAATGATGGGTCTTGTCATACAGATGAGACATGTATGAAATTACACTGATTGACCCAATTTTGACGAAACTATGGTGAAAGATGCATCTTGCCATAGAGATTGTTTATGAGTTTCGAGGTGATGCCGATTCATCATTAAACACGTCATAATAGGGTGCAAAGTGGAGAGCTAGGAGTGTAGCTTAATGCAGTAGGTATATAGCCTAATGAATTTGGGAATAATATTTTGAGAAATCAACACAAAGCTCTAAGAAGCAAGACTGATAAACAGTTTCCATAGTTTCAGTGACTTTTCATTCTGACTATGAATGCAGCTGTAAGAGTGTAGCCTAATGCAGTAGGCCTATAGCCTAACAGATTTGGTAATAATATTTTGTGAGTGAAGTCTGTTGTGCAGTATAGATTTGACACTTGGCTTATGTCAATACAGAAACCAGTTGTCATGATTTATAGCCAGTAGCATTTGTAACCAAATCATTTTCCTGTGCATATATTTTGTCTTAGTTTATGTTGTGAAGCTTGTGAAGTAAAGGATTCTTATATCAATAGTACGATAGTAGCCTAATGGCGCCCAAATTATTTTTATTTTCGGTCACAGAAACTGATTGTGAAAAGTTCATGAATAAACTTCTTGCTTCATTCAGAGGCTTCATTCCATCACTCTCCGTTTATAGAGGGGTGCTACATTATTCGACAGGGACAAGATGTTTACTGTACACTTGTTTTGGTTTAAAACTGTGCGCACAGTACAGTCACTCTTAAATATAGGCTAGCTGCCTTACTGTACTAATGTATTTGAATAACCCCTCCAACATCCACCTCAGACATACTTCAGTGTGACCTTTATGATGCAGACACATGACATCAACCAAATACTTTGGGTGGCTTTGTACACTGTCTCTAGACAAGTGTGATTGTTGGCCTATGTGCCCATAAATCCCCAATAGGAAGCAGTGCATAGCACTCAGTATCAAGTGTTGGAAATGGAGGCAATGTCATGGAAAGCACAAATTAGCAAAATGTGTGTGTTGTTGCCCTGACCCATGTTTAATTCTAATTGCACAATTTTGCTTAAAACCCAACAATTTCATTGTACGCTGTGGTGCTGTAAATTGCTTCAGATTATGGTTCTTCTGTGCCAAATATCCTAATAGAGTAGTGCTTTCTGGTCCCTACAAATACCAAACTCTGTTTGTTAATGCATTTTCCGTTATTTGTTTGGAGGCAGAAACGTGTTTGCTCCAGTAGATGGGCCAGCGCATGATGAAGAGATTCATTCTTTGGGTTTGATTGGCCTTGTCAGAAGTTTCTTAGGCTCAAGTGTCTGCGGCTAGAATCGGCCTTGTCATGGCTGTTATATTAGGATACTCCCGCCCCCCCATTTGCGAGCAGAGGATCTTGCGTGTGTGTGTATGCGCGTGTGTGTGCAAACACAATTGTGTGTGGGTTTGCAGGGCTCATTGCTATGGCTCATTTTAGAAGCCTCTCTGGGAACATGAGATGGCCAGCTCTCTCGTGGGCTGAAGTAGAGTGTATTATCATCTCTCAGCCAATGCATATTCTAACTCAAGAGGTTGAGACAAGTTCAGCTTGCATGGTATCAAGTGACAGCAAAATATCTCACGTATCTGTCATCGAAGCCCTTAACCTTGGTGGTGCCCCCTCTTCACTTTGTAAAACAGAAGTGAGAGGGACAAAGCCAGGGCTCAGCCGGGGGGGGGGGGGGGGGAGGAGGAGGAGGAGGAGAAGAAGAAGAAGAAGGGAGAGAGAGAGAGAGAGCCCTGCAAGAACCCTAACCCATGGTTAAGCTGCACATGAGGAACCAAGTTGAATTGAGAGTGAAGTGTTGAATACTATTTGAAATGAAGTACATCAATTAAGTGTTACAGATTTAGAGTTAGAATTTGATGAACAAATGTGATTGGATGCAATGTACAGTAGCTTCCCACCCTCATGTCAACTGACTGGGCTGTAATCATGTCCATATGGCAGCACATTCGTATGAACTACGTCTGGCCTGCCCCCTCCGCTAAGCTAAACGCATTAGCCGCCAGGCGTTGGAGGTGCAGGTGTCCTGCTGGCTTGTTGCTCCACAGTGCTGCTCTGTTTCCATCCCACACAGGTAGGGGGAGGACAGATATGCTATCATGGGGGCTGTACTGTATGTCAAAGCAATTTGCTCTCTCCCACTGATGCCATTGGTTCAAGGGGAGCTTGGCAATACTACCCCAAAACTCAGGACCCTACATAATGAGACCACCATCTGTTTGGTTGGCATGGCTAGTGTAGCGCTAGTTCTGAACAAAGCCAGAGTGCTCTCCGGCTTGTCGGAACTTGTCAGACTCGCGTTCCAGTTGGCTGAACATGCAGCTGCCACTGTGTTCAAAACCAGCGTACTGTATCTGTTTCATTATCTCTGTAGGATGTGGCGCAATGACTCTCTAATCGTCACACAAGCTTAGTTGGGCTACATACCACTGTAAGATGTTTCTGCTTTTGCTGACTCGCCATTCAAACCATTCACATGACGCCCACAGAGCAATTAGCTTACCAAATTGGTCTCAATGAGAGAAGAAAAATGCTCGTGATTTCAACCACATCCCAAGATTCTGGGTTGATATTTCCAAAAGAGCATTAACATGGGAAGGTGGAAGGAGCTGTCTGCAAGAGATCACTACAGAGGTTGAGCTGATTATTGCATCCAAGTAAAGCTTGGCAAATGTTTATTAGGGAGTGCAGGGCTCCGTTTTGCGACCATTCGACGTTGCTATGCGAGTAAAGGAAGTGCTCATTGGCGTACATAATGTTTGATATTCATTCACCCCTCTCTGTATACTACGCGTACAATTATACAAGTCACGTTTAGAATCGCTGCTTTAAAAACTTCAAAAACTATTTTCCGGTAGTTTTCGCCTGCTGAAGTGAAAGCCATAGGCCTACATGAAAACAACTTATCTAACGAAAAAATTATATTTGCTACATTGATGTTGGGAAAGGAAAACTAGGGTTAGGGTAACCCTAACCCTAACCAATCTCGCGCTGCATGTTAGGCTTTGCGTCTCGAACTACTTACAGTATCAAAGCGAAACGCATCTGTCCAATCTTTTAAAAAAGGAGGAACTAAAATGATTTGGCCTAAATTATGATACCAAATAGATATTTAAAAACGGAATGAAGCGCTGCCATTCACAAGCAACCGCCAGAGTGGCAGGTGATCACTGCAAGATTTACCCGCCACGTGGAATATAGGCCTACCCTCATTTAGCGCTTGGCAGGTGTTCATTTCGGACCCAAGTTGTCTGGCCGAAGCTTTCACCAAAGCAGCACAAAATGTCCAGTAAGAAAATATATTTAACTTTTCTCATGGTCTGCGGTACCTTTTATAATCCTTAAACTCTGTGTGTGGATAGTTGTTTAAAAGCCTATATTAATATGTTCTTTCCATTCGATATCCATATGACTTGTCTTGGCCTATACAGTCAGTGTTATGCATGCTGCCGGGAAGTGCCTTCCCCCGCATGCAATTGCGATGTTTTGATCATATTTTGTCTTATGAAAGAACAGACGATGTAACATGTAATGCGTTTCTGTATGCGTTTGTAAATAGTAAGACCATTGAAATGTTTCTTTAGCACACACATAGCACAAGTTGTCTCTGAAAGCAATGGCAAATTCATTTCTAAGATGATTAGACTGCAATTTTTTTTCTATTGACAAAATGTCAATGTCTGTGACAAAATGTTGGTGCCACCAAATTAAAACGTTTTTAAACTAAAAAAGCTTAGTCTGGAGCCCTGGTGTGTGTGTGTGTGTGTGTGTGTGTGTGTGTGTGTGTGTGTGTGTGTGTGTGTGTGTGTGTGTGTGTGTGTGTGTGTGTGTGTGTGTGTGTGTGTGTGTGTGTGTGTGTGTGTGTGTGTGTGTGTGTGTGTGTGTGTGTGTGTGTGGAATTCTTAAGAGATCAGATGAGCACAAGGGAGAGATATAGCATACAGCAAAGGAAGAATCCGAATGCTGGTTCCCAGTTTTAAGCTAAATTACAAGCTGATTTAATGACCTCACCCCCTCTCACTCTGTCTCATGGGCAGCCTGTGCCCATCCTGAGGTCAACGTGTTTTACTATCCTGAGTATGGGAATGGCACCAACAGCTTGGCCTAAGACAAAACTAATCCTTCTGGGGACAGAGACAAGGGGGCCTAATTGAGCAGCCTATCTGATCTTACATACTAAAGCATCATGTAACTTATTCATCAGCTCGAATCACTATTCCCATCAGTGTGTAACATGACACAGGTTTGTCCCCTTCTCCCCTCTTCTCTTCTGTCTGTCCCTCGGTCTCCCCTCTTCTCTTCTGTCTGTCCCTCGGTCTCCCCTCTTCTCTTCTGTCTGTCCCTCGGTCTCCCCTCTTCTCTTCTGTCTCTCCCTCGGTCTCCCCTCTTCTCTTCTGTCTGTCCCTCGGTCTCCCCTCTTCTCTTCTGTCTCTCCCTCGGTCTCCCCTCTTCTCTTCTGTCTGTCCCTCGGTCTCCCCTCTTCTCTTCTGTCTGTCCCTCGGTCTCCCCTCTTCTCTTCTGTCTCTCCCTTGGTCTCCCCTCTTCTCTTCTGTCTCTCCCTCGGTCTCCCCTCTTCTCTTCTGTCTGTCCCTCGGTCTCCCCTCTTCTCTTCTGTCTGTCCCTCGGTCTCCCCTCTTCTCTTCTGTCTGTCCCTCGGTCTCTGGCTCCTTGATCACCCTGCACAGAGTATCAACCACCCTGCATTATTCATAGGACCAGAGAGCTCTCGCAGAACACTCTCAAAGGGGTTTCACATCTCCGCACAAACTTCACTTGGCGCATTTGAAGTCGAGGTCAGACTTAAGTGTGTGTGTGTGTGTGTCTGTCTGTCTGTCTGTCTGTCTGTCTGTCTGTCTGGTTTTAGACCCAGATTAGAGGAATCCACGAATACCGATATGTAATTAATAAAATATGTTAATATACACTCACCGAGCACTATATTATTACTGGGTCGGGCCTCCCTTTGCTCTCAAAACAGCCTCAATTCTTCGTGGCATTGATTCCACAAGATTTTGGTCCATGATGACATGATTGCATCACGCAATTCCTGCAGATTTTTCAGGTGCACTTTCAAGCCTTTCTACCACATCCCAAAGGTGTTCTATTGGATTCAGATCCGGTGACTGGGAAGGCCACTGAAGAACACTGAACTCAATGTCATGTTCATGAAACCAGCTTGACATGACTTTTGCTTTGTGACATGGTGCATTATTATGCTGGAAGTAGCCATTAGAAGATGGGCCATGAATGGATGCACATGGTCAGCAACAATACTCAAATAGGCTGTGGCATTCAAGCGATGATTGATTGGTATTAACGGGCCCAAAGTGTGCCAAGAAAACATTCCCCACACCATTACACCACCTCCACCATGAGAAGATATTCCTAATAAAGTGCTCAGTGAGTGTAGAACTAACAAAAAAATTGATTAACCTTTGATAGAATACATTTGGGCTGCAGAGTCTGTGGCTTTTTTGGTGAATATTCAGATTACCCTCAACCTTGTCGATAGCCCCAGACCGTTATTGGGCTTTTATGCATGTGTATGTTTGACAAATTAATGTGAGAATAGCTATATTCCGAAAACACCTAACATTCTCTGTGGCTGGACCAACTTAATTTACTACACTATTCCCAGTGAAGGTTGTCAGACAGAATAAGTCAGTTTACAGTACATGCACTGTTATTCTTCACAGTGATAAAAAACAGTACGCGCTAGTCTGTGGTGTGTGTTTCTGCGCACATGTATAATATTGGAATGCTTCTTCCCATTTGTTACGCATGGAATGGAACTTTAAGATAAACCTTAATGTATAATTTAGCGTCATCAAAGTGCAATTTAGTCCATGAGTAGGGTGTAATCTGTTTTTTTTAAACATGCTTCATATCTGTTGTTTCAATAACATTCATTGGATGGTCAATGACCTAGCCTTCTCTCATCAATTCCCTTCTCTCTCCTGTAGCAAAACAGCATTGTGAAAACATACAGTATCTCCGATTCCAAAGCACAGCCAGTACATTAGAGGTTATGTCACACCCCCCCCCCAGTACTGAATAAACTGCACGTGTGACTGTGCTCCTTGGGGTGCCATGGTGACGACGTGCCTCTGGCCTCCTCCCTGACTGACGGTCCAGCCACATCATCATGACATATCAGAGCCCCCAGCCGCACTGGGTATTAGAGGTCATCTCTGAACGAACAGAAACATGCTAAAGAGACGGCCAGGTCCCATAAAGGGGAAGAGGGAAAGAAACGTATCCAGTCCTTCCCTGACCCCTTGACATTAAGACACATGCACATGAGCACATCGTATGTTCAGCTTTCCTTCATTTCAGGCATTGGAGGAGGTTTGTTTTGTTCCCCTGCTGCAGGGTAGCCACAGATTGGCTGAATCCTTCCTGTCCGGGCCTATTATGTGTCAGGGACTACACCCTCAATGTGGGGTAAGCTACTGTACACAATCCATGTCAGGGCAGAAACATGTTTTGGAAGGGAGAGCAGTTAGCCTACTTCTTTATCAGCTGGCACATTTTTTTTTTTATGAAAGCAGCCCTTCCACCTATCATCTCATTTGGTGTTAATTGCTTTAAGGACAACTGCATTTTGTTGTTTTCAACATAGCATTTCACTTTATTTTCATTATCTACAGTGAGAATCTGAAAAGGCCTGAGGTAATAATGAGCACCACTGCTTCCATGCCAAACGTTGCCACGTTTGCAATTTGACCTCTGACTGACTACTAATTGGATGAGTCAGTTTAGGGAGGGGTGCTGGTTATATCCAGCCGCTCTGAAGAGACCTAATGGTGCTTTCATGACAGGAAACTTGGACATTTCCAACTTGGAAACTCACTATACAAAGATGATACACAAGTTTCCCACTTGGATCGTATCAGAATCAACCAATATTAAACTCATTTGCATTCATTTTAAGTCATAGCTTCTGAGTTTCCAACTTTGTCATGGACATTATAGCACACAATAGGGTGTATATAAGTGTGTTATTGTTCTTATACAAAGGTTTTGCATAAATAACAATTATTCTGACCAAAATATTCAATGATAAAAAAAAATAAAAACAATTAGTGGCTTTTCAGTGACTCCGTCTGCACTGATTTGTCTCATATCGGGCAAACGGGATAACGATCATGGGATAGCACATTTTAGCCAAACTACTTTTGATCTGTTATATCGTTACCTTGGTTACAATGTGTAGACTAGTCGTACCTGAAACAATAACCCTGTCCATTACTTTCATGTTTTTCTCCAGCGAATTTCTTAGTAATGTATACATTTTGCAAGTGAAAGAGATGAGAGCCGTGCTGATGATGCTTCTTGGCCAATCATAATGTTTGGTCAGATCAAACAATGAGGCTGCGTTCATGACAAGTCAGATACTCTGAATGAACGTAAGTTAATTGTGTAGAGCTTCCTTTTGGTTGATTCTGATACTCTCCAAGTGGGAAACTCCTAGTTCCGACATGTCATGAACGCAGCATAAGGCATGAGAGGCCATGCTTAATCGTGAATAAAGGGGCGTTGTTAGGCCTGACACAAAGCTTCAATGCCAGTTATTACTGGCAAAGCACAGCCTGAACATTTATCCTGACTACTAACACAACTCATACTGCATATGTGCATTTGATGGCATGTTTTGCATCGAGATTAGCAAATCTTCTGGCCTCAATGATAAAATATATGCTCTTAGGTTGTTTTTTTTGGGAGGGGATCAGTGTAAAATATGATTTATACTTTTTTTTTTTTGGTTTGTTTTAGAATGTTATAATTATGTTTTTGGTCTGTGTGTGTTCCAGATATGGCCTGATCAGCAGACTGAAGAGGATCTTTCTGTGGGTGCTGGGAGTGTATATTGCCATTCCCTTCATCGTCAAACTATGCCCCTCTATTCAGGCAAAACTAGTATTTTTGAATTTCGGTGAGTAAATAAGAAGCACGCTCAATAATAGGTCAGCCCCGGTTGATTCAATTGGTAGACGCTGACTCTTGGAGTTCATTAAGTAGCATACCAGCACATACAGTTTACAGTAGGCTGTGTCTTTGTGTGAGTGCATGTCAAGTGACTCTGCAACAACACGGCTTGCAACTCCAGACGGAGGAAGTTCAAAGAGATGGATATTCCAATACTCAGTCCCCGCTGCTCCCTCCATCTGATATGCAGTGTGGGTGGGTGTGTAACCGTAGAGCTTTCATGCCATAGGCAGGAACAGGCAGTATTACACCTAAAACATTGATGAGTCAGCAGTGGCAAAGCCTGAGGGGTGGTCTGTGTGTGACTAAACATAGATGATTCTAATGTAGGCTAATGTAGGCTAACATTTAGGCGAGCCATGCTGGTAACGTTTGGATCTAACCATACTACTCTGTTGTCCCACTTTGTGATAATGGCATTTAGAGTCTTTACTTTGTACCATACAGCCCCCAAAATAAAGTTTTCTAGCCCCACTCAGTGACAGCGGATGTTCTTTCAGGAAACCTGAAATGGTTTTCACCCAGACCCAGTCTGAAAGTCGTGTCAGTGGCAGACAGTCTTTCAGGCCAGGCAGAGAGGAAGTGAAACTGTATATGTATGTAGGAAGTGAACAGTGGCTTGTGACCATCTTGTGTAATGCTTTAGGGCGGAAAGAGGCTTCTATTTCTGGAGCAACGACAGTAACTTGTCGGTTTTTGCTGAGCTGAGTCTGTACATCATTGCCCTTACCATAGCCTCTCTACCTTGCACCAACCTCCCCCCTCTCCTCTCTCCTCTACAGTCAGGCTGCCCTATTTTCTTGACCTGAAGAGGCCACAGGACCAGGGCCTGAACCACACCATTAACTTCTATCTTCAGCCGGAAGAGGGCATCAACATTGGAGTGTGGTAAGACAAGAGACACACACACACACACACACACACACACACACACACACACACATAGAGACACTGTCACAGACAGACACACACACACACACACACACACACAATCCACTCTGCTAACACGGAATGATGTCGTTGTCTCTGCCCCCCACCCCCTCTCTCAAATTAGCCCTCTAGCTGACTCTCATAGGCCTGTGATAAAGCCCTCGCCTCAAAAAGAGAGAGAGACTCACACACACATGCACACACAGACATGGACACACACACTTGCTTATGGTAGTCCACCGTGGCCGATGATGACTTCTACTACTGTTTGTGGGTCCGTTGATGACTGTATAGTCCAATGCGGATGCACACTGTCTGCCACAGACAGGGCATATGAAGGCCTGACCCACTGTGGCAGGTGCAGCCATGGGCATCTTTCTTCTCTGCCTCCTTGCCAGGCGGTGTTCGGTCCTTCTCTCCTCTGCTAGCTGCACTCCTTGGTGGCAGAGTCCACGCCAGGTGGAGCGATCTGCAGCAGCAGCCCCCAGGGTGGTAGGGTTCATACCGTACTCCTTTAGAGAAGTCTTCAGTTGGTCATTCTGCCGCTTTTTCTGACCACTTGCGGAGCGACGGCCCAGTTGTAACTGTACAACATCTTCTGCGGCAGACGGTCAGCTGGCATCCGGATGTTGGTGGTGGGTGATGGTCGTCTTCTGTAGGATCTCTGAGCGCGACACACATCCTGCCAGGTCACTTTCAGGATGCGCTAAAGGCATTTCATGTGAAAGGACTCAAGCTGTTTCAGGTGGCAGCTGTAGACTGTCCATCTCAGCAGAGATGGAGTCTGTTTCCGGAGTCTTGTTATTTTTTTGTGATCTTACGCCAGTGCAGACCTTGTAGAAGGCAGGTGGGAGGTTGATGCTCTGGATGGTGGGGAGAGTTGGAAGCTCCTCCAGGACTGAGAAGTCAACTGGGTTTGGTTAGTTTAAAAGGGCCTCACAATGTTCACCCCACCTGGGCTATCTTAATTTGGTCCTTAATGAGGGAGGAACCATCAGCACTTCTAAGTGGGCAGTGAGAACTTCATGTCTTCACGGCTTCATAGAAGTTGTGCATGTCGTATCTGTCCAAATAGAACTGAATTTCATGTGTTTGGAGACCCACCACAAATTTTCTAGACATCGCAGAGCACACTGCCTCCCTCCTTCGGTCTTGCCTTTGTCTTTTGGCATTGTTGAGTGTAGCCTTATGTTCTGTGTGCATGCTGTTGAGGAGCGTGGTGATGTGTGTGGAGTTCTCATCAACCAGTCCTGGTGTTTCTTCCTGCTGTAGCTGATTGAATGGGCTGCTGCCACATAAAGTGATGCACTAAGGGAGGACCATTTGTCGTTGATCTTCCCCTCCGTGCCCAGGAGAGACTCAATGTTCTCTAGCTGTTCTGCTAGAGAACTTTGTAAGTTGTCTCGCATTTCTGTTTCCTGCAGCCAGGCGCAGTGTGCAGTGCACCCAGACCCAGACCCAGTGGACTTCCTGAGGCAGAAAGCTGGATGAAACCCTCATTTTGAGCATGGTCATTATCGTCCGATGATCCGTCCAGCACTCCGCCCCTCTCATGGCTTGCGTAGAGAGGACGTCCCTGACTCACCGAGGAGTCTGGTCTCGGTTAGAGCAGCGACGTCTATGTCATATCCCTAGTTCTGCCACAATAAGCTCACTCCTTTGTCCGGGCCTATTGGTGCTTAGTGGAGTCCTTATGTTCCATGTTGTGACTTCTTCTAGCATTGTGACTGCCAATGGCCCCTGGTCCTAGCATAGATTTGTTTTTGTTATGATGACTGATGTATAGATGATTCACTTACTTTAGACAAATGTACTTGTTGTAAGTCGCTTTGGATAAAGGCGTCTGCTAAATGTCTAAAATGTAAATGTTAATAGGGCTGCTCAGACACACAGGGGTGCTGCCACTCGCTGCCAATCCCAGCTGCTGACAACCATAATAGCCCTGTGTCGCTACTGTGCAGAAGCTTGGCTAGAAGCTTCCAGATCTTTCGGTCCTGCCCCTGTTACCAAGCTCCCCACCGCCAGTAGACTGGAATGGTGCAGGAATCTGAATGGAACTCCACTGGGCCAGTAGGCTGAAATTATTTAGAGTGACGAAGGAGATGCATATGGGGAGATGTACTCCAGGATGACCAGCACCTCCTCACAGCTGCAGGAGGCTGCCTGAGCTCCAGTCTGTTGGAGGAGCGCCTGTGGTGCGCCTGCCAGCACTTGCTTTTCTCTCAGGGTGTGCTCCCCTAGCCTTTGTCTTCCTGGACTTACCCACAAGGCAGCAGGACAGCGGTTGGCCGATGCCAGGCCTGTGCATCGCACCTCTGGGGACCACTGCAGCTCCGAGATCCCCTGCCAAGTTAGCCGGAGGCCACGAGGATACCCAATTACCGTGTGTGGCCACAAGGAGGCCTGGCCGGAGTCTTGGTGAAGGAGAGGCTGTGTACTGGCAAAGGAAGACTTACACACAAAGCTGCTTCCCGGTTCACCACAAGGGCTAGCCAGCGGCAGAGAGCTGTGAACAAGAGGGTTGCAAGCAGGTGGGAAGTAGGCATGGACCTTCTCTCTAACTACACACTGCTGCACTAGACGCATCATAACACCCTGTGTGCCAAACACACACACACACACATACATGTGCGCACACAGATACGTACACATGCGCACAAGCATGAATCAAGCATTTTTTCTTCCAGGTGGTCCTCTGTGGCTCAGTTGGTAGAGCATGGTGCTAACAACGCTTAGGTTGTGGGTTTGAGGGATTCCTGCTAGGACCATATATACTGAAATGTATGCACTCACTGCAATGTAAGTCACTTTGGATAAAAGCGTCAGCTAAATAGCATATATTATATATTAAGCACACACACAAAGACAAACGCAAACACACACAGAGACACACAGACAGACACGAACGCGCACACACACACACACACACACACACACACACACACACACACACAGAGACACTGTAGATGGGCCATGGGGGTAGGACACAGGTCTCTGTGGAGAGAGAGAGAGAGAGAGGCACGCATGCACACAGAGACCCACACACACACACACACACACACACACACACACAAAGACACTCACACACTGATGGGCCATGGGGGTGGTAGGACACAGGTTTCAGTGGATCCTTGCTGGGCCTTGAGGGGAGGGGTCTGACTATGAGACCTTGGCAGTGAGAAGGGCAGATTGAGCCCAGAGGATCTTGTGGTGGTTTGTGGAGACTAACGGGTGAGGTGATGATATGTAAATAGACACGTCTCAGTTCAGGCCATAAAATGTTATATAGGGGTTTCTGTGCCGTTATGTAAATTCCCAATGAATGTCTGTGTCCATGACTACATTCATGTTCAAATGTTGTGTGTTTAGTGTTGTAAAGCTTTCAAACAGACTGGGAAATTTGTCCAACCAGTTTGACTTATGCGTCAATCTGGCCCACCTCAACTTGCCTTACCACAATATATGTCTATTTGTCTGTCAAGTTTGCACAAGGTGTAAATCACCTTTTTTTTTTTTATTTGTGTGTGTGTGTGGATATGCTACCTCACACCTTAGACCCCTGTGTGTTTCCCCAGGCACACAGTCCCAGGCCAGATGTGGAAGGAGGCACAGGGAAAGGACAGAGTGTGGTATGACGGCGCTCTCCAGTCCTCCTACCCAGTCATGCTCTACTTGCACGGCAATGCAGGGACAAGGTAAGGCCCAGTCCACCAGCCTCCACCCCACAACTAGACTGTGTCCCCCAACTCTCATCACAAGCATCTGCCTTAAATATGGGTTTGTTCACAACCTGTGAACTTATACATAGAAACACATATATGCTCTCTGATCGTATTCTACCAGTCTGTGTGGAATGCTTTCACCTTTCGTCTGGTTGATCAACTTATCCGTCCTTTCTCTTTCAGAGGAGGGGACCATAGAGTTCAACTCTACAAGGTGAGAGGGTCAACACATTTACTTAATTGAATGTTTTCGGAATTTGACCTGCTTTCATTCTGATAATTAGATTTTTTTTTTTTTTTTTCTTTTACATATATATTTCTGCCCTCCAGGTTCTTGGCTCATTAGGCTACCATGTAGTCACATTTGATTATAGAGGTAAGTAGAGTTTTATTACAGTCTATTACTTGTTTAGATGGACAGCTCAGTCATTTTGAGGAAATAAATACATACTCCTGGCCCAGTCTGTCACAAGGCACGGTAACAAGGTAACACAGGAATGTGTGTGTGTGTGTCTGTGTGTCTGTGTTGTGTGCGTGTGTGTGTCCTAGGTTGGGGTGATTCAGACGGGAGCCCATCAGAGAGAGACATGACGTCAGATGCTCTGTTCCTCTACCAATGGGTGAAGCAGAGGACCGGGAGCAAACCCCTCTACGTCTGGGGCCATTCACTGGGAACAGGGTAGGAGCAGCTCTGTCACTCTGTAACGTTATGTCATCTCAACGTCTAAAAATTATAGTAGCTCAAGTATGTATTACGTAATATGTATCAAGTATTATTATAAACCACAAAAGTGTAAAAGGACACACAAATAAGTGTTACTTCTGAAATGAAGGTCTTTGAGTTATACTGTGTGTAGAGTGAAATTTATTATATTTGTAAATGTATCTACAGTATGTGTTGACTCATGACTAATTATGTGTGTCTTTCTGTTTTCAGAGTGGCCACTAACCTAGTCAGACGTCTGTGTGACCGAGGTAAGCATCCTCTCACAGGTGGTGCACATGTTAAATAACTACAGATATAAATGCAGATGTAAAATATCATACAAAATCCTAAGAAAAGTCAAATTGACACACATGCACACACCCACACACAGACACACACGCATACATCTCATGGGAAGTTCTCTTATGGCCTAAGGAACTCGTGGAGTGGTTGTGAACTCATTGGCCTTGAGGCTCAACACCACACAGACACACAGGGACAGCTCCTCTTCCAGTGGCAGCTCAAGTGTCTAGGGCCTGAATTTTTCACACCACATGGACAAAGTTACAGAGCAGCTGTAATCGAACTGTTCGAGACACTTGCCCCCATGTAGTGTCCTGTGCATTTATTTGTTGTTCATTGTTTTGCTGAAGCTCTTTTTCATTGCAATTTCATTTTCCTATTTTTCCAGGGATGCCTCCTGACTCATTAATCTTGGAGTCTCCATTCACTAACATAAGAGAGGAGGCCAAGAGCCACCCTTTTTCAATGGCAAGCATTTCCCCTTAACCCTAGAATGATTAGTCACGGTGATGTTTAATCATATTTGATTTGATGCAGTATTGATTTTTCCTTAACTGCTGTGTATCATTGCCTCTCATAGGTCTACAGATACCTGCCAGGATTTGACTGGTTCTTTTTGGATGCCATATCGGCAAATGACATCCAGTTCGCCAGTGATGAGAAGTAGGTTGAACTGGTTGCCTTAGGGCCCAGTATTTAAAACTTTTAATGTAGATCAGAATGATCCAGATTGTTTTTTGCAATGCAGGATCTGAGCTATCTGGCAGATTTTGAGTAGTTTAGGGGGAATCAGCTTGCTCGATTTGATCCTGGATAGCAAACAAATTATCTGGATCAGAATGATACAGATTAAAAGTTTTGAAATACTGGGCCCTGCTGCTGTTTATAGTACTGAGTGAGATAGCTCCCAGGAATGGCCAGAAGCCTAATCTAGTTGTCATTGGCAGACCACAGAGGACATTGATTCATCTCTACACAAAGGAGTTCATTTGCCAATGATTGTTCATGGTGCCACCAATTTCTTTTACCAAGCACTAGTACAGTCTAGGGCTGTAAACCTGCAGCCAATCCATGCCTGTTCTCAGAAAGACTGAGATCTTTCTCTTGTTCCCCCCTCTTTTAGCGTGGACCACATTTCCTGCCCAGTGCTCATCCTGCATGCTGAGGATGACACCGTTGTGCCGTTTCATCTAGGGAAAAAGGTAATCGTAATTCTACCCTAAATATTGTCATCTTAACCTTGTCACACAAGCCTCTTCTGGCCCTCCTTGAGCTGAGAATATACAGTGCAATTTACAATGGTCAGCTGTTGTCTTGGCAAGACCTATGGTCGTTACTGTGATAATTCCTCTTACTTTAATGATGGATTCTAAAATGGATTCTCTTTTGAGAGAGAGAGTGACCCATCAGGGGAAGGAATCAAAAAAAGGAGGGTAGACTTGGTTTGTCCACCTTTAGTCCACTCCTTGGACGCAATAGAGACAAAAGTATCGGAAGTGTACATCAGGAAATTTTGAGACCTGCACCCGAGGAAAGAAGTGAGTGGTTGTTGATGGCAGCACACTTCCAGTCCAGTGTCTAGTTAGAATCCTGTCAAGCAAATGTCTCTTGGAAAACAACTTTCTGCAAACAAGCTATAACGTCAGAGGCAAAACACACACACACACACACACACACACACACACACACACACAGGATCAATCAGTAGAAGAATATAAAAATGATGTCTTGAATGGTCTGATGATAAGATTGGTTCCCCCACAACGACTCAAGGTAAAAGTGAAACACTATCAAGTCATTAGGATGGATGGAGGAACAGATCAGTCCAAAAAACATATAAAATGCATAAATAAAGTAGACATTTTAAAAATTAGATTACCTTGAAAAATTAAATAAAGGAAAGGTTGCATAGAAAAGATTCAACAATGTTCAAAAAATGTGTGCCCAGGAACAATTCTGTAGGCTTAATAAAGCATTGTAACCTTCAAGTGTCAAAAGAAGATTATAAATAAAAAGGACTTCACTCTAACCCTGGCACCCTCTCTGTAGTACAGAACAATCATTGTTCACTCAGGCTCCCTGTCCATCTTTACTATTATTTTCAATTGAACTAAGCATGTGTCCCTTCCATAACTCTTCCATTATTTGTGCTTGTCCCTCTTCTTCTCCCCTCAGCTGTACAACATCGCTGCCCAGTCCAAAAGCCTGAGTGGACACAAGGTCCAGTTCATTCCCTTTCCTGCCACACTGTGCTACAAGCACAAGTTCATCTACAGGAGTCCCGAGCTGGCACACATACTCAGGTACAGCAGCTGGGCCTGCTGGATGTAGATGGTAGCAAGTCATGTCTCACTGTTGGCCAAGCTTGTCATAACGTCAGACCCAGCTGAGCAGCAATTAACAAATATACTGTAGGCAGTAAGTGATGCGGTGGAGAAGCAGAAGGTGGGTGAATGGCACTAGGCCCTCTCAATCCTCTCCATGCAGTGTGTGTGTGTGTGTGTGTGTGTGTGTGTGTGTGTGTGTGTGTGTGTGTGTGTGTGTGTGTGTGTGTGTGTGTGTGTTGACACTGGAAAAAATTAGGAACGTAACGCTGACGTTAAGACGCACAATTTATATATGTGAGTAAACACTAGACTTTTAAGGTCTGTAAATGGTGTTTACTCTCTACTGCGTCCCTGTTTATGGCTCATGATGATGATATCATGATGGTTGACAATGAAATGAGGTGTTGTTCCAAGGTTAATTCTTTTTTTTCTTTTTTTTTCTTTTTTTTCAGTGACTTCCTCGGCACGTTTCATCCCCATGCATAACTGACAAGAACGGTTCTGCCTGGCCACCCCTTTCCTCTTGCATACTTAAACGTCTCCCTCTACTGTCTCCCTCTCATACTCTCAGTGCACACTGTCTGAAACTCTTCCACTGTATGCTTTACGAGAAGTATGTATCTCTTAAATCATAACAAAAAACATACATACATGCATGGACTGAAGAAGATGCACCATTCCTTGATTTTAGCATTTCTTTGAATCTGATACCTACAGTACAAGACAAAAATAGAACACGCGCAGCAAGAGAGGAAGGATGGGCAACTTGTCTGCTGTTGCTTGTTACGGTTACACAGGCAAAGAGGATGGCTTGAGCACAAATGATAAATATGCACTAATCTACCGAACCTTGACATCAACAACCTCATGGGGTGTGAAGAACCGTAGATCAAGAGACTGAAGGGGAGGTTGAATTGCACATGGGGAACATAGTACATCACCCCACAGAGGAAGAACCAGAGCATGGGTTGGTCATCAGGATCTGAGCCATGTCCTCATATTACAAATCATCTGCAGCACAGAGCAAACAATCTGTCAATACCAGTCAAAGTGGATCTTTTAAACTCCGTATTCCCCCTCTTTTTTTGTTTTTAATCATGTTTTTAATCATTAATTATACTTAAATGATATTTGACTGATCTTGGATGTAAAGTTTTGGGCTCTTGGTTCCCAATGATATCTCTCAAACCAGGAAATAACTTCTTAGAGTAATGTCTGGTTCTGTATGCCTTCACACACATCATGGCTGGTTTAGTAGCTGTGTCTCTTATGATTACAACTAGCTAGTCAAGTGTAACTAATAGATGATACCTAATGAAAATCTCAATTTGAATACCAAACCACTCTTTTCAGCCAGGGCTGCTGCTGTACAAACTACACAAGGCGATGGAGAAACAAAGTGCTTATTTCACTGGCATTGGTGGAGGTGGTTAATTTTTTCTTTGGCATCTGGGTGGTGGAGTGTGATGAAGCGGTAATTCATTTAGGAGCAGGAGGTGGTGGGTGGCTGAGCAGCATGTGCAGTATGGTATGTCAGTACTGTATGCCCACCCTGTGAAATGAATACTAGTGGGCCGCAGCAGCCAGTAACTGACGCCACCTACCATCTCCCTAAGTGAGCCTTTTGGGGAGGAAATGGCACAGGTTGTCTGTATACATTCAGAGAGAACCTTTTTCTTTCCTTTGTTTAGTGATGCAGGCTTATGTATTGGGTCATCAAGAGTTTTGTTCCCAATGAAATCTGTTCATTTGAAGGTGGAAAGAATTTAAGTAATTCAGGTGCTTTGGGAGCTATTTATCTAAATGTACACAGTGCTACAGGTTAAATCCCCCCCCCCCCCCCCTCATGGAATACTGCCCTGGCCAATACGCACGTACAGAAATATCCCCTGTGCTATTGCAATGTGAGCTGATTGTGAATCTAGGGCAACATTTTCATATTCAATTAAAATGGCACAGAACGCCACTGGACATTACTCTAGCAGTCCCTCTGAGAGTGAAGGGAACAATGTTACTGTTTGCACTCTTTATTTAATGCTGACTGGCTCCTCATCAATTGTCCAACACTCAGTGCTTGTTTGTCATTTATTTAGAGATTTGTGCTTTTGTATTGGTTGTTGACAAATATTTTCTCTTAAGAAAATGACATGGTGTATACCCTGTGTTTTTAATCTGCGTGTTCCACAGGAAACTCAAGATGTTATTTACTGCTGGGGTAATGGTCAATTATCACTGTGTTGGTCTTGTCACCCTGTCATCTGGATGTGATGCCTGAACTGATACAGATCTGCACTAGCTACTTCTCTGTTGCTGTAGAGGCAATGTTGTGCATGACCATCTCAAACAAGTTCACTCTGCTCTGGATGTAGAAAGATATGCATCAGGTTAAGGCAGGAAGGAAGTGAATATTTTGTCACAAGATGAACCATGGTATGGAGAGATACAGTGATAAGTCAGTATGAAGATGAACAGGCAGTCAGATACATACCCTCACATTTAGAAACATAGTTTTTCTCACCTTATTTGACACATTTTTGCAAACAAATGTCCATGCTCTCAAAACTGTTAAAACCAACATCGGAGGACTCCCACTTCTGCCAAAAAGCCCAAAGCCACTGCAAAATTCAGCATTTCTGATTTATAAAATCAAAGCATAGCAATCAGCTATTGAACAGCATCCATAAGGGTGATGTAAACATCAAATACTACAATCAGAATCAACTTTTTAAGGTTTATTTACTGTTAAATCCAACCCATCTAACAGTAGTGTAGGTGTACTTACATTTGTTCTACCTACTATCAACACATTTCTATTTGTTTACAATCTCCCATGTGAGTTGTGCTTTTATGTAGTGTTTTGTGCTAACTTTTTGTAATAGTAATTTGTGTGAATACAATGAAAAGTCACTATCAGTTTTGCAGAAATAAATAAGTCTTGAAGGTTGGGTTATCTCGAGCATGGATCTATATTACCAAGAATGTGCCAAAGCTATAACGGAAAACCTGTAATACGTAACGTATTGATATACTGTATGCATTGGTATATGCATGTACAAACAGATGAGTTTTGTTAGAGCTAGACTGTTGTAGGCATTTCCCAGCTACAGTGGGGGATGTATAATGATTCCGATTCAGATGACAACTATAAGCCACAAAGCCATCTGTTGAAAAATTAAAACCTCAATTTTTATTTTATTTTTTTAAAGTATGTGTGCTTTTCAGGTGAAATGCAAGAGTTGGCCAATTTATTTAGATTGTGAAGGAAGGCGATTTGAAATCAATTCAGTATCCCCTATATTAAAACACTTGTGGAGGACATGATTCAATTTGCACTTAACTTGAAGGATAAACTGATGTTACACCACCTGTGTGGAGTTTCATAAAACCACACCCCCACTGTCTTATCTACTCCTCCCTATGGACAGAAGATTGGGGGTGCAGTGGATCTAATCTCAATAAACCAAGCCAGGCTCCTCAAATGTCAACCTCTCAAATCCCTTTAATACATCCGTATCATCCAACTTTACAATGATTGGTGCAGCTGGCTTTGGCCTTTTCCACTTTGTCTGGTGGAAATTCTCTCTGAAATTGATTATAGAAATTAAACAAGAGAGCTGGGAGAGTTGGTATACATCACAAGAGTCAGGTTAAGAGTGTGACCACTGTTGACAGCTGTTATTGGAGCCTGCGTGGTCAAATGTCTTCAGTTTTTTTTTGTGTTATTTTGTCTGTTTGAAAATCTTGCCCTTTTTGTTTTAACACATTTTGATTTTCTTGCAAATTTTTCTGTCAGAAACTTTTTTAAGCTGCTAAACCTGACTGGACAGACAAAATATTATGTTTTTAAGTAATGGAATAAACTGAACGGAATGAAATACATGCCTGGGTGTTATTTTTAAAGCCTGTTATGCTGAGAATTAAGGTCTACTTAAGTTTGAACTCATTACCATGTCACGTTTCCAGTTGGGGAAGCAGGCTGAGAATGAAGGACACAGAGAGTATTATAAAAGAGACGCACAGAAAGCTGCAATGCAATGTTACCATTTTTTCAACCCCAGATCTTCCAAAAAAAACAAAGACATTGTACCTCCGGATGACCCCACTGGCTCATGGACTAAGAGGAGAGGGCAGAACAGACCAACGCAACAATAACCTGAGGCTACATCAGCCTTGAACAGATCAGTTTTTGTTGCATTTTGACTCATCTTGAAATGTCATTTACTTTCTGAACGTACAGTAGACTGAATTTCTCACACACTAATCACAAGTAGTAGTCTTTTATTTCATAACAATACTAACATGATTGCAGTGACTCCAAGTGATAAGGTACTTAGAGATGTTTTACACACCATTGTTTAAAGTAGCAGATTCAAGTAAAGCAGTGTCATAATATAGATTCTCAATTTATCATAAGATTCACACCAAGTCCTAGAACTGCTTTTGTCCAATTATAATAGACAACTTAAGTCAAACACAGTAGAAATGTAAAAAACATTCTCCATAACATGGAAAACCCACAACATGTTACAGATTGTAGACAGCAACCAAATTCAACAGACAAGAATTAACAAGTTAATGCAATGGTCCAAAACTGGTCCATTGATGACGACCAGGCACTTACGTAAAGTATAGATGAAAATATAACAGTGCATATAAGGATGATAAAACAAAGTTATTCCCTACAATAAAATATGTTGTCAGTAGCAGAGATCTATCATATTCTTACAATCTTTTCATCATTAGAGAGTAAGTTCAGTTGCCTTGATTAAGGTGTGCTGGTTGATTAAGTTAATGATTGAGTTAATGACCTACAGTGCATGTTAACCTCACAAATCACACCGTGCATAAGGTCTCACCACTACTGGTCAACTGGGCTTGCCATCTATAGTATAGGGGCAAGCCCAGTTAACATAAGTAAATAGGGAGGTGTGAAGGCAAATTTAAACCAGTCTTCCTTTGGCTGGTGTGTTTGTGTTCTGTTCCTGACACGCTGTCTCTGCTGTGGTGTAGTGTCTGAGCAATGCCTGATGATGGGACAGACTTGAGTAGACAAGAAACATAACAAGGAGTTCGATCTTGACTTGCATGTGAAGGCCAGCTTCTCACTCGCGAGACTCGCTGGGGGCCTCATTTGGGGGTGGGATTTTCACATCAGAGGGTTCCACCCCCCAGATCTCCCGGGCATACTCTGTGATGGTACGATCGCTGGAGAACTTGCCAGAACCAGCGATGTTGTGAATCACCATCTTAGTCCACTCTTTAGGATTCTGGAGGGAAGCAGGAAAAATATTGTCATAGGCAACATATTTCGTATGTGAGGATACACATCACACCAGCTGTTGGTGTCAAGAAGTAACCATTATTCAATATCCAGAGAGAACCGCTAATAAGCAGCTAATGTCAGGTGATAGGGTGTGCATGTACCTTGTTGCACACTGACAACCCAATCGACTGCAGAGTGCAAAAAACTAAAGACACATGAGATGGTAACCCAAACCAGGACTGCGCTGCTACATGCTGACTGCCCTGACCTCCTTTCATACAGAGTGATAGAGAGTAGTGACTGTTATGAGTTTAGGTGTTCAGGTAGGTAAAGCACAATATCAGACAGTGCCCCCTGGTGGAGTTTATCAACACTGTCAATATGATAGGGCCAGGCCACGTAACAAGAACCAGTAAAACAACCAAGATATTTGGGAATAGTCCTGAATTCTGTTTTCTGAAAGATTTGAGCAGTTTGCAATCCCCCACCTTGTACAGGTCATTCACCCTGTCTTGGGCCATGATGTAGGCCTCATAATCAGCAAACACTTTGAACCTGAGGCATGAGAGAAGAAAGAATTAGACATATCTATATCTATATATCTCCTAGGTTTACAACAGTGTGTGATTGGCTATCAGGCAGTAGGAGCAGGGTGTTTTATTGCTGTTCCACACAATGACCCTCATGTTACTGTGTTTACCTGTCATGGTTCATCAGCATGTTGACCACGTCCTTGAACAGCTCAGGCTCCTTGGGACTGAAGTAGCCAGTCTTGATCTGGTCAATCACCTGCCTCAGCTCAGGCAGACACTCGTAATACTCTCTAGCATTGTACCTGTGAACACACACATACAACACATGATTTCGATGTCATCCAATGTGGTAGTTAAACTGCTGTAACCAGATACCAACCAGACACTAGAAAAGATTATTCCTGAACCCCTACATGGGTGGTGCATCACCTCAAAGAAATTCACCCTGGCTACGGCCCTGAGTGGATGCTAACGAAGCCTGTTGACGCTTAGATACTAAACCCAGGATTCAGGCGGTAGAATCCTGTAGAATGTAGAATGTCAACTCCAGTTGTATAGGTGCTGCACAATGTCTATGCATGTACCGCTCAACCCACTCCAACACACCAGTCCTCCCTCTCCCACATACTCACCCTTTCTTGTCCATGGCATCCACATCCTCCACCCTCATGCCAAAGATAAAGAGGTTCTCCTCTCCGGCCTCCTCTGCCATCTCTACGTTGGCTCCATCCATGGTGCCGATGGTGAGGGCTCCATTCAGCATGAACTTCATGTTGCCAGTGCCAGAGGCCTCTGTGCCCGCAGTGGAGATCTGCTCAGATAGGTCAGCTGCAGGGACCACTGACACGCAGAACAAGAAGGGACTTATTTACAATCATACTGGGTATATCATACCTAATAACATGTAGACCTTGAACCTTAAACATTTTGATATTCTAATCATACATCATTTTTACAGTCAGGGCTCTTACAAATTCAATTTATCTGTGTCCAAGTTGCCTTCCTTTCCTGTTGTTCAATAATAGGTCTCAGTACTGGAAAGGGTTGAATCATATTGCTTATACCATCCCAGTCCTTTTATATTAGTCTTATTGGAAAGGACATAAGGAACGATGGCTCTCTCAGACTATTGTGACCAAGTCCCACCCTTACCTTTCTCTGCCAGGGAGACCCTGTAGTTCTGCAGGTAGAGGACTTTGAGTCTATCTCCCACTATGGGGTCGTTGTTGACCACCTGACCCACCGAGGTGATCAGCTTGATAATCATTTTAGCCATGTGGTAGCCCGGTGCAGCCTGGGGTAAAAGGAGGATATTGATGAGAAACACATTATCCAATGTCTGGATTAAAGGGATGGTTATTGTGACTATGTTGACACTTGCATTCATAACTAAATGACAAATATGCACATCTAAAAAAACATCTGGATGGATCAAGAACATCGATCCCTCTGACACCCCAATAAATAAAATTACTAGATGATTACAACATTATCTATACCATCTGTATAACAATACTGTACCCCATTATCTATACCATCTATATAACAATACTGTACCCCATGCAAGCATCAACAAATATGTCACAACATCACATGTTATTATGTTTACATACCTTTCCTCCAATCATCACAGTTCTGGGGACAAAGTGCTTGTTGGGTTCCTTTTTAATCCCTGCACAAATATAAATAAGAGAGAATAGAAGTGACGTTGAATCTTTTCAGCAATTATAACCTCATGAACAAATACGTTTATTTAGTTCTATTGCAGCTCCAATTTCTTATGGCTTTACACTTTTTGCCTCACTTAAGTTCACTCTTCCACAGGCAGAGGGCAGCACACCCCCACAGGGATCTCTGTTTCAAACCACTCTGCTCTGATGCAACGGCTAAAGATTTGCTCAATAAAACAGTTGGCGTAATTCAATGTTTAACTAGGGTCCATCATTATGGATTCAAATCATTGTGTCATCAGAGGTGCAACAAGTGCCATTAGTTGAAGATAGAGTTAGAGTTCTTACGGTTGTAGAAGGTGATGATGTGGAGGCAGTTGAGCAGTTGTCTCTTGTATTCATGGATCCTCTTCACCTGGATGTCAAAGATGGACTCTGGGTTGATCTTCACCTTGTACTCCTCTTCCAGGTAGGCTCCAAACTTCTGCTTGTTCTCCTGGAATCACAATGGAGAAGGGGGGGGGGGGGGCGGGGTTGTATGAAAAAGGTTTCTCCAAGTCTGGTCTTGAAATCATAGTCAGTGTAACCTTTGTATTTTGGATTATTTGTGAGCGATGTTGATCCTAAAGTAGTACCTGTTTAGCCTTGGCCACATCACGAATGAAAGCATCATCATCGATGAAGTCCAGCAGTTTCCTCAGCTGGGAGAGGTCCGTCATGAAATCCTCTCCAAGTTTCTACAGTGAGTGGACAAGGCATTATTAGCATGAAACACAATTTTCAATAGTATTTGACTTTTTTTCCCCCCCCTCATACACTTTGAGCATCTGGACCCTCTGTGGCTCAGTTGGTAGAGCATGGCACTAACAATGCTTAGATTCCCGAAAATCCAGGCCCACTCCTCTACTAGACCAAAAAAAATTCTTAAGTTAAAACATTTCGCACACAGAAGATTCACCTGACAATTTAGATTTTACAATTGTTACTCTCGGGGCTTTGCGACAGGTTGTCGGGAGAAATTAAGTACTACTTAAAGGAGCCGGGCGGAGATTTTTTGAAAATCTTCCACCTCTGGCCACTATGGTGAAATTCAGGTCAAAGTTCCAAACACTAGAGACAGAAAGGCGAAAATGTTCAGTTAGTCCACTCTACTAGAACACCCTTTGCAGTAACAACATGTTTATATGCAAACTGAGTGTAGGTAAGGACAGTTCATTTTAGAATTAGCTTTTTTCATTCAGCGTTTGTAAATGAAATCTTTTTTGCAAGGGATCTCATTCTGCCAATTAAACATAGTCATTACAACCATTAGGAAACTTTCAGAAAGCTTGAATGTCATGTACTGGACCATTAAGCTACAAATCTTTCAGTAGACCGACCCCTGTGTAGTTCTGGAACTCCTACCTCAGCAATGATGTCAGCCAGGCCTGGGTTGCACAGCAGCAGCCAGCGACGAGGAGTGATCCCATTGGTCTTGTTCTGGAACTTCTCTGGCTCCATCTCATAGAAGTCCTTGAAGCTGTAATGAGGAAGTCAATTTTCAAAACCAGGTATACATGGAAGGAAGTGGATGTCTTTCTGATTGTTAAACATAAAATCCATTAATAAATAAATTTAAATGCAAAGCAGTCACTACTTCTCTAATATCTATTGCGGTTCATACAAATAATTAAAACAAATAGCGCTGACCAAACACTCACACAGTGTTCTTAACAATGTTGGAGTGGATTCTGGCAACTCCGTTGACAGCATGAGAGCCCACCACACACAGGTGGGCCATGTTGATCCTCTTGGGGTCTCCCTCCTCAATCAGGGACATCCTTCTCAAGCGGTCGTTGTCCCCTGGGAACATGGCAGCGATCCTCTGAGGGAACAGAACAAAACCAAATTAGTGAATTCATGAGGGTCCCAGTGTATACTGTTATTTGCACTGCAGTACAGTAGCCTAAAGGTCAATAACATCTATATTTAATCTCTAACTCTTTGGAAAGGAACAAGAGACATTCCAAAAGGAGAGTTCCAGAATTCCAGGCTGAATACTGTGTAGTGAACAAGATGGATCTGAGCACTCAGTAAATAAAGGTGAACAGGGACATTTACTGTTTCCTGCTGAATTAATACGTCAAAAGAACCAGGCTGCGCCATCAGCATTGTGAACCCTAAATTACACTACACAGAGTTGAACCCAACAGAACTGAGCTGAGCTTTGCTGGGCTGGCCTGGAAATGCATCCACCATAGTTGCTGAAACAGTGCTGAAAGGACAATGTGAAAAGAAAATATCAGCGCCAGCACAATAAGGTTTGGGTTGGCCTTGTAGTGTGTAAATCCCTCCCGAGTGTCCAGAGGGCTGACCTGAAGGTGGCGCTGGTTGATCTCATAGACGATGTCCAGGTGGCGGGGCAGCAGCTTCTCAAACATGTGGACAGGCCAGCGCTCCAGAGCCTCAGGTAGGACTGTGTGGTTGGTGTAGGCACAGGTCTGAGTCGTCACATCCCACGCCTGCAACACCGGAGGGATGGAGTGAGGAGAGAGAGGCACTACTACAAGACTGATTTCAGTATTGTTTTACAATTAAAGTGCATCAAACTATACAAGGTAAACCATTTGATTGATATGATTTGCTCAGATAAAGGGACCAAAGGAAAATATGTTATACATTTTAGACTTACTTTACTGTATGTGTAGATACATCAATTCATTTTAAACTGTATGGTAGAAGGAAGTGTTCCTTAGAACACTTAGAAGGAAGCAATATCCAATACCCATGCTCCACCCAACCTCCACAGGCTAGATCAGTTACCATGACTTGGCAGAGTGAGCAACTTTCCTCAAACAATGCAGCCCTAGAAAACCTCTGGTTTCCGATTAAATGCAACCCCACTACCTGGCCCTGCCTCCACCTCTGTCCCACTGAGTGCCATTCCTGGGAGTGTGTGCCGTACCTTTTCCCAGTCCAACTTTTCCACATCCACCAGGATCCTCATCAGCTCAGGGATCGCCATGGCAGGGTGGGTGTCATTCAGCTGGATGGCCACCTACCAAAGAAGGGGGAAGAGGGTGGCAACGTGTCAGTGAATTGTTTAGCAAATATTAAATAAGGAATAACAAATCTTAGGGAAAGAGTGTGACAAACAGCATTCCGGCCTTAAAGTGGAGATAGAGACTCACCTTCTCTGGGAAGGTCTCAAAGGAGGTCCTGACGGGGTCTCTGCAGCCAAACTGGGAGGACTTGAAGCGACGTATGATGTCCTGCAGCGTGGCAGCCACCACAAAGTACTCCTGCTTCAGACGCAGCTCCTTGCCCTCGAAGAACTACACACACACAGTTAGGAATTCCCCAGTCAAGAGCACTGACCTCAGCCTCCCCTGGTATAGATAGTGATGGATTGAGTCTTCATCGAAAGACCTTTCAGTCAAACGGAAGATGTTAAAGCATAATATCAAAGCACCAAAACAGATGCTCTCAGCATGGCGTGGGTGCTCAGCAACAGTTGAGTGACAATCTCTCACACTAACATGTCATATTCAGCAGGGGTATGAGTGCCGCGGGTGGGTGACACTTTGTCCAAATAGTGCTTTTATTTATGGGTCAAAGTGGACAAAGACTGTTGCTTGAGGACAGCTGCTCAGTTCACCCTCTGCTCCATCCATACCATCCATGCTCAGTGTATATTGAGTAACCCAGGATTTCCTCATCTTCATAGCTTGAACAGCTGGTGTGCTTCATGTTACATAACAGTCTGCACTAAGGAGTGAGTGTGTTTTGCACTGCGAGTAGCGTATGCTGCTGTGCTGCTCTGTGGCTCACCACAGACCTGATCTTATGTCCTTATTAGGTGATGGCTGGAGAGAATGCACCACGCACCCCCAAGTGACTGTGTCTCTATCTCTCTCTGAATTTCTAGACCATAGAGGTCATAAATAAACTCACATTATCATTGGGATACAGGACTCTTGAGATGTTTTCTGCCAGGTTACGGTCCAACACAGCTTCAATGTAGTCTCCAACATTGACTGGCCAAGAGAGAGGAAGGATTACATACAGGTAGTACAGCACAAGTTACAGGACTGTGCAAGCAGCCTCCATGATGTAAACAACACTTTGAATGGTAACAACTGTCATGCTACAACCACCCATTCCTTTCATGAGCCTAGTAAACCCAGTGGCCTATGTTTCTCATGGCTACACTCGTCTGCATAGTAAACATGAACCAAACCTGACACTCAGGCTGTCATCTAAATCAGACATGGGTCAAAAAGTATGAAATTCTTTCCAACACATTGAGCATTTGCTTAAACCCAGGTCTGGTCTAAATACACTTTAACTTAGAAAACTACTAGACATGCAATTGACATTAGAACAAAGAGAATGACATGATTCTCTGAGAGTCTCCATCAACAGGAATGTAACATCAGAGGTTTGGAAATGTGTATTTTTCACTCAGTTTGGAGTTGGTCAACTTCATTTAAGATTGTTTGTAGTTCTTGAAATACAGCAGGGAACACTCCCTAACCTCTGCGTCCTTACACAGGGCCGTATCCACTGGCAACGTTGGCTGGCTGCCCTATCCTCTCCCCCACCAATGGAGAGATGGCATTGTGTTGGTATGGGGGGTAACACTTGGTATTCCAATCAGCTTCTTCCTAAAAGGTAAGCAACTCCCCCGTTGCCACTCTGTGCATAAATAAATCCATTTATCTTGGCCTGACTGGACTTGACCTTAGCTCATATTAGTGTTTTGTCCCTGGCTCGCTGTACGCTCAGTGTAGGAGTAACCAAACCAATTGGCTACAACCATGGGAAAACTTTAATTGGTTTAACTGTGATATATTCAAATGGATCATTTCAAATGCTAAGAATGTCTTCTTTATCAGTCTCTCTGAGCAAAAGTGGCCACAGAGTTCAAGGGAAGGGAGGGTCAATGTCTGCATACCAGAGCTGTGTAAAGCTAGAGAGGAATGTACCTACATTGACAGCAATACAACCGCCATCACCAATGGTGTGCTCTTATCACAGCTCTAGCTCTGAGCCATAAAATACATCAGGTATCTATAGAAACTTCAGCCCTGCCTCTTACTGCTGAAGTGCTCAAGTAGTTACCAACCCCTATTGAGCACAAATTATTAATTATGGCAAGGTAAACAAAAGCAAAACAAACACTGAAGTGAATACATACACTCTTGCAGATTGAAGTCATTGGGTGCCTTGGCAGACCACAGTCTCATGGTGTTAACAGTGTTGTTCTTGTATCCAGGCACAGGAGTGTCATATGGCATGGCCAGGACAACCTAAAAGACAGAATACAGTAGTGATTTGAGGAGACTGTGATGAGGTGATTATTATTAAACAAGTGTTTGTCTTTCAACAAAGCTAGATTAGATGTGCGCTAGTGTCCAAGTCTCAGTGAGTGAGCGGTCTTTTTCTCAATTGTTAGGAACATGTCTCCTCGCCTCATCTCCTCAGTCCTCAAAGCATTGGAGAAGAATATGTAAGGGGAGGAGCCTAGATCTTCTCCTCCAGTGTGTTCTCAGTAGGACGCGAGTGGAGGATGGAGGAGAAGACCGATGATGGGACAGACTTCAATAGACAGGAGTGTGTGGTGCACGCTCACCTGGGTGTCCACCCACTTCACTTCCTCCCCTGTGCGTTCCACTCGGCCATAGAAATGCACAGGTAGCATGTACTCTGGACGGGCCTTCTCCCATGGGTTCCCATAGCGCAGCCAATCATCTGCCTCTTCCACCTTAGTAGTAAATAGTGAGGTAATTCCAAGTAAGAATCCATTGCAATGGCCTCTGAAAGTGACCAAAATATAAGACTCCATCCCTCACCTGCCAGCCATTGATGATCTTCTGGTTGAAGATGCCAAACTCATAGCGGATGCCGTAGCCATAGGCTGCCAGGCCTAGGGAGGCCATGGAGTCCAAGAAACAAGCTGAAATGGAGGATGGGACAGCAGAGTCCATTACTGAGGATATATTCTCCTTGCAATGACATCTTTTATTGAGTGAAATTGTTAAATTCACTTCACAGAGTGTTTGATCTGTCACCTGCAAGGCGCCCCAGTCCCCCATTTCCCAGCCCAGCGTCCTCTTCGATCTCCTCCAGCTCCTCCAGGTCCAGGCCCAGCTGGTCAGGAGAGAGAACTCATTAGAGAAACAGTAACAGAGACAACACTCTTACAACCCTGGGCAGAAACAACCGTGAGTGAGTTGTGTTATTTTTAAAAATCACACACACAAACCCCACTACCTATAGCATATATAGGAGGTTCCTGGTTGAGTGTACGGTGAGGAGCAAAAATGAGGAAACAAAACAAATAAAAATGTTTCCTCATTCAGTCACTGCTGCTGAGAACTGCCTGCTACTGAGTCTGTCAGCGACTACTCGTATACCCTTGGTTTACATCAACTTGCCCTGCAGGCTATGGGCGAAGCCTGTTTTTTCAGATTAAATCTAACTAGGCCTAAACAAAGGGTGCACGGTGCCATACTGAACAAAAGTGCCATTGTCTATCAAAACTGCACGGAGATACCACAAATCCCTCCTTGCTTTGCAGGATATCATACAGCGGGTCCAGGGCTGAAGAGCTGCCATCACTAGAAACAACGACAATGTGAGACTACGAGAGGCACAGCCCCCCTGTACTCTAGCCTCAAACTGGCAACTATGGTACCTTTCTCACAGTAACTGGGACTGCAGATAACTTTAAATTAACACAAAGAGGCCTTAGAAAACATGTATTGGGTCACAGGTGAATGGTATAATGACACAGCTTTCCAGTGACAGAACACAGGCCACTTCAGTGCTGGTCTTGTGTTCAGTGTGGTCCTCTCTGGCTCAGTTGGTAGAGCATGGTGCTAACATCGCTAAGGTTGTGGGTTTGATTCCTGCTGGGACCATATATACTAAAAAAATTATGCACTCACTGCAATGTAAGTCTCTTTGGATAAAAGCGTCAGCTAAATGACATATATTATATATATTAGTGCTGGAGCTGGGCTTTGTGACACTGGCACTGAAAGCAATATAACTGAGACTCTAAAATGCACACTCACACGTAGGTGTACATGCACACCCACACACATGGGCACGCACGCAATGCAAACAAGATAAAATGCTACAAAGATGTGACAAAGGAACAGAATGACTTGCGTTTACCTGGTAGAGAGCTTCATCACAGGTATTCTGCAGGCCAAGGTTGATCATGGTATTCTGAAGGGTCCGACCCATATAAAACTCCAATGACAGATAGTGGATCCTCTGAGGATAAAAAGGATAATGAATGTGAGCAATTCATTCTGATCTCATCACTTAAGACAGAGGAGAAAAAATGATTCCCTATACAGTAAACTTGTGAAATGACTGAGCATAACAAATCACACTTTGATGCAAAGAGGAGTTGGCATTATTTATTCAGGGGAATCTTTTCCTTCTGGCATTGCTTCCGATTACAACAAGTTTGGTAGAATCCTGGAAATTATCACATAAGGACATATCTGTTTGACCCCCTGAGATATCCGTCTTTGGCTGGAGCAGCCCCACTGCATTGTCAATACTGCAGCTTCTCAAACAGACTGAACACAAAGGCATTGCTAACCCTAGCCCTATTTCTCAAGTAAAAAGGTAGACTTGTCATGATTTAGCAACTACTACAGGGGAAATTCTGCTGTGGACACAGGAAATGTTTAGCACATTGATTGGGGAGATGTATAAATTAGAGCCCACTCTGGTATGCATGTTATGCAATATCTGGCGTGTTTCCAGTATGGTTGTGTTCATACAGAAATGTGCAAAAGAAGGTATGGCTGAGAAACATGTACAACATCTGACGACGCTGTCTGCAGTATTCAACATACTACAGTAGCTCAAGACTATGACTTGGTGAAGCTCACGCTCTTGCCTGATGAGACCTTGTTCCTGATAATAAAGAAAACACATCCTCTGTGTTCTCCACTTACAGACAGATGATGTTTGTGATAAAACCAAACAGGTTTTTTAACATGGGCCATAGACACACATAAGGAGCAGCTTGGGTGCTGGTATTAAACAGAGCTTTCATTCACAGAAGTCAGGCAGAGGCACAATCATAAAGTGCCTCAGTCTGCACAGAGTTGAAGTATTGTTGATCTGCCCTGATTTCCTATGAGGTAGAGAGAACACACTACCCGCTCTATACCAATAATTTCTGACCCGGCCTCACTCCCGTGATGTCCAGGCAGTCAGGAGCTACCTGACTGCCTCACTACTATGGAAAATGACATGTACAAGTATTTACTCCACTGTAAATAGCCGTAGCTGCCTGATAAAGCCATGGGGTGCTAGCAGTGAAGCAAAATGTACAGTAAAGGTACGCGAGGTGAGCTGAAACAAGGAGGCTGACGGTTCAACTGAAGTTAGTGGGTAGGTTAATAATCTTGATCAAAAAGATTAGCAGTAAACATGCAGTTACGTATGAAGTAATGCATACATGATATCAGCATTATCATTATAGTGAAATAGTGGCATGACAATATCGGAACATAAACAGGAAACCCAATACCACTTATAGAATATTTCCGCCGAACTTGCTTTTCCTTTACCTTTGGATCCTTCTCGTAATAATATTGCTGAGTGCGGATCCATCGGCCAACGAGATGGTCCCTCACTGTGTGGGCCAAGGCGAAGTAGTAGTCCCGCGGAGTGGCTACATTTCGGTCTTTGACTAGAGTGAAATGAAGATGCCTGTTGAAGCTTTTCTTAATTTCTGCGACATCGCCCAGTCCTGCAATGCCCCGCACGCTGATCTGCTTTCTCTTCTCATGATCACTCAATGGCGTAGCCATGGCTTCTAATGAAGGGGATTCCTAACCTCAGTGTTTAGGTTTGATTCAATTGAGATGCCCGCCTGACAAACACAGGTGACTGGAGGTGGCACAGAAGAACCAGCCGTACACAATATGAAGGAACTCAGGAGACACGCCCCTTGACAGAGAGAGGGGAGGGCGTTCGCACTTGTCTCTTATTGGCCCAACAAAAATACGTCTTGATAAATTAATTAAGGGGGGGCTATGTCCGACAGTTGAAATTGAGACCTATTTAGTAGGCGTTTTCAGAATGCGGGACATTCCAGAATTGGAAGATATTTTCTGTCCCACGCGTTAAATTTCAGATAATCCATGTAGAAAAAACTAAAACATGCACTTGTTGTGTAAATTATACTTGTCCCGAGTCAAAATGTAAATAAAGTTGTAGAACAAGTGATTCAAACATTTTTTTTCTCTTGTCCCACCTTCTTTGTTGATGACTAACTTGCATGTCAAATATAACATTTATAAATAATAATAAGTAATGTGTATGTATAATTTAGCACAATCTACATGTTTTAAATGTATTCCCGTATTTTCCAAAATATTAATTGCCTTTTATTTTTCTTTTATTGCCACCAGGTATCTTAAGCATGTTAAGGTTGCATCAACTACCTGGATGGGATTATTAATGGGATTGTGAACTCAAAATGAACTCAACTGTGTTTAAATCATGTTCAGATCATTTTCAATACGTTAATAGACATTTTTAAAATTTTAAATTGATTTCTACATAGTTCTTGTACACCATTGAGCGCTGCTGAAAAGCAGACACGCTACCGTGCCAGGCGTGATGCTGATGACCAGAGGAGACAGCAGTACGTTGAAAAAGAGAAGTGTAGGAAAGACGTAGAAACAGGGAAGAAGAAAAGGCAAAAAGACCGCTGTGTGAGAGTGCAGCGTGCCCAGCGAAAAAAGTGGAAAAGAGGCTCATAATGCCAGGAAATGTCAGGAAAAAGGTACTTGAAGGATTAAACACCCCTCCAGTCAGCCCAGAAATTCCAGTCAGGTCAGAGTCTCCAGTCAGCTCTCAACCTGGGACTTCATGGTCAGGACATAAGTTTAGATTATTGAGGAATACAAGTAGATCATAAGGATATATTTAAGTGAAGAAAAGTAAAGGAACTGTATCTGTACAATGAACAGTGAAATAGGCATCACTTTTACTTGATAGGTATAATCTAGAAAGTCACTATAATAAAGAAAGTCATTTCTGTTAATTACTTTGTTTGTTTGGTGCAAAACTACAATTGGGAAAAGGTCCATGCATGTATGTCTATCATACTCACTGTTCTGCACACTTCGCCCCTGCTGGGTTGTGCATCCAACATTGCCAGATCGTGAAACATGCATGTGCAAACAAAATGAAAATCTAGGCTTTATTGCCAAAATGCTTCACCAGATGCACATCATCGACACATCCAATTTGGAGAGCCTGACACAAGCCATCACATGGTAGCAATGTACAGTGCCTATAGAAAGTCATCATACCCCTTTGAAATAGTTACTATATTTGTCGTACAGCCTGAAACCAAAACCCATTAAAAAAAAACTTTTTCCAGCTTTATGTACAAATTTAGCCATACAACATCAAACTAATGGAAAAAAAGGCAACAGTTCTGAAAATTTATAAAAAATTAAAAACAAGAATAACAAGGTTGGAAAAGTCATCAGTCCCCTGATTTAATACTTTGTAGAGCCACCTTTTGCTGCAATTACAGCCATCAATCTGTTTGGATATGTCTCTACTAGCTTTGCACACCTAGATTGGAGAATATTTGCCCATTCTTCCTTGCAGAATTGCTTGAGTTCAGTCAAATTCTGTGGTGAGCGGCGATGGACTGCTCTCTTCCAGTCCATCCACAGATTTTCTATCGGATTTAAGTCAGGGCTCTGACTTGGCCACTCAAGGACATTCACCTTTCTATCCTTAAGCCACTGTGTTGTTCTTTTGGCGGTATGTTTAGGATTGTTGTCGTGTTGGAAGGTGAATGACCTGCCCATCTTCAGCTGTCTAGCAGAGGGACGCAGGTTGTCCTCAAGAATTTGGGTGTACTTGGCAGCATCCATTTTCCCTTCAATCCTGACCAATTGCCCAGTCCCCGCTGAAGAGACACATCCCCACAACATAATGTTGCCACCACCATGCTTTACAGTAGGTATGGTGTGTTTTGGGTGGTGTGCTGTGTTTGGTTTTCGCCAAACATAGAGCTTGGAGTTCAGTCCAAAAAGTTCAATCTTAGTTCCGTCTGACCATAAAACCTTTTTCCACATGGCAACAGAATCTTCCAGGTGTGTTTTTGCATAGCACAAACGAGACTGACTGTGGCACTTTTTCAGAAAAGGCTTATTTCTTGCTACCCTGCCATACAGGCCAGCTTTGTGTAAAGCTTGTGAGATTGTTGTCACATGCACAGACAGACCAGTCCCAGCCATAAAGACTTGTAAGTCCTTCAAAGTTGCCTTTGGCCTCTTGGTAGCTTCTCTGAACAATGTCCTCCTGGCTCAATCATCCAGTTTGGACGGACGGCCTGATCTAGGCAAGGTGTTGGTGGTGCCATACGCCTTCCACTTCTTAATGATGCTCTGAACGGTACTCAAAGGGATAGCTAAAGCCTTAGAAATCTTTTTGTAGCCTTCACCTAACTTGTGCCTTCCTACAACTTTATCCCGGAGGCCTTTTGAAAGTACTTTTCCAACCATGGTGAATTCTTTGCAGAACCATGCACTTCTAGTAGTGGAGTCCTCAAGAAACAGCTGGTTTTATTCTGAAGTAATCAAAACCACTACAATTGATGTCAGGTGGGGGGCAATTAGCCTGGTGTTTGATCTGGAAGTTGATTGGTTGCACCTGAGCAAGTTTATAATGGTATACTCTAAGGGGCTGATCACTTAACCAAACCAGGTATTTCACGAGTTAATTTTTAATAATTGTCCAGAATTTTTTTAATTGTTATTTTCACTTTGATGATGAGGGTTATAATGTGTACATACAGCTCAAAAAAGTTAGATTTGATTTATTTTAATTTCCAGGGTGTAATATGACAAAAAGGTAAAGTTTTCATAGGGTATGATGACTTTCTATAGGCACTGTATGTATGGGGAATGTGAGGAAAGCAGCAAGAATACCTATACACTCACTAGCCACTACAGAGCCATCGATCGTGTCTCCAGTGTCTTCAGTGGGCCACTGTGAGCACAAAATATTAACAAAGAGCACAAAATGATCCTGGAGCAGCCTCAAAGATCACTTTTAAAAAATAATTTGAATGCTCTCAAGATGAGCTGGTGGAAACGTTTGCCATTTTGCCCAGAAGTTCAGGCGCCATCTCTATGACATCAGGCAGCAATATGCTTTCTCACGGGCCCTGAAGCTGAACCTGTCTGCAAATGAATGTGCACTCCATATTGACTTCTCAGAGAACTACGGATGCAAGTACAGCGCTAAAGTACAAGCTGTCCATTTTGGTGCATCACACCAACAGGCCACTTTGCACACTGGGGTTGACTAGGCATCTGCTCCTACCTCCTTCTGCACTGTATCAGCATCCAGACAGAAGGGACCACCTGCCATATGGCAGCGCCTGGAGCCCATCCTGAGGGAAATCCGAGAGAGATGCCCGGATGTGACAACCATCCATTTTTTTTAGCAACGGCCCCTGCACACATTACAAGCAGCGTAATTTTTTACCTCTTTTGTACTAACATTTTCAAGAAGGGGTTTACAAGAGGAACCTGGAACTACTTCGAAGCCAGCCATGGCAAAGGTGCTCCAGATGGTGTTGGTGGCACATTGAAAAGGAGGGCCGACAGCCTTGTCAGCCAAGGAATTGATATCCCCACGGCATTGTCCCTGTACCAAGCTCTGAGTGAGGAACAATTTAAAGGTGAAATTGTTTTACATTCAGGAGCAAGCTGTGGAGGATGCAGTGAAAGAAATGCCAACTGACCTTCCAGCTGTACCGTCCACAATGAGGCTCCACCAGGTGGTCACTCTTTCACCTGAGACAACTCTCTACCGCGACGTCAGCTGCATGTGTTCTGCAACAGGGAATCTGGAGTGTGATTGCCAAAAAACCAAGTGCTTCAGCTTTAATCCCAGAGATGACCACACAGAAGACCCCATACACAGCACACCAGAAGAAGTGCAGTGGCACAGTTCAGAGGTTGTGGGGAAATTTCCAGGTGTTTCCTGGTGTACAACCACACCATCTACCCAGGGATCATCCAAGAAGTGAATGAGACCCACTGCCAGGTGAAATGGGATACTCCGGCCAGCCACGAAAATTAAATCTGAATCAGCTTTCTAAAATATTGATCAGTTCATGACTATTTTTGATATGCTCATTCATTTTAATGCCAGGTTGTCGGCCTACTGTAATATGACTATTTTTTATGTTTATCCATTGAATATTTGATCAGATCCAGTTTGTGGTCTTGTTGACATGTTTATTTTTTATCATTCCTACTCATCCTGTTGATCCTTCATCGAAAAGATATATAAAATATTATTAAACAACATTCCTGTGGTCCTGAGTATTTATTTGTCACATTTATGTCATGATCTACAATCAAAAGTATGTATCCATTCAACCCTGTTACTTTGCGCAACCCTGTTACCATATCATTTTTATTAAAATAATCTTAAATGATTTTCTCAGCTCACAAGGGTTTAGCCTATTGTCCTTTTAATAGTTTGAATGATTATGTGCATAATGTATTTGAGCAAATATTTGAAAATAAATACTGAAATTAGTAAAAAAATAAAATAAAAAAAAAGTATGACTATTGAAAAGTTGGGCAAGATAGATTTCAAAAGTTGCTTAAATTAAGTCTTATCTGAAATTAAATGAGTATTCAATGTAATTTTGTGACTTTCTTTACTTAATGGTAAATGATTTATTAAACAATATTTTAAAATATACCTGAGTATTTGTAACAGGGTTGCACCAAGCATTCGCATACAACAAATAAAACATCTCATAAAAAGTGTACCTTTGATGCCTGAGCTGGACGAATCAAATTATTTGTTGGTTTATTACATGTTTTTCTTAAATACATAACAGAAAATGATCAAATAAAGGGTACATTTTTCAAAAGTGTTGATGCCTAAATTGTCCTCCAATTCTAGAATGACCCGTGCAAGATTATAACGTGTTACAGTATGCAAAATTTACGAACATTGAGTATACTCAAAATGCCATGTTGGCATACTGGACTCGCCTTTTCATGTAATATGAATTCACTGCACACTATTCAGGAAGTCTTTTCCGATTTTATTCCCACAATTCAATAGGTACTCACGTTAAAACACAGAAATCTGAAGCCAAGCCCCTCTACTGGGGTACAGAAGTCAAGTTTCCCCATTGACTCTCTCTACAAATAGCTTACCGTTGGTCACTTTCGACATTCGCTGTTGTTGTTATTTTTATGTTTCAATAAACTTTTTCATGAGTTTGGGGTGTCATTATCAAAATAGTTATCACCATCAATCATCTGCATCATAGTTAACAGACAATTGTATCCCACTGGAAACCCCACTTCCGTACGCCAGTAGAGAGCTGTGAAACGGGCATGTAGCAACATTTGACAAATTACAGTTAACAACATGGTTGAGCTACAGGTGAATGAGGTGTAGTATGTTGACATGTGTCACTTACTGAATACATTTCACTAAACAATAGGCTCTAAATAGCATGTAGTATGATTACTATGCACTATATACTTTTAAGTAATTGGTAGGCATGATCCTTGTATGAAATTTTGAACGCTAATTTGTCACTTTATTTTGTCATTTTCCTAAAATGTGACTGTTGAAATGATTAATTACTGCCTATGCTGCCTTGTAGTGGTAATTAACGCTTGAATTTTAAGTTGATGATAAGAATTGATCAAGCAATCAAAAGCACAAGTCAACTCAGTAGACCAGGCAGGCGCAGGTGATCTCCTAGTGCCTAGGGCCCACAGCCTAATTTGGTTTAGTGGCACCCCCTAAATAGTCAGAAATATATGCCCAGAAAAGAGACACTGATTTTGACAGTGAATGGTAAAAATGTCTCATCTTTCTGTACAATTTCAACATATTTAATTCTTAACAATCACACATGGATGTATAATGTATGTTTGTAGTTTGTTAACGTTCATTATGAATTGCAAACGAAATCTCATTGGTTGAAGAGTTCTCCCCACTTCAAAAGAGCTTGAATGCATGTGTCGGAGTCAGCTGGACATGGGGGGAGGGACCCATTTTGCTGGGGCGTCCGGGAGTTGCCGAGTGACTTTTGTGAAAAGGACACAGACAAATCAGTAATCTTAATTTACAATTGAAGGCCTTGCAGAGGGGAACTTACTCTGGTACAGTCCAACCAGTCTTAGGGCCATTGATACTGTACTGAATACCAGTGTGACTGCATTGTCTTACCACAGGCGTCGCCATTCTACACGTGCCGCCAGAACTATCTTGCAACAGATCAGTGTTGAGTCTGTGGACAGTCGTTGAGTCGTTCTATCTATCGTCAATGGTGTGAATGTAGATATATTCAATGAAACAATAATTTAAGTCCTCTTTCCCTGCTACTGTACAAAACATTATTCACCATCAGGTTTTCACACAGCCAGAACTACCCAATGTTAGCTAGCTAACTTAGCAAGAGATAAACCCTGACACCAAGGATGTAGGAGTCAGCTTTTAAATGCTTTTATCTAGTGACTATTGAGAAAAGGATACAGACACATCTTACAATTATAACTAACTTATAATTGAAGGAAATTACAGACTAAGGGGAAAAGGACACAGACAAATCAGTAATCTTAATTTACAATTGAAGGCCTTGCAGAGGGGCACTCACTCTGGTACAGTCCAACCGGTCCTAGGGCCATTCATACTGTACTGAATAATAGTGTGACTGTATTGTTGTTCATTCGAGCACAACCCGCGTCACCTGAGCTACCCGTCTTCCGAGTTATCAAACAGGTCAGTGTGGACGGAGTCTATCGTAAGACAATGGGGTGACTGCATGTGGATATGTTTCAAATTAAACAACCATTTTTAAAGGAGCAGGGCGTAAGTTTGGATATCTGCCACCTCTGGCCACTGCAGTGAAATTGTTTGAATTTCCAAACAACATCTTCCCTAATAATAATATAACCCCTGGACTTGCATGGGCATTAGCTGTGGTGTTTTTGGATGCTCGTACGATTCGAAGAGTCAGCAAGAGTCCACTCCACTAGAACACCTCTGGCAGTAACAACATGTTTATATGCAAACAAGTGTCAGGTAGGACACTCCATTTTAGAAAGCGCTTTTCGGGACCAAAACAGCGTTAGGAAATTAAATATTTCTTTCAATGAATCTCATTCCATGATCACTACCAATTAAACATTGTCATAACAACCATTATGAAGTTTTTAGAAAGCGTGAATGTTACATACTGGATCTTTAAGTACTCTTTTTCTGCTACTGTACAAAACATTACTCACTATCAGTATTTCACACGACCAGAACATGTTGCTACTGCCAGGGGTGTTCTAGTGGACTCACAGATTTTTTTATCACACATCGTTAACTAGCTAACTTAGCAAGTGCTAGAGATAAACCCTGACATTGCAGCTACAGTAAGTACTAGCCAGGAGAAACTCAACATCTTCCTAGCATCTCAAAGTTGACTCACATTTATCCAGTTTGTGTTGTTATATTTACGTTTGTTGTCTACAATTACTTTTGCTGACTTATTTTTCTAAATAAAAGTCCTGTAGCAAAATAATCCTATTATTATTATTGAGGGGAAATGTTGTAGGCACAGTTGACCCTGTCTAGTTCCAGACCATTGAGGACATTTCTAAATTGGTCTCACTAGTATGGACTAAGGCTGTCTAACAATGTAAGTGTCATGTAAAAACACTTCAGTACATCTTCTGTGGCTTGCTTATCCATGTATGGCCATATGAGAACAACAAATGCTAATAATGCTAATAATGTTAATAGGTGTTGAATAAGTATAAACTTTTAATTTACTTTGCTCCTGCCAATAATTATTTTTAAGTAACTCCACTTAAAAGCTATTAACATCCTGAATACACTATATAGTCTTTAAAACCCTAAATAAGTCTTTAAAACAAATAAATAATAATAAAAATGTAAACTGACAGCCAATCAATCTTTTAAGCTCAATTTTATATTCAAAAATACCAAATATGTAATTGGTCATGCTCCATTGAACTACATCAGTACCTTGTGCTTGATTAGTTAATACATACAACTTTCCTTCAAAAGTACAAAAACAATCTATGTAAATGATAAAAGTCAGACACCCAAGGTGACTGGTCAATAAAAACTCACATTCTGCTAAACTTTGCATTCAATAAGTACAATCACTGAGGACATTTTCCCAGAGCATACTTTGCAGTACAGATTCATTCATGGCACATCATGGTAGTGTTGAGAGGAAAGACTTCGCTTGTGAGGTTGGCAGCTCACTGACGGTGGAGGGACTCGATGTAGTGTAACGTGGCACCAAGAGCCCAGCTAGTCTCCACTTCGTTAATCGTCCTTGCAAGCTGCAAGCAGACACACATCATTTGTCACATTTGGCAGGACCGAAATAAAACACACAACCTCAGTGCATCACATGCCTACATCACTCACAGTAGATTAACAGAGACGAACATTTGTTCCCATTTTGCTCTCACCTTAAATACTTTATCTTTGGGAAAGCCAAGCTCCTGCAGCAAGACAGAGATGTAGGTAAGATCCAGACAAAGGAAAGGGTTCTCTGATGGACTAACCGCCATCCCATTGCACACTAGGAGAGAGGAAGACTTCCTGAATTCCATCCATTACATTTTTGTATGTGTGATTGGACTGTAATAAGGCAATTTTTGTTACTAATTTAGGCTCAAATGCTGCTAAATAAATTCAATTTGAGTGAGTAGTGAAACACATACACACATCCACAGCATGAGGGCGCTGTCTCACCTCTCCTGGCAGCATCCATGTAATCGCTGACTTTTATCAATCCCCCTGTTTTCTCATCTAAGTGAGAGAGAGGAGATTAAAAATGACACAATTAAACTCCCCAGTAAGATGTCATTATATTTAACTGTATTGCACCAACTGTTCATTGTCATGAACAGTTACTAATAACAACAACAACAATAATCATCATGAACATACAATCAAACTACTCAATAATCTCACAGGTATGGTTCCTACCAATTGCACCCAGATCCACTGCTCTGTCATAGTAATACGAGAAGGCATAGAAGTCCATATCCTTGGCTTCCCCTGCTTTCTTCACTTTCTTGTAGAGGATCTTTTCCACTTTCTTAAGGCAGGACTCATATATAGGCTCTCCTAAAACAGAACCAAAGCAGCCAAGTCTCCAAAACGTACAACCAGAGTTGGTGCATAACATGGATATTACCAATGCCACACTGTGTACTGAATCTCCCATACACTGTAGTGTCTGATCATTACATGGAATGGGCAGACAAATATTCAGACACTACTAGAAGTTTTTTTTTTTTTTTTTTTTTTTTTACATACCTGCCTTCTGTCCTTTCACAGTGTACAGCACTTCCGCATGTTCCCATGAGCCACTGTAGTCTGGGGCCAGGCAGGGGCTCATCAGCTCTGTGGTGCCCTCTACTGTTAAACAGAAATGTTTCATTTTGACCTAACCACATAGCTTATGCTTCGGTACAAAGGCAGGGTGTATGAAAGCCATTACTCACAATGCTGAGGTAGTTTTTTTTTTTAACATATTTAGGTTCTGAGACAATGTTTAGTAGAATATGAATGAACACCAATTTTTTTACTGATTGGTGTGAATGGATGTTAATGTTTGTGTCAGAATAATCAGTGCTACTTTTAGTCCCTGGTCACAAGTAGTTTCTTTGTTTAGAAATGTTCAAGTTCAAATACATTTTGGTCCATATTCAAAAGATCAGATTTGGATAATTTTTGGTATACAGCTTGTCCAGGTGTCTACAATACTCCATCAGAATAAGCATTGTCAAAACTCATCGGGTCCTTAAAAGACTAAAAACAGTTCAGTAAGGAAGCAGCTGTGCTTTGGTTAAACTGGAAAATGTCTTCAGATTTCCACATACGTTAGCACAGAGAACAATTCAAATGTACTTCTCTGGATTTATATGGGTTAAGGAAAAATAGGAGCATTGTAGAAACACACAAGATGCCAGTACTACAGTGCTACCCAATGGTCAACAACCTGCAATAACAGAAACCTGCTATGAGATGGCAAAGCTTCTACTGCTGCATTCTAGGCTTTAAGACTGACATCTGGTGGCAAACTGAAGTAGTCCTGAGAATAAGCAAGCCAAAATGTGTTGAGAATATTATTGGAAAATTTAGAATAAATACACCGTACAACAAATGAATGTATTAACAAAGAAATCTGATTAGAATTGAAGTGTATAAAATGCAAATCCCCCGTGGAGAACTGCATCCGGGGCAACGGACTGATGGCAGTTCTTAAAGCCAGGCATCAACTAAATCACAGCAACAGCTGGCATGCAAGGAATTAATCTTGGCCCATGTTATTAAAAGATTAGATAATGGCTTATTTATCAGGGCAGGGAGGGTCTTTAAAAGGCAAAGATGAAAGCAAATTGAAAAACCACATACAAGGCTGTCCCTCGATGCCTCCCAAGACTGCTAGTCTTGCTGACATCAAGCCTAGACCAAGGTAGCTGTGCAAGAGAAACAGAATCAGTATGTGACACACAGACAAGGAAATAAGGGAGATTAAAAGAGGGTGGGATTCATTGAGCGTACAAGGTGATACAGTCTGAATAAGTGATTGTGTGTGTGCAACATGCAACCAAACCTAGCAGGATCATACAACCTAACCTCAGGGCAGAATGCTGCTCTTCTGTTGCATCCTTCTGAACAAGGGTTGCAAGTGCTGCATTTCAGGAAAGTGGGTTGGGCCCCCTACAGTGATTGCTGATAAACTGAATGTCTCCAAAGCTGTTTTAGTGCAACATATGCAAGTGTGTACTTGCACATATACTGCCATATGTGGGTTAGGGTTTAATACATACTCCATCCCTCATCTCAAAACTCCATGGAAAAAGATAGATCATGGACCAGGGGGTTGGCCCCCCACAACTACATCATGTATGTACACAACGTGCATTGTACCTGTGTGAGTAGAGTGTGTGGGTACTTTTGAACATCTGAAATGATGTAATGTAGTCAATTGGTGAGGTCTGGATAGTTTTCTGAAGGTAGACAAAGAATGAAAAGAAAACATAAATTATTGTTTGGCTTTATACATTATAGAAACAAAACAGCAGTCTTACACCAAATGTCAGAGCCTTGACATTAATCACTCCAATTCCTTGGTGACAAGTTAGGTCTTATGCAATAGATGCCATCCCACTGTGATGTTTGACATCAAGCTGTCAAAAAGTTCCCGCCGCAATCTGCAAACCAATTTCACCCCTAAGGCGTCAACGGCTTGCTAGGAGAGTTTAAACTCTTTGAAAAGCAGTGTAATGACATGGTAAATTGGTCCTTAATCCCTCATGTACAAGGCCTGACCTAGTTAACGAACAAGAAACTCCTACCTCCCCTCCCCTCCCTTGCAAACTAATGTCCAACAACGTTTATTTACCAGCCCTTACGGATTAGCGTGGCATTTGCGGATTAAGCCCTAAGATGGGAGGCCATCCCGGTAGTTTGTGTTGCCTTGGGGAAGAGATCTGGCTTCATTATGTGTGTGGGGGGGTTGAGGAGGGGGGACTGTGGGCATGCGTGAGCCATCCATCAGAGCCTCCGCCTTACCTCATCCTGGGGGGAGAAGGTGATCTGGGTGGACCCCCCTCCCAAATCCAGCATACCCACGGTAGGTATCTCAGAACCATGGAGACCCCCTGCCGAGAGAGAGAGAAGGGAAAGGGTAGTGGTCAACCAGGAGGAACTAGAATGCAGCGCTAATCCAATAACAGGTAATCAAAATGTATTGGGGGGGCAGTGTGGTCAACAAGGAGGAACTAGGATGCGGTGCTAATCCAATAACAGGTAATCAAAATTTCTTGTACAGATTAATCTATTTTGTTGGTGTTCTGTTTGTTAAGCCTGTTTGCAGCATTAAGCTTGGGGCCAGGCCCCTGGGTGAGGGTGGTAGGGTTAAATACAGGATGCCTCGCCCTTTGGTTCAACTCAAAGTCATACCAGGCAAATACTGACCCATCTCCCGGGCCTCACCACACCACACCTTCTGGTCTGCTGACCTCCGCCTCAGATATTGAATCAGAATTTAATCTTTCTATCAAGATTGGCAATTACTGAGCATTTCTTGAACTGCTACTACTCTAGCGTTTACTCCTTACAGTATGAAATCTCCACCCATGTTTTGTACTGTATGTCATTAGTAACAGGTGGCAGGAAAGTGGCAGGAAATCGAGTTGGAAAGCAACTCACCTATGAGGATGTTGACAGTGATCCAAGCAGAGATTCCTGTGTAAAGAGAAAAAGATGGTGATTTAGGCATACGGCATCCTTCTTAATCTCCCCCGCTAGTTGTATCCCTGAGAACTGTTTGTTGAAGTAGGCTAGTTAAAGTAGTAAAAGAGTAGAGTTGTCGTGGATCATCCATCACTTGTAAGGATTAGAGGGTCAACGTATTCAGGTCAGGTCAAATGATATAAACATTTGTATCTATCATGCCATAATGTTGTGCATTCTGTGAGTATGACTCCATTGCATGCATTAGTGGCTTTAATAGCACTGTATTAGAAATTACCCTTCAATATAAGTAGGAGGGGATGGTCCATGGACTCAGGACTATACCATACGAGCTTTAGGATAAAACTCTTATGGTCGGATGCCAAGAAGCAATTGACATTTACAAACAAACAAACAACTTTGAAAAGAGAGCTGTCATGACCAAACACTGTCACTTAGCTACAATACACTTTTTCAAAAAATAATTCTCCCCAAATACCACTTAGATTTTTGCATTAACAATAAGTCAGTTTCATTCAGGGAAGCCAGAGTAATCTCTGCTAGGATAAGCATCCGGGGAAAGAGCAGCAAAAATCGAACCGATAATAAGACAGTGAAATCCAGTTATGGATCAAGTGGGTGGTCACAATTAGTTCAGCAATGATTCCAGAAGAATTTTTCCATTAAGCACAAAGATATGAACTTTAAAGTTCTTTCAGTAATCATAAAAGGAATTTTCCAAGGGTCAAGTCCACCATAACAAGCTGATAGACTTGGGGAAGAAGACAACATTTTATGCCCCAGAAATGAATGGCAGATAATCTGTTTCCAGAGATTAAATGGGACATTATCCTACATGCCCATAATTGCTTGTATGAACTACTTTAAAAGGATTGGATCAAAATCTTTTATGTATTGTTTTTTTTTGCCTATATCAAACATGCCTTTAAAACATAAAGTACCAATGCATATATTTTGTCTATATTTCTATCCAACAATCATATTTAAGCATCAACGTCCACTGTAATGGCAGATAGCTGAAGGGTCAGAGCTGGGCCAGAAGCCCTAGTGCCCAACAGCTGGATGTTGGTGAAACAACCTGGTAATGGGCCAGAGATGGCTTCTACCATCTGGCCCCACTGGACCAAGATGGCATAGTGCAGCTGTGTGGTTCCTATAGGCCACAGAGGGCTCCAGACAAACTCCATTATTAATGATTGTACTAATTCAGCACTCAGGTCAAAGTTATGCAGTTATTAGTGATGGAGCTTAGATTTACACGTTTGACTTTTTTTTCTGTAATCCTCTAAATCTGGCTGTGTGCATTGGGGAAATCAAAATCTGGTCAAACTGTGTGACCTCTCTAGCTCTTTGGGACCCTATAGAACACACTAGAACAGAAATCCTCCTCAGTGCTCCCCAAGGATGTGTTCCTGTGATAACTGTTGTTCTCCAAGATATGCTGCTCCCTAAAAACATGAAGGATTGGCATCTCATCTCATAAAACAAATGAATAAAAGAAACTATCATGGGGCAAATATTTCAACATAAAAACAATCATACAGGGGTCAAAGTACGCAGTCTAGCACAGCCAAGTCTCATTCTCCGAACACACGAGAGGTAGCCTGGGCCCTGTATTTTTGTAAACTTTTAATCTATTTTTTTCTAACCAGGATCAGATCTATCTAGCAAATGTTTAGTCGTATAGGGGAAATCAGCCAGCTTGATCTGATCCTGGATAGCAAAACATTTGATCCAGATTAAAAGTTTTGAAATACTGGGCCCTGGAGATTGAGGTAAACATGGACATTAAAGGCCTCACCGCTATATGTTGTGGGAGGGAAACAAGCAGGTTTGAAACCATCAGGGCTGGCCTTTTGGGCAAGGTGTGTGAGGTGGCAGGTAGCCTAGAGGTCAGAGAGGCCGACCAGCAGTGTGTGTTGTCTCGGGGTGTGTGCAAAATTACTACATTCAAACAATTGATTTGAATGGATTGCATGGCTAATAAAACATTGTTTGTTTGTTTGTCTGAGTTGAAGAATTTCAAACCAGAACAAAACAATGTTTCCCTTTGGTAGCTACATTACTGTTTGCACAGGCATTCACTCCCCCGTACCCTCTGAGAGACTTCTCCAGCACCTCTCGGTTACAAAAGTAGCCAACTAACTAAGATAGCTATTACCAATGGAAGCAAAATGACAGTGACTGTTGGCCATCATACATTCTTTCTCATAGCTTGCCTAATAACAAAAAAAGTCTTAAATATTATATAATAATATATTTTATATATAGATAGATAGATAGATAGATAATATAATAATATATGCCATTTAGCTGACGCTTTTATCCAAAGCAACTTACATTGTAAGATTACATCTTCAGTATACAGTGGGGGAAATAATTATTTGATCCCCTGCTGATTTTGTTAGTTTGCCCGATTACAAAGAAATTAGCGGTCTATAATTTTTATGGTACTTTTATTTTAACAAATAGAGACAGAATATCAACAAAGAAGTCCAGAAAAAAACACATTATATAAAGTTATAAATTCATTTGCATTTGATTGAAGGAAATAAGTATTTGATCCCCTACAAACCAGCAAGAATTCTGGCTCATACAGACCGGTTATATGCCCATGATACTCCTAATCTCTGCTTGTTATGGGTATAAAAGACACCCGTCAATAGAATCAATCTCTTCCATTCCAACCTCTCCACCACCATGGGCAAGACCAAAGAACATTCAAAGGACATCAGGGTAAGAGTTGTAGACCTGCACAAGGCTGGAATGGGCTACAAGACCATCAGCAAGAAGCTTGGTGAGAAGGAGACAACTGTTGGTGCAATTATTAGAAAATGGAAGAAATACAAAATAACCATCAATCGCCCTCGGCCTGGAGCTCCATGCAAGATCTCGCCTCGTGGGGTAAGGATGATCATGAGAAGGGTGAGGGATCAGCCCAGAACTACACGGGAGGAGCTTGGTAATGATCTCAAGGCAGCTGGGACCACAGTCACCAAGAAAACCATTGGTAACACACTACACCATAACGGATTGAAATCCTGCAGTGCCCGCAAGGTCCCCCTGCTCAAGAAGGCACATGTACAGGCCCATCTGAAGTTTGCCAATGAACACTTAAATGATTCAGAGAAGGCTTGGGAGAAGGTGATGTGGTCAGATGAGACCAAAATTGAACTCTTTGGCATAAATTCGACTCTTCGTGTTTGGAGGGAGAGAAATGCTGAATGCTACAATCCCAAGAACACCACCCCCACTGTCAAACATGGAGGTGGAAACATTATGCTTTGGGGTTGTTTCTCTGCTAAGGGTACAGGACGACTTCACTGCATTGAGGGGCCAATGGACAGGGCCATGTACCGTAAGATCTTGGACGAGAACCTCCTTCCCTCAGCCAGAGCACTGAGGATGGGTCGTGGATGGGTCTTCCAGCATGACAATGACCCAAAACATACGGCCAAGGCAACAAAGGAGTGGCTCAAGAAGAAGCACACTAAGGTCATGGAGTGGCCTAGCTAGTCTCCAGACCTTAATCCTATAGAAAATTTGTGGAGGGAGCTGATGCTTCAAGTTGCCAAGCAAAAGCCTTGAAACCTTCAGGATTTGGAGAGGATCTGTAAAGAGGAGTGGACCAAAATCCCTCCTGAGATGTGTGCAAACCTGGTGACCAACTACAAGAAACGTCTGACTTCTGTGCTTGCCAACAAGGGTTTCTCCACCAAGTACTAAGTCATGTTTTGCTTGGGGATCAAATACTTATTTCCTTCGATCAATTGCAAATTAATTTATAACTTTATATAATATGTTTTTCTGGACTTTTTTTGTTGATATTCTGTGTCTATTTGTTAAAATAAAAGTACCATAAAAATTATAGACCGCTCATTTCTTTGTAATCGGGCAAACTAACAAAATCAGCAGGGGATCAAATAATTATTTCCCCCACTGTATATGGTCCCAGCAGGAATCAAACCCCAAAGCGTTGTTAGCGCCAACTGAGCCACCAAATACCACAAAGTAGTGCTGTAGCTAACTACAGTAGCTAACTACAGTAGCTAGCAACATCTCCGATAGTGGTACTGCAGCTAAATTTGAAACTTGGCTAACAATGTCTCACACACATCTCTCTCTCTCTGCTCACTCACACACACACACACACACACACACACACACACACACACACACACACACACACACTCTGTAGACCTTCTCATGAACAACTCTCTGTAGTCTCATACCCACACACAATTTGTCTTGCAGAAACAAAACACCATTGAACATTGTAATAGCTAGCTAGCTTAATAAATTAGCCAACCACACACCTCTCCAGTGCAGATTCATCTAGCCAGCAAATTTTGAGTGCGGGCAGCAGGTAGTGATGGGCAATGCAATGGCAACATCCCTCGTGATGATGAATTTCCATCTGCCAATAACATCCGGTTTCTAGATTCTAGCTAGGTTTACTTTTTCTAGGTTGTGAAACATGTGAAAAATTGCCAGCCCTCATTTTCATTTCAACCTGCTTGTTTGTTTTCCACTCACAGTACAAAAGACACATGTTACTGAATGCTGAAAAGAAAACAAACAGGTGTCTCTGGTCAGACTAGGGGCATGGAACAGCTTTGTTAACTATGTATTTGTTTATTCAGATCCCCATTAGCTGTAGCATCAGCAACAGCTACTCTTCCAATGGGTGTTCTAATGAAAGATCTGCTTAAGTGACAGTATTGTACATACATGCCTTCTATGTGCAATTTCAACATCACTCATGAAGCATAGTCAGTGGAAATGTGCAGGATCTTAATATGTATCTAGTGTGGGTGGGGCAGACATACCTTCATCAGTGCCGTCCATTATGGAAACACTATCCCCTTTAGACAGAAATGGTGATTCCCCAAATACCTCCCTCACCTAGGCAGAAAGGGTCAGGTCAGGTTTGATAGCCATTTTCCACTTATGCTTTATACAGCATAAATGAAATGTTTATCTCTATAATATGATCAGCATTAAACATACGTTGCATTACCATCATCCACCCCTATCATCTAGTTACCTCATCAACAGGGATGACAGACTGTAGATGGAATGAAGGGAGCCACACCTCCCATTATTGTTACAATGGGTGGAGGAGGTGGCTCACAGCATCCCTCTCTAAAGCTAACAGAATAACCGGTAATCAAACAACAAGTTTGAAATGGGTTCATTATGTAATTAATTTATGACATTAACTGCTTTCAGGTGATGGCATTACTGTCTTCATGTTTTATATTTGGTATATGTTATATCAGGTAATTTCATGGCTTACAAAACAAATTTGTTTGTTACAGCTTTTTTTAAGTAATCTGATAAAATATGACTGCTTAAGCCCACTCCTCTTATTTCACTAACAAGACAAAGGAGTTAGCAAAACCACAAACAAGATCTGTGACCAGGCTACAATTAGACGTTACACATGAATACTAACTCCAGTAATAGTGTCATTCTGCTGTCAGGGTGAGGCAATGGGAATATACAGTACTGTAGCGTTCGTCATCTGTGAGGAGTGAGTGCATATACAGTACTGTAGCGTTCGTCATCTGTGAGGAGTGAGTGAATATACAGTACTGTAGCGTTCGTCATCTGTGAGGAGTGAGTGCACAGCGGACTCTCACCATGTCCAGCAGGGTGGTGGCCTTCTCTCCAGGCAGGAGACGGAGGCCTGCAGTAGCTTTGAGGACTAAAGGAGTGTTGTTCCACATGGAGAAAGGAACGCTGCCCTTGGCCACCTCCAGGAGCTCCTGGATCCCCAATTTGCACTGAAACCCACAGAGGACAGGGTATAGATATACACACGATAAAGATATACACAGGATGTTGTTCAATAGAAATAGATTTAAGAGATGGGCTATATTTAGGGGGGATGATCTCTTCTGAGCAAAGCAGTCCACCAGAAACAGCAGGGATATTAACACTCTGTATTGGACTAAGATATATTGTTACTATATGGAATTACTTACCTTATCTGGATCATCAGCATATGAAGATAGACCTGGTTTAATTGCTTTGAATGTTTCATGTGCTAACTTAGGTGCCTCTGTAAACAAAAGAAAGAAGACAAAACCAGAGATTGGATAATGCCCTTTGCAATGATATACAATACTATTATCTTCTCCCCTTATTACAATATTCCTCATACTGTAGGACTATGTCAGAATAGAAAGTGAGAGAATTGGTGTGTGCTGATGCAATGTAGCTTTGACTGATGCAAGTCTCTATCAAGGCATGAATACACGTAAACTAAGTCAGGTAGTCTAATACTGTATATTGGCCTATATGGTACACTGAGTAATAGTGTATAATAATCTTAATCTGATTCTCTTATTATATGAGTTTATCAATGTATTCCATGACCTCTCCTTACATGAGAGGCGTATCAGTTTCAACTAACTAAGCCAACATAATATAAATAGCAGGTGTTTGGTAGCTGTTAGAATATAACAATCACAGGTTTATCAATAAAGCCAAAACAGCACTTAAGTGATTTAGCTTAATGTTGAAATGCGCTAACTAAGCCATTTGGTGAAGCTTTAGAGAATTTATTTTTTTCAGCCTTCCTGATATGGGCAGTGTAAGCCTAATAAGAGGTCCTAAAATGGCACTATAAATGTGTGTGAATTTCACTCACAACATAAAAGCGTACCATATGAATTAAGCCTGAATTTTAAAAGCATGGATTCAAATCTGGTAGCCTAATTAATACTTTGTGCTGCCTCACATGGCTTTAGTTTACGCATGCTTCAAGGGTAAATCTGGGATTCAAACAACAACAAAGCGGTCTACCCGACACTTTTTTGGTAAGAACTCAGGGATGGGTCTGGGTAAATGTAACCACTCTCAAATTCATAGACGGAGCCATGGATGCAAGGACTGACCATCCATGAGATCAAAATGATAGTTTTAACCATGTTTTGAAGCTACACAGTCTTGTTGACAATTGTTGACAATTACATTGAGGACAACAAGTATATTTTGGGTTCTGATGGGGTAAGACAGTTCAACTAAGCTCATGAGGCATTTCTAAGTTATATTCTTCAAGAACATCTGAGGCTAAAATGTCTATATTCATAATGTCTAACCCTAACCCTAACTCTAACTATAAAATGTAAAAGTTCAGGCTGCCTTACATGTGGTGTCAGTGTTGCAAAAATGAACTATACCATTGTCCTCAAGTTGAAACTTGAAGACGTGGATCCTTGTCCCTGTACTTCCAGCATCAAACATCACTCCATACTGGAAATGTCCACTGACCACCTCTGCTGAGGTTGGTCTGTTTGGACTACCAAACAAGTCAGTTCTGGGTTGGTAGTGAGGTGGTAGTTTGGAGATTGCTGGCCTTACACCATCATAGTGCCGCTTAACAAACATCAGGTAGGCCCCCAGGCAGCCCAGAAAGACAAAAACACTGGCCAACTTTGGTATCCGCATGGTGACTGGTGTGAGATAGGCACATTCTGCATATACAGGACTATAGGCAGCAAGTTCTGAAAGCCACTGTTCTTCCTGCAAAAGAAAAACACATCAGACATCACTGTTAGCTAGTACAGCTATAACCTATGCTTTATCGCACAGAGACATAGGCCTGAACATGCCAAGGAGAAAATAGCACACAACACAGCTGGCTGCCTAGCTATATGATAATGGTCAATGGAATGGCTTACTCTGCATTTCTCTTTTCCATTGTTATTGTTAGCAGACCAACATCTAGATGACTTGAAAGATTTAAGATAGTACCAGACTAATAGCTAGCTACGAGGAACATCACATCTTGTAAAGTACAGCAACTAGCAAGCTAGCCAGTACTTATGTTCCTGCTGTATAGCCAGAGCTTCGGTATAGCAAACATTTACAGGCTACTGTTTAGTCTAACTAGGTAGTCATTTATCAACCTAGCATTATGCCTGGTCCTTGTCCCTGGCTTGAACATTGTTGAAAGACAACATGATAGCAACAACCAAGAGCACCTTTTTTGTACATACCTATGCGTGGATGATGAATAGCCACTTATTTCGACTCCAACCGCATTTTCGATTCGCCTAGATTTGACTCATGTCAAGTAATTAGCTAGCTATAGATCTGGTCCGACCTGTGCTAACCAGTCTCTGTTTGATTACGTCAGTGCGTGCTTGCGTGGGTAGTTTGGGTGTGATGACGTGGAGGGAAATTCTCTGAGCCTTTTTAGGCAAACAATAAAATACCTCTTTTGACTGAAGCAGCTTGATTCACATCCAATGAGTAAATTACAGTTTGTATGTGTATATACCTATAAGGCAAGCTTTTACCAATGATGTATAAACACATAATACACATGACTATGGCTTTTACCCACGACACAATGTTTAAAAAAAAACCAAAAAAAAAAACCGTTTCAAACATTTGAGAAACTGTACAAAATAGTGAAAAAACAAACGTTGGTATGACTGATATTTAAGGTAACATCATGGAAGATAAGCCTCTTGAGTTGGTAGGGTACTCTTGAGCCAAAAGGGGTACCCTAAATAGTCAGAAATAATATCCATAATTTACCTAATTGGAAGAAAGGGACAACCCTCTCTATGCCAATGTTGCTCATCCTAAAACTCAGGATTGTATGTTTTAATTATACAAGAAATTGATTGATATTGTATTACATGAATATGTTAACCATACAGTCAACACTCAAGCAAAATAATTGAGATAGAAATGTAGCAATTCATAGTTAGTGTACCTGCATTGTTTCATAGTGCTCCAAATGTAAAGACTTGTTATGCCTTGTTATATGTGAAGACTTGTTATATGTGAAGACTTGTTATATGAAAAAGTACATAAAAAAGACTTCTCTTCGAATTACCTAAAAGTCCATTCCTGTGATTTCAGATTTTCTGTAAAAAATGTAACATTGAACAATATGTGTAACATTGGACAAGATTCAAGTCTATGTTACAAAACAAATTGGATATACTGTCGCAAAATTACATGAAGACACATGGTTTTACAAACAAAAATGTAATGTGGAACTTAATTCAATCAGACATCTCCAAAGCCTGACATTTCTTTCCCCAACGTTTCCCTCCATTTTTGGAAAGAGAGATACAGAAGCCAATTACATTCACATTGTCCTTGTTGACAATATGGCACCAGCTGGTCTGTCTCTGGCCAGCTCGTGTCAGAAGCACTTCACCTCCCTCTCAAACAATCAATAGTTTTGTTAAGATTTACTCGCCTGTGGCCATAGGCCCCTCATGCTTCTCTATTCATTACCTCAATTAATGATCATTAGTCTTGATATATGGGCCAATCTGTTTTCTTTTGGTGTGCTTTCTCATGCCCACATACAATGCTCAAAGCGTACACACACACACACACACACACACACACACACACACACACACACACACACACACACACACACAGTCACGCACACACTCACACACACACACACACATTCACACAAATTCACACACACACACACACACACACACACACACACGCACAAACACACACACGAACACGCACACACACACACACACACACACACACACACAGTCACGCACACACTCACACACACACAAATTCACACAAATTCACACACACACACACACACACACACGCACAAACACACATGCACACACACACACACACACAAATACACACGCAAACACACACACGAACACGCACACACACACACACACACGCACACATACATATATCGGCAAATAAATTGCCCATATTGAGGGGCCTTCGGAATACAAAGGGGTTTGGTAATGGTTTTCTTGATATTCAATTAGTCCCTTATTCAAGTGTCTGCAGATTCAGGGGACGCCATGAAAAGACCATATGCTGTGTGTGTGTGTGTATGTGTGTGTGTGTGTGTGTGTGTGTGTGTGTGTGTGTGCGTGTGCGTGTGCGTGTGCGTGTGTGTGTGTGTGTGTGTGTGTGTGTGTGTGTGTGTGTGTGTGTGCGTCTAGGCCACAAGGTTCTGAGGGGCCGACCGCTCGGAGACCTTTCTCTGTTATCAAAGATCAATATGGGCAGAATGGGGGGTGTGAGCAGAATGGGGGGTGTGAGCAGGCTTTCCCTCAAACTGTTGCACACATGGGCTATTGGTGGTAGGACTGCCCCTCTCCCCTCTCCCTTTTTCCAAATGGATACACACATGAGTAGACTCATTGTACTTCTACCAGTCATTACAGATGCCCATCAACAGTCAAGACCACACCCCCAGGATCCCTCTGAATCAGCGGCCTACAGCATGCATTGTCCAGCACAATTAATTTGTTAAGTGGCAGTTTGAGCTCAGTTTGACATGGCCATTCAAAAAAGATTTAAATTCTCATAAAGATAAAAAATCAACAATTTGGTGTGTTGCATAAGTCAAGGCTTTCATTTCCCAAGCAAAACGGTACTCAACCTGAAAGACCTGACAGAACTGTCTGTCTGTCTGTCTGTCTGTCTGTCTGTCTGTCTGTCTGTCTGTCTGTCTGTCTGTCTGTCTGTCCATCTGCAAAGCATTCATATTCTTCTTGAGGTAGAGAGAAAGCACTGTTTCATCACTCTGTGGTCCATATATGTAATTTAATCTATAAGCCTCTAATAGCTTTTTATCAGTTAATGGGTCGGACAACATGCTTAATGGTTCTATAATCTTTTTCCTCCACGAGCAAACATTTTAATAATAATGATGATAACAACAAAAGCAAGTTGAGTGGATCCTAATCGGCCAAGAGATTTACATACAAATGACATTTAGAACAATTACGTCAGATCATTAAGGGGCACTTTCAATGGAAAGATGACTAATCCAACTAAGTTGTTAAGCGAAGCAGAAATGTCTCCCTCTGACCTGCTTCTGGCCACACCATGGTTATGGTCATTCTCAAGGAATGTGTTTGCCCCCTTGGTTCTATCTGGGAACTACAGTCTAGAGCCAAGGAGATGTGCAATATAGTTGGGAGTGTGCAATTATAGTTTCTTTTTAGAGGTGGGTGCAATTAGGATGATGCAATTGGGATTTGTGCAATATAATCTACTATATATAGTATATGTGCTTCGCAATAGACCCACCATGATGATTGTGTATTTGTACCTGTGATGTGAAGTATACTGTCCCGCCACCTTCCCCTCCCCTTGCTCTTGAATGTGTAAATGTAACCTTTTGTAAGCATATCTGTTGTGGATATATACCCCCTTGTATTAAAAGCATGTTCCATGCAACACACATTTTTGTTTCGAGAGGCAATAAATTATCTAATCTGATGTTGATTGGTTTGAAAATAAATTACAAAGTTGCATTACATTGACATTATTGATAATAAAGCTTGGCAAAGCTTTTAATGATGTCCAGAATAACCAGTTTATAAGTAATTTGTATTTCATTGCCTGTCTTCAGATATTCACTTTTGTAATAATGTTGTAAACATTACACTGGTGTTGATGTTGATTAATTAAACCATTCACATTAGGCATGGCACAATATCAGTTGCCACATTGGAAGTGCATGCCAGCCCTCTTAAGTCTAAACCTCTAAGTCTATGCCAGCCCTCTTAAGTCTAAACCTTTCAAATGCAGTGAATTCCCTCAACAACCGCTTCCCTATGAGATGGTTTCTACAAGTTAGAGTCCTGTGGATCTCTTCATTACTCCCTTTTTATGTATAAAGCCCTACTGCATAAACTCCCGGCTTACCTAATCTCATTATTGAAATTCAAGAACATCAATTACCTAACACATTCTCAGAGTTGGTTAACTCTTGGGGTTCCTCGGGTTTCCACTGATTTGGGTTTCCACCGAATTGGGTAAATCCGCTTTTAGTTGTGGTGCACCTCACTGCTGGAACAATCTGCAGAGAACATTTCAGTTGGTTACTCTGGTGCCGCACAGGCAGTTTAAAGTTTTGATTGAGGACCTCTTGGTTGAAAAATGTGTTGTTGTTTTTTTTATTGTGTTTTATAATGTTGTAATTTTGTATTTGTATTATGTATGGTTGTAAACTGTGTGTATGCAGGTCTCCCTTGTAAAAGAGACCTTGGTCTCAAAGGGACTCTGTGCTAAAATAAAGGTTGAACAGTAGTGCAACATGTGTATGTATCAAAACTGTAAGGATTGCTCACTTAATCTATAGAGGGCTGGATTCTGAGAATTTTACAAATGTTTTCCTTTCAAATTCAAAGTACACTAATCCACAAATCAGATCAACAAAGGGGATGAGAAAGTATAAACAATGTATACATACTATGCATCCCTCCATTGTGGATGAAACTGATGTGAATATGCCATGATTTCAAACACACTCATGAGAGTTATGGCTTTTGCTCATCACTGATATCATATCAGGGTTATTACAATCAGTGTCCTGAGCTACAGTACAGTACACGAAAATGGCTGTATGTCAACTTTCAAAGTGTGACTTAGTATTGGAGCTACTGTCCATCTCTGTGTCATAATGGCTTGTTTTACATGCACGTTGTTAGGTTAAGCTCTACGAGTAGTACTCCCTGTATAATAATAAGAAAACCTTTTAATCTCCTTAAAAGTATAAAACAGTTGTCTAATCCAGCTCTTATTGGTTGTTCTAAATACACATAACCTCAGGACAAGCCACGACCTGCTGTATTTCATGAGATGACATTTAATCGACTTTGAGAGAATTAGTCATTCCTTATTACCGTAGTGGTTTTTCAACTAACATAACAGGACTTTCCTAGAAAATCCCATTGAACACACATTTTAATTTAGTTTCTACAGCTCAATCATGTTGAAGGCAGTGTAAATAATCCAATGAGATTAATCATTATTTCATTTCATTTTGGTGCAAAATTCTGTAGGCTTCAAGAAAGGAGAGAACACATCTTTTACTTGGCTATTGGTTTGAAATGTTGAGTAACACTGAACATTGTTATGATCCTAAGTATGAAAGGAGATCAATATCTATTTTAGAATAATTCTGTATGCTCTAATGAAAGGGGGAACATAGTATTTTGCTCAAGAGTTAGTGGGTGAACATATTGTGTTGCACTTTCTGAACTTTGTTACAATGCCAACTATGGAGAATGATAAGAAATAATAGTACATCCTTGGTAGAAACAATACATCTGTCTTACTTGGTCAACATGTCCATTACCTGGTGACTGGGTCAGTGAACTAAAGATTTCATTAAACAACCAATGCTTTGCTCAAAAGATATAGATATAAGAGACACATATTTACGCTGACAAATTAAAGGTAGCTCAGTCCAGATGTCCTTGCTGCCCATCTCCTAATCCATGGAGAACCCTGACTTAAAAGATGAAAGTGGAATCTTCTATTAATTATTATTCTAATATACTTACACTGCATTATATCCCTATAAATCCCACAAATTATTTCCCAATAATCCTCCTTATAGAATCATGGCCTAGATATATAGCAAGTAGCTGGGAGTGACATGGTTATCAACTAAATCCTGTCTTCTTCATACAGTGCCTTCGGAAAGTATTCAGATCCCTTCACTTTTTCCACATTTTGTTGTGTTATAGACTCAATTTAAAATGGATTAAATTAAAACAATTTGACATCAATCCACACACAATACCCCAGAATGACAAAGCAAAAACAGGTTTTTAGAAATGTCAGTAAATGTATTAAAATTGATATTCAGAAATACCTCATGTACATAAGTATTCAAACCCTTTGCTATGACACTCTTAAAATTAGCTAAAATGCAAAAATGTCATTAACAAATCACTCAAAAAGTTTAATTGAGTCCATCTTAATGCATGGATAATAGTTCATGTAATTTTGGAATTAATATCTTTGTTTTTATAGGGTCTCTGATTTGCATAGGAATCAATTACACACTGTGTAGATTAGGATGTCACTACCAACTCAGCAAATTTCATAATTTTCTCTTGATCCTGACAAACTCCCCAGTCCCTCCCAGTGACAAACATACCCATAACTTCATGCAGCTACCACTATTCTTCACACGAGAGATGGTATGGGAACTGCATTGCATGTGCTGGATTTGCACCAAACTTAATGCTTTGTAGTAAAACCATATAAGCACATTTCCAGCCACTTTCTTTGCTGTATCACTTGAATTCATTGTTGCAAACACAATTATAGATATGAGATAGATTATTTTCCATTAAGGGATTTTTGGCCACTTGGTTATAGACCAATTTTGTGATGATGTTGTCCCATCGACTGTGCTTTTCCCTCTCCACCATTCAACTTTGTAGATTTTTGTAAGTCTCCCCAGGCCTCAGGGTCGCATTCCTGAGCAGTTTTGTTCCTCTCCATTTGCTCAGTTTGTAATGACAACCTGATCCACACAGTGTGTAATTGATTCCTATGCAAATCAGAGACCCTATAAAAACAAAGATATTAATTCCAAAATTACATGAACTATTATCCTTGCATTAAGATGGACTCAATTTAACTTATTGAGTGATTTGTTGATGACATTTTTGCATTTTAGCTAATTTTAAGAGTGTCATAGCAAAGGGTCTGAATATTTATGTCCATGAGGTATTTCTGTATCATTCAATTGTAATACATTTACTGACATTTTTAAAAACCTGTTTTCGCTTTGTCATTCTGGAGTATTGTGTGTGGATTGATGGCAAATTCTTTTAATTTAATCCATTTTAAATTGAGTCTATAACACAACAAAATGTGGAAAAAGTGAAGGGGTCTGAATACTTCCCGAAGGCACTCTATACAGTGCAAACATATCTTTGGACGCTGAAATTACACATGATAAAAGCAACCATCTCTCTTTTTCACCCTACAGGTATGTAAGCACAGGACCTTAAGTGCCCTTTGTGAATGCTATTGCTATTATAGTCCTGATCCGGGACTTCATTATGCAGCTCCAATCCAATTTTCATTTACTAGCGCAGATCCTTTATAGACAGGAAATAAAAGGGATAAGTGAGTAATACCACTTTGATTCATTATATAATAATTTAAGGGAGTGCAGGCAGGGGAACTATAATAATATTAATGGGATAATATAATGCAATTTTCTTTATTTGATGTGCTCTGATTCCTCAGGCTAATCTGCAGGCATTGTTAAATAAATTGAAAAAGGAAGAATCCTAACTGTTGCTAATCCTCCAGCCAGTGTTTTATTTTATTGTATTCTTTTGCAGTGGCAGGTGGAGAGGACACGGTTTAGACTTCACAATAGGAAGGGAAGCACAAAGGAAGGGAAGTTACAGTATTGAGGTTAATTTGACATGCCATATCTTGGGGGCATAAAGGTAGATCCAGCAAGATGACTTAATTATAAACCATCAGGTGATACCTTGCTTACAGACATCAGCAATAATAGAAAGCTTCAAAGCTGCTAAGGCCTTATTGGCTCTTCCCAATGTGTGACCTCCCTTGATGCATGCATCCACATTGTGAGACATCCCATGAGATCACTATTACAGCTTTAGGCATATTTTGAAGCTATACTGTACATTGTTTATTTACAAAGCCTTTTGTTTACCAACAATGGAGTAACACAGCCTTGGGTTTTAATGGGGGTAAGACAATTGTAAGACAGAAACATGAGGTGTTTATAAGTTATATTCCACTACATCACTGCGGTTGACATCTGGCTAAGAAATTATAAAACATTCAATTTCAACAGCAAATGTTAGTATTCATTCCTATTGATCATTTAGGCCTATGAAGATCATGATCATGATGTATGTCCCAATCTGTTTTGTTTGGAGACATTTAATATGATGGCTCTCAAAACTCGACTGAAATTGATTCATGAACATAATGCATTTACAGAGCTTGCCCTATTAAAATGTATTATGTATTTCTACAGTTTAAACAATTTTTAAATTATTGAATTACACTCAAAATATGTATATCTATTTTGAGTCCTGTATTACTATGACCATGTGTAAATTACGCTTACAAGAGCATTTTAACAATCACTCTGAAAACTTAATGCAAGTTAATATCGGCATACACGGATAGGTATGCTGTATACAGTTACAGTATCAACTCTTTAATGTCAAAGATGTACCAATCTCTACATAGTACTGTAGTTATAAGAGGGTTTGACGTTATGACCATTTCTTAGTTATTGAACTGAAAACCATATGAAGAGTGGCTGAGGCTCCGGAGACCCAAATCCTTGTCACATTAGGGTTAAATTGAATTCACCAAATAGAATTGGTAAAATAAACAGCAGCAATAAAGCAGCTATCAAAACTCCCATGTTTAATCATGCATCGTTATTGCGTAAAAAATATTTATGGATAATATCTATCTTTAAGCCAAATAATCGCAACAACTGAGATTATAGCTCTTTGGCCATTTCATATCAGCACAATAAAAACAACTAAATTCACTGGTAAAACTGTTTCAATCAGATCAGTGAGAAGTGGTTTCAAAGCTGATAAAACATAACTTGCCTTATGAAATAGTTTTCACCTAAAGGTCAAGGGTGTCAAAATATAGACAGAGTACCTTAACTTGAGAAGCCTTATAGGGCTTTTGAATGTGAGCCAGGACTATCCCCCCTGTTGAGAATTGTCTGAACACCAACCCCACTTACCCCCCCCCCCCCCCCCACACACACACACACACACACTTTGCTCCCTTAATTTCCTCATAACCTGTTAATTGTATTGTTTTTCCACTTACATTACATGATTGCCGTAATAACCCGAGGAATCAAATCACTTAATGCATTATTGCAGCTGAATGATTGAGGCCAGGCAAGCACTTGTCCTCCTTTAGCCAAATGACTGTTGATATTTGCTTTTAATTTAAGCAATCCAGTACAAGACTCATTAATGTGCCAGTGGATTAACTCATTCGAAGCAGGGGTTATCCTCCTCTTAATGCCTTTTCCATGAGAGATAATCTGAGTTAACTTGGATTTCAGGGCTACAATGAGATAAGCAGCAAATACAGTGATGGGCAAAATGAGTAAGATTGCAACCTGTGGGTCCTGGCTTTTGTTGTCTGGTCATGGGAATGATTATTTTTGTCATACAATATCACAGTTGCTAGGTTTTCAATTTGCTTCATTTGTTAAGCATGTCATTGTGAGTCATTGTATCAGAGCTTGGAGCCAATACACTGTATTCAGCAGTGTTTGTGTTTGAAGTGGAATGAAAGTACTGGTGTTCATATTTCAGAGGTTCAGTTACTCAAACAGTACAACATCTCAGGATCATTGTGTACCGGCCCAACTCAAGCACTGGTATTCAGTCAAATATTTTTTCTATAGAGCCATTTCTGTTTCAGGTTATTGTGTGCACAGTATGTGTCTTTTGTATGTGACATGTTCAGTTTATCATACAACGTATGGGTAATAATTTGGTAATAACATTTCTTGAGGGGTAATATGACATTACTGACTCCATGTTTGGAGTCACACACAGGGGTTATTTGCATAAATGCACACATTGCGAGGTTCAAGTGCTATCTTTGCATAATGCATCTTCACTACTGCAGCTTCTATGGTAATATTCTATTTAACAAAACCACACTTTGAGTCAGATGGGCATGACCCAAATAAAGAATGAATTATCCTATCAAGGATCCAACCTATTCTAAGCAAGCATCTGGTGGGGTGCAGCAAGGATGTCACGGAGCATATGCATTCCATTAGCTGGGGAGCGACTGTTTTACCTCAGGGAGATAAGTGGGGGTAGCAGAGGGTGTAGAGGAGCAGGCTACTTCTGTTCACCCTGTCACAGGATGGTATGCCCCACTGCACAGTCAGTTACACACTATACTGTTAACTGTAGCCTCAGTGCAGGCTGACAACAGAAGCATCCTGGAATCCAGCTCTTTGGGTCCATATACTGTGTTCTGTATGTGAAAACTGTACATATTATTGTACTGTGATTGGTACTTGTGAGAGTAGAAACTAGTAAGCAGGTTTTGTGATAACACACAGGTGGGGGGTTACACAGACGAGGAGTATGCAAATTGGAATTCCATTGGAAGTCCATTGACTGTGAGCTTTTTAGCCTTATTTTTAAGGGAAGATGAAAGGGTTAGGGTTAGGGTTAGGGTTAGTTCATTAATTGTCATGTGCAGACTCATTTTCTATTCAAAAGAAGAAAAATGTACATTTAAAATCATTCACAAAACAGGCTTTTGCTCTGGCATTAAAATCATGTCCTCTATCTGACCATCAGGCATCTATCAATCAACCACAGGTTTTTATTACAGATTTCACTGAACTGAACTCCCACTTGGGAGCGAGAGTTACATTCATTGTCATTAATTGTGAATTAATGTTTATATTTTAAACCGATTTTCTTCTTATTTTCCTTTTCCCCTCTTTCCAATCTGTTCTTAGCCTCATTTGCTCTAATCCTGCCACACAGTTGGTGGGGCAGGACGAAGCGGGCACATGCGCCCGTAAGACAGACAGAGGCAAACGTTAATGGGAGGCATTACCGCCCTGGACACTTTCCACACATCAGCCAGTGCCCCCCCCCCCCCCCCCCCCCCCCCCCCACCCACCCACCCACCCACCCACCCCCGGCTCCAGCCTCCCCTCCTCCTGGGCTGTAATAAGGTGGTAGCAGGACAGGATAAATGGCCCATGAACTCCCCATGGTACCCACTGCATACTATCTGCAGTGTCTTCAAGGGGAACAATATGCTATTTCCAAGTCTAAAACTAAACTAACTTTGCTAACTTGAACTCAAATCACTATTGCAAAAGACTTTTAAAAAGAATCAAATCAGGCTGGCTATTTTGCAGAAGTATTCTGAATGTAGCATCACTTCACAGTTCCCTGGCGACTGACCTGGGTCCATGGTAGTCTGGTCCCCAGGGCCTTGGGGAAACAGGGGGCTCCAACCTGCTTACCATCCCTACAGTACATACTGTAGGCAGGCCTACTCACTGACTGTAGCAGCAGATTGAAGACAGATGGGGCCTATGAGGGGCACGGGTCTTGATCTACAGAGCAGGAGGGGAAGGAGGAGGAGAGGCTGAGTTGGGTCCTGTTTTTAATCATCAAATGATAACACAAGACATCTGTTGCCCGGGCGACAGTGCCACGGGCCTGGCGTCACGTCAAGGAGTGGGCCAGGCTCGCCTAATCGCACCAAGGAATTGCTTTATTCCTCGATATTCCTGTGCATTTGTGGCTTAATCCCACTGCCCATCTCCCCCAATCTTAATAATCTTGTGTAAATACTTCTGTATTTACTTCTGTATTACCAAAAAATGTAATGACTGGTGCAATCTGTTGTTAAAATAAATCCCTCACCCTCACAGCATGAATGTGCTCAGTTTTCGAAAAAAGAGAGGTTTAAAACCATTTTATCTTGACCTAGAGCATAAAGACACATGGCTTAGTCTTCGCATGCAACCCGATAGATGCTAAACAAAACACAGATTTGTCAGGGCCAGAGAATGGAATATTAGATACTTTCTCAAAAAGAACTCTATAATCCATCAGTAAAATTGCACTTTTCTATTTTTCCTCATTCGCAACATACACCATATGCTCGAGTAGATACCATATGTGATCTTTTCAACAACATAGAAAAGGGGCTTGTTCTTATTAATACCAAACATTTTTTAATATCGCAGCTATTGTTTAAATCAAGGGCAGATTGTGTTTTAATTTTCTCTGTAATACTCTTAAATGTGCTCCCTATCACTTTCCCCCCATCTTCACTCAGTTAAAGCCCTCCTTCATTTCACACACTGAGGATTCCTTATGGCCACCAAACTTTACAGTATTTTATGGAGGACATCATTACTGTTGAGTGGTTCCTCTAAAAAGGGGATTATATCTTAAGATTTATCCATGTTATTGTAGCAGTGACAGCGTTATATTACGAAAAATACACTAGGTGGCTTTTTGGAGAAGCATCAGTTTGAATGAACTGTCTCCATTTGAATAATGTGCAACCCATGCTGCAATAGTGAAAAAAATGTTTTATAAGAAAGAGACAATTCTGAGAGACAGAGGTATTGTTACAAACTAATTGCACTATTGTCACAAACAAATTGTATCTGTTTGGCTGGTTATGTCGACTGGTCATGTAGGGTGAGGTAAGTCAGTCATAGAAAAGAGACTATAGCCCATTCAATCTTCTCCTTTTAAGATTATTTTGAGTGCCTCAAGCATGGCACACCACAGCACACTATAGGTCCCAGCTATGGCGATACCCTTTTTTGTGTCCAGAAATCGTTGTTGGCAACAGTTGACCGTCTGTCTGTCCCAACATTCTCTCGCTAAGGCCCCTTAATGAGTCTCTCTATAATTGACTTGATGATTCTTGTCTAATTAGCACACTTGGGTGTGAGTAGGTGGGGTGAGAGGGAGAGTGATCACCCTGTGATGGCCTAAGTCAGTCAGACAGGCCTATGACTAGGGAGAGAATGGTAGTATTGTGTGGTTGGCTAACTGAAATTACAGAGATTCCTTTCATCGGGGTGGGGGTGGGGGACACAATTCCCTGGCTTCAGTGACTCAAGACCAAAACCATCTTCACCTGAAGTTTTTACTGTAGGGCTTCCCCTTATTCCTTTCTCTCCATATCCACTTTCACTCGATATTTGTCTAAGTTTTATTTAAACCAACCTTTGGTCCTAACTGGAGAACTAGTGAGCCTTTGCTTTATAAGTGAAGAGAGAGAGAGGCTGTTAAGTGAACGGATCATTGGTATATTGTGACCCACACAGATAAACCTAATGAAGGGACTGTGGACAAATGAGGGGTTCTCTACCAGGTTCTTCATTGGCTTAGCCCGTTTATTTTCAAGTTATGTTGTGCAAGTGAGAAGATTTAATACCAAACAAACAGTAACTTCAAACTTTTCCTCAAATGCTAATTCTAATACAATCTCACACTTTGTGTGATGATTTTTTAAATGTTGGTTGAAAAGGTACACAGGAAATTGCCAATTGGATACCTAGGTAAAGGATGTATCCAATCCAAAACATAATTGCAAATTAGCATATGCGGGTAAATGTTTGTCAGATTGGCACGCGTACCAGTTATGATCTCTGTGCCCACATGGCCATTCATAAGCGTGGTGTGGCGGTTGTTGCATAGTATTTGCCCCAGACATGGTGTCAGTATTAACATCTAATCATTAGCCATTACTACTAATGCCTCCAGACAGTTTGCATCATTGTATTGCATTGTTTTGTTTGTGGCAGATTTCCTGAGTGTGTCATGTCTGGCTTGGCCTCACTTTAAGGGTGAGATTATAGAATATAAATGAAGACTGTACCCAGACTTCCAGACTACTAGGGGTCATTAGAATCCCAGTCTAATTGACACAACTTTAATCCCAATCGAGTAGTTGTTTACATCACCGAATTAGGTTAATCTATCCGGGGCTATTTGCATAAATGTGCATTTTTGAATAATGAAGTGGTTCTGCAGTGCCTGCTCTACGGGTGGATGACGCGTGGCCAGACTATTGTCCCCTATGCCGTTGTCTCCCATAAACAATGGGCTAGCAAAACAATTAACAACAAAACCAAGAAGGGCTGGTGTTCAGCTTCCTTTGTGTGAATGACCCCAGGCATTATCACCGTCTGGGAGGAGAATTATATGGCTGCAATTACTGCTATCGCTTACAATGCCCTTTGGATTGTTGGATTATTTCAGCCATATACAGTACATAGTAGTAATATATTAGCAACATGTTTTTGATGTTATAGAATTACCTATGAATACTGAACATTTCAGTGTTTAAATAATGTTGATGATTTCATAATGATTTGCAAAGATATCATGCTACTGCATAAACCCCTGTTTTGCAATTGCAACCAAAAATTATGGAACCATGTGAATTGGGGTAAAAATTATTGGAGCAAATATTTTGAATTGTTTGCAAAGACTGTATACTGGAAATGTGTGTTTCTTCTTCCATCTTGACCACTATTCCAACTGGTAGTACACCGCATAATTATTGGATGTAAGAAAGTATTGCAAGCAATGTTTGTCTTATAAGAACTCAATTGTGATTGTCACAACATGATGTGAAATATACCAAGTGAGTTTAAGACACAATTTGCCATCACACATGTTTTAAGCACACATTTATATTCAAACCAAAATGTCTACATTTTCTGATTGGCTACTCATCTATTCATGTAATCAATCAATCTCCGTCTCTTGTTCCCAGATGGGCACTTTAAGGACATTGTCTCCACTCCCAAGGGATATATCAGCAAACAGCTTCCTAACGCTTATATGTGACAGCCCTTCCTGATTTAACGCTTCTCAGTCCTCAGTTGACAGACCATATACTTAATAATTGTACTGATCGTGATTTATAAACATTTTTAGAAAGAGGAACCTTAAAACTTTGCAGAAATATAAGTCCCCCTTGTTGAAATGATGTGATTGATGTGATTGTCATGCTAAAATATATGTTTCCTATGAAGAGTGGCAAAGGCAACCACTGAGAGTTGCAGAAAGGCCTGTCTACAACACACAAAAACAGGCCTGGGTCAAATATTGTCAAATACCTGAAAGTATTTGTGGTTTGCTTAATCTAATCTATTTTAGACTACTTTGGGACTACTCCATTGCTTCCATTGTAACCTACCGAGCAAACTATATCAAGGGCACACTGTTACATACACAAGTATGACCATTTTGGGTCAAGACCTATGTAAAAGTCAAACACTTACTAAAATGAAAGATAACATAAGTTTCATGAGTGAGATGTGGTTTATGCCACTACACGCCATGGCACGCACACACACACACACACACACACACACACACACACACACACACACACACACACACACACACACACACACACACACACACATACACATACACACATGTACTGTACACAAACTCCTATTAGAGAATTAGGTTGAGCAATAAACCAAACTGTGATTGAGGGCCTAAATCCAAACAATGTTAAACACATATTTTTGGATAATACATGCAAAACTGATGGTTGACACTTTGTATACCCTTTGCAAATCGGCAAAAGCTTATAGTAATCATCTTAACTGCATCATTGTTTCATTATGATAATACAGAATATTAATCTTGAATGGGAATGAATAAAAATCTGATTATAAAAGTAGAATTCAGTTTACTGTAATGTGTGTGTGTTTGTGTGTGAGTGTGTGTGCCTGTGTGTGTGTGTGGGTGTGCCTGCATGTGCGTGCATGCGTGCATGCGTGTATGCTTGCATGAGTGTGTGCTTGCATGCGTGTGTGCGTGCCACAACTATGACTCTGATTCTATCCTCATCATATTTAGATTCTTAGTATAATAGGTTCCTGGATACTGCTGTAATTGTGGAACACAGGGTGTAATATTACATTTTTCACAGCATGGCTTAAAAAGCTAAATAAGAGACTATCCTGAAGCAGATGCAACGAGATCAGGGACACAACAGCAGGGGGTCCCACATTGGCTGAAGGAATAAGGAGCTCTCTTTGCTGTGCAACAGCACTGGTGTCTCATGTTCTTGGTGATTACGAATCCTGAAGAATCTTAATAGAGAGGCTCAAACATCTGGACTCACAGCCCAGTCCATCTGCTTGTACAACACATGTTTGTCAAGTGTGCACCAGTCACACCCCAACCATGCCCCCATCCCAGAGAGGATTTGTCCATCTGCCAGATGTGGTGTGTTGTAGAGAAGCAAGGGTCCACGAGGAACTCTGTTTGATTGCCAAGTGATCTGACTTACTGTATCTGGTAACTCCCTAAGGATCCTTGGTTTCTGATGAGACCCAATTACCTCAGTTTTACAGGTCTCTCACTACAAAAAGCTAATATTTTCAGAATTTCTAATAATTAAGTATATCCCATGAATATCATTAATATGATTCTAAATACCTCATAACCTCTATGAGAGTAATAGCTTTATCATAACCAGAATAACATATTTGGGATTGAAGTGGGGTTACTTCCATGTAAATCAACATTTATTCTGTAGCTGCAATCCATAATTGTCATTCTGCTGGTCCAAGGGAAAACAATGTGGAAAACATGGTGTTGCTCGTCAGTGAAAGTAACGGAGACACTTTAGCTAAGCCAATGCCATCAGAAATTATAAGAAGGTTTGGGGTTCTAGTAGCAAAGCTGATTATCTGCAAGCTTGTTGTTTAAACACCCCATCATCTCAGACTGATCTGGGCAGGAAGAGAGAGAAGCTGTGTGCATGCTGTAACCTCATGGTACTATTTCCCATCATTTCACCTTTAAAACTACACTTAAATGCTGTAAACTAAAGGTGAAGCATGTCATTTTGGGATTTGTCTGGCCGCACTGGCATTTTGAAAATGTCCATATGTTCGGCTTTGTAATAGCAGCAATAGCGGTCTTCCCATATGATGTAGAGGTTAGGACTCCTGGTTTTCCCTCAGGCTGCCCAGGTTGATACCCGGTATGGGCATGTGTGTTGGGGGCGGGAGGGGGGGGGGGGGGGGGGGGGCAGAAAATACCACATTCCAAACAGTAAATTGAGTTAATTGATTGGCAAATAAAACATTGTTTGTTTGTTATGTGTGTGCATATCCATGTAACCAAACAAAATGTAGTGCTTAAACTTGACACCAGATTTTGGAAAGCACTTTGTTCAGACAAAAACAGCACTCTTGAACACTCTACTGCCTGCATCCCTAACCTGCTCCATTGAATTGTGGGACTGAAATCAGATAGGATTTCCTGAATATTCTACAGTGAATTCATACTACATAGAAGTCAAATCTTGTGTAACATCCTGGGATTTTATACATTCAATTTCTATAAATGTCTCATACTGCAAAACTTTCAAATCTTGCATACTGAAAACACCTAAATAGGTCACAGTATGAGCATTCAGTCAACTTCACTGTTTCTTTAGGACCTTTTCTTCTTATTTGACTACAGATCATATAAATTGTCATTTTCACATATATATACACTGGTAGTTTGCTGGAGATGATAGACATTAGGTTACATTGTTAAAAGTGCCCCTTTAAATCTCCCTGGTTGATTACTAATGCCCACAAGATGTCCATGTTATTTCCCATGTAATTCCCAACTCGGAATTACGGAACGTTTCTTTAAAGTGAGAAGCATCATTATATTGAAAACATGCAAATGTTAATGCAAGGCTATTAGTGAGGGTTGGGTTATATTTTTTACATTTAAACAGCAAATCTATACATTTTAACTTTATATCAAACAAGAAATTATAATAATATAAAACCACTTAATGCCCAATGTTATATGTTTATCATTTGAAAGTGTTACTAAGCAGTTGGTGTATGGGGTGTTTAAATGACCCCTGCTGCCAAGACGTCAGAGTGAATCAGAGCATCACTGTGCACGCAGGCTGATTCAGTGGCTGGATAATTTCAGATATAGGACACGTGGCCGGTCTATTAGTCAAACAACCTCCATGTGCCGGGGATGGCCAGAGAAAATTAGAGCAAAAAGCGATTTTTTGATGTTACGCTCTTTAAGAGATTAATAATCTTGGCGGCGGAGAATCGCCTTGAAATCTTCTCTGGAAAATAATGAGCAGAGAAACATTTACTGATTAGTTTAATCCCAGATAATCCCATCGGATGACACCATGAAACCCAGCCTTGTAATCTGGCCCTTGGAATAATGTTTTTCCCCACTCAATTCACTGCAAGTACTCTATTGAGGGAAAGGGGATGTTTTCTCCTTGAATGAATTATTGCCCTCAAGTTAAGGAGGATGTTGTGTTTATTTAATGCTCTTCAATTTACCCTTACATCCCTTCAGACTCAGAAATCATTTCTAGAAACTGCTCCAACAGATTGGACATCACACTTGTTTCACGAAGCCTATACACTATTTTACAATGTCATATAGAACTTGTTTATTTTGAAGGGAGAAGTTGGCCTCAGGACTATCCCCAGTTTCATATTCTTCTGATTGTGTTATTGGTGTGGTAATGGTGGTGTGGAGTATGGGCATGATCGTCGTTATTGAGGAATGACAATCATGTAACGATACATGACCATCAGTCCAATGCATTTAATCGTTTAGGAGATTGTTATATTTGATGATGATTTATTTAATTTATAATCTTATGGGATGAGGATAAATCCTCATTTTGTTTTACTTATCTCTTATAATTACCAGAAACACTATCCGATTTTAACTGTGGATTATCATGAATCATATATAGGCATTGGAATATTTGTGTAATTCGATGTTAGACTTTAGTTTAGCTCCGTTAAACAAATTCGTTTCAAGATTAAGACCCCACGAATTTTCTCACTAAAATTGCTATTTATAGGCCACAGTTTCGGTTTTATGTTAATGTTTTGTGTCAAAAAACTACACACCACCACAATATATATCTCTTTCATGGATACGTGCCCTAAAAGCAGATTTCGCACATGCTCTGCAGCCTTTATTCAAGTGATAGATTAAAGGAATTTAATGCATTTGGTTTAATTATCTTGTGTAAGACGATTTCTCTAATTGCTTTTTAAAACCAGACCGACTCGATACCATTTCACCCATTGAATGAATGTCATTGGGCAGCAAGGATTTTTTCTTTTCCTATGTAGGACTACCTGGCACGCGCCCTCCGCTCAATAACATGGGATTACCATAACTTGGTCCTAATTTTCCGAATTACGCACGTAAGGAGCTTCATTTTCTCCCGAGGCCTCAGTATTAACTTTAACTGCAGAAATAGGCTAAAGCTGATTCTGTGTCAACGTCAAAACAATTACGGTTTTATCCTAATATCTGTTCAGACAGGAAATTTGGTGGAAGGTCGGATTACGAACTCTAATTACAACGGGAGATTTTCTCCACGTTAGTTTGGTCTGGTTTGAGTGAAAGTGTAGGGCCAGGTGTCGCCTCCACATATTAAATGAATAAGAGATCATCAATAGCCTATCTAGGGAGAATAATCTAATATTCCCTTACATCGCCTGTAGGCCTGCGTGGCACACGCACACATGCACAATTTTGACCGAGAGGCAACAAGTGCCACTAATTCAAAGGCTCACACATCTAGCCTCGCTTGACTCTAGTTTTAGCCTAGACCAACTATATGACTATAATATTGTGTAATTGGTTTACATCATAGGCAGGCTGCTGTACATTTTCCACATGGCCGTCAGTCATCGAAAAATGATATATCCTTAACATAGTCTAAATTTAAAACTTTGAGACAAAATATCCAGTGATTACTAAATTCCATTTATCCTAAATGAGTATTTTTCGTTAATCAGCTTCAGGTAGGTGTGGGCCTAGATAAGATACAAAAAAAATCTATGAAATCAAAGAAATCTTGATGTTGAGAAATCTTGATATTGAGAAAGAGACTGAATCAGTTTGATTTCATGCAAGGGATGAAAGCGTTATGAATGACTCATTTTCTCGCGCAAATATAGATTAATTCATCATATGTTAGGCTACACATTTCTGTCTTAGAATCCCCCCAAAAATTGCATTCGTGTGACACACAAAATAATAAAGAAGTTACAGTGACATTGAAACCTTTCTTTTCTATTATTAAAAAGTTAGGATCTCCTTTTTTTGTAAATCGCTTTGTGGTCTGCTTGGAAAAGTGCTATATAAATAAAGATAGGCCAATTTTTAGGCCATTATTATTATTATTATTATTATTATTATTAATATTATTGTTATTGTTATTGTTGTTGTTATTGGTATTGGTATTGGTATTAGGCTACCATTATTATTATTATTATTATTATTATTATTATTATTATTATTATTATTATCAACTGACATGCAGGTATTGAGAGATAGGCTATAGAGCCTGTATTTTCAACATCAGTTTGCTGTAGGCCTAAGTGTTATATAATATTATTTTCACAAATGAACATACAATTCATTGAATCCAGAGACCGATCAAAATAAACAACATTGAATTTATTTCCTTTTAAAGATATTTCCAGTTTGGCTGAACGTGGAACAGGCCCGGGCATTTAAGAGGCTCATGTGAAGGTTTTCATTAGTAGCCTAGGCTATAGTTTGATTTTGTTTGATTGTGATGTTAAGATAATTGCACACAAAAAACGATAAAACGAGTGCAATCTGAACTATTTTTCTTAGATTTGTTTGATAGGCTAATTGCCAATGGGCTAATAGGCCAACTGGCAGGCTAATTGATCATCATGGCCAGAATACTGACTAGCCTATATTCTTCAGAAATGCGTAGCCTATTTAAAAAGTTATAAGGCCGTAAAACCATTTTGTCAGCCTGAGACCCAAGTGACATTTGCCATACAGAAAAAAAACACTTACGACCAATTCAGATGGGACAGTGGAGAAAATCCTTATCGGATTTACTGGAAAATTGGTGGCAATTAATCCTTTGGGATTGAAAAAGGGAAACGCCTCCGCAGGGTTTGTCGGGTCCTTTACTTGATCTCTGATTGGACACTGGCGGTTATCCCGGGAGTCGACACAGGCATAAATTGTCCGCCCGTATGTTGTCTCCCGCCTCATCACACTGAGCTGCAGGAGAAAGAGAAAGTAGCGCTTTGCAAATGACAACTATGACAGGACGAGAGGACAGTGCGGAGGAAAAGCCTAAAGTCAAGATGTTGGCTCCAGCATTTGGGATCGATAAATCACGACTTCATGGATCTGGGTTTAGGTCCAAAGGCTTTGCCATCACCGACCTACTGGGTCTTGAATCGGACCTCCAGCCTCGCCCATCCGGGCCAGGAGGAAACGATGTCCATAGTGCTGGGATAGGGGGGTTCCCTTTCCCTGGAGGATCTTTGCCGCTCGGTTTGGGTTTCTTATGCAGTTTGGCGGCCCAGCAACCTCCGGGAGCCCCATGTTTCCTTCCCAGTCACATCCCCCTCCTCCAGTCCAGGACGGAGAGTCATTTCATGCAGAACTTGGAGCAACAAAGAGACGCCTACTCTGGTACAGCTCACTTCCAATTGTTTGACTTGATGTTTATTCTGGAGCTGTCCACTTCGAGTGTGTTCCCAGGGGGTGCTGAAATGGACTAACATAGATGTATTTATTTTTGCTCAATCTTCTTCTTCTTCTTCTTCTTAATGATTGAGATATGGCTAATCGAAACATTATTTGTTCTAAATCAACATCCCATCACCTCTTCTAATTGTTTTTTTTTTTAGATGTTTTTGATTATTCAGTAACCGATAAAAAAAGTCTCTATTGCGTCGTTGTCCTTTTAAAATTATATTATAAAGACATTATATGTTCAGTCTCTAATATGATTCATTTTGGTTTTCAGACGACGAATGTCTCTCTGGTGATCGAAACGATTCGAAAAACTCAGGGAGTTCACAGAAGAGAAAGAAGAGGAGGCACAGGTTAGTAGATGACGACACAGTTTCATATGATCAGAAGAAAATAGCTATATATGAAATGTAACTAAAAACTATGGCACATTTATTTGTCGATGTTACATTTTCTGTGTTTTATTTTACAGAACCGTGTTCACCTCTCATCAGCTGGAGGAGCTGGAAAAGGCCTTCCATGAAGCACACTACCCAGACGTCTATGCCAGGGAGATGTTAGCAATGAAGACAGAATTACCTGAAGACAGAATACAGGTATTTATGTCACAGACCCTATAGGCCTAAAGTACACATCATCGGGTCTATGCAATAGGCTACTTATTGAGTAACACTGATTAAATTGATAATTAGGTTACATAGACAAACATATAGGCTATGTATCATAATCCAAAATTCTAACAGCCTTGCTTGTGACTCTATTCTTTAGGTTTGGTTTCAGAATCGTAGGGCCAAATGGAGGAAACGTGAGAAATGCTGGGGTCGAAGCAGTGTGATGGCAGAGTATGGGCTCTACGGCGCGATGGTCCGCCACTCCATCCCTCTGCCCGAGTCGATAATCAACTCCGCCAAGAGCGGCATGATGGGTTCCTGTGCTCCCTGGCTTCTAGGTGAGCCAGCAGGTTGTTTGCTTTATTAATAATATAAGACTCAAATATGTATTCAATCACTTGAATACATAGCTGAGGTGTGTTTTGTCACTGTCTAGTAGGCCTACTACAGTATATATTGCCAGAAGGACCTTATAGGCTAGCAATAACGGTGTATTTATTTACGAATAGTACGATAACCTCTTATTTAGCATACTCCCAACATTTGTAAGCAACCCGATCTGACTGTTCTCCCTTCCCGCAGGAATGCACAAAAAGTCCATGGAAATAGTAAAGAAGTCGCCAGGAACGCCAGAGTCTACCCACTCGGATTCCTACTCAGAAGAACCTAAAGGGAAAGACGGCGACATAGCCTGGTCAAACCGCGCCAGTGCTGTCGATGACACTGAGGACATGGCGATAGATCTATCCAGCACTTCGAAGCAGGACAACAAGAGCACTTTGAAGTCGTCGTCGCCACAGAGGGATCCCAACAGTGACTCAGACAATGAGAGCTAAATACGTGTTATTCCCCGTTGCATTCATTGAGCTCGGACATTGACGTGAACATTGACAATTATTTCCCAAAGATGTGCAACGATCTCATCATCAACTTAGGGATGTACAGTGTAGGCTACTTGTTGTATAATCTTCATTATTGATTATTGTATTTGAACATATGTTTTATATTATCCTTGTTCTGTTTAAAAATAAGAGACTATTTAATGTTCGTTGTATACTTTTGTTTAATGTGTGTGTTGTTGAATTAATTTTAAGAAACATGGGAATGAACCATGCAGAGAAAACGTCATTCATCATTTTTAAAACAAATTACAGGTTGCCTATTTCAGACTAAAGGTAAATTACTGCGGAAACACATGAGTGCAACATCACTCCAGACATTCTTAACCATGTGCATTAAATATCGTATTCAAGGAGCACAATAACAAAGCACTTTAGTTGTGTTTGGTTTTGAAGTGATTCAAAGGTCAATTTCAAACACTGTAATAACAAAAATATCAGCAAAACTACAACTGGATAAATAAAACGAATTATTTTTTCGGATTTGATGCCTTTTTCATTGATTAATTTCAAGTTGTCTTATTTAAGGTAAGTGGGAAATCAATCAGGTGGGGTATCTTACACTGATCTGTCATTGGTATAGTTTAAGTTGAATAGGCTTGCCATGCTATAGGCCTATGTATTGCTGATAATTTAGGCAGACGGGTCATAACAGTTGAGGCTTAAGCATTGGTCTACCGTATCCCTACACTGTCAGAAGAATGTGAGTCGAGTCAGTGGGTAAGATCAGCCACCCCCATTATCTAGGAAATATCACAAAATACATCATATAACCATTTGGGAATAGTTGATCCTTTCACTGAGCCTGTGATAGCATATGAGAAGAGTGAGCTTGGTCTTTGTGAGTTAAACATATCATGGTTGTTACAGCTGAATAAAAGAAGATATAGTTTGGGTTGTAGTAGGCTGCTCAATAATACAAAATAAGATGAGAAACTTACATAGGTGTGACACTGTACTCGTTAAGTGGTCATGCGGTAAAACATGCCAATCAGCCGAGGGGAAGTAGAGCAAATATTTCACAATGCATTTAAATGCAACAAAAACATCCCAACACCCATTTGAAGTCCTGGTGTTGATCAACAACAGACCATGGTGGCCCTTTCCAAATAAATTATTTTATCGATATTATCTGCCAATATTCTGATATATCTGTATCGGCACATAGTCCACCGATATTTTCATACAACAATAAGGACAACATAGGGGTGGAATGGGACAGGAATGTGTAGACTTGGGGTTCCAAAAGTGAGGAACATTTTGACATGTACAAATGTTGTTTAAGCTGAATGCCAGCCAAGTAGCCTTTGACAGGGCTGAAGAGTATATAAGGTTGTTTAGCAAATGTTCAATTACCATATTTACAAACTATGTATGCACTCATTGTACTGTAAGTCGCTTTAAGCGTCTGCAAAATGGCATATATTATATAAATGATATTATTGTAGCAAACATTCAACTGCCTTATATGGTTATGGTAAAGTGTGTGTTGAGTGGGTGTACATTTTCAAATGAATGTGATAGCATAGTTCTTTTATTTGTCTCTCAGAAGACACTGTATTTACTCATGGAGAGGTTACAGACAAGATAATGGGGCTTCTTGATGAGGGCACTAAAGAAGACGTGAAGAAGTTAGTTGATGGAGGGTAGGTTGAGGATTCTAAGTGGAGGAAGTTGGAAACTTGCTTGCCATCGATCAGCATTTGTTTTCATGTTATTATAACTATAATAACAATTATAACCTACTACACACATAAACATAACAAACAGAACACACGTTCCTCTGCATTCCTCCTGACTGAGCCACCACTATAAGGAAGGAGAAGAAACTAGATTGATTCCACAAAGAAAGTTGTTTTCCCACAATTGATTTTACAAATGGTGATCATTTGCAGGTGTGCCTAGCAGTTTATGGGTAAGGGGTAATTTTCACTTGTCAATTTCAATTCAATTATATTGAACCCTAACCCTAACCCTGACAGAGGGTCCTAAACCCAGTTCCTGTGGAGGAGGGCATCCATATAAAGTAACCCTAAGCCTAGCCCTAACCCTAGCCCCAACCCTAAACCTAGCCCTAACCCTAACCCTAACCCTAACCCTAGCCCTAGCCCTAGCCCTAGCCCTAACCCTAACCCTAACCTCAGCACAATGAAAAGGGTCCAACATCTCAGCTCACCCTGCTTAAAGCCTTGACAACCTGGACACTTCTCATCTCTTTTCACTGTCCTGGCACCCCGCTGGTGGAATGAGCTTCCCACTGCAGTCATGACTGCAGAGTCACTACCAATCTTCCGCTGTAGATTGAAGACCCATCACTTCAGGCTACATCTTAACGGTCCCTCCTAATGACCTCTTCACCCCCACTACCCCCCTGTACAAGTTTCTCTCCTGTTAATTAAAAAGAAAAAAGAAAAAGCATTGATTACTTTATCTTATGATGACTGATTGATAGATGATTCAAACAAATGTATTTGTTGTAAGTCACTTTGGATAAAGGCGTCTGCTAAATGCCAAGAATGTAAATCTCCCTCAAACTCAGACACAAGACAGGAAGACAACACCACCACTGTACAGTGCTATACAAGAAGAGGCATGACGACAAGCATGACGACAAGCATGACAACAAGCATGACGACAAGCATGACGACAAGCATGACGACAAGCAATGTGAAGGAACTGCATTTTTCTTCCCAGGATGATCTCAAGGTTCATGGGCAAAGAATACCATTGAGCTGCGATCCAGATGGTCCACAAAGATGAAGACTATACAAATATGCCACCTGTGGAAAGAGCTATAGATAGAAAGAAAGGATATAAAGGCTATCTACAAGCACAGTAGTATTCACACAGGTAAAATGCCCTTCAGATGCTCTACATGTGGGAAGAGATTCCGTCAGAATATTTTCTTCAAGTCTCATCACTACATTCACCTAAAACAGAAGAGAAGGACAGCTCACCCAGGTGAGAGGGTGTTAAGAGAACCTACAGGACCATAGGTTGAGTAGCTTTTCTTGCTTCACAGAGGAGTGTGCAAGATATAATGCACAGTGAAAATGCAGATACACATTGTAGTCAATATAGAATGTTTATTTTGTCATCTAATGCAATCTAATGCAGTGATATGAATTATTAAGTAAATTCCTTTTAATTTGTACTTATTTGAGAATATGTATGCTACTATACTTATAAATACATATTTGAATATGTATTTATATTCATTATTTATAACAGGAATTGTTACATGAAAATATATCTAGAATCATTAGAGTGTATTTTAGAGGGATTAGAGTGTATTTGAATTTCTATTTTATACATACCTCCATTAATTGTCTACCTTTGTTGTTTCCTCATAACAAACCTCCCAGTTGTTGACATGTCTCTCCAACCATTAGACACATTGCTTTGCCTAAGCCTCATTGTTATGGCTTAAGTGGTTACTCAATACACAAAAACACCATGACCATTGCTCCATTTGGTTTATGGTTCTTAAGATTCACATTAATATCTAGTCGTGTTTTTAACGTCTAGGTTAAAAACCTAGGTTAATCTTTAAAACCCCTAGCATAATCACATATAATTCCCATTTAATGGTTCACAAATCATATAATTGCTCTTCTGCCCCTGCCCTTTTTTTCACATTATAATCTAATGCCCCACTGCCTTTAATCTGATATTGTTTTGAGATTACAATGTTTTGTACAGCGATTGGTACATTTCAAAATGAAATTGTATGTTGGTTTGAACACACCGATGGTTTATTCACTGTGTAATATTAAATCCCATGATAACAATAACAACAACATGTACAGTATGCTAGTAATAGTAACTCTAATAATAATAATAATCTATTTCATTAGATAAATTATCTATCTATCTATCAAACCTTTTCTTAAATATAAAAACAAGGTTCTCTTGTAGGCCTGTCTTGTAATAACACTGTACCACTGTACCAATTTGATATATGTATTCAAATTCAGCTGCATGAAGTCATTTCATTATCTCCACAGTGTTGTCAATGTCTTACACATCATAACAAAAACAATGTAGACCATTGCATCAAGTTATCTTATTACACTGCTAAACACAGATTTGTAAATTTGGTGAATCTAGGATAGAATTATTTATTATGATTACCATGGTGTTTGTTTTAGGATATTGATGGTTACGTCCAATGCGCTTCAGGATAATGCTCAGTGAACCAATCATGGGCCACATTGTATGAGTGATTGCTTTTCTCTGGGATTGAACAAACAGACAATAAAAAACAAAACAAAAAGAGATTAGAGACACCTCATTGAGAGGCATTTTTAAGAATGAGGGGTATTAAATGTATTAAAATGTCATCAATCAGAATTCATCTCACAAATTCATGAGCCACTTTCATACCTTTCCATCCCCTCCCCCAACCAAAAAGACAATTACACGATGGTACTACTTTAGAGCATTAGAGATAGTGGAGCAAATAAGCTGGCCTTTTGTTGGAATTGTCTGTTAATGAAAAATAATGTTAAATAACCCAGTTTATGAATAACAGGATTTAATGGTAATATTGGTTGTTATTCTGACAAGCAGGCAGGAGCCCTGTCGATGGTATGTTTTACTTCGTGAACTTCATATGTCATGTCCCCTTTGTCATGTTTTTGAAAACACCTATGATCATTTGTCATTTATAAATAAGTAATTGTCTTATAGCTCATCTTCAGAGTGTGTTGATGAGGAATTTGTTTCGGTCTAGAGTTTTGTTTTGTTTTTGCCTACAACTAAAACCACTTATTAGAATTGTTATTCATATAGCATATCCATGCAAAGCCAAAGAATGCTTGTTGATGCCATATGACAATCCCTGTTTTCCCCAGTGATTGTCATTGCATTTGAATTTACAAAAACATTTTAGATTACAAATGAGTGACACATACTTGTGAAATGTTGAGATCTATGGGTTATAGAGAAGCCCATGCAGCCAAAGGGGCAAACTAATGTCATAATTAGTAAAATGACCATGATCAGAGTGCAAAATGTGGCCCTTGATAACCCAATAAAATGTCATGTTTTAGGGGATTAGTCTTATACTGGAAATAAAGGAGCTAGGAATTTATTGTACAGTATTTGTTATTGGGTAAAGTGTGTGATGGTGTGTTTGCCAAGGATGTATTAGTTATATTGGCATTTGTTTATCACTAATCCAGAAGAAGGGATTGACATTTCATTCAGGATTACATTTGAATACAATTTCACCCTTCCTTATGGTCCTCTAGGGGGCAGCACCATTCCTAAATTTGAGAACATGGTTCGATGTTCATAGAGTGGCAGCTAAGGAATAGATGTAGCCAATTGGCCTACATAAAATATACACCTGTATGTACACAATTCAAGGAAAATTATATGTATAAAGTTCCTTTAAGGGGGTTGCATCCAAAAGAAGCGGGCTCCTGAAGATAAATATTGATTCCTAGGCAGCCTGTAGGAAATTAATTACTTCACCTCCAATTATTCGATCTGACATCGTATTATTATTATAATTATCTATTAAACCATTATAGCAGCTGTAGTAGGCTATATTTTCTATTGAAGTTTGGTCACAATCTAATCATTTTGTTCTAATTAAGCTATCACTGTAGTCGATACAAAAAACTGTCGATTGTTCCAGTAGGCCTAAAATTGTATAGATCAAATAATAATTGATGCACCCCAGCAACTCTTACTGTTGGCAGCTCATACACCTCAGTGACAGCCTACTGAGCGTCCAACTTGTCATGTGGCTGTGACTGACCTTTATGTAATAACTTTGTAACTTGTTCCCACCCTTTCTGCTTTCTGTACCACCTGAGGAAATTACATATACAAGGCAAGGATCGGGCTCTGGCTGTGGTCCTGGTAGCAAGGAAGCAGAATATGGCTGCACATAAAACCAGAAATGTCATACATGTACTCATAAGATGCAGTGGATTTTTTAAGAATGGCAATTGTCGAAAGAGCATCTTAGTTAACTCTCTGAAACCTGTTCAGTGTCAGAGGCGAGCCGTCTCCAGCATCGGCGATAGGGACACACACTTGAGCTCACATCTCGCTGGCCGATCATACAAAGAGTTGTACGAATTGTCAGTGCAAGACCCAGAAACTTTTTGGGGATCAATAGCTGAGGAGAGGCTGACATGGAGTAAACCATTTGATCGAGTGAGCGATTGTGATATTACAATCGGAAGAATCAACTGGTTTCTGGGGGGACAGTTGAACGTTTCTGGTAAGAGTTACCAGCCACATTCAGGAGGCTATTATCATTATTTCATGCACACCCAATTGCATAACAGTACAATGCCTCCTGCATAGAGACCCGAAGTGCATGGTCAATCTTGATTCCTGTTTAGGATTAAGTTGACTTTTACTTGTTTTTGTGTGTACAGTAGGGGAGAACGGGGACCAATGTAACATGTGATTTTGCACCTCTGTGCTCCATAATTCAACGCTAAATCAACCATTCCTAGGGTATTTTGCGAGAGCTTGCAATTTTAACCAATCACGCACTTTTACAGCATAAAAAGGTCCAATCAAAAAAGGGCTTTCAATTTTGACCAAATACCACACAGTATATATATATATATTACGTTTTATTGCTTTAAGTGAAATTAAGACATTTAAAAAAAACTAAAAAACATTGTGAAATCCTGGAGAGACTGATTAAAGGTGTTAATGGAATTTTTGCATTTAGCATGTATTTTGTTGTCCACATTTGGTTTGGTGGTCAGTGGGTTTATTTGGTGTTTTTTTAAAGGTGTTACATTTGCCCCTGCCTACTGTTACAATTGTCCCCGCTCACATGGTCAAATGTAACATGAGACTTTTTGGTCAATACTGTGATACTAAAGTCCTCTCTAGAGACCTACAAATGTATGAATGATTAGTAGACAGATGTAACTTTAGGTTGAATGGTCTCTGAGTAATAGAGTTAATTGCAAACATATTTTTAAATCAATGTTACAATTGTCCCCAGTCTCCCCTAGATCTGGGTCAGGCTACCATTGGGTTACCAACTACAGTAAATATGTACTTGCATTTATACATTTGAATGGCCAATAACTGTAGGTGGGAGGCCAATAACTGTATATTGGGCAATAAACAACTTCATACATTTGGTTGGCAGTGAACTGTCTGGATGTACATGTTGCCAAACATCCTGACAGAGTTGCTGTCATCTGGGAGAGGGATGAACCTGGGACAGAGGTGAAAGTCACATATAGGTAGGTGCTTGTCCACTTACACCGACCTACCTCTTATCTTTCTTTTCTTATCGAACACACATTCCTTAACTTGGAGTGTTTTGATACAGATTGCTTTTTGAATTTCCTAAACTGTAAAGTGTATGCATCTTTTGACAGAGGCTCAGGAATAAATATAATACCCCAATAATTATTACAGCTGCAAAAGAAGAACAGGCAAAGAAACATGTTCTGAATCAGAATTAATGTATTCTTGTTATTATTAATGCTCCCTTGTGTACATTGTATCAAGACCATAACAGTAATATTTCTGCCATTGCACTTTACATTATGAGCATGGCATTCAATTTATTTTTGAGACAACATTAAATCATAAAGCAGAGGTTGGGAAGTGGTGTACTTTTCAAAGAAATGTGTTGTTAGTGGGCTGTTACACGGTTTCCAAATCTCCATGCACAGCTACTTTCTGTATAACAATGTAAACAGGAAGCGATGGGCTGTTCTGAACATTCGCCAAAGAACATGAAACCGAAAGCTGGGATACAGTCGCTTGCATGCACTGGTGTTTCAAGTAACTGACAACCCAAAGATCATACCCTCAAAAAAGACTCACATAAAATAACCACAAAAATGGAATTCACGTTACTGAATAATAACTCATATACTGCACTCTTTTACCATCTGAAAGTAGGGTCGTTCATTCTGTCTGAAACTGTCCTACAGGGAGCTTCTTGAGACAACCTGCCGCCTAGCGAACACCTTGAAGAGGCATGGGGTCCAAAAAGGGGACCGGGTGGCCATCTACATGCCCGTCTCGCCCCTGGCGGTGGCAGCCATGCTTGCGTGTGCCCGTATTGGTGCTGTGCACACAGTGGTGTTTGCTGGGTTCAGCTCAGAAGCCCTGGCAGGGAGGATCCAGGATGGTAAGTCATCCTGGGCCTTGACTTTCTGTGGCTCATATATGGATCCATTTGACTGTGTTTCTTCTTCAGATTCGTAGCTCTTATTGACAGTAGTGTTGGGTCAAATCATATCAGCAAACACTGCACAAGAACAAAGGTTGTGTCAGCCTGTAGTTATTAGAGTTAGCAACCTTATTGGTTTGTGCATGTCACAAGATCTCATGGTTCAATTGGTAACCCAATAATGCATTTCAAGGGCACTTGTGTTTTGTATACATTGCTGCTGCCACTGAACCAAAAACATGGCATTTGAGCAGTTGACTGCACAAGGGTAAACATGGGCATTTCAGTTGTGCCTGCAGCACAACTGAAATGATGCCCAAGGTTTCAGCCATTGAAGCTAAAATCGAGATTTCAGGGGTTGTTATCTGTAATTATATAAAGCTGAAATAATGCCCTAAGCCTTTCAGGTTTTCTGATTAAAGGCACAGGATAACTGTATAATAGTTTAACAGGTTATAGCCCCAGATGGCTATGACCCTTTAACGGCTCATACAGAATGTCTGCCAAGGTTTCAGCTCCAGAACAAGGCATATACTCAATGTGCATTTTCAAGTGAGTCATTTTCTGCTGTGTACATTTTCTAACTTGTGAACTTGTATTTCCCTTTATGGTGTAATACAATAGACAGTGCCTGCCAGTTCCCAGTTCCAGTTTTACGCAATGTTGTAACTGTCCTGTTTTACTCAAGTGTTTGCTACTGTACTAACCCAGTTCCAGTTTTACGCAATGTTGTAACTGTCCTGTTTTACTCAAGTGTTTGCTACTGTACTAACCCTGCATATAAAATATATAGTTTACGCTGTAAAGGAATAGACTGACATTTAAATGATCATCAGCTCCTGAGAATACTGTCAAGAATACATTTTAACCCCTCTGATTGTGCCTGAGCCTCCTATGGGCATTTCTGTTGATTCCTAGATGTTGTCGGCTCTCCTCTAGGTCATGAGTCAGTCCCCAAATGGTTTCTCCAAACATGGTCTTGTTTCGTCTAAACATACACCTACCCTGTCGTAGATTCATTGCCCATCACCCAAAAGAACAGACGGTTTCGGACTGCACCAAAGAAAAAAGATAAAAGCCCATGTCCTTCTCTGAAATACTTAGTTATGCCTTCTGGCTGCGTCTTAGAAGGGTTTGACTCCAGAATCGATTCTGTTTAATAAAACCCCAATATTTGACTGCCTAAAACTCGTCTCCTCCTTTTTTTGGACCCCAACAATATTTCATATTCTCAATGGGCCATTTAATGGATGAGTTTTCAAGGTCTCAGATCTCTTACACGTTGTGTTCCGTCTCCCTACAGCTCATTGTAAAGCTGTGATCACGTGTAATCAAGGAGTGAGAGGAGGCCGGCTGATAGACCTGAAGCCTACGGTGGACGCTGCAGTGAAGAGTTGCCCCTCCATCCAACATGTGTTTGTGGCCCATAGGACCAGCAACCCAACTCCCATGGGCAAACTGGACATCCCATTGGAGGAGGTAATCCTAGAACAATCCTAGAACTGATTGGCCCTTTCTCAATTGTTAGGAGCTTGATTACTTGTGTCCTCTCCTGTCCTCCACTCACTTCCTACTCAAAACGCATTGGAGGTGAAGATCTAGGTTCCACCTCTTAGATATTCTCCTCCAATGCTTTTTGAGAAGGAAGCGAGTGGAGGGCCAGGGTCTGTGATCTGGTTTCTTTCAGTGTCACTATCAAGAGACCACACAGATAGACCTACCAACATTACTATGAATGTGCAGGAAGCATGATGACGTAGCACACCTTCAACATGCTATCCTACCACATATAGGGTATTACACAGCATATACTGTATTCTAAAATATCAAGATGCCCAAGGTGCATCCATACAGAGTCATCTGTGTCTTTAATCTCCAATTATTCTTGCATTCTCTATCTCTCTCTCTCTCTCTCTCCTCTCTCTCTCTCTCTCTCTCTCTCTTTCTCTCTCTCTCCTCTCTCTCTCTCCCTCCCTTCTCACCTTTCTCAGGCCATGGCCATGGAGTCCCCAGAGTGTGCTCCAGAGCCTATGGGTAGTGAGGAGATGCTCTTCATGCTCTACACGTCTGGCAGCACAGGCAAGCCCAAGGGCATCGTCCATACTCAGGCTGGTTATTTGCTTTATGCTGCACTCACTCATCAGGTTTGTCCTCTATGCTTAAACTATGATGTTTATTCTTCAAACATGTGTAGCTGGTCTGCACTCAAAAAAGAGATATAAGGTTTCTTTAAATATTTATTACATTCAGACAAATGTTTCGGCCTAGGTACTGCAGTGTGTAAAGCCCTGTACAGTGTTTTGTGTTTTAATGGGGACTACAGACAGTGCAGTCTAAACAATGGAAATTATTCTGCCTCATAGTTAAGCATAGCTCAGACCAATTAATCCAGTGTAAAGCCCATTCATATTCTGGGTCAAAATTAGCCTTTTTGCTTGACAAACAGAAACAGCTGTTTTGTCTCAGTTTTTCTATCTGGGGTGAGCGTGCATGTTGTGATTGACAGACAGACACAAAGCTGACATGATGTTGGTGATAATAATCAAATGAAAACATGACCCTTAATTTGCACGAGATGTGCTGCTAATTTCTAAAGTAGCTTACCAGCTCAGACCAAAACAGACGTTTGGAATTGCTCGCACTGTTTCTCTTTGGCACATCGCTTGTTTAGATTCAAATAACAGACAAAGCTGCTTTATCTGCGTGTCCCCCTGAAACAGACTGGGCCTCTTGGGACAGTGCCAGGGAGAGACCTGTAGCGTTGGCCAGACTTTTGGGTAGTTCTGCTCTGGGGACTATCAATGGGCAGCCATGTTGTGGGAGACAAGCCTGCTAAAGAAAATAAACTCCTGTGCATCACACACACACACAAAAACAGTTGAAAGGGGCTTAAATATCTTTAATAAATTAGTGAGATTTGTGCAATCATCTGCTTGATGATATAGTTGTCTTTACAGAATTGTAAAGTTGGAAATTGACCATATTATTGCTAATGAATGATCTCTGTTTTTCTTTTCCTTGCAGTATGTCTTTGACTACCATGCTGGCGATGTGTTTGGCTGTGTGGCAGACATCGGCTGGGTGACTGGTCACAGCTACGTGGTATATGGGCCATTGTGTAATGGCGCCACCACTGTGCTCTTTGAGAGCACACCTACGTACCCAGATGCTGGTGAGACACCACAATACAGAGTAGGGGTGTGAGACGGTTACGTATACAATAACAGGTTACAGGTTTAAATCCTTTGAAATCATTTGTCTATAGCTCTTTGTGACACTCATTCACATTTAAGACTCCTCTATGGTATTCAGCAGTATGAGGTAGGAGATTTTGGGAGGAGAAAATTCAAAGGTTTTCCTTTTTTGTTGATACGATATTCGCTGCTGCCTCAACAGAGGTCTTTGAGTCATTCTGGTCTTATCCACAGAGAGATAGCACATGGCTAACAAGTTATCAGCTGGGTGGGTGCAATACAGATGTATGATTGTCTTTGAACAGCAAGGGTCAAACTGACAGCTCAGTCTGATTTTGAAGCTACCCACATGATTATTGATTGTGTTTCTATTTGTTTGATTATTCATAGACAATTTAGGCATACAGCACCAGTCAAAAGTTTGGACACACCTTCTCATTCAATGGTTTTTCTTTATTTTTTATTATTTTCTACCTTGTAGATTAATATTGAAGACATCAAAACTATGAAGGAACACATATGGAATTATGTAGTAAACAAAAAAGTGTTAAACAAACCAGAATATGGTTTATATTTTAGATTCTTCAAAGTAGACACCTTTTGCTTTGATGACAGCTTTGCACACTCTTGGCAAGGTGTGTCCAAACTTTTGACTGGTACTGTACGTATTATCACAAACATGCTTCATGATCTTCATCTTGAGAAAGTATAGCTGTGTTGCTGTTTTCTTTGCTATAACCAGTACAAAAAAGAAACAGTTTAAAGTGCATTTTGGCTCTAGAAATGTGCTATATGAATGTATTATCGTTATTATATTCGAACAGTGAAAACTTTGTAATGGGTGTGCAGGGTGTGGAACATAAAAACACCATGACTAGATATGTGAGTGACTCATTAACTCTTGGTGATGAGTTTAGTCTTGGTTTACTACCAACGGTTATAGAGAAAAGGAGTGTAACAAAGCCTTATCTGTTCATATAATGACATACCAGCCTTCACTGCCCACTTAGCCTTGGCATGATAACAAATATCCTGTTCTTGGCGATGTGCCCCTTTCTAGTTGATAAGAGTATGAAAATATTTTATGAATAATAGCACACTGGAGGGGTGAATATTCTAAATTAAATGTGTGTCAAGTCATGTGCTAGTTTGTAATGAATATGTGCACCCTTAGGGCGATACTGGGAGACAGTGCAGCGTCTGGGCATTAACCAGTTCTACGGCGCGCCCACTGCCATTCGACTGCTGTTGAAGTATGAGGAAAGCTGGGTGAAGAAATACGACAGGTCCTCCCTCAAGACCCTGGGTTCTGGTGAGAGACTGCATGAGCATACACACATATGTCCATTGACACTTTTACCCAACAGTTTTTCACCATACCATACAGTGCAACTTATTACATATTCAGCTGGAACAGTTTATCTCAACCTGGTCCTTTGTGTATTAAATGTATTTCTGAACTGGAACATTCCCAACTCAATGTGGGGGTAACTTTATAGTCAGGCTTTGCATATCACAGAAACTTGGCTAGATTCTAATGGCGCAAGTTAAGGCATTAATTAACGATTAGCCTGTGGTTTCTAGACTATCACTATCAGCATCAAATTTATAGTCCTAAAAAGTATTAGATCAAAATAGAACAAAGCGTTTTATAGGCCTACCTTGACAGTTAGTATTTTATAGATGACACACCCCATCAAATTCTTTTTTTAATTTTTTTAAAATATATTTCTGCAGTGGGGGAACCAATCAATCGTGAGGCTTGGGAGTGGTTCTACAATGTGGTGGGGGATGGACGATGCCCCCTGGTGGACACATGGTGGCAGACAGGTAAAACCCTTCACTCAGCCCTGCTGCTAAAAAACAATCTGGGTTAAGAAAATGATTTTGCGGTATGTTTGAAGTGAACTTTGATGTTTGTGTCTTAAAGGCTCATATAAAAATGTCCTCTGTTTTAAGAGACTTTTTAAGAGACACAACTATAACTACAGTAGCATGAGTAGTTGTTAGACATTTCATACTTTATCACATGGAACAGTGGTATATCAAAGGCATATTAAACAGCTCAGATTAGGAGAAAAGGGAGGAGACAGCCTTGACCTGAAAAATCATACACAAGCATGATGTTATCTTATTTTCAACATCCAATGAAAGATAACTGATGTTAGTGCTATTAATGTTCCTACGCAAGAAGAGAAAGCAGTTTTAGGCTCATCTTGATTTGTCGTGGTGGTTTCAGTGTTGATCTGGCCAGTAAATCTGTCTGATACTCTGTTCATCAGTGGCTTAACCCTAATTTGCGATTAGCACAAGGAACATCTGCAAGCTCTACTGAAAATGAATTAGAATAATACCCCACCCCAAACACACTTACCCCCCTACTCCCCAAACACACTTACCCCCTACTCCCCAGCCCACTAGCAGAAGAAGGTGGGGGGGGGGGGTCGTGACCTAATTCGTAGAAAATCACTTTCTGAGGATTTCTTCATAAGCATACATCAGGGGGAGAGTAGAGGCTGAGGCTGAACACTTATCCTATGTATATTTGTATTACACACACACACACACCACATCACACACCACACACCCCCCCCCCACACACACACAGTCAAGATACCTGCTCACAATCTGAGCTGACTTCAGAGGTTACATTATTATTAAACCTTCTTCATGCAATTCCTCCACTTCTTATTCCTCCATCCCCCTCCATCCATCCCTCACACCCTCACACCCTCCCTCCCTTCCACCCCCCTCCCTCCCTCCCACCCTCCCTCCCTCCCTGTCTCTCTTTCTTTCTCTCTCTCTCTCTCCCTCTCCCGTGTCCCCAGAGACGGGGGGTGTGTGTATTGCCCCGCGGCCTGCTGAGGAGGGTGCTGAGATTGTCCCGGCCATGGCCATGAGGCCCTTCTTCGGCATCCAGCCTGTTCTCATGGGGGAGAAGGTGATTTTACTTTATTTTCTACTTACTATTTATTTACTTTTTCTGGTTCAAGCTAATTTTTAATGGAACATGAAGAGAATTTTCATTCCCATATACTACACAGAAAGGGGTAAAATTATCCATCATCATAGTCCAGCACAACTTAGTTGGTTGTGATCTACTGCATGTGTGTGGAACAAGGCATTGTGTAATGTCTTCAATACCCAACTCTGGTATAGCACTCTCTTTCCTCAGAAGTCATAAAGACTGTAACAAGCTGGATCATGTCCAACTTTTTAAGAAAAATCCCTGCATCCTTGAACAGTCTTTTGTAATATTCAGAATATGACATGCTTATTAAAGATTGAAAAGAGGAAGTGTATCTTCCTAACTGTTGTTGCCCAATGCCCACCCCTCCCACCTACTCTCAGTGTTCACTATTCACCTTTAGACTAGGTCTTTAGAGCAGATCTAGCTTTCAGTCCAATCTCTCCGCTTGACCTAACTTGACCCCCTAATAGATGGATCACACCCGTATTACTTATCTCACATTGCAATTAAAATGGCCAGCATATGTTGATGTGTCTTGGTTAACAGATTTACAGGCCTTTGTTGGAAACATGGCCTCGCAACTTGGCTTCCGCTATTGCCCCCTTTCTTTCTCTTTTACCAATTTCTGTCAAGCTGCAAGTGAGCTAAAGTATGACCAGCATTCCCTTGGTTTCTATTGCAGTTGCTGTTATGTTCTGTGTTATCCTGTGGTGTCAGTTGCTGTTATGTTCTGTGTTATCCTGTGGTGTCAGTTGCTGTTATGTTCTGTGTTATCCTGTGGTGTCAGTTGCTGTTATGTTCTGTGTTATCCTGTGGTGTCAGTTGCTGTTATGTTCTGTGTTATCCTGTGGTGTAATGTAGATGTTTTATTTCATATGCAAACAAGTTATGATATGTTCCGAAACTTACGGTTTCATTTTTTTTTTTTGACATGCACTCTTAATGGTTATTTCAATTAATTTAATCACTTCCTATTTATTCAAATTAGAGAGAGAATAGACCTTATGAATGGCTATATTGTTTGTGCTCTTCTCTCTCAAAGGGGCAGCCAATTTCAGGGAACAATGCCAGCGGAGCTTTATGTATCAAGCAGCCATGGCCAGGAATGGCCAGGACCATCTTCGGAGACAACAAGAGATTTGTGGATGCATATTTCAAACCATACCCTGGTGTGCTTCTCTTTTAAGTTTATAATACATACTAGCCAATAGAACTTATAATAAAATCGCACATGTAATGGAGGTGATTCAGTGACCAAACTTGTGTGATGAGCCTGTGACCTGAAGACATGCATTGGCTACCCAAGCTAATGCCTTGGTTTTAGCTTAGTGAGTTTGGCTTCCAAGCTAAAGACCTGGATTGAATCACACCTCGGTCGTTCATACTGTACATTGATGAAAACAGGTTTTAAACCTATGTCAATGCCATCAGCCTATGTCAATCTACAATTGTGTTAACAAATTGCACTGCTATATTTGATTGACATCTCAAACAATGTTGTTTATTGTATGTCAGTTTATTACCCAAGGTCTTTGGCTTTATTTTAATTCCAGGTCATTACTTCACTGGGGATGGAGCGTACCGGTCCAAAGAAGGTTACTATCAGATAACTGGTCGTATGGATGATGTCATGAACATTAGTGGCCATCGGTTGGGTACTGCTGAGATTGAGGATGCCCTTGTAAGCACACACCTGCATAACCCACACTTCTGTGTATGACTGGATGTATGTTCAGTCTGATTGATTAATAAAATCTACATCATGATTATCTATATGCAATGTTTAATAGGTTTAAAATGTTTAATGTTTGCGGTTTGGTCTCCCATCTTCTAGGACGAACACCCAGGAGTTCCTGAGACTGCTGTGGTTGGCATCTCTCATGATATCAAAGGAGAGGGTAAGAGTGAAAATGCTCACATTATACAAAACCACCATCCCACCCAGCCCTCTCACACATGGCAAACATATGGTTAGTGGGTAATGAAATATGGTGTTTCCGGAAATGTTTTATGGCGTCATCGAACATGATGACAATTTCAACAAAACAAATTGACCTGATAATACAAAGTCATAGGAGGATGAGACCAGGCTGCTTCTTAGCGGTGAGTCAGCTGCCCTCAGTAGCCTGCTGACTATCAGTCCTCACTTCAGCCATCATCATGTACACTCTACTCATTCTAGCTTATCTATCTGTTTCAGTCCTGTCGGTTATCATGAACCTTACAGACTCTTAATTTCACAGTCCCCGATCCACTGGACTCCTCCCATGGAACAATAATCAAGCTCTCATTGTGTCAATACCAACGTCATGCCACCTTCTGTAAACCAGAGCCAATAACCGACACTCTCTGTGCTGTTTGTTACTGAGGTTAATAATCAACCATCTCAAGTGGACAGCGGTACAATTGTTTCTGAATTGAAGATAGTGGAATAGTACTGCTTGTCCTTGGCTTTGATTCAGCAATGCTTATATGACCTAGAGAAGTGTGTTCCTGCCAAGGTCTTGTCACACACCACCACCTTGTGGTTATACAAGGAACTAATATGCCATCGAGCAGATGCTTTTAGCCAAAGCAACTAACAGAAAACATTTTTTATATGATCCCAGCGGGAATCAAACCCACAATCAATCTAAGAGTTGCCATGTTCTACAAACTGAGCCACACAGGAACACTGCAATATTAATTAATTAATTAATTAATTAATTAATTAATTAATATGAAGACATCTTTATCAGCTGGCCTACCCTTCCCCCAAGTCTCATTCAGTAGCAGCATCATTGACACACATTTCTAGACATCAATTACTGTCATTCAACCCATTTTTTTGTTTTCCTGTCCAACAGTCCCGTTTGCCTTTGTGGTTTTAAAAGAAGACTATTCTCTAAATCAAAAGGCAGTTGTTGAAGAGCTGCGAGGCCTGGTGGCCACTAAGATAGCAAAGTATGCTGTCCCTGACCATTTCCTGGTGAGCACATGATACTGATTGAGTTGTCCACCACACTGTGCATTCCTGTGATTGAAATATAGACAGTATGGGAGAATGCTGTGATTGAAATATAGGCATTATGGGAGAATGCTGTTATCAAAAATCAGCCCCTTCATGCCAATGACATCAGTTTTTAACCAACAGGATGTTATTAAAGATATGCCCATCCATGTTCATGTTGCTTATGCAGTTCTTTCCTCATCTGTCTTTATCTCTCGTTTGTCCTCTTCCAGGTAGTGAAGAGACTTCCTAAGACACGCTCAGGGAAGATCATGAGGCGTATCCTGCGAAAGGTTGCTATGGAACAGACAGGAGACCTGGGTGATGTGTCCACCCTGGATGACCCCTCTGTTGTCAAAGAGATCATCCAGGCTCATACTCAGTATAAGAGCCTGAAGGTGAAGAAAAAACAGGGATGAAATACATCCCTGCTCAAGCTCTTCCTGCACTGCTGTGTGAGCACTGGTCAATTGAGTTGCATTCACTCACACACTCTTTTCTGATAAGCCATTCACCCATGCAGTACTAAGTCAGACACACAATAGTATTAAAGTCATGATTCATGAAGTGTTAAGATAATAAGATATCAGTCATGATGGGAATATAATGTTGAACTAGTATTTGCTAAATGTGCCATAAGGTCTTGACATAAGGTGTTTTATGTGTTCAGTGTTGGTTTTATCAATATAAAAAGCGTAATGCTTGAAAATATGAAATGAAAATGGTTTCAATGAAATGGGAATAAAGTCGTTTTGTCATACATCTTTATTGTATCAATGGCATATTCAAATCATTTTAGAATTATTTTTCTTGTATCTTTACTTTGGAAATTCTTGCGAAAATAAAGAAAGTACAAACATATTTCCCTGCTTGTTCATGTGATGATTTACACTCTTAATAATTAAGCCCTAGATTCAAGATTCAAAGTGTTTATTATCATATGCACAGCAGAAAACATGTTTCACTGTACAACGAAATTCTTGCTTTGCTGTCCGCAGAATGCCAACCAATGTAAAATATACAATACTAAAGAATATACAATATATACTAAACAAATGTACAAGACAGCAAAATTTAAGGCATAAAATAAAATAGCAGCAATAATAATAATAAAACTGTATAATAAAATAATAATAAAACTGTGCAAATGTAGCAGTGCAATTATGCAAACTGGAAAGTTCAGTTATTGATAAACTATAATAAACTATCTCTCTAGATGCCAGAGAGATAGTTTATTATATAATCTCTGCAGTAAAGTCCAAATAATAAGTCTCATTCCAGCCCAGTTGGTGATGTAAGCAGTCCATGTGTTGCTTGCGCACAGAAAAGGCAGACGCACCCCGGAAGCTTTCAAACCCCGGAAATTTGAAGCCGTTGGCCGCTTTCGACACACGAGTTCCAGTAGAGGGGTGTGACGACTGTGGAACGTCAATCGACAACAGTATACTGTCGTAAAACAATTGTTCATTTACTTTACGGCAACAACATTGCCTTCCTGCACGAAATTTGGTCTTTATATCAAAGATGCTGAGATTACAAGATGAATTGGCCAGTGTCCTGGGGCTCTTAGTTAATGCAGCCGTAATAGAAATTAGTAAATTGTTGGACGAGCGCACCGCTGTCCGTTTGGAAACGACATGGGCTCAAAACATGGACAGTGAACCAGAGAGTAATGAGGCACAGACAGAATCACAAGTGAGGATCTTTATTATGTCAGTAATGCTAAGAATTTAGATTCGAATTTAATAGAAGTCATGTGGAACATTAACCCATTTATCTGTATTGTTTCTGGTTTGCACTGAAATAAGTTGGTAGAGGTAGTTGGCAACAGTTTTGCCTAAGTTAAGTACTTAAAATGAGTTGTATAAAATTCAGGGTCTCAGAAGCAGACTTGATTGTGTCTTCCCCCAAACAGCTGTTGACCATCATGAAGAGATTGTCCAAAGAATCCATGGAAAAAATCAAAAGCCTCATAGATGAGAATACAGCTACCCTGTGCCTGGAAATAGCTGTGATTCAGAGAGAGAATGAAGCACTGAAGGAGAGGGTCCAGATGTTAGATGGAAAGCACAGGACAACCGAAGAGGAGGAGAAGAGTTATGACAGGCAGAGTGAGAATGCAATGTGGGAATGTGGGAATGCAATACTTTATAAGGCTCAGTGAAATAGAATTTGGACTAATATTGTGAATGTGTTCATGCTTTCAGACATGAAGCCCTCAAAGTGTGGAGATGAAGAGCCCGGAGCCACAGATGTTATTGATTCTATGTCCTTGTCCAAAGTCCCCACCAGCAAGGTAAGCTTCCACAAAATATACACAGATTTCTTGATCATGAATAGGCTGGCTATACATTATTTGCTGTTCGAAGATCATTATTTTTAGGGGCTGAGCTTTGCAATTGGTTGTGTGTATGTACGTTTATGTGTGTACGTTTGTACACTCACCGGCCACTTTATTAGGTACTGCTAGTACAGGGTTGGACCCCCTTTTGTAGCTCATCTGCTTCAAAGTTTGACGTGTTGTGCGTTCAGAGATGGTCTTCTGCATACCTCGGTTGTAACGAGTGGTTATTTGAGTTACTGTTGCCTTTCTATCATCTTGAACCAATCTGGCCATTCTCCTCTGACCTCTGGCATCAACAAGGCATTTTCGCCCAGAGAACTGCCACTCACTGGATATTTTCTCTTTTTCGGATCATTCTCTGTAAACCCTAGAGATGGTTGTGCTTGATAATCCCAGTAGATCAGCAGTTTCTGAAATACTCAGACCAGCCCGCCTGGCACCAACAACCACACCACGTTCAAAGTCACTTAAATCACCTTTCTTCCCCATTCTGATGCTCGGTTTGAACTTCAGCAGGTCGTCTTGACCATGTCTACATGCCTAAATGCATTGAGTTGCGGCCATGTGATTGGCTGATTAGATATTTGCGTTACCGAGCAGTTGAACAGGTGTACCTAATAAAGTGGCCGGTGAGTGTATGTGTGTACGTGTGTGTACCCTCTAATCTAATCAAGTTTCACTCCTAGTCTGCAGACATGGAGGAAGGACATCCTGAATGTATTTTTTTACAAGAAAGGAAACTGCAGCAGGACATGCAGAGAGAGGGCACATACAAAGACACATGTGAGTAACAAGGCTTGCACATATGCTTACATACAGAAAAGTGTTGAGATCCGGGCCGAATTGCATCTAATCAAACACTTTTTGAAGCGAGTTGATATGAAACGCTGAGCCGATAGCAAAATAACAGTTAAAGTTTCTCCTCCTGCACAGGTGGAGAATCTGGGACAGAGGCTGAGGAGAGTGCTGCTACTGACTACCCATTGGAGGAGGAGACTGATACACATCCCTCACCAGGAGAGACCCAACAGGGCCCAGAATTACAGCCTGCCCCCAATGACACTAAGAGGAAGGTCCTCACTACAAATCAGAAAAGTAGGCCTATGCGACATGTAAGACGCACCAAGGGCCACATGAGAGTTGGCAAAGGAGACAAACGTTTCAGCTGTGGGCTTTGTAAGAAGACTTTTAGTAAACAAAGTAACCTTAAAGCCCACCAGGTTGTGCACACGGGAGAGAAGCCATTTAACTGCACTCAGTGCGGAAAAGGCTTCACAGCGAAATGTAGTGTCAACATACACCAGCTTGTAGTACACAAAATGGAGAAACGATTCAAGTGCACATACTGCGGTAAGGTATTTGGTACCCAGAGTCACCTTAAAGAACACCTGGTGGTTACCAAAGGAGAGAATGTGTTTAAATGTACTTTATGTGGTAAAACCTTTCCTGCGAAATGTACCCTCAAAGCCCACACAAGAGCTGCACACAAAGGAGAGAGGAGGTTCAACTGCACGCAGTGTGGGAAAGTTTTTTCAAGGCAGAGAGATCTTGTAATACACCAGGGTATCCACACAGGTGAAAGACCATTTAAATGCACAATGTGTGGGAAGTGTTTCACATCCAGACGTAGTTTAAATGTGCATCAGCTGACTGTGCACAAAGGAGAAAGACCCTTCAGCTGTGACATATGTGGCAATAGTTTCAGCCAAAGAAGTGGCCTCAAGTCTCATGAAAGGACCCATACAGGAGAGAAACCTTACATATGTGATCAATGCGGAAAATGCTTCACAGTGAGAAGTGCACTGAACATACACCACAGGGTACACACTGGTGAGAAATCATTTAGTTGTGAAATATGCGGAAAGTGTTTCAGCCTCGCACCCAACCTTAAAAGACACCAGCAGACTCACAGTGGAGTCAAGGCATTTAGCTGTGAGATATGCCCGAAGAGTTTCACCCAGGCCAGCCATCTCAAGGTCCACCAGTGTATTCACACAGGAGAGAAGGCTTTCATATGTGACCTGTGTGGGAAGAGCTTCAACCAAAAAGGTGCGCTTCTGACCCACCAGAGGATACACAGTGGTGAGAAACCCTACAACTGCTCCGAGTGTGGCAAGAGCTTCCGGTCTGCCGAATATCTGAAAAAGCACAAGCTGATACACACGGTTGACAAACCGCACACCTGTGAAGAATGTGGGAAGACATTCCTCACTGCTGTCAATCTAAAAACTCATGGTCAGGTTCACAGTGGTGAGAAGCCGTTTACCTGTGATATATGTGGGCAGGGGTACAGCTCCCTGAGTTACTTTAACATACACAGGCTCATTCACACTGAGGGGAAGTCGTTCAGCTGCTCTGTGTGTGATAAAGGTTTTGTCACACAGAGTAGCCTCAATGTTCACTACCGCACTCACACAGGAGAGAGGCCTCATATCTGTGAGGTGTGTGGGAAAAGCTTCAGTTTAGCACAGAACCTTGTTCGGCACAATCGGGTTCACACTGGGGAGAAACCGTTTGTATGCTCCGTGTGCGGAAAGAGTTTCAGCCAAGCGAACAACCTCAAAGCTCATCAGCAAGTGCACACAGGGGAGAAGCCATACGATTGCTCTAAGTGTGGGAAGAGCTTCTCCTGTATGAGGAGTTTGAAGGAACACAAGTGTGTTGATGTTTGAGAAAGGGAACACTTGCAATATGCATCTCAAGAATCTTATTGCTTATACATCCTGTTCCTGGAAATGGCAGTCTATTTTACCACAACTCTCTAGGTCTATGGTATTGTAAAGCAAATGGAGTATGTTTTGTTAGCATAGTACCACTGTACCAGTATTTACTAATGCTACCTACCAACATATCTGGGTCACAGGATAAAATATAAAATGGATTGAAATCACAATTCACAAATTAGTTATTTAATATTTATTTGAATCTAGGAACATTTCTCATAAAAAAGCTTGACTTGGTAATCAGATACAACAGGTATATAAACATGTCTGTGTGCTTCCTCAACAACCGTTATTCCCATTATAACTCAGGTATACAGAGGGATTTTACTTGCATTTTATTCATGTGGATACAAATTTAAATAAATTACCTCAGAAACACTGAAAATTGTTAATTTGTGTCTGTATTGAATATTACTCAATAACCAAAAGAGGCCTTTTGATATGAGCTATTTTGAAACATAATATAATATATACAATTAATATAGGTTAATATTTTCTAAATTGATTGAGGAATAGGAATGTATTATTACTTTAGAATAGAATCGGAGAGGTTAATCCATGTCTTTGATAGGATTCAGGGAAATGTCACCCTTTTACAACTGCACTGGTCCTTTATTGTGCTGTGCTGCACTCCACGACAGCAGGTGGCGCTGAAGACCATGTTTTAAAGGCAGATGTAGCTGTCCCACTGGACAACTGCACTCGACGTTAATGATACAAGGACAGGGGATATTCTGTACAATGCTCTGGCACTTCACTGGTCTATCTCTACAAGTAATCCAATTAATAACCTGCTTATGTAGCTAGCGAACTGCTGATTTGAAATACAATTCTAGGACAAAAGAACTAGGAGGTCTTATTACAGTATGAATGAACCAGAGGGACTGCGGTTCAGGAGGCTGAACAGACCTCAGATCATCACAGACGAATTACAAGAACCTCAGTACAAGGGTAACAGGTAACGTAGCCATACATTCGATAGATATAGTATTATTATTTATGTTTTATACATAAGTAGAGACATTGCTTCAGAGATGACTTGGTTTTTCCTAGCTAGCAAGCCAACGTTAGCTATCCATGCATGGTTGACAGCTTGAATCAGGTAAACAAGTACGCAGCCTACATCTCTACTAGCTATCTAGGTCAATGTTATAATACACGTCACCTTACAATGGAAATAGATAAAATACTTAATTTGTTTGCATTAACCATACAGTCAATGCAAGACTCAATAGGTAGCTCAGAGAGCATAACATGAGTTGTGTAGGCTATTAGTTATATTGATCGTGTGGCCTATTCAGTGTCCATGCAATCTGTCAATAATTTATTATTGGCTTTGTGAATTATTTTTTATTTCTACTTGCTATGTTGTCCTACCTAAATTATGATCCTCAAACCAGCCTTTACAGCCCTGTCAGAAGACCCATAGAGCTCATACTAAGAGGTCTTTAAAATGCCCATGGAATTTGCTAATACCAGAGATTATCTAGGATATATTATGTTGCTAATACTACACTACTTATATGTAATGTTACCAATGATTTGTTTTCCCCTAGTACCTACAGTGGAAAAGTATTCCGTGTGACCTTGCTGACCCTTGGAGGTTTCCTGGTTCTTCCATTGCTTGCAATCGTATTTCTGCTCGAGTCACCTATCCACCCAGAGTTACTTAGGTGAGCAGGGCTGTATGAAAATACACTATTTTTTCTGTTGTTGAGTTCTGTGTACGACTGTCTTACACCTTGACTTTAGTCAACTGTAATCAACTATACCGCAAGACACTTCAGAAAATTACTCTGGCAATTAGTTAATGGAAACCATTCTTCCCATGGATAGTAAATCCTCACTTTAGTGCAAATATGTTGGTCCCCTGAGTGACATAATCATGTTAGGTTATATGATTATGTACAATTGTTTAATTCTCTACCCTGTCATCCTTTATGAACTTGTACTGTAGGCCTAGATGTTTTTACAGAAGGCTTTATGCATAGCTTATGCTGAGCTGGTATGCCCAGAGATGCGTTTATCATATTTCAATTATTGGTTATTGATTGAGGCAACATAAGTGATGCGCTCAGCTCCAAGTGGATTTGTCTGCAGTCAGTCCAGAATGAGCAGACCTTTCTCCCTGCTATCCTTGTTCCAGCTCTCTGTCATAACCTTGTTGTCCTCACAACAGAACTATTTGTCCATACTGCATTCTCTACTGATTATATTAGACTGTGTGATTTGCTGCCCCTTGCACAATATCCTTCGGCCATAGACAAAGCTGATCTAATTTATCAACAGTGTCTGCCCACAGACCAAATCGCAAGCGTCTCCCTCTCCTCATTAAAATTCATTGCACAATTCTGCATTCACACTTGATGATCTGTTCCGACGTCTACTGTCCAAGTATTTCCTAATTTCTCAACAGCCTTAAGCACCATCAGAGTAAAGGCTATTCCAGGACAGTGGTAGTGACCAGTGATTCTTACTGATGCTATTTTCTCATTTGTTTCCTCTGTCTATTAGCCTTAATGAGCCGCCACTTATGTCGGGGTGCTACGAGCCCAACTTTAAGCTGAGGGAGGCACAAAGGCTGTTTGAGGACCAGCTGGTTGGCCCAGAGTCTGTTGCGAACATTGGAGGTCAGTGTGGGTAGTAAAGCTGGATTCTGGCCACATTACAATGTCTTTCACCCAGTTTGTTTTGGGCTTGTGTAATTTGAGGTGATGCCACAATAACAGCTGTCAGACAGGTCAAAGGTGAAAATGTGCAGTTTGTATTGCTGATTGCTGAAAAAAAAAAAATGAAGTTGTGCAGATGTTTGTGTTACAAAATGACGTGAGCCTGGACATTTATGGACATGATGTACAGTACAGTATTAGCTAGCAATCTACTGGGTCCATTCTGTGATTTTGAGGCCATGATAGTGAACCAACCTTCTTGATTCATTGATTAAAACAGCTTCAGTTTTGAATGCATATTTAATGTATGTCTGCTTCTGTAGATGTGCTCTACACAGGTACGGCTGATGGAAAGATAGTGAAGATAGAAGGGAGAAACATCCATGTCGTGGCAAGGCTTGGCAAGCCACCCTGTGGTGAGTGACTAAGGAGGGAACATATTGGCAAGATCGGATCTCAGGTCTCATTTCACAATATTCCACAACAAAATCTCAACTGAATGACATGTTTTACAAAAATTACTCAATAGATCCCGTTGCTCAATGTTGGTCAAATGCTCATTCATGGCCGATGTCAGCTACACACACTGAGTTATGCCCTTTAACGGTTCCCTATGGAAGTTTAGTTGCTAATTGTTAACCTCAACATTTTTGCTAGAGTGTTTGGTTATCATACTCATGTGAAACAATATCAAGCAATGTATCATTAAACCACACATCCACATACGTTAGGCTTATACCTTAGACAACATAAGCCTCTGGGCACGGGGAGATGTGCCACTATTTTACCAATGGCGTAATTTCTGGAATCTGGATTAAAAATTAGATCAGTGAATAGTTAATTATAGAATGTAACCAAATGAATTGTATGTATTATTAGACAACTAACAAACACCCAAGGATGACTTGATGCATAACAGGTCTAACAGGCCCATAACTGTAAAGACAATTAAAGAATAGACTCCAAAGACACACCCATGTTTTTACTAATTTCAGTTAGTGACACTATTGATAAAAGCTGAAAGTACACATCATATTTCCTCAGATACTTCATGTCCACTATGTATTATACCTGGTTAAGAGGTTTTCATGTCCACTATGTATTATACCTGGTTAAGAGGTTTTCATGTCCACTATGTATTATACCTGGTTAAGAGGTTTTCATGTCCACTATGTATTATACCTGGTTAAGAGGTTTTCATGTCCACTATGTATTATACCTGGTTAAGAGGTTTTCTGAGGTAATGTTTTTTTAATCTTGATGGAAAGGATCCCACGACCAGGAGCCCAGCTGTGGACGACCACTGGGTATACGGGTGGGCCCTAATGGAACCCTGTTTGTAGCTGATGCCTACCTGGGGCTTTTCGAGGTCAACATTGTCACAGGTCAGCAATGCAACCAGATGGCAAGATTACCCTGACCATAGTCATCATGCAAGATGATGAGCAAGAGAGATCATCATATCTGTTATGAGACATTGGCAATTGGCATTATCAAAACAAATTGATGATTTTACCTTTTATTCAGTTATGAACTGCATGTATTTTGTGAGTGATTGTTTTAATGTAAATATTGTGCCACTGTCTCTCCTTGACTCATTGAAAAGGTGAGGTGACCACCCTGGTGTCAGCTGGGCAGATGGTTGGTGGCCGAAGGCTTTCCTTTGTGAATGACTTGGATGTTACGCAGGATGGGAGGAAGGTGTACTTCACCGACTCCAGCAGCAGGTGGCAGTGCAGAGACTACCTCCATCTCATCATGGAGGCCACTGCAGATGCACGGTAAACTAACTATCACTACATGAGTTATGGCCAGACTTGAGTGTATAATTTCTCCGAAAGAACACCTTCACCTGTGTAGTCATACATCCAGGTATTTCGGTCAATGCAGAATATACTATCTTTAGAGAGTCTTCAGAAACTGATCAGTAACAGGAGCTAGGTTGCTCAGAAATCCCAACCAGATTTAGAAAGATTGTCCGTACAGTATTCTTTTAGGCCATTTGTAACATGATAAGCCTTGGTGTGTCTTTCAGTGTCCTGGAGTATGACACAGAGACCAAGGAGGTCACAGTGCTGATGGATGGGCTTCGTTTCGCCAATGGCATCCAGCTGTTCCCTGATGAGGAGTCTGTGCTGGTGGCTGAGACAACAATGGCTAGGATACGCAGGTACAGTACAGCTGGTCCTAAGCAACCCCCTCAACCTTAACTAAATTTGAGTGTGAAGAAACACTGCCCACAGGGATTTGTGGTGGAAAATAATCATTTCTTCCTAATACATTTGGTTGGGTATCGATCCAAAATTCAGTGAATTAAGACATGTACAAATCTGATAACAATGATTAATAATGCATTTTAATACAAGCTTGCAGGAGTACAATAGTGTCTCTCTCTAAGAAATGACCAGAGTAAGTCAAAGAACAAAGAGAAGGTTGCAGTACTTATAGAAGAGAAAGCTTCCTATACATTCCATACCATAGTATGGCCAGGCCATATCAGTCTCTTTCTTGGACTCTTCCAGTTTTCTTCCAGTTTCTCAACATTCCGATCCCATGACTTAACTGGGGGTACCCAGGGGTCCCCTTTATCTCTCCCCCCAGCACCCAACCACACATGACTGTCTCCCAGACTAACCTTGGTTGTACATACATATTACTCTTTATTGTGTTCTTTAATATATGCAATTATAGTTATACAAAATGATTAATAAATGCAATTATAGTTATACAAAATGATTAATAAATGCAATTATAGTTATACAAAATGATTTGCCTTTCACAGATTGCAGATTTACCCACATTAATTTACCCTCATATACACTCACCGAACACTTTATAAGGAACACCTGTACACCTTCTCATGGTGGAGGTGGTGTAATGGTGTGGGGAATGTTTTCTTGGTACACTTTGGGCCTGTTAATACCAATCAATCATCGAATGCCACAGCCTATTTGAGTATTGTTGCTGACCATGTGCATCCCTTCATGGCCACAATTTACCCATCTTCTCATGGCTACCTCCAGCATCATGATGCACCATGTCACGAAGCAAAAGTCACCTCAAACTTATCACTTAATCAATGCCACAAAGAATTGAGGCTGTTTTGAGAGCAAAGGGAGGCCCTAACCAGGATTACTATAGTGTTCCTACTCAGGGAGTGTATCTCCCTCTCTCCTTTGAAAGCTTCTGTACTCATCTCATGGTACGTCAGTGGAACATTTGATGTTGTGCCAGCTCTTGGAGCACACTCCAAACTCCACCCACAGGGCTTTTGTTTGTCTCTAGTTTTATTATTTTTCTTCCTACATAATAGGATTTCATGATTATACTTGTAATGTTGTTTTCAAGAGAGCACAGTCAATACTTCCAGGCCTCACCTGAAGAGATGGTGCAAGTGCTCCGTTGCCTCGGTAACAGTGCCTTTCACCAAGCTATCTGAGTAGAAAGACAAATTGGTCTGTTCTTTTTCTAATAGCATAGCCCATGTTGGTAGAGGGAGGGGGAGGCAGATCTATACCACAAAGCTGCACTTACTTAGGGTTGTTGTGTGGGAGGTGGTGAGTGAGTGAGTGGGAGGTGTTCATTGTTTTTTCATTTCGGTCTATTTGATAATGGAGCCAGTTTGGGATTTTTTATTCATTAACTGTGCAGAATGGAAATTATTATCTGAAATATGGGATATTATTTTGACTTGATTTATTTTAAATTAGCCTTTTAGTTATTCACAGCAAGCTGATTAATTCCACCCTCCCATGATGGGGTTTGTAATAAGTAATTTCTGTTCTGTGTTCTTATCAATTCAGACATGAATTGCTGGTGAACTAAATCCTCTAGCCCTGCTAAAAGCTTAATAACCCAGTCAGAGTAGTGAGAACACTGCTCATACAAGTGTTTTATAAAAGTGTAATTCTGTATAGCCTCTTATCAGTCACACATCCGTGAAAAAAAGATTTTGTGCCCAGAGCCCAGCGCTCTGTTCTGTGTGCACCTGTGTGCACTCTGTCTCAACAATTGATGAGAATTGATTGCATGGCAATCTTCTCTTTCTTCTTTTCCTGACTGTCTCTATAATCCTAGGGTCCATGTCTCAGGCCTGAATAAAGGAGGAATGGACACCTTTGTTGACAACTTGCCTGGTTTCCCTGACAACATCCGCCGCAGCTCCTCTGGGGGGTACTGGGTGGTCATGTCAGCGGTGCGGCCCAACCCAGGCTTCTCCATACTGGACTTTCTGTCCCAGAAGCCCTGGATCAAAAAGCTTATCTTTAAGGTATATTTCGATTTTTTTTATTTTATTGGATTATGAGTCCGGTGTCCATTCCTGTTGATGTTTGCTGTGGGTTTTGGATCCAGTGGGAAACCTGCCTAATGTTGAACATGTAGTTAAAGGATGCACCTCATTCATTGTGACCTGTGATCTCCTTACCTCCATCTCTCCTTCCTCCCTCCCTCCCTCCCTCTACAGCTCTTCAGCCAGGACGTGCTGCTGAAATTTGTCCCTCGCTACAGCCTGGTGTTGGAGCTTCAGGAGAGCGGGGCATGCCTGCGTACCCTTCACGACCCTCACGGCATGGTGGCTGCCTACCTCAGCGAGGCCCTCGAACACGACGGACACCTCTACCTAGGCTCCTTCCGCTCCCCCTACCTGTGCAAACTCGACCTCAGCAAGGTGTGAGCTTGCCATCTCCGAACAAAGCCCATATGTAATCCACACTCCTCAGCGAGTGTCTTAGTGAGACTAGACTACTCTCTGCCTCCTGACACCCCTCCCCAGTCTCCCAAGGGAGTGTGTTCAACCTCAACCAATAACCAGAATTGATGAGAATGGCCTAATGCTAGATCTGCTGCATTGATAGCTTTTCGCCAGCTTCAGGAAAACATGGGCTAGGCTTCTGCACTTCTAAGGCACATTTGACAGGGATGCATATCCATCCCCTCTCTCAGCTCACAACCAACCCTTTATCCTAAGTTGCCAGGTGTGTGTTGCAGTTGGAGCTCAAAGGGCTTTATATTGAAGGGATAGTTCACTGAAATTACAAAATCACATATTTTGGTTCTTTACCCTTAAAGGACCCTCTATGGACAAGGACAGACTTCAGTTCACACTTTGGATCAGTTTATCCGGGAACTGTCACTAACCGCTAACAATGAGCTCTTTTTTTTTTCTTCTTTTTTTTGGAATGGAAGTACATGCATGTTTGAAATTCCATGCCAAAATCATTCAAAATTCTCTGAAAAGACTCATTGGCTTGATTTAAATGACTGAAATGACCCAGGCATGATATTTCAGACATGCTTATTTAGCTACCATTGACTTCCATTGGTTTTTGGTAAAATAGTTAACTGTTAGTGATAGTGCCCAGATAAACAGAACCCAAGTGTGAATTGATTCCTTTCAGGGTAAGGAACCAAATATGTGATTTAGTAATTTGGGTGAACTATCCCTTTAACATTAGTCCTCCAGCCAAATGATTTGCTCAGATGCGGTGAGATTTCTTGTTTTTCAAGCCTGTGTTTTGATTTGTTGAATAAGGTGCCATATTGTTATAATTTTTGTTTTGTTGATGAGCGTGTGCCGTGAACCATTCAGTATCTGCACTTTGAATTAAACATTTTTGCACTGAGCTGTTATATTTTTCGATAATATAACTGACATTTTTCATGTACATTTCAAAAGCGAGAGATGTCAGATTTAATTTTATCAGTTGAGATGCATTAGTAGTATGATTATGTATGTATTTTAGGAACCTCACTTGAGCTGATTTCTTCTGTTGTGTGTTTTTAGTTATCATAGTTGCATGTACAAAATGAGATGAAAAAGAATATGAAAATAAATGTGAATCATTTCTCCCTTCATTTTGATTAACACAGCTTTTGTATACTGCATTGTCAACTGCCTAATGTCATTTTTTGCTCACTGTTGTTGAATGCTGCCAACCTTCACTTATTAATAATAATTATCCTACTGAGCTTCCTTTGAATAATAAAAACACTGTTTAAACTGTCTTGTGTCAAACATACATTGACTTGATGCTAATAGCACTTTGCTAAAGCTGAATACTTAGCACTTTCAAAAAATGGCATAAAGATCGACCTGATACTCACATCATCCAATACTGTAATAGCGTTACTGTAACAAACTAGATAAAAATAAATTGGACATACTGAGAGGTCTCACACTTGCAGGCTTACACAGTAGCTCATTAACTAATATGATATCCACAGAAGAGACCACATATGGAAGTCCACCCCCAGGGAAAGAACTACCGCTGAGTCAGTGAAGCCTGTCAGTTTAGGGGGCTTATTGAAAGAGGGTGCATGATGTGCAGCTTCAAATAAGGCTGCTAGGAGTTCTGTGATGAGAGTATGGGCTCCACTGAGATCCTCCAGGAGGACCTCCCTCTTGGTACTGCTGCTGCAGTGCCAGGCTCTCTGCCTCTCCACAAAATCAGACACTGCAGCACTGATTTCATAAGAGCCACTGAATAATTTAGGCCCTTGCATCACAGACGATTAGATACAAACCCACACTCTGAAAGGGCTCAGGTCACAGGGCTGAGGACGAATGATAACCCAGGCTTTTATACAGGTCCTGTGGATGCATTTTATTTAACCTTAATTTATACTGGTGAAACATGTAATCTCTGGGACATTACTATAAAATCGTCCCCAAGCTATTGCTGCTGCATGCATATAGTCAGAACTCACACCATTACTAGTACATTTAGTTTGTATTGGTTGTGCAGATCTTTAAATACTCCAGTGATGTAGTACGTTTATCATTATAACACCATGACAACCCTCATTATGACAACCCTTTCCCAGGACAACATATTTAATTCTAGTTATGATTTGGAATTCAATTCGTACTGCCTAGGCCTCAAGTGCTCAAGCCCTGCCGGGCTAGGTATTTTGTCATTAATTCCAAATACATGGTTGTATGGCTTCAGATAATTGGTAGTTAGAGAAATGATAGATGGACCTGAAAATGTAATCAAATGGAATAAAAAACAATGGCACTCCGATTACACTTTTATTTAGAGACGTAACCATAAGATAGAGCGGGGTTGTTCCTTGTGGAGAGGATGGTTGATCAGATTGTTCATCTCTCATGGCAGAGAAAATGTATAGTCCTCATCAGACGGAGCCACGGCATCGCCCAAACCTCAAAGTGACAGAGGAAGGTCTGGAAGACGAACATGAACACAGTTAGAGAGAGAATCAGTCCAACACGTCCCTCCAGTCAGTTGCTATACATACTGTACTACACATCACATAAACTGTATTATACTGTACCTGATGCAACAAGCCATCTGGTTGGAATTTGCAGTTGGCAAGGTCTGTGTTGTGATCCTTTTTGCGACACAGGGTGCGTGAGATCTCTACATCCACAATGTATCGGATTCCCTTTACAATCTGCAACAGAGGGCTGTGTTGAACTGATGAGGTGTGTGCCTCATCAGTACAATATGAACAATACCGCGGCACATTTTATATTTGACAATTAAAATGTATTTTAGCCAATGAGGTACTGTATAAAGTAAGAGTTATTGTCCGTCCTCTTCCATACCTGGCTCTGTGCATCCTGAACTGCAGATGCCTTGAAGAGGAAAGCATCATTGGACTGGTTGTTAAAGGCTTCGGTTCCGGTAAGCACAGCCTTTAGAACTCCCCTGTCATTCCTGCTGACATTATAGGGAGAGCCGGGCACTAGTCGATTCCTGGAATTGCTGGCTCTCACACTTTCTAAAAAGAAAGTTCACAAGTTACAATATGCTTACTCAAGGTAACATTCAAACATGTTTTTGTTCTTTTTTCTGTTTACTGCATTACAGGTCTTCTTACAATATTGACCAACAAAGAATCAGGTCTGTTTGTATTGGCTTGTGCTGCAACTGACAGCTTTGCTGCATTTACTTGACCAGTCTAATCAGGCGCCAAAGATGAGTGAATATCACAAAACATTTTCAAAAGCTCTCTTGGGGTCAGCCAGTGAATAACAAAGAAATCACTCCACCTAGAAAACCCAGTCTTGCAACAGTAACGGTTGATCTATGGTTGATCCACTTTGTCAAAATGAGAAATTGAAACCAATCTGAGGGCCTACCAGAAATCTAGCCAGCAGCAGCATTGGATTGCATAAAATTACTCTTATACTGTACTGTTCGAAATATGTTGGAAATACAATAACCAATTTAAAATATTGCACTTGTGATAACAAACTCAGGTATAGATTTGCATATGGCCATAAAACTAGAATACCTTGATTAGATATTCAGATAACCAAAACAACTATAGTGTTTCCCACAATCAAAAACATAATAAAATACAACTCATCACAGACGATTCCATCCTATGTTGGTCAACCTTTTCAAAGGTGATCTTACCAATTGTACATAATCCAGTGAGCATGGAGATAAACAGAAGCATATAACACAGCCCCATGCCTGTGTCTGAGTCGTTACAACATAACTGACTGACTGACTGACTTCCTGTTCGAGAAGTTAGGCAACACTTATACCACACCAGCAGGCTAGCAAAACTTACAAGATAGTTCCCCTTTCTCAGTCAATATGCTTAACCAATTAACTTGCAGGTGCAGCCAATAAAGATCTCCTGAACAGAGTAGTTTGTTTGATTAGTTCTTGTGATGGTCTTTCAGATCTTTTTGAACATTATTTTTATGAATGATACATTTGTTTTTATTGTTAATTTTGTTGGCTGTGTAGTATAAACGTTGACATTATTGAGTGAAATTGTTAAGTCAAATCCATAACCAGGTGTAAAAGCTCTCTTTGAATAATCCTGTGTGATAGCATCACTTTGAAGAGAGCAGAGAGACAGAGGCTGGGGTAGTTCACACCACATCCTGTGTTTGCTGAATTGAAAGCTAGAGAAGTACTCCCAACAAGTCCAGTTAAGTAAGCCAATACTTAAACCTTGCATGCCTATGATGTTTCCTCTATAATATGTCTAACCTTTGTCTTGGATGGGGGATAAATGTACATTGTTAAAAAATGTGGAAGTCATGGAAAAGTAGATAAGCCGTCCAGTGAACATGAAACTAAAGTAGACTGTAAACTAATGCTTGAGTGTACAGTAGAAGTCTTCATTCTCGGCCTGTAGAAACAATCCCACTGAAAAGGTTTATGTAGTTGTGGTAAATTGTGTATGTAGTACCACCTATGACCAGCAGATGGTAGATGCAGCTCGCCTTTCATGGAGCGCCGCACAGATGACACCTTCCCGTCCACAGGGAGGTGGATGGTTTCAGGTGTTGAATCCAGATGTTGATCAGTTTTGGGCTTGAGCACTTGAGGGTGGGTGTATGCTCGTGTGTAGGCCTAGGCAGTTAGCATAGGGTTCTTATAGGCATTCTAAGTATTGTAGTAAGTAAGTATCTATATTGTATTTATTGTTTAGTATTGTTTTTGTTGTGAAGCACATTGACATTTGTCTATATAAACAGTGCTATACAAATACATTTGATTGATTGATATATACGTGCCTATAAGACCCCTGCTATGTTAACTGCTTTTTAACACTTTACACAAATGCTCAACATTAATTCTTGTATCACAGGCCTGTTATACTAATGAAATTCGTGGTGTGCAAGGGCTGCTGCTTGGCTTTGTGTAGACAAAACGAAATGGACCATGGGATTGGTAAATGCTAACTGGTCACCCCAAGTTGAGATTTAAAACAGTTAAAGTAAGGGTTAGGGTTAGGTTATGGTCATTTATGCTGAATAAAAACCTGTTTCAAAATATTCAACTTCTTTATTGTGTTCTTTCTTGTGGAAAGCTGAAATTAACCTTCCTGTAGTGTTCGTTGCTACCCTGCCACTCATGGTGTTCGCGGCCAGATTTGGCCGGTCTGTTTTAACTGCTATTATTATAACACAAAAACCATAAATCATCACCAAATTTTGTTTAAAGACCTTTTTAAGGTGAATCCATGTATGCTGTGTGACAATGCTGTGTAGCATTTGTCTCCAACTAGAAGTAAACATGAGTAACTGCAGTGAATATAGAAAGAACAGACACTGAAAATGTATTGTAAAAACACAAACAAATTAAAAACAGAGACCATATGAACATAACATTGTGTGTGTGTGTGTGTGTGTGTGTGTGTGTGTGTGTGTGTGTGTGTGTGTGTGTGTGTGTGTGTGTGTATTTACGCACATGAATGGCAATGTACAATCAGGTTGGAGTGTGTATGGCAAACATAGGCATGGCATTTTTGGCATGTATGGCTGGTTTTAATGTCTCTAGGGGCACAGAGCTTGCACCTCTTCCTTTTCTGTCCTTTTCCCTGTTCGGGGGGAATCGCTGGGAGAGCGGCTTGGGGAGCGGTCAGCGGAGCGGCTGGGTGCTGCACATTCGTCACCAGACTGGCAGAGGCTAGTGTGCGGGGAAGGTGCTGGCGCCGTTGAATGAGAGGAGTCACCAAAGCTTTCCCAAGCTCTGCCAGGAAGAGTCTCCTCTTGAAGTTAATCCGCCGATTCCAGGCTGGACCTATGTAGGCTTGGAGGTCTGCCCGGTCCAATTCTCTCCACTTGTCCCCAAACACACGCCTCCCCTCCAAGTTTGTCATGTCCAGTAAAGTTTTCTCAATTGACTCTGGTAAAAAGAGTTGGAAGCAGAGGGGTGGGGGCTGAGGGGGTTGTGGTTGTGGGTGTGTGGGTGACTGGGTGTGTGTAAGGGGATGTTTTCCATCTGCTGGATGAACATAATTTAGTGTTTCCCATTCATTTCTTATGGCCGGTCATTTTTGACCGGGAACACCACAGGTGTAACAAAGTTGACTAAACCACTCAAAATTCAATGAAAGTGGTGATGAGCAATTTTATATGTTCAAATGCCTAGTGTGGAGGATATCATAAGATCTTGAGGCAATCAAATGAAAAACACGATATTTATGATTAGTTAAAGTTGTAAATCGGCCAGATTTGACCCCAACACCGCAGGAGGGTTAAGTTAAAAAAAAAAAAAAAAAACACTCAGAAGAGATGTTTTATCCGTTTTTTCTTGTGGCGGTGGTGTATTCCTGCCGGCTAATGCAAGCGCACGTTTTACCCTCTATATAAGACTTGAGGGTAAAGCGTGCGCTTGCATTAGCCGGGACCATAATTACTCCACCACCACCACCACCACCACCACCACCACCACAGGAAAACATGGATCAAACATCTCTTCTGGTGAATTGGAAAAAACGAAATACCTGGAAATACCCACGCATGGTTATATTAAAATTGTGGACCTATCAGATCAAAGTCAACATTCTGAAGATGCAATGGGTTGGGTCTGGAGCGGTTACGCACAGAACGAAATTCACAAGTACCAATGATGCTCTGACCAAGCTGCAAGGATAATTCCCAGTGGCAAGCCTACAGGACAAGCACCGCTGCAATCGAGACAGAGGAGAGACCTCCGCGAAAAGAAGAGCAACAAGCGAGAAGTAGGTCCTACGCGCACATGGGCACACTATACACCCAGTAATACCACAGATACAGATCAGATAGTGTAGGCCTAAATATGAGATGGAGCAACACAGGCCTAATAAAAACATAGTTAAAGTTTTGAGTCAGATACAATTGGGGGAACTGTGTCCCAGGTTGGCTGTCTTTACGAGTTAGGAAAGTGAAACTGAGCCAGAGCCACAAAAAATTGAAATAACTCTTCTCGGGAAAAGGGGAGCAACCCTAATTGGGTTAAACGAATTAACTTATAAGGTAAGTTATCTAGTTGAACTCATCCATACAGGCTTGCTTGTACTTTCGCATGAACGTTTCAAATTCGTGTTTATTAATCTCACTTGATCATTTTACATCACGAATGAGAGTACTGACGAATTTTAATATTGCCTTAATACTGAACAGAGCATGTGGACAGTGAACTGTTAACAATAGAGATAATGTAAGGGGAAACAGTATCCATTACCTATTTTACGAGCCTGGCGGGCACTACATCCAAAGGGACAAGGGGGGCTTCATATGGGCTACAATATCCTAGACACACTCAGAGGAGTCAGCAGACAGATCATTCGACAGGAGAGTGTTGTTCTGCGCCCTGACATAATCTATCTATGCCCTAATGTTATCGATCTTCTTGGTGAGAACTAATAACAACTTTTCACATTGTTCAGGGGAAGAGGTCACATTACTGTTAGAGGAATCACTGACAACATCATTAATAATTGTGTTGACAGTTCTCAGAGAGACATTTAGAGAAATACTTTGCGCTTGCATCTTTAAATGCATCAATGTATTTGCTCATGAGATATTTCATAATGGCATAAAACACTTGTAGCATACATGCCTTCCATTCACACTGAGCCTGCTTTTGTAACCAGGGTGAGACTCAAGGGCAGGGTCAGCTAGGATAGAGCATATATACAACTGAAATGATCAGAGACATCTAAATCCTTAGTTTCCAAGCTATCTACATTGGCATAGAAAGGACAAAACAGATAAACACTGTACAACACACAATGTAGACATATACTGTCAAATAGACATGCTGTACAACAGACATATACTGTACAACACAGTATACAATCAGATTATGTACGGCAGATTCATGTAATTACCTACTCTCCAACCCTGCTAATAGGTTTGGGTGTAAACAACAACAACATCATTGAAAATATTGAAAAAACATGCTGAAAGTCATGTATGTTTGATTACGATATCAGTGATTTAAAAAAAAAAAATGTTTAGGGCATTTCTGCTTTTATTGGGATAGAGATAGTAGAGATTGATAGGAAGGATGGGTGAGAGAGAGAGGATGGATGACATGCAGGATATGTCGATGGCCGGAATCGAACCAGGGACCTTGCGATTATATGGTATTTGATTACTTTCAGGAGAATGGACCACAAAAGATATGAAGATCTCAAGAAGGAACTGGATGAAGGTAGGTGAACAGAACCAGTACTTTTTTCCAAGGTCTACATGTGCATACAGTACGTTACTTCTATTATCACCACAGTCTATTACTATTAGTATTACCTATATTTAGTCCTACTACTACAATCATTTATTGCAAATAAGTGTAGACAAAGCATGTAATAGCATGTAAAAGTCCACCAGAGGGAAATAAGTGCCAAGGTAATAAACCATTATTCTAATGCCCTTATGCTAAAATAGCGACCTCGTAGCCAATTGAAATTCTATAGCCTAAAACACTTGATAGATGGTTTGTAAACAATGTGAAAACTAAACAGATGAACAAGAGCAAGTACAGAGAGACTAGGAGTCACTAAGACAAGGATTTAGAGAGAGAACTAAATTGAGAGGAGGGAAGTATGCAACGCAGATGAAGAGCCCTCTAAGGTTCTAATTACTCTGTTGCGCGTTGTGCCTAACAACATCCCCTACCCGTGACAATATTGACTATAAACCACAGCTTCTCTGGCATTATTTCTTAAATATACAGTACATTAGTACATATGGTATGGAAGGGAAAGAAAGGGGAAACCTTTGTTGTGTTTTCAAAAAGGTAATCTAGATCATCTTCATCTTAAAAAATGTTGTGTGCTATCTATGTCACGACTCCAAGATGTCACGACTCCTGTCTTGTCCACTCAAGAGCAGGTACAAAAAAAATCCTAGTTGTTGTTGTCATACATTCTTTCTCTGACTGACTTCATATTGCTAATACTTTGTCACATGCTAATTACTGACTCTTTCAACAGCCCCAACATACCCAACAGAGGTAAGATTGATCGTGAAGCTCATTTTAATAATACTGATAATATTTTACCTAAGGATCAAAAAGGTTGTCCTCTTATAGGTAAGTCTTCACTTCAACATGTACTTCATTTAAGTAGATGACACATATTATTTTATTTCATTCAGAATAATAATTTTACTATCCTCCATGTGTAATAATTCCATACATTTACAATACATTGTCATGCCTAACCAAACTTGTTCAATGCAATTATAGTTCTATTGTAGATTGATAAACCTTTTACAAATAATCTATTAAGTCATTGTTTGCCATATATCAGACTAATGTTGTCATCAATTCTTCAATGCGTAGGGGAAAACTGCACCTGACCTGACCTCACTTGAGGAGGCAGTGCCAGATCTGGAAGGAGTGCCAGTGTATGTGTCTCTGTTAGTGCCTGACACTGACTACACAGATTTGACTTCACGTAAGAACAGTTACATATAATGATATAGATTTTAATACTTTACAGACAGATACATAGAACACAGAAACATACAATGGATTTATGGTTTGTAGTCCTTGTTGAGTATGTTGACACTGATGGGTATTAATTATTTCATATCCATGCTTTGTATTTTGGAGATGGGTGAGATGCTTTGACAGGTGGGGATATGAAGAAAGATATAATCACAACACATCACAAGTCTTGTTCCTTGTGACATGTATTTCAGTTTACCTATACCGGCTACCATACGTCCCAGAGGAGCAGATACAGTACGATCCCAAAAAACTAATTGGTAAAGGTGGGTTTGCCAGGGTCTACAAGGGGTCGTATCAGAAGACTGTGGCCGCAGTCAAAAAGATCCAGCTTAACACTACACCCCAAGGCCTCCTCAGTCATGAGATAATCATTAATACGTAAGTGCTACATTTTCGTATCCAAAATGTTAAACAATTGGCATCCTCCAATGTTAGTCTGTTATTTCTGTTTTTAACAGTTGCTTACATGTATACTTCAATCAATTAATTAAATACCTTTATGACAGTGGCTTAAAACATTGCACTTCCTGAAGTGTGTTTGATTGTGTCTCAGGACAGAGTGCCACCCTTTTCATTCAGTGACCTTAAGCATACAGGCACAAACCTAGAGAGGCCACTCACTTTTGGTTCTCATCGGCAATGACCATATCCTTGTCCTGTTGGCATATACTGATTAGGTTCAGAGTGATTTGTTTCAGACTGCTCCATTTGCTTTTGAAGTTGTGACTGGCATTTCGCTCCAAAGTAGAGTTTATCATGTATTCTGGTGCAGACGTCTTTGTAACTGCCCACTCTCTCTTTGGCATGGTTATTGTTTACTGCTGAATGGGGATACAGGGTATTCTTTCACAGCCCATGACCCTACTGTATGATGACTTATTTTGTATAGTTGTCCGACATCTCTGTGGATTACTGTGTATCTGGGATATTGCCCTACAGTAAATCATCTCTGTGGATTACTGTGTATCTGGGATATTGCCCTACAGTAAATCATCTCTGTGGATTACTGTGTATCTGGGATATTGCCCTACAGTAAATCATCTCTGTGGATTACTGTGTATCTGGGATATTGCCCTACAGTAAATCATCTCTGTGGATTACTGTGTATCTGGGATATTGCCCTACAGTAAATCATCTCTGTATAATGAGAACAGGACAGTACAATTACTGAATCGTGTGGGGAACTCATTGAGACAGTTCTTGTGCTGTGTTTGAATCAGACTCACTGTGTTGAGTGTACCTCTAACTCTTTCTCTTACAAGTAAACCCTGATGATGACACTGTGTTTCTGTTGTAGACGTCTGAGCCATCCAAATATTGTGAGGATGATGGCAGTGGCGAGGATGGACAATGATCTACTAATTGCAAATGAATACATTCATGGCAGCAGTCTTGACCGCATCATTCATGGAGTCATCTCAAGTTTATATGTGCGTTGTTGGCAGTTATACAGTAGTACACGCATAGTACACTAACAGTAACACATTTCAAAAAGAGTAGCACCCACTTTTGTAATCTTTAAAGTTTACTTATTCAACATGAGTACAGTTATTCTTCCTGTGAAGGATTTATAACAACACTATGATCTGCTTGATTGCAAATTTCTGAATTGTATTTTAACATAATAGCCTAACAGTTTAAAAAATAACATGATTTCTTAGCTGTGTGAGATGCAGAATACTTACTCCAACAATGTTACCCTATATCGAGGACTCACTGTCTTGGAATATTATTTTAGTAAATATTTTTTTTAATGAACACTGCTAAACTTCTGTCTTTCATATTCAGCTTGATGAAGAGACAAAGCAGTCCATAGCCTTCCAGGTGTGTCTTGCTGTGGAATACATCCATTCTATCAACATTATCCACCAAGACATAAAACCAGCCAACATTCTTGTAAGTACTCCTGGTCGGTGTGGGGATAATAATAAAAGTGTCTCCCAATCTGTTCTCAGCCTGTACCTGATGTGCTAGTGCAAGAATGCAACAGAAATGTAGAAAGGCTGTAGGTCCCTATGAAACATTGGAAAACACTGAATTACAATATTTTGCAGGTGGAGAAGAAGAGCAAGAAGGCTTTCCTGACAGACTGGGGGATGGCTAACATACAAGACCCAGTGGCTTTAAAGATAGGCAGCAAGACCTTCGTTGAATCTGTAGGACCTGTCGGCGGAACCGCCCTATACACCGCTCCAGAGTGCGATTTGAGCTATGTCTCTCCAAGCAAGCAGTCAGACGTGTGGTCACTGGGGGCTACCTTTGTTGAGCTTTCTACAGAATGTCAACCAGAGCGCAAAAGCCTGTTTTCTGCCCACAGTAGGCCCCATGCTTTGACCAAGCTTTCGGCCATTCTGGGCAGTCATTATCAGGCCTTGTTTGTCTTACAAACCAGAGGAACGTCCAACAGCCAGTAAATTGGCTGAGATGTTCCAGTGTGGGCTAGATGTGAACAAACTATATGGGTGGTAGTAAATTACTGTTTATTTATTTATTTTATTTATTTTATTTATTTTATTTATTTTATTTATACTGTAGCTATATGTAGCTGTTGTACAACTGTTCTTGTTGTGATCTTGTTGTACTCTTCAAATCAAATTCAAATCAAATCAAATTATATTTGTGAAATACATCGCATACAGCCGTAATTGACATAGTGAAATGCTTTGGGATCTTGCTCCTTGCTCAACAACAGTCAGCAACAATCAACAAGTCAACACTAAGAGTAATAAAAAAGTGACAATAGAAAAGTGACAAAAAAGTTATCACACTCTTGTTGTAATCTTGTGTTCTAGTTGTAACCTTGTGTTCTAGTTGTAATCTTGTGTTCTAGTTGTAACCTTGTGTTCTAGTTGTAATCTTGTGTTCTAGTTGTAATCTTGTGTTCTAGTTGTAATCGTGTGTTCTACTTGTAATCTTGTGTTCTAGTTGTAATCTTGTGTTCTAGTTGTAATCTTGTGTTCTAGTTGTGATCTTGTGTTCTTGTTGTAATCTTGTGTTCTAGTTGTGATCTTGTGTTCTAGTTGTAATCTTGTGTTCTAGTTGTAATCTTGTGTTCTAGTTGTAATCTTGTGTTCTAGTTGTAATATTGTGTTCTTGTTGTGATATGGCGTTATGGATATTGTCTGACCCTGCTGGTCATATATTCTCTTATACACACAAAAATAAATGTTATTGATTGATTGATAGGCTATTCATTGACTGAATTTATTTATGCTATTCTATTATTTTAGCCTTTCCATTCAACATCACTTAACAGACAGACACAGACATTATTTATCATTAATTGGAAATGTTGTCTGGAAGTACATATAAATGGTTCTGAGTAATTCATCGTCAGAAGTAGGTGCAGACAACATTCTAGGTACAACATTGGATCAATAGTCTATGGCAAATGTGTATTACATCCATATGACTTTTGGTGAGCATTTTACATTTAACGGGAGACGGTAACTAGCTCTACATTGAGGATCGGGCTGTGTGGTGCACTAGCCATTTATTCTACAATAAAAAGCACACGTCTCCTCAAAGTTTTTTGGCTCATCAACTGGAACCTCAACCAACTTGGCTAAGAAGAAGTTCTTCAGGCATAAATATGTGGCCATAGATTTATCAACACTGTTGTGGTCCATAGTGAAGTCAGACATAGTGAGAACTCTGTGGCAGTGAGAACATTGTTATTGGCAACCAGTAAACTTCCTCCATCATCACACACCAATGTTGCAGCATGGTCTGCCAGGTCTTGGTCTACATTATAATGTTGCAGCATGGTCTGCCAGGTCTTGGTCTACATTATAATGTTGCAGCATGGTCTGCCAGGTCTTGGTCTACATTACAATGTTGCAGCATGGTCTGCCAGGTCTTGGTCTACATTACAATGTTGTAGCATGGTCTGCCAGGTCTGGGTCTACATTACAATGTTGCAGCATGGTCTGCCAGGTCTGGGTCTACATTACAATGTTGCAGCATGGTCTGCCAGGTCTTGGTCTACATTACAATGTTGCAGCATGGTCTGCCAGGTCTGGGTCTACATTATAATGTTGCAGCATGGTCTGCCAGGTCTTGGTCAACATTATAATGTTGCAGCATGGTCTGCCAGGTCTTGGTCTACATTATAATGTTGCAGCATGGTCTGCCAGGTCTTGGTCTACATTACAATGTTGCAGCATGGTCTGCCAGGTCTGGGTCTACATTACAATGTTGCAGCATGGTCTGCCAGGTCTGGGTCTACATTACAATGTTGCAGCATGGTCTGCCAGGTCTTGGTCTACATTACAATGTTGCAGCATGGTCTGCCAGGTCTGGGTCTACATTACAATGTTGCAGCATGGTCTGCCAGGTCTTGGTCTACATTATAATGTTGTAGCATGGTCTGCCAGGTCTGGGTCTACATTATAATGTTGCAGCATGGTCTGCCAGGTCTTGGTCTACATTATAATGTTGTAGCATGGTCTGCCAGGTCTTGGTCTACATTATAATGTTGCAGCATGGTCTGCCAGGTCTGGGTCTACATTATAATGTTGCAGCATGGTCTGCCAGGTCTTGGTCTACATTACAATGTTGCAGCATGGTCTGCCAGGTCTGGGTCTACATTACAATGTTGCAGCATGGTCTGCCAGGTCTTGGTCTACATTACAATGTTGCAGCATGGTCTGCCAGGTCTTGGTCTACATTACAATGTTGCAGCATGGTCTGCCAGGTCTTGGTCTACATTACAATTTTGTAGCATGGTCTGCCAGGTCTTGGTCTACATTACAATGTTGCAGCATGGTCTGCCAGGTCTGGGTCTACATTACAATGTTGCAGCATGGTCTGCCAGGTCTTGGTCTACATTACAATGTTGCAGCATGGTCTGCCAGGTCTGGGTCTACATTATAATGTTGCAGCATGGTCTGCCAGGTCTTGGTCTACATTATAATGTTGTAGCATGGTCTGCCAGGTCTTGGTCTACATTATAATGTTGTAGCATGGTCTGCCAGGTCTTGGTCTACATTACACAACAGAATTGGTGTTCCTTTGAAAGAATATGTACAATTATTGCTTGAGAATGGAAATGTATAAACACAGTTTTTCATATAATAGTTTAAAGATTTGCTATCATAAGGGCATCATTATTTTCAATGCATATTAATTACTCGTGGTAGATGTGAAGTACATGATGTTGGGTCTCTCAAAGAGTCCTGCTCCAGCCTGCCTCTAGATCTTGTGGTTATTCCACTCCTTTTTCTCAGTGTCAAGCTGCTTCTCAATCATTACGAGATAGCAGTATTGCACACAATGTCTACTAAAGAGACAAACTGGAGACAACTGTTTGTCTTCCTGCTGCAGTTCTCTGTCAAAAGTGCTAGTAGTGTACATTGTGTTTATACTCTTTCTAGAATAAACTCAACACTACCTACATTTTAGTTTGTCTGTCCATTGGTCTGTCAGAATACACTGTGTTGCCTGTTTTGTATTGTATGAATTTACAGTTCATTATTTATCATGTTTTATTTATCATGTATGGATATATAAAGGTGTTTGGGATGTGCAAAAGTGCAATAGTAACATTGGATTGATATGTCTGCAAGAGTAAGCAACCAGTGACAGTTTTGAATTTGAAGGAGGACAAATAATGAGAAATAAACAAATGATCATTCAGTTGCACATTTCAAGCTTCTCAGTGCCTTATGCCATATGACTCAAAATAATTCAAATTTGGTAACTTATTACATTTTATTGGATGCAACAACTACTCACATGTGAATGGGATTGGAGATGTCCAACAAATCTGCCATCTGCATTGACCATAAATATATATTTTGAAATAAAGTGTCAGTAGTCAATGAATAGTGTTTCAAAAAGGATTCACACGGCACATTTATAAGACTCAATAAAGTAAGACATTCAACAGTTCTATTATGGTAAGACTGCATATACACTTAGGCTGACAGCAACGTAAATCCACTTTCAAACTGGCACATCCGTGAATAATCATACTTAAAGGATTCAAGTGCCACAAAATGACCCACACAAATATGTATAAAGTAGGTGCACTCTTAGAAAAAAAAAGGTTCATTTGTCCATACCCTGTAGGGTAACCCTTTGAAGAACCATTTTGGGTTCCAAGTAGAACTCTTTTGATTCCATTTAGAACTCTTTGTGGAAAGGGTTAAACATATGTGACTGGTGTGGAACTGCGTTGTGTTACTCTACTTGTTACCCAATGCATTGCAATACATTTCAACAATATAATGCAGGAACAATGGTAAGAATGAAGGACTATATACATAGTGTATGTGCAAAAATAATAAAGAGCAGAGGAATGCATACATTCTCCATTGAGAAGTAAAACATGAGAGAATTAATGAAAATGGAACAAGATTCAACCATAACATGGAATGTTCCAACAAAATACATTTCTTTTCAGCACAGCTAATCAAATACAAGACAAAGCTAGCATGTTGCCTATTACAAGAAAACAACACAGAAACGAAGTTTGGATAAAGTAAAAAAAAAAAGATCCCCACATTCTCCCTGTCCACTCTTGCTCTGCGCAAAGTAAACAGCTGCATTACTGTGTACAACACCAGGTAATACCAGGAACATTAGGGAGGTAAGGGAAGATTTGGTGTAATTCTATAAGGCAATTAACTTTGTTACACCCACCCTCCTACAATTACATACCGAAATTACATAACAAATGTAATTATTACAAACAAATTACATAAGAAAATCTGAACCACATAATCAGTGGAACATGTCAACAATATCAGTTACCTAATGAAAGTTTAGGAGATAGCTGAGAACAACCAAATCCCAGTGCACTCTCTAGACAGAATGAGGTGCCTTATATAGTGGGGGAAATAATTATTTGATCCCCTGCTGATTTTGTTAGTTTGCCCGATTACAAAAAAATGAGCGGTCTATAATTTTTGTGGTACTTTTATTTTAACAAATAGAGACAGAATATCAACAAAGAAGTCCAGAAAAAACACACTATATAAAGTTATAAATTCATTTGCATTTGATCGAAGGAAATAAGTATTTGATCCCCAAGCAAAAAATGACTTAGTACTTGGTGGAGAAACCCTTGCTGGCAAGCACAAAAGTCAGACGTTTCTTATAGTTGGTCACCAGGTTTACACAAATCTCAGGAGGGATTTTGGTCCACTCCTCTTTACAGATCCTCTCCAAATCCTGAAGGTTTCAAGGCTTTTGCTTGGCAACTCGAAGCTTCAGCTCCCTCCACAAATTTTCTATAGGATTACGGTCTGGAGACTAGCTAGGCCACTTCATGACCTTAGTGTGCTTCTTCTTGAGCCACTCCTTTGTTGCCTTGGCTGTATGTTTTGGGTCATTGTCATGCTGGAAGACCTATCCACGACCCATCCTCAGTGCTCTGGCTGAGGGAAGGAGGTTCTCGTCCAAGATCTTATGGTACATGGCCCCGTCCATTGGCCCCTCAATGCAGTGAAGTCGTCCTGTACCCTTAGCAGAGAAATAACCCCAAAGCATAATGTTTCCACCTCCGTGTTTGACGGTGGGGATGGTGTTCTTGGGATTGTAGCATTCAGCATTTCTCTCCCTCCAAACACGAAGAGTCGAATTTATGCCAAAGAGTTAAATTTTGGTCTCATCTGACCACATCACCTTCTCCCAAGCCTTCTCTGAATCATTTAGGTGTTCATTGGCAAACTTCAGATGGGCCTGTACATGTGCCTTCTTGAGCAGGGGGACCTTGCGGGCACTGCAGGATTTCAATCTGTTACGGTGTAGTGTGTTACCAATGATTTTCTTGGTGACTACAACTCTTACCCTGATGTCCTTTGAATGTTCTTTGGTCTTGCCCATGGTGGTGGAGAGGTTGGAATGGAAGAGATTGATTCTATTGACAGGTGTCTTTTATACCCATAACAAGCAGAGATTAGGAGTACTTTTCCTAAAGTGACAGGACTAATCTGTGTGCCTCATGGGTATATAACTGGTCTGTATGAGCCAGAATTCTTGCTGGTTTGTTGGGGATCAAATACTTATTTCCTTCGATCAAATGCAAATTAATTTATAACTTTATATAATGTGTTTTTTCTGGACTTCTTTGTTGATATTCTGTCTCTATTTGTTAAAATAAAAGTACCATACAAATTATAGACCGCTCATTTCTTTATAATCGGGCAAACTAACAAAATCAGCAGGGGATCAAATAATTATTTCCCCCACTGTACACCACAAGGACTTAGGCCATGTAAAGGACACAGCAAGGGCACAGCAACTGCTGTGACTGATTCTCTCATCAACTAGACGTGAATTCAGGGTTCAGTTCATGGAATGTCCCGGCTCTCTTACGACCACAAGCGCCCTTTCCTTTTCATTTCTGGCCTGCTGTCAAGGCGGAGAGGGGCTTAGCAATGGACGAGCATCCTGGAATTAAGTGCTGGTAGTATAGGACTATTCCAAGGAAGAATCTCATCCTCTTCTGAGATGGAGTGCAGCTGTCATCCTCCATAAGATCCTCCTTCTTGAAGCCAGAGTTGTCGATGATATGGCCCAGAAACTTCTGAGCGAGCTTCAGGTTGTTGGCTCTCAGCCAAGAGAACACCATTTCCAGCTGTCTCAGCGTCTCTTCCTGCAAAGGTGCAAAGACCAACAGGTCATCGAGATAACACAAGAGGCTGGAAAAATCAGAATCAGAATCAGAATCAGAATTATTTTATTTGACCAAGTATATTTGCACATACAGGAAATTGACTTGGTGAGGTTGGTGCATGGACATAAAAAACAAATAGCAAATATTGACAAGAAATTTACAAAATAGCAAAGTATTAACAAAATAGCAATAACAAATTTACAAAAAAGAGCAGCAGAACAATACATCTTGTAGGCTGTGTGAAACTAAATGGCAATGAGGCTAGAGGCTGTGAAATGGTTGTGGGGCATGTACACTATCAATTAGAATAATTTTAAATAATTACAAATTACACTGTCAGTGCATTGTTTGTGTGACATGGTGGGGGGGGGTCAGTGAGAGGCAGGGGGCTTGGTTGTGAGCCCCACTGCCATGGGGAAGAAACTGTTCAGGTGGCGCGAGGTTTTAGTCTTGATTGACCTTTTTTTGCCGGATGGAAGTCTCTGGAAGAGGTTGTGACCAGGATGGGAAGGATCAGCAATGATCTTTCCTGCTCTCTTACTGGTCCTGGAGTGGAACAGGTCCAGGAGAGATGGCAGGTTGCAGCCGATGACCTTCTCGGCTGACCGAATGATCCGCTGCAATCTGCCTTTGTCCTTGGCAGTGGAGGCAGCGAACCAGACGGTGATTGATGAGCTGAGGATGGACTCAATGATGGCCGTGTAGAACTCAACCATCACTTTCTGCGGCATGTTTTGTCAGCTGCCGCAGGAAGAACATCCTCTGCTGGGCCTTCTTGATGGTGGAGGTGATGAGGTCTTTTGAAATTATTGTCCTCAGGAATCTGAATGACTCCACAATGTTAACTGGGGAGTCACACATGATGAGGGGGGCGGTTGGGGCTGGGCTTTTCCTGAAGTCTACTACCATATCGACAGTTTTTAGGGCGTTCAGCTCCAAGGATGAAGTGGAAGATGAAGTGAAGTCCCATGTTGACTGCGTCGTCTACAGACCTGTTGGCTCTATAGGCAAACTGCAGTGGGTCAAGGAGGGAGTTGGTGATGGTCTTGAGGTGGGTGAGCACAAGGCGCTCAAAGGTCTTCATTACCACAGAGGTCAGGGCGACTGGTCTGTAGTCATTAAGGCCTGTGATCCTCTGCTTTTTGGGAACTGGGATGATGGTGGATGTTTTGAAGCAGGCAGGTACCATGCATTCAACCAGTGAAGTGTTAAAGATGTCCGTAAACACTGGAGACAGCTGGTCTGCACAGAGCTTCAGTGTGAAGGGGGAGACAGCATCTGGTCCAGCTGCCTTGCGGGGGTTCTGTTTCTTTAACAGTTTGTTGACGTCTCTCTCCTGGAGGAGAGAGGTGCGACGGGGAGGAGGAGGCTGTAGAGGTTAGTGTCTCTGTCCAGGCTGGGAAGGAGAGGTGCGATAGCTGTGGGGGAGGGTTGGTTTTGTGGGTCAGAGTCAGGGCTGCTCCATTGTCTCTTGAATCTACAGTAGAAGTTGTTCAGGTCATTTGCAAGTCTGAGGTCATCCATAGAGTGGGGGGGATTTGGTTTTGCAGTCTGTGATCACTCGAAGGCCTTTCCAGACTGACAAGGAGTCGTTGGCTGCAAACTGTTGTTCTAGCTTCTTTGAGTACTGTCATCTGGCCTCCTTAATCTCCTTGCCAAATGTGTACTTAGCCAGTCTAAACCTTTCCTTGTCTCCACTCCTGAAAGCCCTCTCCTTCTCCAAACGAAGATGTTTGAGTCTTGCTGTGAACCAGGGCTTGTCATTGTTGTAACTCACCCTGGTGTGTGTTGGAATACATCTGTCCTCACAGAAGCTGATGTATGACGTCACAGACTCTGTGTATTCGTCCAGGCTATTAGAAGCAGTCCTAAAAATGTCCCAGTCTGTCGTGTCAAGGCAGTCATGCAGCTCCTCCACTGCTTCTCTGCTGCTCCAATTCTTAGATGTCCGTTTTAATAACGGAGACTGAAGCCAGAGCTAACTTCGGAGTGTGCTCTCCATTTTATTAACCAAAATGCCACTAACTGAAAACAGGTACGGTCATGTGAATCGCACGTTGCCATAAAACACATTGCACTGACGCAGCAGTGCCAGATGTAACAAGTCCCCCCCCCTCACAGAACTAGGAGTGATACTCAGTCACAAAGTCACGCAGGTGCTCGGGACTGCCGCGTGCCCGAACTGGGCGGGGTTCAGGTGCAGCAACAACCACTGGCCCGTCAGGCTGGGCCGGAGGAGCTGGGATTGGTGCAGCCTCTAACCATGCAGCCGGCAGAACTCTAGCAGCGGGCACCACCAGGTCTGGCCTCGGGGGGGGCTTGCACCTTGCGCAGGCGGCTAGCATGCCAGCGTGTGCCGTCGGCGAGCCTGAATGAAGCCGGGCCAAGCTGTTGGCTGACCTGGACCGGGTTCGACCAAAACGACTGGAGCTTGTTGTCACGATGAGGTCGACGAATCCTGACCCAGTCCAAGACAGCGATGGCAGGTGGCTTAGCACGTCGGGCCCTGTTGAAACGGTCCTTCATCCGACGTTGGCGTGTGTCGACGGCGGCTCGAACCGGGTGGGCTGGGGCCCAAGCTGCTGTAGGGTGGAGCCTATCCAGAGGCAGCTGAAGCTCCCGCCCCAGCATGAGGGAGGCTGGGGAGACTCCTGTGGTGGCGTGTCGGGTGGCCCGGTAATGCAGCAGCGTTTGGAGGAGGCTGGTGGTGAGTGTGCACCCTTGTGCCAGATGGGCCCTAATGCCATTGAACCAACGGCTGAACCAAGACTGGTTCAGCCGTTCCAGCCCCCATTCGCAGCTGGGTTGTAGAATGCTGTGCGAATGTGGCGTATTCCTTTCCCCTCCAGATAAGAGGACAGTTCGTGGGAGACCATCTGGGGACCATTGACGGTCGTGATCCTCTTGGGCAGGCCCCAACGCGCGAACAGAGAGTCGCGAATGTCAATCAACTGGTCTGTTTGATTAACTGTTTATATTTAGGGAGTTTGTGAGTTAAGTTGCCCTTGTTAAAGTCCCCAAGGACAATAACTGGGGAATACGTGTTCACTCTCCTTCCCTCCACTCCACTTTCACGTCAGCTTGCGGGGGGATGTAAACTCCAGCCAATATAAAAGAAGTGAATTCACGTGGAGAGTAGAACGGTCTGCAGGAAAATAGAAACAGATCCCACCTCCTTTCGCCTTGCGAGTAGAAATCGGGTCGCGATCCGCCCGTAACAGCTGAAAGCCAGGCAGCAGTACAGCGGAGTCCGGTGTAGATTCCATCATCCACGATTCCGTGAAACACAAAACAGAAGAGAGGGAAAAGTCTCTATTTGTCCTGATAAGAAGACGCAAATCGTCCATTTTGTTGCACAGTGCGTGGACATTGGAGAGGAGTATTCCCGGTAGAGGCAAGCGTAATCCTCTCTCGCTGAAGCGCACTAAAGCCCCGGTGCGCTTGCCACGGCGACGCCGCCTTCGTCGCACTGCTTGGCCATGGGCCAGAGCACCTTTGACCAGAATGTCCAGCAAATCCACAGATGAGGCGAGAAAGTTGGGACATCAATCAGATGGTGTTGAGTCCCTGATGTTAAGCATCTCGTCCCTCGTGAAAATAAACTTAGTGGAATCACAATTAACGGAATTAAAGAATAGAAACAAACAAAGAAGTGCACACCAACACACCGTGGCAGCCGTATGAGGCGCCATCTTGCGTAAAAAAAATAATTCAGGTCACCAAAAATGCTGAGCATCATACGCATAAAGGACGCTGGACTGTTGCATAGGCCTTGGGGGAGCCTATTGTACTCATACAAACCCAGAGGTGTTGTGAAGGCTATGTTGAATGAATGTTGAATGAAAATGGTGCCGCCGATGCCGGTCGCCATTGTGAGAGCTCCGCAGAGGATGTGCGTTTTTTTAGCTTTTATGTATTTTCTAAATTCTCTCATTGTGAGAAACTCACTGGCACTGATATCCTACGACAAGGACACACTTCTACATGTAAATTACAACTTTAGACCAAGTATTTTGGATAATTATTCTATCGACCCGGCGTGGCCGGCAGAGATCAGAAGGACCCCCCACGATAACAACAATGGGAGCGCACCAAAAAAGAGGAGGAAACACTGGGGAAAGCGGGGAGGCATTCGGAATCGGCTGAGAGCTCAGGCCCACCGTCCACCTCTGCCTAGCATACTTCTTGCTAATGTCCAGTCTCTGGAGAACAAGATGGATGATCTCAGGACGAGGATTACTTTCCAGCGAGACGTAAGAGACTGTAACATCCTTTATCTAACAGAGACATGGCTTACCTCGTTGGTACCGGACCGAGTCATCTGCCCTTCCGAGTCCTTCTCTGTTTTCCGGGCGGATAGAACGGAGGAGTCTGGCAAATCCAAGGGTGGTGGAGTTTGTTTCATGACCAACAACAACTGGTGTATCCCTATCAACGTAACGACGCTTTCTCAGACCTGCTCGGCGGACCTGGAGCATCTGACCATCTCATGCCACCCATTCTACCTTCCCCGGGAGTTCAGCTCAATCATCATCACAGTCGTCTACATTCCACCACAGGCCAACACCGAGGCAGCGCTATCGACCCTACATGATACGCTGTGCCGGCATCAGAGCAACCACTCTGAGGCGGCGATGATAGTAACAGGTGATTTCAATCGGGCTAACCGACAACACATCAAGTGTGCCACCAGGGGAGATAGAACTTTGGACCATTGTTATACTCAGTTTAAGAATGGGTACAAAGCTGTTTCCCACCCTCCCTTTGGGAAATCAGAACACTGCGCCATTCTGTTGATGCCTGTTTACAAACAGAGGATCCAACAGGTAGCGGTTGTGAAGAGGGAGGGAAAGCGGTGGTCCGACCAATCAGAGGCCGCGTTACACGCGCTGAGTGACGTCGACTGGGATATGTTTCAATCAAGTTCCAGCGATGTCAGCAAGTTTACAGAGACTGTCTTGGACTTCATCTCTACATTAGCCGATAACATCGTACCAACTACAACGGTAAAGATCTACCCCAACCAGAAACCCTGGGTCGACAGTTCCATCCGTGCCACTCTGAGGGCTCGCACCGCCGCTTACAACTCCGGGCTGGCATCCGGCAGCATGGAGGAGTATAAAGCGGAGTCCTACAAACTGCGGAGGGCGGTGAAAGCTGCCAAGAGGAGATATGCAGACAGAATGCAGGCGCAGATGGAGAACAACGACACCAGAGGCCTATGGCGAGGACTACGATCTATTACAGATTACCGGCACACACCCCCCTCAACCGGACGTGCAGATGCCTCCCTAGCCGAAGACCTGAACTCTTTTTATGCACGGTTTGAGGCTGCCAACACCACCGCTAGCGCGCCGGCTAACAATAACAACATCAGAGTGCTGGCTAGCGCGGCTGACGGGAGTTCACATGCTAGGGCAGAGCAAGCAATCTCCGTGATGGAACACGACGTGAGGAGGGCTCTGCTGAAGGTGAACACTAGGAAAGCTGCTGGCCCGGATGGCATTCCGGGGAGAGTACTTAAGACCTGTGCTAACCAGCTAGCTCCTGTGTTCACTACCATATTCAAATTATCATTGGCAAATTCAGTAGTTCCCACCTGTTTTAAAAGATCCTCCATCGTCCCTGTGCCCAAGATCACCTCCCCAGCCTGCTAAAATGACTATAGACCCGTGGCTCTAACCTCAGTGGTCATGAAGTGCTTTGAGAGGCTGATTAAGGAATACATCTGCTCCTCCCTCCCTCCGACCCTGGACCCACTGCAGTTCGCATATAGACCAAACAGATCTACGGACGATGCAGTTTCCCAGGTCCTCCACACCACTCTCTCTCACCTTGACAGTCAGAAGGGGGGCTATGTGAGAATGCTGTTTATAGACTACAGCTCAGCGTTCAATACCATAGTCCCCACCAGACTGGCTGATAAGATGATTGGTTTAGGACTGAACATTCCCTTGTGTGCCTGGATCCTGGACTTCAGGCCACAGGGGGTCAGGGTGGGTAGACACACCTCCAGCTCACTCATACTGAGCACAGGGTCCCCCCAGGGCTGCGTCCTTAGTCCCCTCCTCTACTCCCTGTACACCCACGACTGTGGGTGTACAGGGAAAACTCCATCATTAAGTTTGCGGACGACACAGTCGTGGTGGGGCTGATCTCAGACAACAATGAGAAAGGCTACCTGGACGAGGTGGCGGACCTGTCACTCTGGTGTCAGGAGAATAGCCTCATCCTGAATGTCTCCAAGACAAAAGAGCTGATTGTGGACTTCGGGAGAGCACAACTAAGGGCCTACACACCGCTGGACATCGATGGGACTGCTGTGGACAGGGTGAGCAGTTTTAAATACCTGGGAGTCCACATCACAGAAGACCTGACCAGGACTACCCACATCAGTTCTCTGGTGGGAAAGGCAAGGCAGCGCCTGTTCCATCTCAGGCAGCTGAGGAAATTCAAAGTCTCCTGGAGGATCCTTCGGTCCTTCTACTCTGGAGCTGTGGAGAGCATCCTGGCTGGCAACCTCACCGTCTGGTACGGTAACAGCACGGCCCAGGACAGGCGAGCTCTGCAAAGGGTGGTATGCCTGGCAGAAAAGACCATGGGAGCTCCAACCCCCCCTCTCCATGTCCTGTACACCAGGAGGTGTAGGACCAGAGCCTACAGGATTATGAAGGACCCTCATCACCCGAAAAACGGACTGTTCCAGCCGCTGCGGTCAGGCAAACGCCTCCGCTGTCATGCAGCAAGAACAGAGAGGCTAAGGCTTAGTTTCTTCCCCCACGTCATCAGAATCATCAACGATGACCCCACCAGTGCCCCCCTCAAGTCACTCACACACTCACTGACATCATAACACATATGCACACACATAATCATCCATCTGCTGTTTATATTGCTTACTGCTTATACTGTTCATATTGTTTATACTGTTTATACTGTCCATATTGTATATTTTTTAGTACTTCTATTTTATTTTATTCTGGCAACCGGTGAGTGCCTTTTTTTTATATGTTTTTTTTCCGGGTATTTCTGCTTTATGGGAATGGAGACAGTAGAGAATGACAGGAAAGATGGGTGAGAGAGAGAGGAGGGATGACATGCAAGATATGCCAGAATCGAACCAGGAACCTTGCGAATATGCAATATGCGCATTAGTGTGCTACGCCACTAAGTGCCCCCAGGTGAGCGTCTTTGATTGTCTTTGCATTGATCCAACAGAAGTCTGTGCTGAACCTGAGGTCTCCATTCTTTTTACAGACCATGGCAAGGCATATTCACTCAGTGACTTGCAGATCATCCCTTTTTCCTCCATCTCAGTCAACACTGACACTGTCATCTGAGAGGTGGATCCGGTGTACGAAGTCCTTCAAGATTCAAAGATTCAAAGTGTTTATTATCATATGCACAGTAGAAAACACGTTTCCCTGTACAATGAAATTCTTGCTTTGCTGTCCGCAGAATGCCAACCAATGTAAAATGTACAATACTAAAAAATATACAATATATACTAAACAAAATGTACAAGATAACAAAATTTAAGGCAGCATGTGATAATAAAAAAGCAACAATCACCTCTCCACAATCCAGCTTGTCTGTAGGGTGACATCCTGATACTTCACCAGGAGGGCAGTCACCTTACTCTTCCAGTCAGTGGACACCTCACATGCCTCAACATCCACGTCTTGTAGTCCACAGGCCTTCAGCAGATGTAGAACTTGGGGGAGGAGCAGGAGAGCTGGGGACATCAGACTGGCATTGGCATAGCCCCTGAGAGATGGACAGATCCTCTACAATGAGGAAAGGAGAGACATCAGCTAACTTGGCATTACGGCACAGCATCACATGTCTCTTTGTGGAGTTCAGGACATTCATGGGGACCCAGCGGTCTCCGCACATGGGTGTCACAACCCTTCCCACCAGGATATTCTTAGGGGCTCCACTTGCTGAGGTGGGCTCCACCATGACAGTGCTCCCAGGAGACACATGAGCACTGCTCTGCAACTTTCCCCATACCAAGTACTCTTGCTGAGGAAGGATAGTAACTGCATCACTCTGCATCTTAGGGTCTGACCAGGGAGAGATACAATTCAAGAGCTCAAGAAACTGCTCACTCTCAGGGTCACTGATACTGGAGGAGATACGTTCCCAGTACCTCTCAGTCGATTTCAGGTTTTACAGGACAGACCTGTGTTGGAACAATGAACTTTGATCCATAAACTTCAATATCCAGATCATATATACGCTTTGGCTGTGTAGTTAGGCCACCACAGCCAACTATCACCATATCACTAGGTGCTGGCTGAATACATGGGAGAACACCACCCACTTGCAACTTTGACTTGCCCTCTTCACTAAGCATGCATAATATGCTTCCTGAATCTAACATACCCTTCAATTTAGACTAGCCACCGACTAACACTGGGCTATAAAACAACTCACTAGCTCCATCAACTCGCTGTGTCCCTACAAAAATGGCTATTTTGTCTTCTGGAAATAATCTGCAGCTATTTACATAAATGTAGTGTAAGTCTGGTTCTCTGTCAAGGGTAACTTTGCCCATACTACCCCTCTCACTGTATGGGCTGGCTAGTTTAAATCAGCATGGTTGGAGGGATGGCCTGGGGTGCTGTTGTTGGGGAACTGATTTTTTAAGTGCCCAGGGCAGAAACAGTGGCAACCCAGCCTGTGGAGCCTGCAGTGCGTGTAGGTTGTGTGGTCTCTGGTCTCACAGACTACATGGGCTGGGCTGGCTGTGTGAGCGAGGCAGCTGTCTGTGTGAGCGGGGCAGCTGACCAGGCTGCGCTTTTCCTGTTGTAGTGAGAGAGGTGGAGCACAGTGAGAGGACTCTTTCCCACAAACCGACCACATGACGAAGGGTTCCTCTGTGGAGGGACTGACAGGAGCGGGAGCAGGGATGGGAGCAAGAGAGAGGGCAGGAAGAGTGAAGGAGAGGGGCTGCTGTGGGTGTATCACCACGGGGAACTGGTGTTTGTCTGTCCATGCAACAGGAGGCGGGCTGAACATCATGGGGCTTTGACTGCATGTAGACAGGGTCACTGCATGTTGGGCAGGCATGGCAAGGCCGGCAGTGGCGATGGGCAGCCCTAAATAGATAGACGTAGTATATGGACCTACAGTAAATACAAATATGAGATTAAACATTCAAACACGCCCCTGGAATGGGTGGGCAAGACGCATGTTTGGATGGGCTGAGCCCACCCCTGCCCATAGCCACCGCCAGCCTTGCTGGGGTTTGTTGCTATTGGACTGGTGCATGGCGTGAACACAAGCTGTAATAGAATCACCAGTCTGCTTAGGTAGACCGGAAATTATGCTGCCCAATGCCCCTGCAGTGACAGGCTGAGAGACTATGTGTGTAATGAGAGTTACAACTGGAGCGACTAAGGAACCCAACACTGACTGCTCAACTCTGTAATAATGGTTCATCTCTCCTGGAGCTACTGCCCTCCCCATCTCATAAGTGACATCATGCTCAACAGGATCTGGATTGGTAGCATCAATAGCACTGAAAGTATCTTCAACTGACATGTTTGAAAATGTAGGTCATATCGAAAGAAAAAGGCAAATAATGTATGTCAAGTATATGACTGTATGAAGCAGGATCAGTGACAGATAACCACTTGAATAGCCTTCACTGTTCACAAACTAGAAACCAGAAAACTCAATATGTAAATGGAAAATGTAAATGCACTGTAAAATGCATGAAACATATGATAGCAACCAGTTTTCAATATTCAGGAAAATATATTTTTTAAATTTAACTGCATTATGTACACTGACATATACACAACAGGAGCGCCGGAAATATAACAGAATAGAATGTCTCTCACCACTCCGTGTGTTTATTGGCTGATGGACTATACATCGCGCGCACAATTGCATTTAAAGCACAGTGCGGAGCGCAGATGAGAGCGAGGGAAACAGACGGAAGGGGGCAGCGGCGGAGACCGAGCGCCGGTCTTGTAGTTCGGAGATCACGGCATCACGTGTGACCGGTGTGAAACTGCGTTGTTTTACTGTACTTGAAGAATGACTCCAACAACGACGTGCTGCGATGATTTTATTCGGCCTACATCGAGAATGTAAAACAGATCATTAATAGCAGGCCAAGGCTCTCACGAATACCATAGAAAAAGTCTGCAGACCTCAAAACAATCACAACCACAAACATTTAGCCAACATTAGGGAACAGAATGTAGAAAGTTCGCCAACAGCTCATGCATGAAAAAGTACGACCATCAACAAAAGAACGGTTACCCAATGCATTGCAATATATGCACAACAATATAATGCACGAACAATGGTAAGAATGAAGGACTATATACATAGTTTATGTAATAAAGAGCAGAGGGATGCATACCTTCTCCATTGAGAAGCAAAACATGAGAGAATTAATGAAAATGGAGCAACAAGATTCAACCATAACACGGAATGTTCCAACAAAAAGGTTCCTAAAGTTTTCTAAACCATGGCATCTCTTTACAGAGCCCAGCCCATGATTTTTTCCCCAAGGCACCCCGAGCCAGAAAATAAATGTTTGCATAACACCCATTTATTAATGATATCAATGATGATATGATATTGACAAAACTACCTACTCCTATAAAACTACCTACTCCTATCTCCTCGAGCGTATGAGCTGTTATTTCTTTCAATAGAGCTGCTGTCTTGCGCGCGGCTATTAATCAGTAATTAATGGGAACATATCTAGGTTCTCGCGTGCCACTCTCTTGCCACAGTGCAAGTCTAGACCGGAACCCTTTCAGTTTGTCCGTGGCCGTGATCACGTTTTCCTTTCTTCCATGCATTTTGGTGTTCAGTTTGTTTAAATCGCTGAACATATCTGACAGGTATAGGCGATCGTCATTCATCTGCTCTTTGTGGGGCAAGTCGTGCTCTGTTGAAAACTGTAGCAGTTCATTTCGGAGAGAATCATCAATTTGCAGTGCAATTTCTCAGATCGCCAATGCGACGTTTTATAATGTTGTCAGACAGGGGGATCTTATTTATTTATTTAGCAGCATTTGGCCCAATCCTAACATTTACAATGCGTTTGCAAGCTGGTAGAATTAGGGACTCAGTAATGGTATGGGGCTTTTTCGATTTGGCTATGAGCTCAACCACGAGTTAACTGGCCTCCTGCGCTTTTTCAGACGCAGATGCACACACACTTGATATAATGCAATTCTGTTGATCATTTGGGCTCTTATGCGCTTGAAGTACTCCACATCTTAATTGTAGATGCCTCTTCAGCTTACTGGGTACCATTGCAGCAAATTTCTCCCTGCAGATCAGGCATTGCGATGTCGGACAGCTAGCATCACCGAGGTACAAAAAGCGATACGCCATGTACTGTCTGTTTTTTTTTCTCTGTCTTTTTGGCTGCTGGTTTAGGTGTATGCTCTGCTTCAACTATTGTCGATGATCCCGGATCAGCCTTTTATGTGTGACAAATCTTTCCATCTTTCATCTTTTGCTGACTTGTCTCAAGCTGTCAACTGATCACACGTGCGCGAGAGAGCGTGGGGGTTATCCTGGCAACAGGCACGCGAGTTTCGTTGTCCGTTAGATAAACAGTTGCAGCATAATGCGCTTAGGCTATCTAATTAGGCTATATGAATTTTATCTTTGTTTATTAGAGGATTTTAATCTGTTTTATGTGTTTTTAAACGTTATTTGTGTATATGTGGTTGAAGGTTAGACTCAGCCGGCAATTAAAAATCTAAATGAGACTGCACGTTACCTCTAGCCTGTTGTCACTGCACCCCAGGGTGTCGCGGCACCTAGTTTGGGAACCACTGCCATACAGGGACAAAATGTAGAACCCTGTTTTGGTACTAACTAGACGTTTTTTTCAAAGAGTGTATATTAAGTACGTAAAACTCACACAATAACGCTTAGGGTATATCAAATGAGTAAAACTCACTCAATAATGCACCCACTACACAATGATACATAATTTGTGGGACAACAACGGAAAGATCACAGGAATACCTGAACTGAATGAATTACCTCAAAGTAGCTCTGCCAGAGAACAATCCAGGATCTATTCAGCACACAGTTAAAAGCTTCTGCTCGCTGATTCTTCAATAAGCATTATTATTTCTACATAGAAAAGCAAAACATGAGAGAATGAATGAAAATGGAGCAACAGATTCAACCATAACATGGAATGTTCCAACAAAATTCATTTATTTTCAGCACAGCTAATCCAAATACAAGACAAAGCTAGCATGCTGCACATTAGAAGAAAACAACACAGAAATGAAGTTTGGATAAAATAAGTTTCAATGTAGAAAATAACTTTAGAAATGGACAAATCCCCCATAAGTGACAACACATTCTCCCTGTCCACTCTTGCTCTGCGCAAAGTAAACAGCTGCATTACTGTGTACAACACCAGGTAATACCAGGAACATTAGGGAGGTAAGGGAAGATTTGGTGTAATTCGATAAGACAATAAGGGGAATTACAAAGGGGAAATATTAACTTTGTTACACACAGAACCCAAAAGGGTTCTTCAAAGATTTCCCCTACAGCACATGTGTCAAACTCAAGGCCCGCGGGCCGAACCCGGCCCGCCACGTCATTTCATGTGGCCCGCGAGAGCTTAAAAAGTACATAATTGTCTTAAAATAAAGGTCTACGCTGCTTTACAGCGTACAGTGACCATAAACTACATCTCCCACAATGCATGTCAAATTTGTGACCCGCGAAATGACGGGATCCTGCCGCTAGATCGCATAGCGGCGTTTGACTAAACCGGTGATGGATATGAAAAAGATCTACAAATAATCCCAAAATGTCCAAGAAGAGAAAAGTCGATGCAGAGGGAAGGCAATTTAATGAAAGGTGGGAAGGCGAATACATGTTTTTGCTTCAAGGAGAAAAACCGATATGTCTTCTGTGTTACGAGGCAGTGTCGGTGATGAAGGAGTACACTCATTAGTTGCATGTATGCCCTCTGTAAGGCTGTCTGCAGCTATTTGTTTTTGTTAAATGCCACACATGTCCCACATGTTTTAGCAGCTCACAATTATTTGTTCTACCATAGTTCTGCCCTTCTCAACTGTGACAAAAAAAGTTTTTTAAAAAGTTGATTTGTAATAACTTGTTTAATCATATTAAACTTTGTTATTCACTTGAAAAGTTTGATCTTTGATTGATGGAGTAATGTGGGTTTCTTAACCTGATAAATTAAAGGGATTTATGTTATAATAACAGTGCAATGTGCTTACATATATTTTTACATTTATGTAAATGCATGTACAATATTTGTACACTTGAATAAATAATAATCAAATGCAGACAGTTATTTGTTACAATATGTTAAGGAGAAGTAACATGTATACAGTCTTACAGTTACAACCGGCCCTTTGAACTGGCCCGGGGTGAAAATGAGTTTGACACCCCTGCCCTACAGGAACACATATAGAACCTGTTTTGGTATTAACTAGAAGTTTTTTCTTCAAAGAATGTATATTAAGTATGTAAAACTCACACAATAATGCCTAGGGTATATCAAATAAGTAAAACTCACTCAATAATGCACCCACTACACAATGATAGATAATTTGTGGGACAATAAAGGAAAGATCACAGGAATACCTGAATGGAATGAAGTACAGTGTCTTCGGAAAGTATTCAGACCCCTTCACTTTTTCCACATTTTGTTGTGTTATACTCAATTTAAAATTGATTAAATTAAAATAATTTGGCATCAATCCACACACAATACCCCAGAATGACAAAGTGAAAACAGCTTTTTAGAAAATTTTAGTAAATTTATTAAAATTGAAATACAGAAATACCTCATGTACATGAGTATTCAGACCCTTTGCTATGTCACTCTTAAAATTAACTAAAATACAAAAATGTCATAAACAAATCACTCAATAAGTTGAATTGAGTCCATCTTAACGCAAGGATAATAGTTAATTAATATCTTTGTTTTTATAGGGTCTCTAATTTGCATAGGAATAAATTACACACTGTGTGGATCAGGTTGTCATTACAAACTGAGCACTGTCATAGGATACCACCACGTAAAAATCTGTCTGTCCTTGGTTGCGGAACTCATTACAGAGTTCCAAACTGCGTCTGGAAGCACAAAAACTGTTCGTCAGGAGCTTCATGAAATGGGTTTCCACGGCCGAGCAGCCACACACAAGCCTAACATCACCATGCGCAATGCCAAGTGTCAGCTGGAGTGGTGTAAAGCACACTGCCATTGGATTCTGGAGCAGTGGAAACACGTTCTCTGCCGTGATGAATCACACTTCACTATCTGGCAGTCTGACGGACAAATCTGGGTTTGGTGGATGCCAGGAGACTGCTACCTGTCCGAATGCATAGTGCCAACTGTAAAGTTTGGGGGAGGAGGAATAATGGTCTGGGGCTGTTTTTCATGGTTTCAGCTGGGCCCCTTAGTGCCAGTGAAGAGAAATCTTAATGCTACAGCATACAATGACATTCTAGAGAATTGTATGCTTCCAACTTTGTGGCAACAGTTTGGGGAAGGCCTTTTCCTGTTTCAGCATGACAATGCCCCCATGCACAAAGCAAGGTCCATAATGACATAGTGTGCCAAGTTTGGTGTGGAAGAACTTGACTGGGCTGCACAGAGGCCTGGCCTCAACCTCATCAAATGCCTTTGGGATGAATTGGAACGCCGACTGCGAGCCAGGCCTTCTCGCCCAACATCAGTGCCCGACCTCACTAATGCTCTTGTGGCTGAATGGGAGCGAATCCCTGCAGCCATGTTCCAAAATCTAGTGGAAAGCCTTCCCAGAAGAGGGGAGGCTGTTATAGCAGGAAAGGGGGGACCAACTCCATATTAATGCCCATGGTTTTGGAATGAGATGTTCAACAAGCACATATGGGTGTGATGTTTGGGTGTCCACATACTTTTGTCCATGTAGTGTATGTGTCAACCAACCCATCAATACAAAGGTGGTGTTATGGTCCCTCCTCCTAACCGACCCTCTAGCACAACCTTGAGGCCCTGGCGATCATCACTGGAGCGTCCAGCTCCCAGTCGACAGCACACCTGTTCCCTATCCCCAATCAGCACACCTGCGACCCATTCCCAATCACCCACCTATAAGAACCCTGTCCAGTCTTCACTCCAGTGCCAGATCGTACTGTGACTTACGGTAAACCTTTCCACGAGACCCGCAGATGCTTCTAGCCCTCCCAAGTTTTCCTAGCTGTTCCTTGTCTTTTCCCTTGTGACTCACCTTGTTTTCCTGTGCCCCTCTAGAACCCTCGTCTCTCCCCCCCCAGACTCCCTCAGTACCCCTTCCACGGACCCAGCCCTACCCTGCACGTCGACCTTACCCCCACCCCTCTCTGCTACTGGATTCCCTTCTAACGACCACTGGACCGAACCCCGACTACCCCTTCGAATTATCCCACGGCTCTCTTCCCTTCCCTCGAACACTGGACCTCCTGCTATCAACCCCCGGACCGGACCTCGATGACCCCCTTGGATTATCCTTCTCTCCCCTACCCCTACCCCTACCCCTTTCCCTATTTATTATTATTAAAATACGCCTTCGGGCTACACATCCCATCTCTCTGTGTGCCGTCATTTGGTTCCTCAGACGTTCGTGTAACAGGTGGAGCCATATATCCCATAGAACCTCAACTTGTCATTGCCTAAAATGGAAAGAAACAATTAATTAGAAATTAACAATATGCAGCTGCATAAATAATAACATCATGATTTGGCATTTAACAATTATGACATTTACCATCAATGTGCCAAATGTAGTTTGGTCCTTTGGGCATTGTACTGCCTCCTTGGGATATGGCATCTCTCTGGTCTCCTCTTCTCTAATCCAGTAGCATCCAATTCATGCATTACAGCATGGACGTCCTCTCTAGATATATACAGTATTTTGCACATATCAACTCATCATACAAGACATTGCATCTTCATTTCATTTGATATTCCGAGAGACCAGCAAATGCTGTATTCACACACTACCTGTAGCAAGGCCTCGCTCCCATCTCTCACCCATCTGTGCATTAGTTGTGCTTTAGTTTATGACCAGTTTTTTAGCTCCTAGAAAAATGTGTTCAGCAAAAAGTTGTTCACATACAAACAGGGAAGTAATTAACTAATTAGTACCTGCACTGCTGCATGAATGGCCTCAAAGACGCGGTCATCACTCCTTTTCCTCAATCCAATTTTATGTAGATATTTCCGTATTTGACGATCCCTGCAACAATGAAAAACCTATAGCTTCTGACAACATGGGAAGATGAAACAAAATGATGCAACTGACATCACTAATGTTAATAGTTTTGAGTGACAATGCCAGGGTGTTGAGAGAGAGAGTGGTAATTATGTGAAGAGGACAACATGAGAATGCAGCAGCTTTTAAGAGACTGTTAGCCAAACGCCAAACAAGATGGGTGCGTGTTGCTATGATCCAGGTTCAGATCTCACTGAGGGACTTTCAACTCTCCCACCAAACTCTCCCACCAAATTGCTGCAGTTTTTTTTTTTGTTACTTACTTCACTTGCAGAATCACAGACATCTATTTTTGTGTGTATTCTTGCTTGAAAAGGCACTTGATCATATTATATTCTACAATACAAAAGTGAGCCATACGTTACTCTAAGTTGCCCCTATACAGTATCTACATAACTACACAATAATAACTATGTTAAGCGATATGGGTTATTAAACAATTGGAAGCCCGGTATTGATAGGATCTTGATCTAGACTAGGACCTGGTCAAAACAATTGTAACAAGGCACAGAGTAGAATTCATGTCACCGAAATGTCTGTCTCTCTTGCACTTGTGTAATAACCTAGCTATACGCTAATCTTTATTACCATTAAGTAGTTATAACTGTGTATATAGGTATAAGGTAATCTTATGTTACAGTGTTCCCCAAAAGTGCACTTTTAATAGCACAATACTGTATTAGACGTTATTGAGAATCGTGTTAATGAATCACAACATTTGGCTTAGTAGTTAATTCCTCCTCCCCATCCTTCTCTTCCAATAATGCTTTCACTTAATAATAATAATAATAATAATAATAGTAATAATAATACACTTTATTTATATAGCACCTTTTTAAACAATGTTACAAAGTGCTTTACAAATAGATAAAACAGACATGCAAAGGACAGGCAGGATCAATTAAAGGCTAGTCTATAAAATTAGTTTTAGGAAGAAATTTAAAAGAGAATACTGATCTTGCTAGCCTAAGATCCTCAGGTAAGGGCCCTACTGGTAAAGGGCCCAGCCTGAGGATCTTAGGCTGCGCTGAGGCTCATATGGGATTAAAAGGTCAAAAATATAGTCCTATGCCAGACCCAGCCAAGCCTTAAAAGTTATCAGTAAAATCTTAATTAAATTAATTCTAAAACTAACAGGTAACCAGTGTAGGGAGGCTAAAATTGGGGCAATGTGGTCTCTTTTTCTAGTTCTGGTTAAAAGCCTAGCTGCTGCATTTTAGACTATCTGTAACCGTGCAAGGGATTTTTTTTTATTGAAGGAAGAATAGAGGGAGTTGCAATAATCTAAACAAGATGACATGAAAGCAGGGAGGACTTTTTCTATATTGGCAAATGACAAGAAGAGCAGTAGTTTGGAAATGTTTCTCAACTGATAAAAACATGACTGTACAAATGTTTTGATTTGTTTCTCAAAATTGAGGTCAGCATCAAAAATCCTCCTCGATTACAAGCTGAAGATTTCACGTTGGCAGACAGACAGCCAAGACTGTACTGTGTTACTACCGTAGAGCTAAGAGGGCCAAATATGACTGCCTCAGATTTACTGTCATTCAGTTGTAAAAAGTTTTCAAGCAATCATTATGAGAAGCTAAACTGGACGAATCATGGGTTTTAATGGGAAGATATAACTGGGTGTCTTCCACATAACAGTGAAAGGAAATATTGTGTTTACGGATAATCTGGCCTAGTGGAAGCATGTATAATGAGAATAAAATTCTAAAGAGGAGCCTTTTGGCACACCAAAGTTCACTTGGGCTGAGGAAGAGACACACTTTCCTAGACCAACAGAGAACTGTTTGCCAGAGAGGTATGACAAGAACCATTTTAAGGCAGTGTCTGTCATCCCTACACAATATCTAAGACGGTTTATTAAAATGGTATGATCGATTGAATCAAAGGCTGCACTGAGATCAAGGAGAATTAAAATGGAACACTGACCTGAATCAGCTGCTAAAAGTAGGTAGTTTCTGAATTTAAGTAGAGCAGTTTCAGTGTTATGACAGGGGAAAAAAACTGATTGGAACTTTTCAAATAAAACATTCTATCCAGATAGCTTCTCTAAAACTTTGGATAAAAAGTGGAATTTAGAAATGGGTCTAAAATTGTTTAAAACCGATGGGTCCAGACTTTTTAAGTATCGGTTGGATAAGGGTTGTAAGGGTGGAAGGTTACTTTTGTAGGAGTGCACAAGTACTCCATAGGCCCCACAGCCATAAATATACTGTTCCAGAGTCATAACCCTCCACCATCAACCTGTTACAATTCTCTCTTGTCTACTCACTGGCACTACCATGACCTTTATTGCAGTTGTTTTGAACATATTTGATTGTCTTATGGTCTTTGTATTTATTACTCCAACACTTCAGTTGACTATGAATGTTTAGACTGATAATAATAAGAACAATAACAATAATAATAATAATAATAATAATAATAATAATAATAATAATAATAATAATAATAGTGCAAAAGGCCTGTTTATTGTACTGCAGATTACAGGGATAGTGGTTAATTTTTATGCACTATGTTGAACCTCAACAAGGAGGCAGAAACTTGGATGAACATGTCATAGCTACCCACTGTAATAATTATTTGCAATCAACAAACTGCTCAAAGAACACTTATGAATGTAATTCAGAGGCCTATTCAGGCCATTTTCGCATCACGCTGCATTCGTTCATTGGGCCACTGTCCTAATTATACCTTCAAGGTATGTGACCTCATAACAACTATCTGAAAACATAGATTTCACTTTCTTGGTGGAGTCGACATCTGTGTGTATTCACCTATTTTCCTTGTGGATCATTACAGCCTTCCCTTGAGGGTTTTTGTTTTTTAAATTCCTGGGGTTTTTTGGTGGCCAGAGGCATTAGACCCTGTAATCCAGCAGTTCCCAAACTCTGATTGTAAATTGGTGTCCCTTGAGAAAATCAAACTAATATGATTTGATAAATAAGACAAATACTTGTATTCCATATGAAGAAGACAAACAATGTATTTCAACTGTAGCCTATATTGCAGTGTTTTGGGGTTCAAATCCAACCAATTATAGCATATTTTAGATGATTTAGAATACACTTGGACATCATTATTATGTGTTGGCATAGCCAGCAATCACGTTGTTGGGGTCACAGGAAATTATTGATGCCAATTTGGGGTCACAAGACAAAAAGGTTTGGGAACCCCTGCTGTAATCTGTAGTACCTTGTCTTCAAGTGTCTCTTTTCAGCTCTCTTGCAGTGATTTGTTTTTAATAAATGTGTGCATGAGGTGATGTAAATTAGTCCAAAATGAAAGGTCTATAACTATATCTGCAGGGGCTTTGAAAATTACACAGCCTCTTGAGATGGAAATCATCATCAACTAATGTTGTCTCAGAAACAGATTAAAGAGGCAATGGTAATGGTTCCATCATGTTCTGCATCAGGGGTCTCCAACCTTTTTTTTACGAGAGAGCTACATTTTTTCCCTTTAATTTTATTAATGACAGACTTGATGACACTGCATGTTCAGCTTCCAAAAACACATTCTCCTACTACTCTATTATCTCCTCTCCTCTCTGAGAGGGTTGACACCACATGCTCTCCTCTCCTCTCTCCTTTCTGTAAAAAACAAGTGGCAGACAAGGTATGGTGCCATGCCACCATAGCTTTGTAGTTTGGAGTGCATGTTCGCTCAATGTTCTTGTGGTCTTTGAACAATGTCCCGGCGATGAGTGTCACGGCATCTTAGACAAGTTATTTAGCTAGTTTGCTTAAAACTACTCAACGGCGCTCACAGCCTTCTCCCACCTTCAAATTAAAAGAAACTACACGGTACGCGATGACGTTTAACGTTTTATGTTGACAGGTGGGCATTGATTGGCAGATGTGTGATTATAAGTGTGGCTCGCGGCTACTCTCCGATGGAAGCCGCAAGCTTTCTGATTATTTGTGGGAATTTTTGTTTCAGCGCGGAAAATGTATGTACTTTCACTAGTTACAGCTACTTATACAGTTGGCGGCCCGCGATCAGCAACTTATAGCTCGCGATCGACGGGGTGGAGACCCCTGTTCTACATCTTACAGTAATTTAACTCTGACCTTTTTCTTGGAGTGAGTCTACCTTTGAATTGCGTTGAATGGATGCAGCAGGCTATGTAAATGCATACAGTACATAATGTACATAATGAAGTGTGTGTGTGTGTGTGTGTGTGTGTGTGTGTGTGTGTGTGTGCGCGCGCGCGCGCATGCGTGCGTGTCAGAATATTGTTGGCCCTTTGACATAAGTTTGGCTGTTTCAAAGCTTTAATTAATTAATTCAGTTTGCCATTCACAGGAGAAATCCAAAGAAGAAAATAGCTGTGATATTTGTCATTAACAATGCAGCAGAGACAGAGGACAATACTTCATTGTTTGTGTTGACAGTGCATCATGAATAAGCAAAGTCATGGCAAAGTCAAGGCTCCTCATCACCTCTATTTGGTACTGTGTTGTATGGTTTATACAGAAAAGCTGCACTGTCTAGTGAAAACATTGCTTCATGTCCCATCCCCCACCCCAGCCTCAATGTCACACAGAGGCCCTTTCCCTGTCCTTTAATGTCCTTCACATTATCCACTGACAATGAGCACTGGGGTGCATGATGTCCATCATCAGAGCCTCCCAGCAGTCTGCCAGCGATGTTTATCTCTCGCCATTGACCCTTTTAGAAACATGTGCCCTAGAAATAGCTGTTGTCAATTGTAGCCACTAATACAGTATCGCTCCCTTTGTTTATTGATTGTAAGAAATTCCTTTCATGGGGAGATGACTTGTCTCAAGATTTCTCTATATCTCGCCCCCTCCCTCATTTCAATCCTGAATACTTGCACCTCTGAGAGTCTGTGTAATAAGACAGCATGGGCAAGGTGCCAGACTCAGGAATTATGCTTACAGATTGCCCCTGTGGAAAAAGCCAAAATGGCAGTATAATGTTCCTACTGTAACTTTTCCAATGGTTTTACTTTCAATCTCAGAACCATAGCTCATTAAACAGTGATGTTGTTACAGTACACACTACTGAGTGCTGTAAATGTAAACAAATTCCTCCTACAATGCACTGCATATCGTATTACTCAACCACACATGACCTCCATGTAATGTAACACTGACAGCAATATTTGATCTGTGTAATATTGAGCTGTGTATTTATAACACAGTAGACATATTCATCCATACTGTAAGTGGGTGGTAGGAGGCCATCTGTGATTACACTTAGAGTTCACCATATTGTTGCTGCATCTATTAAAGGAGTGCTTTGGTCAAGTATATTTCTCATCAGTCCCATTTTTGACACAAAGTACATAATCAAATCACGCTTACAGGAAGTAAATATACGATTGACATTAGGAATTCTGTTCTGTTTTTTTTTTTAGCTCTGCCCAAGCAAGGTATTTGATTGGTATGACATGTGTGAGGCATCAGTAAATTCAAACGGGTTTCCACCCCTTTGTAGCTACTTTCTGCAAACGATTTCCCCAGGCAAAGCCATGAAAGCCTGGTCTCAACAAGGTTACCCATTAAATAATGGCAATAATCAATAACATCTTTTTTTTAATTTATTTTTTTACATTTGGTGTTATTTGAAGCCAATTCATCATGTTTAAATCATCCCAAATGTAGTTTTACATGAATAACATAGTATAAAGAACTATTACATCCAATGGTGCCGCACCAACCCCCTTGAAACACAGGAACATGAGCACAGATGTAAGACAGTTAGAATCAAACAAGAACCAGCATCAAAGGTACATCAGTTAGTGAGATAATGCACTACAAAGAACAGGTTTTCGTAACAGAGATTTTGACCTTTTCTTGCCATGTTTTCAGACTGGGTTTGAATCCTACCACAGGACACCACTCTCAAAAAATATGTTCTTAATGAACTGTTGCATGTAACACAACCTATTGATGTGTAATTCATTTAATTAAAGAAAACACGATAATTTACTGCACTATTGGCTTTATTTTACAATGGACTGTACCTTAACAGTGTCTATTTTACCTTGGGATTTTACCTTGGGAAGACTGGAGTGGCTTTTCTCACACCCAAATCTTATCAATCACCCCCCCTAGTTCAATAAAAAAAGCAGCAGTCATATCACTGGAAATATATTGTAAATGAATTCTACAACAGTGCCCACTGGAACATAATTTGTAGCTGTCACATGCAATACTGGATACATTTTTTAAAACAATTTTCCCATTCTTAGGCCATTGTCTCACATCAGAGAGCCCCATCTGCACCGTTCTGTCTCGCATCTCGCAAACGGTCATGGGATAGATCAAAAGTAGCCTGGCTAAAATGTGCTGTCATATCATAACTGAAACAATAAATCTATCAATTAGTTTCATTTTTGACTCCAGCGAATTTCTTAGTTACATGACCTTGAAACTAGCAACGAACTTTGGTGGTTTAAGGTGTAGTCATTATTTCGTTTGGAAATGTACACTAAAACTTTAGGCAATGCTGTGCAAACTTAACAGTGCATATAAATGATTATTAAAAAAAAAAAAAACAGTAACTTCGTATATAGAGTTTTGGTTCCACATCCTACAAGGCAGGTGACGCCAACTGTCATAAAACACAATGCCCTAGGCTAGGGCCTTTTCACACAGCGCTTAGGCCCAGGGAGCTTTTAGGCGGGGCAAAGCAACTGTTCACACTTGCACTTTCTGAAGTGAGCTAGCACCGACTTTAGCCCAGGGTTTGTACGGACTTTTCAGGTTGTAGCCCCAGACTTTCCCCCAATACGGTGCCAAAACTATCCAGTGTGAAACAGGGTCAGGGTAGTCAAAGAGTCAGAGTCGGCAATTTTGAGAGGGAGAAAAATCGACTCCTGCTACAAAAAACGGTAGCTAATGTCAATCTTCTCCCAATGCATCAATAGCCCATTTTAAGCACTCACGCACACATCCTGACTTTATTCGGGATTATTCATTTTACTAACATTTAATATCTCTTTGTCCATCATTTTGCCTAGTATGTTTCCTTTTGTCAATCATTTGTTGGTTTCGTCCCGATGGAGCACTAGCAAGCTATCTATCTGGCCAATTTGCATGGCTAGAATGGTCGCATGTTGCTATGGTTATTTCAGTTTTTTACATTTACATTTTATGTAATTTGTTTTACGCCCCTCCTCCGCACCCTCCACTGGCTCCCGGTTGCAGCTCGCATCAGATTCAAGACCCTGGTGCTCGCCTACCGGGCGGCAAAGGGAACAGCCCCTCCCTACTTGCAAGCAATGGTTAGCCCCCAAACCCCTGCACGATCACTCCGCTCTTCCACCTCGGCTGCCCGCCTGGCACCGCCGCCTCTACGTGGATGCAGCGGCCGCGCCACTCGGTCACGGCTTTTCACTGTCCTGGCGCCCCGCTGGTGGAATGAGCTTCCCCCCACTGTCAGGACTGCAGAGTCACTACCGATCTTCCGCCGTAGATTGAAAACCCATCTCTTCAGGCTATATCTTAACAGTCCTTCCTAAGACATTTTCACCCCCGCTACCCTCCCTGTACTAACCCTAACCCCAACCCTTGAGACCTCTTCACCCCCACTTCCCCCCTGTACAAGTTCTCTCCTGTTAATAAATCATTTAAAAAAAAAAATTGGCTTCTGGCATTACGACTGCCAATGGCCCCTGGTGTGAGCATTGATTACTTTGTCTTAAGATGACTGTTGGATAGATGATTCACTTCATGTATTTGTTATAAGTCGCTTTGGATAAAGGCGTCTGCTAAATGCCATAAATGTAAATGTATTTCAGTTAACCTATAGCACAAGTGTGAATCATTACCAAATGCCTGTGTGAATCGAGGGTAGCCCTGAGTCAGTCAGGGCCAGACTAAGGATACCCCTAGGCTAAGAAACTGCAGTGTGGAAGCCCATAGAATTAGCACCTGTTGTTTACCATTTGAGCTTCACCCTCGATTTACCCTCGAAACTGACGTTACAGTTATGAATGGCGTACCTATTTCAACCATAAAGGCTATCAGCAACATTTACAGAAAGACAATAACTTATTTGCATTATCAATGCGCGATTACATGTGTATATAAGCCAGCGCGCAACCAGCCTCCGAAGACGAGACAGGTATCCTTCATCACACCTGTATGTCAAAATACAGGCTTATTGTACTCAAACCACAACATAGTTTTTCTCTTAGTCTATTTAGACCTTGATTTCAATGAGCAAGTACGTGTGTCTGTGCGTACAGGCCAGTGATAAACTGTTTATAACGGGGTCAAATACCGAAAGTGGGACGTCAATGAGTAATGATGTGGATACTCTGTGTGTGCTTGTAGGCTAAGCGTGTCTGAAAACAATTACTCAGTATTGTCCATCGGAAACTACAGTAATAATACTTTCCATACCTGGATAGAGCGGGTGATGAAGAATTATCTTACTTTTTATAGTACAGCTTTCCAATATGCATCTCGCATTCCCTGGCAAACAAGTTGATTGCAAAGACGTAAGCATGAAAAAAGCAGACATGAGCTTTCTGACCCTCACTCTGAAATACGCTCCACATTTGACAGCGGGTTTAAATACTTTTTCACTGTTTTATTAATACACAAAAAACTATGACTTACTTGTACCTTATTCGATGTACAAATAAAATCGATTACATTTATAGAATTGTGTGTTTGTCTCTGATTTTACTGTATGATGTGTTATAAACAGCATCGACCCCAAATCAATGTAACAAATGGAACCCACATTACAGAATTTCAACTTTCACCAGCTGAGTTGAGGCACAAAGGTACTAAATGTACATGCTTGAATATACAGAAGTTATTAAAGGCCTTGTGCCAAATCTGAAGAGCCATTATTTAATCACCGCTGCATGCTGATACAGCTAGAATTCAACATCAATACCTGCCCTTCTTTGTGTAAGAGGAGGGGGTGGGTTCACAAGTCACAATGCTTTAATTTCATTGATCAGTTACTTCATCGTTATGTTAGAGAAAATAGTACTTCAGGTGTTTTAGATGCAGTGGATGGATTTTCCATAATGATCCTCAATGTGCTTTGCCTTGAACACTGCATGTATTTCACCACATACATATTGTAAAGTGCATAAGCCAAAGACACTGCATGGGGTGCATCAACATAAATATTTAAAGCTCTATAACGTATGTCTCTGTCTTTGGCATACTTGCTTCACTTAATGGAAAAAGCCATGTATGCTTTTATTATTTGGCAAGTTACATGTTTGGGTGGAGGAACTAAACACTGTCTGCAGTAAACCACATTGAAACAAGTTTGACATCTTTGAAAAATGAATCAAAGAATTGAGAATAGAATGGGTGGGATAGATGGCAAACAGTCTGGTAAAGTGAGGTAAAAGTGAGTCACACACAAATGTGTCAGTTCTTTAATTTTGTATACCTGAGTAATGCCAGATTAATTCACCTTATTTTTAATTCAGATTAATTCACCTAGATTTTTCAGGTGCACTTTCAAGCTGTGAATCTCCTGTTCTACCACATCCCAAAGGTGTTCTATTGGATTCAGATCCAGTGACTGGCAAGGCCACGGAAGAACACTGAACTCATTGTCATGTTCATGAAACCAGTTTGAGACGACTTTTGCTTTGTGACATGGTGCATTATCATGCTGGAAGTAGCCATTAGAAGATGGGTAAATTGTGACCATGAAGGGATGCACATGTTCAGAAACAATACTCAAATAGGCTGTGGCATTCAAGTGATGATTGATTGGTATTAACGGGCCCAAAGTGTGCCAAGAAAACATTCTCTGGTGAGGCTCTGCCAGGCCTGTACAGCAGCCATCTTCAGTTTCTGTCTGTCCAGGGTCTCCTGGCCAGTCCAAGGTTGCCCTTTCTGTCCTCTCGAAGCATGACCGGATGACTCAAGAAGAGGTGCATTGGAGAACGTTGGAGGAGAGACAGAAATGGTGTGTGTGTGTGTGTGTGTGTGTGTGTGTGTGTGTGTGTGTGTGTGTGTGTGTGTGTGTGTGAGGTGAACCAACTCTGATGAGTCATTACTCTCTATCAACCGGTTATCTACAGTGCCATTGTGCAGTAGGCACACCAATGTTCCCTTTCCATAGGGGTAACATATGGGGGGCTGGTGGAAAGGAATTAATAAATTAATGAATGAGAGAGAGCAAGTGGATTGAGTCTTCATGGCTCCAGGCCTCTTATACGGTGACGCACCAATGTTCTGTCCTGTTTCTCAGACAAACATATTTCTACAAATAATTGTCCAAATCACGATTCCCATTGAGCTTGATGAAATAGCCTAGGTTTTTGTATAGGAGAGGAAATTGTTTTTAAATGAGAAATGTATTGTACGTATATGGTTTGACATCTTGTGCTGCTCATTAGGTAAGGAATGTGGTGGTCTTGGTAACAGTGGGACATGTATCGAGCTAGCTTTATGTAATGTAGAGAATCACAACAGTATTTATCCAATTAAACATTAGGCAGCCATAAGCGCTGTTCAACTCGATCATTAAAATGAAATCACCCGAATACATTTTCACACCCAGTCGGAATTCTACTTCACAGATCATCATATACACTTGTTGCCGCCCTTTCTCACGTAGTCCACGTAGCATGATAGAGATGTCTCTGCTATTTTACGCATGAGGTGCAGGTTTCGATCCCCGTTTGGAACATTAAATTGGCTCAATATTGTGTAGGAAGATTATTTCTGTTACTTAGCGTAGGAGTTGAGCGGTTTGTGTTATTATACAAGAGGAATTAGGAACAGTCCTTATTCCACTAGTAGTAATAGCTTAAACTGCTCAACTTCATTAGTATGCAATTACAAAGAAATGATCAACTTACAGCATGTTAATGTTGTTGGTAGTATAATTACAGAGTTACTACACAGGTAGGGGCAACTGTAGGCCTACTCACTGTAATGTGAGATCAGAGGCTCCTCCAAGCAGTTTGGCGGAATCCTAACTCCCTAGGTAGGATAGCCTACACTTTATTCAGATTTTGGCTATTTGCAAACTTTTTCCTCCAATTTTGAGAAACGTGGGTAAATGATGAGTCTTGCCATAGATGCTGAATTTACAAAATTACACTGGCCCAATTGAAAAAGAGATTGTTAGGAGTTTTGAGGTGACGCCGATTTATCTTATGATGATGCGGCTAAAGTGATAGGTACTGTACCTAAAAACGATGATTGACAGAAAAATATACAAATGGTTAATTTGATGTTTTCAGGTAGGCCCTATCTAAAATATATATATATATAAAATAGCTTGCACTATTAGATTAGGTCTGTTAATTTTCTTAATCGACAGAACAGAAATATCTTTTGTGAGGGAAGCCATACAATACCTTTTGGTTAGGCAACGCATTCATATTTTCTGGCATTTCCCTATCTGTCATTGTGCCTCCTCCATCAGGGAGTTTCAAAGGAGATCTGTGCACAGAGCTCAGTTTTTTTAACTACATCAATTGTTCTAGGCTACTGTATTTGATAACTGCCCACTCGCACCCGATTTAGGATGGCTAAACACAAACATTACATTACATTACATTTTTGACATTTAGCAGACGCTTTTATCCAAATCGACTTACAACAATTGTCTAAAGTAAGTGAATCATCTATACATCAGTCATCATAAGCAAAAATCTATGCTAGGACCTGGTGCCATTGGCAGTCACAATGCGCAAAGATGAGTGGAGACAAACTGGTTTTCTTCTCATAAAAGTATAACAATTACGATTCCCCCTTGCCAAATCCATTCATAGAGATGTTCTAGAGACTGCACCTGTAGTGTGTTCATTGTATGTTCACAGGAGTGTGTAATGAGTGAAGCCAGGACTGCTGAAGAGGCCCAGGCTGCCCTGATGTTGGAGGCAGCAGGTCCACAGCCAGCCTACATCCCACTCCCACAGAGGACAAACAGGCAGGCCAGAGGTGGAGGGAGAGAGAGACAGGAATGAGACGGAGAAAGAAGGCAACGTTAAATGGGTGAGAAAGGATAGGGATGGGATGATAAGGTGGAAAGGAGGGAAAGGGAGGTGAAAGAGGAGATCCGAAAGTTTAGAGAAGATGTAGTGAAGAGGATGAAGACAGAAATGGAGAGAGAGGGAGAACATTGAAAAGAAAAGAGCAGCGAACCTGGAGTTTGCAAGAGAGAGCATGGAGAGGGCTTTCTATAAAGAGAAGTAAAATACAGGTATGCCCTCCATTATCTGCTTACAGTGTATTCTATGCATGATCCTTTTTTCTTCTCAAATCACCTAAAAGATCAGTATCTGATCTACACAAATGATAAGACAATTTCTCTCTATCTTCTCTATCCTCTTATACCCCATACTCACTCCTGCTCCACACGCACTACGTCACTATAAACACCCCTTTACCCCTTCACTACAACTTCCCACAGAGTAACCACACACATTCCAACTACCCCAACAAGGCTTCATCTACTCCTTAATTATAATGCCATAATTACCCCAATCACTACAAAACACTTACACAATTATGAGGTGGTCTGAGTTCCGGTTCGCTTTTTTGGATGCAATGTGAGCGCAAAGCACTCACAGTCCACTTGTCATTGGAACCACTCTGTCCTATACTATCATGACTCTCTTGGTCCTCTGTGCTTGCCTTACATGTCACATGCTCAATCAATATGCAATTACCTGAGGTAAAAAAGAGCAGTTAATTGAGTTCTAATGAAAAGATGATGCCGTGAAAGCAAAGTGGACTGAGACCAATGCTGAAATGGACCAGCAAGAAAGCAGGGTCCTCTTTCAAACAAAAAGCCAGTGTGATTTCAGAGTTCTGTTATTTTAAGCACTTTCTCCCATTCCTGCAAGGACAGCATTTTCTTGTCATAACGGACAATACGTCCACAGTCCACAATACGTCAATCGCAAAGGAATAATGCACTCTCTCCAACTCATGTCAGTGGCATTTGTTCTCCCTAAGGGACATTCATGTGCCAGGAAAGCTGAACACAGGAGCACACTTACTGTCGCAGCAGGAAGACTTCTAGGGAAATGGCTGAAAAATATCTGACTGAAAAATACACCCACAGGTCATGACAACCGTAGATCTGTTCTGAGAAAACGCACGCTAGGCACAGATACTTTCGCCCACCAGTGGCCACGTGCGCTCCTGTGTGCCTTCCCTCCAGTGGGCCTAATCCCTCCCACTCTCGACAGAATGAGAGTGAATGGTCCGTCCCTACCAGTGGAGGCTGGTCCATTGAGGAAGAGGAGAATAGTTCTCCCTTGAATTTTGACTAAATAATAAAAAATAAAAAAATACAAACTAAAATAAACAACAAAAACTATAAATCTGCTCGATTCTGCTGCCCAAAATGCACTTAAACAGCTCACACAAACCTGTGTAACTGCTTGCTGTTACCATGATTGTAAACATTGAATGGAATTGTAGGTTACCCGTATTGTAGGTAACTGTTTTTAATATGGTGATATGTTGTGTAGCGGTTATTGGAGAGGTTTTTGCGGCTGGTTTTACAGACAGCTGTTGTGCACTGAAGTTCCCAGATAAAGAGAGAAGGTGAGAGGAGAAGAGCGCGTGGATGAAAGAAGGAATTATACAACAAGCAAAGTCATGATGCTGTATGTAGCTGCTATGAAATTGTACTGTGTCTGCGGGTGATCAGATTAGCTAGATCCAGGCAAGTACAAGGTGGTATTCAATGTGTCACTGTCACTGTCAATCTACAGTTAGGTCCGGAAATATTTGGACAGTGACACAATTTTCATAATTTTGGCTCTGTACGCCACCACAATGGATTTGAAATTAAACAAATAAGATGCAATTGAAGGGCAGACTTTCAGCTTTAATTCAAGGGGTTGAACAAAAATATCATATGAAACGTTTAGGAATTGCAACCATTTTTATACACAGTCCCCCATTTTCAAATGTAATTGGATAATTAACATAAACATAAATAAAATGTTCATTTTTAATACTTTGTCGAGAATCCTTTGCAGGCAATGACAGCCTGAAGTCTGGAAGTCATGGACATCACCAAATGTTGGTTTTTTTCCTTTGTGATGCTTTGCCAGGCCTTTACTGCAGCTGTTGTTTGTTCGTGGGTCTTTCTGCCTTTAGTTTTGTCTTCAGCAAATGAAATGCATGCTCGATTGGGTTGAGATCAGGTGATTGGCCATTGTAGAATATTCCACTTCTTTGCCTTAAAAAACTCCTGGGTTACTTTCGCAGGTTGTTTTGGGTCATTGTCCATCTGTACTGTGAAGCGCCGTCCAATCAACTTTTCTGAATTTGGCTGAATCTGAGCAGACAGTATATCCCTAAACACTTTAGAATTCATCCGGCTGCTTCTGTCTTCTGTCACATCATCAATAAACACTAGTGACCGAGTGCCATTGGAAGCCATGCATGCCCATGCCATCACACTGCCTCCACCGTGTTTTATAGATGATGTGGTATGTTTTGGATCATGAGCAGTTCCAAGCCTTCTCCATACTTTTTTCTTCCCTTCATTCTGGTACAGGTTGATCTTAGTTTCATCTGTCCAAAGAATGCTGTTCCAGAACAGGGCTGGCTTTATTAGATGTTTTTTGGCAAAGTCTAATCTGGCCTTTTTATTCTTGAGGCTTATGAATGGTTTGCACCTTCTGGTGAACCCTCTGTATTTTCTCTTGTGAAGTCTACTCTTTATGGTAGACTTGGATAATGATATGCCTACCTCCTGGAAAGTGTTCTTCACTTGGCTGGATGTTGTGAAGGGGTTTTTCTTTACCATGTGAAGGATCCTGCGATCATCCACTGTTGTCTTCCGTGGACGTCCAGGTCTTTTTGTGTTGCCGTGCTTACTAGTGCGCTCTTTTTTTCTCCGAATGTACCAAACTGTTGATTTGGCCACTCCTAATGTTGCCGCTATGTCTCTGATGGATTTTATTGTTTTTGCAGCCTAAGGATGGCCTGTTTCTCTTGCAATGAGAGATCCTTTGACCGCATGTTGTGTGTTCACAGCAACAGTTTCCAAATGCAAATGCCACACTTGGAATCAACTCAGACCTTTTACCTGCTTAATTGATCAAGAAATAACAAAGGAATAGCCCACACCTGTCCATGAAACAGCTTTTGAGTCAATTGTCCGATTACCTTTGGTCCCTTGAAAAAGAGGCGGCTACATATAAAAGACCTGTAATTCCTAAACCCTTCATCCAATTTAGATGAGAATACCCTCAAATTAAAGCTGAGAGTCTGCACTTATATAACTGTAACTTGAATATGTTTTGGTAAACAGCTAAAAAAGAGTCCAAATATATATGGACCTAACTGTATCTCTCCTCCTGTGCACCTGTGTTATAAACTTTCATGTGTAGGCTAGGTTGTAGCAACCTCATTATAGGTAAAGGTTCAGCAAAATCTGGTATCATTCCCGGGCTGGGTGTTAGGCGGGTGGTAGTGCGGTGGACCCAAGTGCGGAGAGATACTCAGACAACAGCATAAAGTGTTCTAAACAGGGGTTTTAATCACAAAAGTGGGGAATGGGGTACAAACAAACACGGGGACCAAACGGCAAAACAAGGGTGGAGAAAACAAGCTCCGTTAAACCAGGTACACACTTAACAAGTGGAATAATACGGAGGACGGGATAATCACTGGGACTAGTGAAACAGACAGGCAGACAGGGTACTTACTAAACAGACAGGGAGAATCTCGGACAAAGACATGGGGAACACACAGGCTAGATATACGAACAGGAGACAGAACACACAGGTGTGACGATTCAGGGTAGATTGGGAGGCCACTGACCCGTATAGCCAGAGGGGGGCGCCAGAGTCACCAGACAGCAACCTCAGGCATGACAGTACCCCCCCCCCCCCCGATGAACGGCACCAGCCGTTACTTAGGTGCCCCAGGATACAGGCGGCGGAAGTCAGTAATCAAGGCGGGGTCCAGTATACTCCGCCGGGGCACCCAAGTCCGTTCTTCCGGGCCATACCCCTCCCAATCACCAGGTACTGCAGCCCCCTCCCCACCCGTCTACACCCCAAAATCCGGTCCACCGTGTATGCCGTCTGTCCTCCGATGAGACGAGGTAGGGGAGCAGGGCGGGGAGGGGGGGGCAGGGGGCAAGAGATAACGGGCTTGAGGAGGGAGACATGAAAGATCGGGTGAACCCGCATGGAGGGGGGGAGCCGCAGCTTGTAGGCGACCGGGTTCACCCGCCTAATGATCTGAAAGGGGCCCACGAAGCGGGGGGACAGCTTCCGGGACTTGACCCGGAGGGGAAGGTCGCGGGTCGAGAGCCACACCTTCTGGCCCGGGCGGAAGAACGGGGCCGGGCTACGCTTGCGGTTGGCCTGGAGCTGGGACTTGGCCAAAGCCCTCTTGAGCGCCGCCCGCACCCATCTCCAGGTCCTGCGACACAGACTGACCTGGGCCTGGACCGAAGGCACCTCTGCCTCCTCCTCTTGCTCAGGGAGGGGGGGTTGGTAGTGTTATGGAAAATACATTCATAGAACTATTTTCAGGTTATACACTTTCATATGACTGATACAACTTGTGTAACTACTGTGATTACATTTTCTCTTGCCACACCTCTAAAGTTCTATAGCCATTGTTCTGAGAAGCACTGTATGATTTACCATATGAACAGCAGTGATTTCAGAGGGCGTGGTGAGAGAGCGCAGTAATGGGGGAACAGACATATCCTGTCGATAGGTGTGAAATGTTGAACGCCGATTAATCAGTAAGAAAGCGCTGATTGATCGGTAAGAGAGTCTCCCCATTGTTCATTCTCTCCCGCCCTTTCTCACGTAAGCACAAGCCCATGAGCCGATAGCCTTGGCGGCGCCTGGTTTATGTTTAAACTGTATAAAAAACAACTCTGATAATCGTATCGTCAGACTTGCGCTGAACGGAACCCTGGATCTACGCTGGGCTGCTGTTACGCACTTGTCTCTTGTTTGCAAGCAATAAACACCGGACTCAAGTATTGTGGCTACTCAGGACTTGTTTCTTGATTCTTACCTCCGAAGAGCTAAAGTACAGAGTGGTAAATCCTAGACTTCCACCACAATTTGGGGGCTCGTCCGGGATCGCCTGCCCTGAGCTCGTCGTCTCTCTGCCAAGAAGGTCAAAACTCGTATACGGACAGGATATATTCCTGGAGCCGAAATCCTCCCTTTGAAAGTTCAGAACGCAAAGGTTGAGAGAAAGGCGCCTGAAAGGAGAGGGACGGAGTTCTCAGGCACGACGAGTCCATAAAGACATTGAACTCGGAAGAGGTAAGACCACAACATTTGTACTAAAAATCCCAGCCCTCGGGTAGGACTGGGTGCTAGCAAAATCCCCAGCTGGGTGCTGGGTCGCTTTTATAACATCTTCAGTGTAAAATCCTGTTTTGGTGATAGGTCTTCAGTTGTGAATCCTGTTTTGGTGATAGGTCTTCTGTTGAAAATCCTGTTTTGGTGATAGGTCTTCAGTTGTGAATCCTGTTTTGGTGATAGGTCTTCTGTTGAAAATCCTGTTTTGGTGATAGGTCTTCAGTTGTGAATCCTGTTTTGGTGATAGGTCTTCAGTTGTGAATCCTGTTTTGGTGATAGGATTTTCAACAGAAGACCTATCTGGCATAGGTAAGTGTCGAGGACACTTGTGTGGAGGACACACCGTTGGTCTACAGTTGTAAAATCCTATTTGGTGTGGGTGTACTGTTGAAAATCCTATCTGGCATAGGTAAGTGTGGAGGACACTTGTGTGGAGGACACACCGTTGGTCGGCTGTCTGGAACAGTTGAAAATCCTAAACCGCGTTTAGGTCTGCAGTTTGTTGTTTGTTTGTGTTTTAGTTTTTTAATCTAGACAAACTTCTTGCTGAGAGCCGACGGGCTGATTAACACTTTAATCGAGAAGAGGTGTCGGGGACACTCAATGTGTGGAGGACACACAGTTTTTGGTATACCTAGAATTTGCATGAAACGCGTAAAAGACCGGTGTGGAGACACGTGAATAAAAGGTAAGGAACTCACCTATTGTCGTTGACGACACTTAACCTTTCTAAAATACCTGAAAAAGTTGCTACACTAATTGATAATGGGGAAAGCGGCCAGTAAGGCGAACCCGCTGCCCTCGAGCACGGAGGGATGCGCCAAGATAATGATTGAAAAATATGGTTGATGGACATGCGAACAATTGCCTATGTGGGAGATTTTGGGTTTTCCAGTGAACGGCAGTTTTAGCCAGAGACAGATTAACATACTAGAAGATAGGCTTGAAAATTATGCTGCTGGTAAGATAAAGAACTTACAGAATGGGTCGCGTAAGGTAGATTGAAAGGCACAACAAGCACAGGCGGAGCAGCTAAGGATGAAAGAGGAAGGTCAGGGGGAGTCAGGGAAGGCAAAGCAAGTCGAGTCAAGGAAGGTAAAGCAAGTCGAGTCAGGGAAAGTAGAGCAAGTTGAATCAGGGAAGGGACAGCAAGTTGGGCCATGTAGGCTAGGGTCTTCTAACCAGAGTCCTGTAGTTTTATTGTCTGAACAGGTTGATGTGGATCTCGACTGCTCCTCTGTCTGCCCGTCGACTGAGCCCTTCGTCGCCGCCGCCGATATCTTTGAGAACGAGACAACACAGCCACGACCCCGGCAGCCAGGGCATGTTCCCTATGGTGGAGGTGACTAATCCGCAAGCTGGGATGGACGGTCAGCCAAATACCGTCCTGGTGTATCGCCCCTGGACGCCTGCCGACCTAAGAGAGGTGGCGTCAGCACTGCCGAACCCCGATAAGGAAGGGGGAGAGAGACTTGTCACGGCCCTTGAGCTGCTAATTAGCCAATACAAACCCAACACGGCCAAAATCGAGATGGTAATGATGAAAGCCCTTATGCTCAGATGGACATTAGTAAAGGGGACCTGGCCCCAGCACTCTGTAGTATGGAGTAACGCAGAGGGGAATCACTACCGAACGGCTGTGCACGCATTATATGATCGAATCAGAGAGACTTTCCCTTTGCGAATGAACTGGGAGAAAATTAAAGACTGCCATCAGATAGCGGGCGAGAAAGTAAGCGAATTCCGACTTCGATTCGAAAAAGTGTTCGGGGATCATAGTGGCCAGGCCAGACCCAATGGGGCTGATGACACTCCCTGGGAACAACAGTGCAAACATAACTTAATAGCGGGACTTTTGCCGGATATTCAGGATTACGTGAAGAACAATTGCATCATCTATGAAACCGGGAGGATGAGAGAGGTCTGGCCGTACATTAAACACGCCGAGAAGGTGGTAGAAAACCAGAAGGCCGAGATAGGGAGAACTAAAGAGAAAAGGGAAACGAGGTTGTAGTTGGCCCAACTGAACCACTACGACCAAGCCAGAGGAATGCGTGATCGGGGGCGAGGAAGGTTCGGAGGCGAGCGCAACAAAAACGATCATTTCAGGCACCCGAGACAGATGGGGTGTTTTCCGTTGCCGAGCGGAAGACCACTGGCTGAGAGACTGTCCCGAGCCAGCGGAAGGAGAGAAACTGAGCTATAAACAAGGGATTACTGTCAACAATTCGAAGGGGAACGGAGCGAGAGGGCGACTAACGGGCAGAGGAGGTGGGAGAGGTCCCATCGACAGCATTACCCGGTGAGATAAAACCAATACGCGAGCACACACGTACACCACAACTAGACATACAGGCTATTAGGAAAGAAAGTACATATGAGGTACTACCTAGAATAACATTGAAGGTGGCTGGCAGATCGGTTACATTTTAGTAGATTCAGGAGCAGGGTACTCTGTCTTAAGAACAGAAGATTGGCAACCCCCACCGAAACTCAGTGGAAGGGTAATCACCATAGTTGGAGCAGAGGGAAGAGGGGTAAAAGAGAGATTCACAGTCCCTTTATCTGTGTATGATGAAGATGGTTGTCAATATAGTAAACATTCATTCATATTATCCGACTGCTGCCCAATCAACTTACTAGGTAGAGACTTGATGTGTGGGATAGGACTAAATCTGTGGTGTTCAGAAGATGGAATTAGAATAGAATCAAAATATATCGTTGGGTAATGCACCACTAAATTATTTTTACGGATGGAACTTGCCTGTCTCTCGGCTGACATCAATTGCACAAAAATTGTTGGCAGAAGCCGAGCTAAGAATTAGAGATTGTACGTTCATAGATAAAGATAATTCTTATTGTACAGCTAAGGTCTCGGAAATTCAGGATGAGTGTTGAAAAAGTTTGGTTCAGAGAGAAGCCATAGATGATATTTACACCAGCTTTTTAGGCATTATTGTTCCATGTCCTGACAGCCTTTTGTTGTACTCTCATCATCCCCATAAAAGAGGCCAAACAGGAAGGCCAACCACAAACCTGGCGCTTTGTTCGGGATCTTAAAAAGGTTAATGAAGCAGTCCAAGCGCCCCCCTCTATTGTTACGGATCCATATACTAAATACACATATACAAAGTAATGCTACATATTTCTTAGTGGTCGACCTAGCTAATGCGTTCTTCAGTATTCCTGAACATAAGGATCCCCAGTTCTGGTTCGCATTTCGCTTTAAGGATAAGTGATATGATATAATATATATATATATAGATAGGTATAGATAGATAGATAGATAGATAGACAGACAGACAGACAGACAGACAGACAGACAGACAGACAGACAGACAGACAGACAGACAGACAGACAGATAGACAGATAGACAGATAGATAGATAGATAGATAGATAGATAGATAGATAGATAGATAGATAGATAGATAGATAGATACATGGTCTAGAGCCTCTATGGGCTACGTTGAAAACCCAGCAGTATTTAGGCAGCTATAAGAGATAACTTTAGTATCTATTTAGTAAGAATTTGGTGTTGAAAGGGGGTAGGCACCCTTGAAATATTTGGCAGAACAAAGCCACAAGGCAAGCTTGCAGAGACTACTATTTGTAAAGGTTGTTGCTGTTGTTGTTTGTTTTTGGGCCATAAGCTCACCAGGGAGGGCAAAAGCCTGAGTACAAACAGAATAGACGCAATCACTAAAATACCTAAGATAATTACTCTGAAACACCTGTTATATTTTTTGTTTTGGGTGGGCCCAAATGATAACCCATGTTTACCAAAATGTTAATTTTATTTTTATGAAGTGTTGTCACATGGAGAAGATCATGTGTCAAAAGGGGGGATGACGGATATTGTAAATAAGCATTGGTACACCCAAGGCTTTTCAAATTATTCACAGAATTTGGCATAGTGTATAAAGAGGGCAAATGGTTCCCCAATCAAGCCATCCTCCTCCTGATGGCCCATTTGATCGTGTTATGATGGACTTTGTTGTTTTGTTGAGTTAAACCCCTGCGAGGGAAAAAAATATTGTTTAGTTTTTGTGGGCATGTTTTCTGAATGGGTTGAGGTTTTTCCGTTGGGAAAAGCAGATTCCTCAGCAGTGGCGAAAGCATTGGTAACTGAAGTAGTGCCACAATTTCCCAAGGAAATTGTCGAGTGACGATGGGTCACACAAAATGTCTGAATACTTAGGGGTGGACTAGAAAAAACTCACTGCTCTTATCACCCCCAGAGTGGAGGTATAGTGGAGAGTGAGAACAGGACAATCACAATGGAACTGACAAAAGGGTGTGAAGAAGTCGGACTGAACTGGGTTAAAGCTTTTCCATTGATCCTCACAGCTATGCGAGGGAGGCCTAGGGCAAAGAACGGCCTGTCTCCTCATGGGATCCTGACTGGTAGACCAATGCTATGCAAATTACTAACATACTGTGCTAACTTGACCAGAGTTTTAAGAGGCATCCACAGAACCGTGAAGGAGGCACTCCTCACACCACTAGGGGGACCTCTCCACGACATCCAGCAAGGGGAGTGGGTGCTGATCAAGAACTGCAGGAGAAAACACTGGAGCAGTCCACGGTGGTTGGGGCCTTTCCAGGTACATGTCGTCACGCAGTCTGCAGAGAGAGGCACGTGGGTACATGCCACACACGGCAAGAAGGCATCACCACTGGAAAGACCAGCGGGGACGTCAGCGGGCAGACACGGAGTGACCCAGTGAGACCAGCCATCAGCGGGCAGACCAGGAGCGACCCAGCAAGACTAGACTTCAGCGGCCAGCCCAGGGGCAACACGACGGGACCAGGCATGACCAGCCAGGAGGGGAGAAGTAGTAAGGCCCAAGACAAGGACAACACTGAGCCACCGCAGGGCTCCAAGAAGAATCATGTGCTAGTAACCTCTGATTCCAACATAATTGAAACACCATGAAGCCGCCGAGACGATTGCGGCCTACGGAATGGGGTTCCGGAGGGGTGAGGATGGTGATCGGATGTTTTCTGATTGTTGCCCTTATTGTTAGAGGATGTTAGACAAGGTAACATGACTGATTGTTGGATCTGCCAACACATCCCTGCCTTCTCATGATCCCCTGAAACCACAGAACTGTTCGGTGCCACGATCCCCAGTGGCTGTATATGAGCTACATAATGTGACATACTGGTTCTCTAATAAGACAAGAGGCCAAGTTTATCTGGAAAAGAGTGACTGTCAGGATAACGCAGGAAACCAAACCCAATTAGACCTCACCGTAGCTAAACCACTGCCAGAGCAAGTGTACTTAGTCTGCGGTCCAAAAGCTTACAGTTGTGTACCTAAAAATGCAGGTGGAACTTGCTATTTGGCCTATGTGATGCCCTTAATCAGGCGTGCACTTAGCGCTTTCTTGATGAAAAATTGTTATATATAGTGTAGTGATGTCGGTGGTTGGCAAGGCATGTATAAGGACGGCGGCCACCCATATAATGACAACTAACATGGTACTCGAACGAATGGAGACAGGGGATGACCTTTCTAACCCGGATCCCTTTCCCAGTTTAACTTATTTGATGTGGACAAGGAGGATATGAGAACCTCCGTCCAGTGAAATATGATATTTAGGCTGAAGTGTTGTTAACATTCAAGGAATTAAATGTTAAAAGGAGGGATTGTTATGGAAAATACATTCATAGAACTATTTTCAGGTTATACACTTTCATATGACTGATACAACTTGTGTAACTACTGTGATTACTTTTTCTCTTGCCACACCTCTAAAGTTCTATAGCCATTGTTCTGAGAAGCACTGTATGATTTACCATATGAACAGCGGTGATTTCGGAGGGCGTGGTGAGAGAGCGCAGTAATGGGGGAACAGACATATCCTGCCGATAGGTGTGAAATGTTGAACGGTGATTAATCAGTAAGAAAGCACTGATTGATCGGGTCCTGGTTGACGCGCTCCATCTGCCCGTTGGACTGGGGATGGAATCCGAACAAGAGGCTGATGGAGGCGCCGAGGCTGGTGGCGAACGCCTTCCAGAACCTGGAGGCAAACTGGGGACCCGGATCCGACACCACATCCTGGGGGAGACCGTGGATCCTGAAGACATGCTGCACCATCAGGTCCACGGTCTCCTGGGCCGAGGGCAGCTTGGGAAGGGGGATGAAGTGGGCCGCCTTGGAAAACCCGGTCCATCACTACCAGAATAGTGGTGAACCCGTTGGAGGGGGGAAGGCCTGATATGAAATCCAGGGAGATGTGGGACCAGGGGCGCTTGGGAATGGGAAAGGGCCGGAGGAGACCCGCCGGGGCCAGACGGGGGTTCTTTCTGCGCGCGCACACCGCACATGCTGCCACGAAGACGCGCGTATCCCCCTCTGCCGTGGGCCACCAGAACCTCCTCTGGATGAATTCAAAGGTCCTGGCGGCCCCTGGGTGACCCATGAGGGAGGACGCGTGTGCCCAGAGGAGCAGCCATGCGCGCGCAGCCTTGGGGATGTAGCGTCTCCCCGGTGGACCCCCCCCGGGGTCGGGCTCCCGCCCCAGGGCCGCCCTGACCACCCGCTCTATGTCCCAGGACACAGGGGCGAGGATGAGCACCTCCGGAATGATGGGGTCGGGGGTCTCCACCAGGTCCACCGGGTCGAACTGACGGGAGAGGGCGTCAGGTTTGATGTTCTTCGCCCCTGGACGATAGGAGATGGTGAAGGTGAACCTGGTGAAGAACAGCGCCCACCTCGCCTGACGGGAGTTCAACCGCTTGGCCCCCCGGATATACTCCAGATTCTTGTGGTCAGTCCACACTTCAAACGGCTGGACGGCGCCCTCCAGCCAGTGCCTCCACTCCTCCAACGCCAGCTTAACCGCCAGCAGCTCACGGTTGCCCACGTCGTAGTTCCGCTCTGCTGGGGACAGCCGACGGGAGAAGAAGGCCTGTGCCTGGTGGACCTTCCCGTCCGTAAGGCACCGCTGGGAGAGCACCGCCCCCACTGCAGTGTCGGAGGCATCCACCTCCACCACGAAGGGCCGGGCCGGATCCGGATGCCCAAGGACCGGGGCGGAGGTGAAGCGCCGAGTGTGGCGAAGGCGTTCTCTGCCTCGGGGGACCAAGCGAATTGAGGGCAGCTGGACTGGGTGAGGACGGTCAAAGGAGCAGCCAGGGCACTAAACCCCCGGATGAACCGCCTATAACAATTGGCGAACCCCAGGAAGCGTTGCAGCTGTTTCAAGGAGGAGGGTTGGGGCCAGTCCAACACTGCCTTGACTTTGGCAGAGTCCATGCACAGCTCCCCCCTGGAAACGATGAATCCCAGGTGAATCCCTGGTGAAAAACGCACTTCTCCGCCTTGACATACAGTTGATGGCGGAGAAGGTGTTGCAGGACCTGGCGAACGTGCAGCCTATGTTGGGCCAGGTCCTTAGAAAAAATGAGGATATGGTCCAGATAGACGAAGACGGACTGGTCCATGAGATCCCGAAGGACGTCGTTGACCAACGCCTGGAAGACCGCCGGGGCGTTGGCCAATCCGAAGGGCATGACCCAGTACTCATAGTGGCCCCTCGGTGTGTTGAACGCCGTCCACTCATCCCCCTCCCGGATCCTCACCAGGTTGTACGCGTTGCGTAGGTCCAGCTTGGTGAAGACCCGGGCCTGCTGCAGGGATTCAAAGGCCGATGTCATCAGGGGGAGTGGGTAGCTTCACGGAGACGGCGTTCAGGCCCCGGTAATCGATGCAGGGCCACTGTTCTCCGTCCTTCTTGGCCACGAAGAAGAACCCTGCACCCGCCGGGGACGTGGAAGGGCGGATATGTCCCGCGGCGAGCGCCTCCTCAATGTACTCCTTCATGGCCAATGTCTCTGGTCGGGACAGGGAGAACAAGCGACCCCTAGGAGGCATAGAACCTGGCAGGAAGTTGATAGTGCAGTCGTAGGGCCTGTGGGGTGGCAGGCTCTTGGCCCGTCACTTACTAAAGACCTCCGCCAGGTCCCAATACTCCGGGGGAACACCGGTTAGATCGGGAACAAGGGAGGTAGGTGGCAGTGGGTGGGGAATGGGGGTAAGGGGACTGGATGGACAAGGGTGGACAGTCAATCCTACCCCCAGAACAACCTGCCCGGTAGCCCAGTTAATCCAGGGGTTGCTGGAAGCCAGCCAGGGGTGGCCCAGGACAAGGGGGCAGTCAGGAGTCTCAATGATGTAAAAATGAGCCCCCCTCGACCTGGAGGCGCACGGGGATAGTGATAAGGCCAGCTCCCAGGGGCCGACCGTCCAGGTGACCCGACCGGCCGCAGTACAGGCAACGCCCCTCGCTCAGGCGGCGCTGTCTCTCCGCCTTCGAGAGGTGCGCTGCTCCCAACTGCATAGGCTCCTCCTGAGGGTCCTCCCCAGGGAGACGGGGAAAGGGTTCTGGGTAGGGAGGCACAGGGGGAGGCGCGCCGCGTGTCAACCGTCGCTCCCTTAATCTCTCCCGGCGACGGTTGTCCACGCGTATAGAGAGGTCGATGAGGTCGTCCAATTGCTCAGGGAGCTCTCGGAAGGCGAGATCGTCCTTCATCACCTCTGAGAGCCCCTGGGCAAAGAGGACGACCAGCGAGCTCTCCTCCCAACCTGCCTCCCTCGCCAGGGTCCTGAACTCCATGGCGTAGTCCGCCACGGAGTGCTCACCCTGCCGACAGGCCGTGAGGCGACGGCCGGCCTCCAGGTGGGAGGGGCTGCTACCCTGCTAGTCATCAGCAATCACAGAATCTGCATTTATATCGTGACGATCACAGAGTGACAGCCTCTGCGACAGCCTCCTGACACAAAGACGCTTGACACAAAGACGAAGGAGTCAATCTGTGGACTCCATCGAGGAAGGCCTGAAAGGAAGGCCAAACTACTAAGTATTTGTATTCTATTACGTTGTTTTTTCACTACTCTGAGTGCTACCTACGTCTTGTATTGCCCACAAACCCTCTATCTCTATACCGGCAAATATCACAACGTGCTTCCTCCCCATTCCTGTTATCTCACCCCTCAGGAGGACACATCAACGCTACACCCCCACTCGCAACCCTTCCAATGTAATCTACCCACCATGCTCAGTTGAGCACGACTTTGCTGTCGCGGGAGGACTTTGGAACTGCCAGTCAGTGGTCCGGAAAGCAGAGGCTATCTCAGCCCATGCCTGCTTCATGTCCCTCCACTTCCTTGCTCTCACAGAGACATGGATTACACCGGATAACACAACTACTCTGGCAGCCCTCTCTGATGCCTACTCCTTTTCTCATTCCCCTAGACTCACTGGTCGAGGTGGAGGAGCAGGACTCCTCATCTCGCCTAAGTGCTCACATAATGTCCTTCCCCTGTCACACCTGTCCATATCCACCTTCGAATTCCATGCTGTTTCTGTCACCTCCCCTGTCAAACTTCACATTGTTGTTATCTATCGTCCACCAGGTCAGCTTGGCCACTTCTTAGATGAGATGGATGTCCTTCTCAGCTTCTTCCCTGAGGACGGCACACCGCTCACACTACTGGGTGACTTCAACATCCAGTCGGAGAAGCTTCACTTGTCACCCTTCTCTCCTCCTTCGGCCTTACCCTGTCCCACTCTCCTCCAAATCATAAGGCGGGCAATCAGCTCGACCTTGTCTTCACCAGATCCTCCCATATCTCCAACCTTACTGTTACCCCTCTTCTGGTTTCTGAATATCATTTTGTATCCTTCTCCCTTCCTCTCAAATCCTCCCCCTCCCAGTCAGTCTCTACCCACACTGTATCCTCTCGTCACAACCTGCGTACCCTCTCACTCACCGCTCTCTCTTCCTCTGTCTTATCCGCCCTACCCTCTGTTGAATCCTTCTCCCTTCTATCCACTGATGCAGCCTCCTCCACCCTCCTGTCCACTCTTTTCTCATCATTCGACTCTCTGTCCACAGACCTCAAGGCCGGCACAATCCTCTCCACGCGCTCCCTGGCTGCCTTAAACCCTGCAAGCTTGTAGAGTAGGGCTCCGGGAAGCTGAGAGGAAATGGAGAAAAACTGACCTCCCTGATGACCTAGAACCTTATCTCTATCTCCTCCTCAACTACACCTCATCTGCATCAGCTGCTAAAGTTTATTACTACCATTCCAAAATTCAATCCTCTGCCTCTGACCCAAGGAAACTGTTCTCCACATTTTCCTCACTCCTCAACCCACCTCCTCCACCTCCTCCACCTCCTCCCTCCTCCCTGTGTGCGGATGATTTTGTCACCTACTTTGAAAAGAAGGTTGATGACATTAGCAGCTCTTTCCCTCTAACTCTCACCAACACTGCTACCTCTCCTCCTAAACCCACTGTGCTACACCCGGTCTCTGGTTTATCAGATTTTTCCCCCCTCTCCCCTGATGTTCTAAAACTGGTCACGTCCAAGCGGGCAACCACCTGCCCCCTCGATCCTATCCCTTCCCCCTTCCCCCTTTCTCCAATCCATCTCCAAAGACCTTCTTCCGTTCCTTACCACCGTAATTAATTACTCTCTATCCACAGGATCTGTCCCAGCTGCCTTCAAGACAGCCAGAGTCAAGAGTCTGGCTCTGCACTCTCCTGGTTTGCATTCTACCTGGCTGATCGCTCTTACCAGGTGACAGCAATCCTCTCCACGAGCCCTCACCACTGGGGTCCCCCAGGGCTCTGTCCTAGGGCACTTACTGTTCTCCCTCTATACCAAATCTCTTGGCTCAGTAATTTCCTGACATGGTTTCTCCTACCACAGCTACGCAGATGACACTCAACTCTTTCTCTCTTTCCCCCCTTCTGAATCACAGGTGGCAACATGTGTCTGTACGTGTCTTGCAGACATTTCCGCTTGGATGTCAGCCCACCACCTCAAGCTCAACGTTAACAAGACTGAGCTGCTCTTCCTCCCAAGGAAAGCGTGCCCTCTCCAAGACTTCTTCATCACTGTGACCTCCTTCCATACAGCCAAGAACCTTGGGGTGATCCTTGACAACCACTTATCCTGTGTGGCGAACATCACAGCGACAGCACGCTCCTGTATATACTTCCTGTACAACATCAGAAGGATACGTCCACCGCCACTCGAGAGAGATGGGCCCGAGCGGACTGGGGCAACATCCTAGCCCCCTTCCTGACTGGGGAGGCACAGAGGGTCTGCCGGGATCTAACCGCAGCTGGGGCCGCCAACTACGACACCCTGAAGCCCACCGTCCTCGCCCAGTATGGACATAGCCTCCTGGCCCGAGCCCAACGCTACCACCAGTGGACATACAACGCCGGCTTACCCACCCAAGCACAGGTGGCGGCCCTGAATCAGCTGACTTGCCGCTGGTTGGCAGAAGGGGACGGGCCTTCCTACTTGGAGCATGTGGTGCATGTGGTGCTCCACTGCATCAGAGGAGTCCCTGCAGAGGCCAAGATATGTAGCCCAGCAGGGCCCCATGACCGTAGGAACCCTGATGACCCTACTAGAAAACCATCAAGTGACCCAGGAGATGCTGAGGACCTCCCAACCTGAGAGCGTGAGTGCCGCATCACCAGGACCCAGAGCAGACCATGGATTCCCGAGGAGGAGGAGCGCCCGGTGGAGGGCCCCCAGTCCGCAAGGAAACCCGAGGCCAGAGACGACCAAAGGTGCCTTTCTTGTGGCAAAGGGGGGCACCTGGTACGAGACTGACGATGGCCACCACCTCAGAACCCACCCCCCGCCCCTGTGTGTTCCTCATACTGGGCGCACGGCGAGGTCAACGCCCTAATGCTCCCCATCAAAGTAGAGGGGTGAGACACCACGGCCCTCCTGGATTTGGGCAGCAGGGTGACCCTGGTAAAGCCCAAGTACGCCAGTGCATGCCGCAGAGAACATATAGCTGTCGCCTGCATCAACAGAGATGCTCACCCCGGCCCCACTCTGGAACCACCGCCTCTGACGCCACCCTCAGGCCCCCCGAACCCTTTGAGGAGAGAGACCCCTAGGAGACCCTCTCTGACTTCGCCCAGCAGCAGGGAGACCCCGACCGGTTTTGTGAGCAGCAGCAGTGGACCCCAACCTTACGCAGGCGTGGTGGCGAGTGCGCCAGATCGACGGCCTCCTACAGGACGGGGTGAGTGAGATCGCCGACCCACATTTCATAGTAGAGCAAGACTTACTGTACCGGGTGCAACAAATTCGGGGGGAATGCGTTAAACAACTGTTAGTCCCCCAGGCCTACATCTTGAAGGTCCTGTACCTGGCCCACACCCACCTCCTTGCCGCCCACCTGCGAGAAAACATACAACCATGTCATCGCGCGGTTCTACTGGCCGGTGGTGAGGACACTGCACTGAGTGCCAATTGCAACCCCTGATCCCCCTCCCTATCATCAAGGTCCCCTTCGAGCGCATTGCACTGGACAGTGTGGGCCCCCTCCCCATGTCCAGCCGTGGCCACCGGTACTTCCTCGTCATCGTGGACTACACGACCCGATACCCAGATGCCACCCCCCTCCGTACGGCCACCGGCAAGGGAGCTAGGGAGCGGCTAGGGAGTTGTTCCTGCTGTTCAGCCGGATGGGGAAGGAGATCCTAATGGACCAGGGCTCCTGTTTTATGTCCACGGTGATGAGTGCGATGTGCCGGCTGCTGAAGGTCACCCAGATTCAGACCCCTGTGTATCATCACCAGACCGATGGGCTCGTCGAGAGGTTCAAAAAGACCCTGAAGGCTATGATGCAGAAGATGATCGACACAGATGGGAAGGACTGGGACCAACTCCTCCCCTACCTACACTTCTCCATCCGGGAGGTCCCCTGGCCTCCACCGGGTTCGCGCCCTTTGGGATGTTGGAACATATGCACCAGCGGCAGAGCCGTATATGGCCTGTATATGAGCCATATATGCTGCGTGAGCACATACAGCACGCCCAACTCGCCCAGGCATGGGTCTACAATCGGGGCGCTCAGGCCCACAAGTTCCAGCCCAGCGATACGGTCAACTCAACCCATGAGTGCAAGTTCCTCACCAAGTGGCACGGGCCATATGAGGTGATAGAGCGCACGGGGCCAGTCAACTACAAGGTGAGGCAAGTAGGACACCGGCGCACTATTCAGATATACCATATAAACTTGCTGAAATGTTGGCACGAGCTGGTCCCATTCCCGGCACAGGCCCTCTAGGCTCTCCTCTCCCCCCAGATCAGGAGGTCCAGATCAGGAGGTCCAGAACACCTGACGACCCACCAACCAGGTCCGGAACCGAGACGTCTTCTTTAAGCTGCCAGGCTGCACCAGGCTGACTGCCCATGACATTATCACCGAGCCAGGGAAGAAGGTCGAACTCCGCCCCTACCGGATCCCAGAGGCCCATCGGGAGGCCATCCAAGAGGAGGTGCGGAGGATGCTGGAGCTGGGGATCATCGAGGAGTCACAGAGCGATTGGAGCAGCCCCATTATCCTCATCCCCAAGCCTAACGGGACCCTGCGCTCCTGTAATGACTTCAGAAAGCTCAATGAGATCTCCCGGTTCGACACCTACCTCATGCGCAGGGTGGACGAGCTCATCGAATAGTTGGGGCCGGCCCGGTACATCAGTACTCTGGACCTGACCCGGGGCTACTGGCAGGTCCCCCTTACGTACAGAGTGAAGGAGAAAACGGCGTTTGTCACCCCAGATGGCCTGTTTCAGTACAGGGTCCTGTACGGCGCCCTGGCCACCTTCCAGCACCTCACGGACCAGGTCCTCCACCCCACCAGGAGTATGTGGCGGCCTATCTGGATGACATCGTCGTCCACAGTGCTGAATGGGGCACACACCTGGGCAGCCTCGAGGCCATGTTGGGGGCGCTGCGAGAGGCCGGACTGATGGCAAACGCCACCAAGTGCCACCTCAGCTTGGAGGAGAACGCGTACCTGGGGTACACGGTGGGACGGGGATGTATGAGGCCCCAGACCACCAAGGTGGACTCCATTGCGTCAGGTGAGGGCATTTTTGGGCTTGGTGTGGTATTACCGTCAGTTCATCCCTGCCTTTGCCTCTCTCGCAGCTCCCCTGCACCACCTCATGTCCAAGGGCCTGCCCAGCGCCATCGTGGAGTGCCAGACCGTGGAACCTCTCCCCCTTCGTGAACCAAACATCCGAGTGAGACGGAACCCCCGGGAAGACCCGGACACCACAACGTTCACCCCCTCCAAGCCTGACGAGGTCCATCGGAACTGAGAGAAGCGTCGCCCCATGAGCCCCAGCGAAATGAGGGAGTGAGACACCCCAAGGGGAGAGCAAGACTGATCTCTTTATTTGTGTTTCCTACAGGCCACGAGACCGGGCCAGCCCGAGTGAGATACCCCAATCTGGGAAGAACATTAGTTATTTTCTCCACACTCCCCCTGATCGAGCATAATAAAATCCTTTATTATTTACTGTACCGCCGACTCTGTTCGGTTGCGCTATATATATATATATAAATATTTATTTATATATTTTATATACGTATATATGTGTGTGTGTATGTATGTGTATGTGTGTATATATATATATATATACACCCAGCTAAGGCATTTCATGCACACATAATGTTAATTTCTTATCAATCTATCTTTTGCTTATACCCTTTGTTCTTCCTTACTTGTTTTATTCCATCTTAAGAATAACAGGTTCAAACCTTGCATTGCTGCAAATGCTTCACAAATCCCTATGTGTGTCTTCTTAACAGAGCCCTGCTCCACTGTTTCTGTGGAAGGAAACTCAATCACTGTTCATTTCTAATTAATAGGCCTTAGGGGAAAAACAACTGCGGTGATTCATTGGCTAGATCCCTTGCCACAAGACCCAGGCAGACTTGTGATGAATGTCAGCACCTTTTCATTCACTTTATGTTGTTATGTGAGACTAGCAATGAATTTCACCCTATTGCTTGTCTATTGAATCATCTGGAGCCGAACAACTGTATTTGAGTTAAGTGAAGGATAAGGGTGGAGAGAGGGAGGGGTGTGTGTGTGTGTGTGTGTGTGTGGGGGGGGGGGGGGGTAGCGTGTGGGCTAATCAACATATGAGTGACTTATCTGCTTTTAGATCTTGGAAAACAACAATGACGGCAAGGTCTTCTTCCTGCTCTAGGATTAACTCTGATAACATCACGGGAGGTTTAGGCCATCCTCAGAGGACTCTGTTTACTGCAATAAGCAACCAAAATCAATGTTGTCTTCTTTGTTTTGTTTCAGCAATGCATAAGGATAAACTGTGCTATCATTATCCCTGCCCTTCAGATCAGATCCTGCCGGGGATCACAAACATGGATGCCACTGTGCATTAAGTTAATTACCCATCAGCCCCTACCCTCCGCCACTTAACCCCTTATTAAAGGAGAGTGTGGGCTGCTCTCAGCACACACATGTTTATATTAATGGAAGCTCTTGGCCTTGGATATTCTGTTACTAAGAGGTTTCTGGCAATAAGCTCTCATCTGCAGGAGCTCTGCTGCTGTTGCATACTCTCAACTTCTCGCAGATGAAAGAGTGCCCTGGTGATTTCAGTATTGCAGCGTCAAATGCAAAACACTATCCACTCGATTCCTTTTTAGTCAAGTGGATAGTGTTTCAATTTGAAATCAAACATGTTTGGATTTGAAATCAAACAATTACTATGAGGTTAAAGAAGAGATTCTCAACTTTTATTTGAGGGGTACCAAAAGTAATGGGACAATTGGCTTGACAGGTGTTTCTGGTATTGTAAGTCAAGTGTGGTCTGTGCAGGCATAAGAGAGCTGTCAATGTCTAGTATTGATTCTAGATATGCCTTTGGAATCTGCTATTGGTGTCGGTCCACATGAGGACCAAAGAGGTGTCAATGAAAGTAAAGGAATTATTAGGCTGAAAAATCTGAATTCTGAATCAGAAACATAGCCAAAACCTTGGGTTTGCCGAAACCAACAGTTTGGAACATCAAAAGGAGGGTCAGTTTTGGAGGGTCAGTTTTGCATACTTAAAAAGCCTGCAGAGGTCTGGAAAGAATGCTTGTGGACAGATAAGATGAATATTATCATGTACCGGAGTAAGTTTGGAGAAAAAAGAATCTGCCCAAGATTTACAGCATACTGTACCACCTCATTAGTGAAACATGGGGGTGTTATGGTTTGGGCATGTACAGCTGTCACTAGAACTGGCTAACTTGTCTTAAATGATGATGTAACTGTTAATGGCAGAAGCAGAATGTATTCTGATAAATGTACAGAAACACCTCGTCTACTCGACTACAAGCTTCATCATACAGTTAGACAATGCCCCAAAACATAGTGCCATAGCAACTAGCAAGCTTTTCAAAACCAACAAGTGGAACGTTCTTGACTGGCCAAACCATTTCCTGATGATTAGATGTTAGTCAAAAACACCTAAAAACAAACAACAACTGAAGATGGCTGCAGTACAGGCCTGGCAGAGCATCACCAGAGAAGATACCCAGCATCTTTTGGGGTCAATGGGTCGCAGACTTCATGCAGTTATTGCATGCAAAGGATTGTCAACCAAATACTAAACATGAGTGCTTAATTTAGACATTATAATCTGTCCCCTTACTTCTGGTGCCCTGAAATAGGGGGACTATGTATACATGTTGTAATTTCTAAATAGTGAAACCAATATATACACAAATACCATCAAATGGAAGCTGAGAATCTCTACTTTAACTTCTGAGAAAAGTTCTGAACTTTTACAGAATAGAGCCAAAAGAATAAAAAATGCTTTACTGTCCCAATACTTAGGTAGGGCACTGTATGTTCGCTGTAGGACAAAACAAGACATTGAGTAGTTTAACAACTGCAGTCTGCAGGTACAGTATAAACAGGTATATATTCTCTATTGCTTCAGCTGCAGTGATTATTATTTATTTTTTCATATGTTTTTAGGGCATTTCTGCTTTATTGAGATAGAGACAGTAGAGGTTGACAGGAAGGATGGGTGAGAGACAGTCGGGGTGATATGCAAGGTATGTTGAGGGTCGGAATAGAACCAGGAACCTTGCGGTTACGTGGTATGGACCCCCCAGGTCCAGTGATTTACACAGAGCCTATCAGTCCCCTTGCTATGAATCAGCATGGAATACATGCTTCAACATTGGCATGTGTAGTACTAAATTGGCATGTGTAGTCTGGAGTGTATCGAACCGTTTCAGATACATGACATTCAGCACATTCATGTCTTAGAGTCTGATATGATACAACTGAGCTTACATATACTTCGACATGACAACTGCAACTCCCCTGCCCCACCCCCTGCTAGTCTTGTGGAGCGCTTTGAGCTTGTTAATTACCTCCGCTCCGTCTAAGCATCCGGCTGGGCTGAATGACGTTTTCATTAGTTAGAGAGCAACCCGGTCTCCCTCTGATCATGTCCATAGGGTACTCACCAATCCGGGGAGGAGTTAGTGCTATCACAGCTCCCGCAATGTCTTGTAAAATAGATGAATCATCTCAGTGGCTGGCAAGCTAATACTTCTGACAGGCAGTGAGATGTTTCTGCTGACATGAAATATGCACAGTGTGTTCAGGTCATTAGTCATTCTGGGTGTAACAGAGTTGGCAGTGTGCAGAGAAGGAGTGGAAAGGGAGTATGGACGCATAGGGAACACTAAGGAATTCTTGAACATGGTCCATAATCTAGGTCCTCTGATTCAATCAACACTCAGTTTTCAGTTTTTGTATTCTTCTATTTGTCAGAGCACACTCTCACTGTGTGGGTATAAGTTCTCAATTCTCAGACAAAACAAAAAAAAGCCTTAACAACCATTATGCAAAAACTGCAGAAGCAAAGCTTTTGTATACATAATGAAGATGTATGACAATTATTTGCAACTGAACTAACCCATGTCAAAAGAATTGTGCGCATTGAAACCACAGACATACAATAAACATAATTGTTTAAATGGAAATACTACATTTAATTGGCAAGCGCTTTATGTCAAAAACAATGACTGAAGTATTGAAAACAGTGAGAGTTTTGACATAACAGTATACAGCAGGAAAAATCGAATCTGTATTGCAGTAAATCAATCAATTATCACATCTATTCCAGTATGTGTGTATAAACAAAAAGCATCCAGAGAGAGGTATTTACAGCATGGTTCCCACCTACAAGGATTTGGGTTTCTCTGCCCTATTGATTTGTGCATATCGACATGGGGCATCTCTGTGTAAGCAGGTTCCATCTAGGAGGTGCAGCCTGTGCACATTATGCCACTGACAGAACTGAATAGCATGTTGTTCAGTCCACATTTCAGGTGTGGGATATACTGTAAGTGTAAGCAATATTGTGCTGTGGTGATACATCAGTCCTCTCTTGATGATTGCACTTTATATAGACCCTTATCTTACTTCATAGGGTTACTATTCAACCAAGAAATTACTCCAATGTCAGTTAGCTGCAGTGTGCACAAATATGTGACATCCACAGGTCAATTAAAAGTAATGTATAATAAATGTACACCCATGTTAATCTACATGTATGGGTGACTGACAGCATTATCAGCCCTTAAATGAACACCTCTTTACAGTCAACAGGAGCTGCCAAACATGAATGATAAGGTTGTGAATGCTATTGGGCATTAAACACCCTACTTCATAACATCACTGTTCGAGTAGAGGACAAGCCCTGTAAACGTATGCCCTTGGTGCAGATTGTACCGTGCAAGTGTCCGATCTCTCACAGGATGTTGTCGTGATAAAATTTGCACTTCAATCTTGACCATCAGAAATAAAATCAGTCATCAAGTGTGGCACAGCTAACAATTGACAGTTTCTCATTGCCAAAAATAAGATAATTGCTTGACAGTTGTGGGACTCTTTTCCATGTCATGCCCCTCCTTTGATGCATCCAATGAATTCAATCAACCAGTTTGGTCAGGTCTTTCCATTCTGACTGACTGTCCCATGCTTTGAAGTCACAAAATCCATTGCCCCCAAGCGAATCACACTGTCAGTCCAGGGGGTGGGGGCAAAGCAAGGCTACAAATGGTGGTTCTTGGAGAGGTATGCGATGAGCGCTACAGCCACGCCCACATATATACCTGTCCCGATGGTGATTGACAGCACAGCCAAGAAGAGGGCACGTCTGGAGCTGGAGCTGGCCAAATGAAAGTCCCCCTTAGACACTGCCTTGTTTGTCTGTGTGTGTGAGAGAGAGAGAGAGAGAGAGAGAGAGAGAGAGAGAGAGAGAGAGAGAGAGAGAGATTTACTGAATTAATGGGAGGAAATGATACAGCAAATTGGCCTATTTCCAGGCAGATGACTGGATGCGGATCTCGTGGAGGAGCTCAGCAAAGAACGGCAACCCATGGGTAGATAATGAAATCGCCATAAATCAACCCATCCAACAGGGTCCTCAAGCCTTTGATGTCACAGACATTACCACGATTAGGGCGAGATGAATGTATTTCTGTCTCAACATCCTAGAAGTATTCGTTATGTCATCTCTACCTGCCCTTATAAGGGCAGTGTAGGGTAGCTCCCCCGGTTACCTTGCTGAGGCTCTGATGTGTTATGTAATGGGGAAAGGGGAGGTAGACTGTTAGTGGGCAGACCTTTCATCTTCAGCGTAACGGGTGGCCTTCAAGTGTTGCCTAGACAGGCCCCCCTCTAATATAATCTTGCCTGTTTGAACTCAGTCGTTGATTTATTAACCAGTCCTAATCTGGAGATTCCAGACCAATTTCATCACAAGGTGGCTATGAGCAAAGCTTATTACCCCCAGTGGTGCGTGGCTCAAGTATTCAACAATGTCTTCTGTTCTCCTGGGTCAAAGAAGGGTGCAGAGTGGAGATGAAAGGATCATAATGGTTGTCATTTACAGCATTCAGGGGCATAACAAGGACTGATGTTAAGGCTACAAGGACTATGTGTGGATCAAACTGTAAACTGTTGATGCCAAATAAGTTACAATCATAATCACAAGAATTGCTACGTATACTGAACAGTACCACAATCACTGATTTGATCTCAGTCCCTGTTTCTCACCAATTTCATACTGGAGAAACATTCCTTCTCTGCAGTTGCAGCACGTAGGAGGCAGCACAATGCATACAGTATAGGGAGCGAGAGTCAGAGCAAGAGAAATGTGGGAGAGAAAGAAGGAGAGACAGGAGGGAGGAGGAGGGTGACTGGGAGAGAACGATGGGAGAGGACCTATGGTCCATTGTGAGCTCTGCAAATTCATTTTTCTTAACGATAATTTGTATTTGATGCTATTTTTTTCAACATTTCAGAAATGTTTGGGAATTAAATGCGGCTCCACTCCACCACTTTCTGTAAAACAGGATTCTAACAATCCATTTCAGTAAATGTGATCTAATATCTTCTTTCACTGACACGTTTGGGTGTTGTTTAAAAAGCAAACAGCCATTGTGTGCCTCTTTAGTATACCTAAGCCTCCTCTACAGACATTCCCCTGTGGCCCTGTGATACACATTCAAGTCAAAGAGATGTACTGTATGTAATACTTTATGTCAGGGCATCAATTTCAGTCCTTGAGCCCTAATAGCACAGCAGCAAGTTGTTATCTTCAGCACTGTGATCCACTTGTTTCGCTGGAGTGTATAGCAACCTAAACCTCAACACTATGGAACACAGTATGTAGTTTAGCTACACTCATTGTCTTATTCAGCAGTGTTTGCAGCCTTCACTTTGTTGGGGAAGATCAATACGACATTTTTGAAGGGACCAAGTTGCAGTCCAGAACCTCTTTTCTAAACAGTATATACAGTATCTATCAAGATGCGTCATACTTCATCCAATGAAAAATTGGTATTGTATATTCAACATGAGCTTAAACCTAATATCTATTAGGGATAAGTAGATATACAAAAAGAGGTAATCTTATTTAACATGGAATCAAAGGCTTATTCCTTGGCTTGAAAGCAAAGGATCAAGGAAATTCTAACAATTATTTTCAGAATTGTTGTATCCCCTACCCCATTGCATACATATACTCACATACATACTTTCTCCGTCCAACCATCCAACTCCAAGCTCCAAATGCTGATCATCATTCCCAGCATTGGGATGAGTGATCATGGTTAATCTGGGCTTGAAGGTATTATTTCATATAAAGAGATCAAATTCCTGTCCACTGCCCCCACTATCCTCCAAAATAGAAGGCCCTGCACTGCAGGGACCATGTAGATCAATAGCAGACCTGACTGCAGGCCATGTCACCGATTTACTGAAAGGCACCACTAATCATTTATCCTGCATAGAGCTGGCAGATGTGGGCCTTGGACCCCAGCATCAGGTAGGATTCTGCCCATCTACCCCACCAACATCTAAAATGTATCATCAATGAGGCATTTTTACTATAATGTACATGATATCAGAGTTACATAAATCAGACTATTCATACAATGAGAGACAACTAAATAGGGTGTCTTCCATATAGTTGTTTGTAGGATAAGAGGGAGATGGAGATTTCTCAGTAACCCTCAGAAGCCTTTCAGCTACAGATGATTTGTTTCAGATGTGAGCTGCTCCCAATGTCTATGTCTCATTATTCTCATCTGTTTAACTACAGTGTGCCGCATACAGCAAGATGAGTCTTAAGGAGACACCCATTTTCAATCCTGGCCTCCCTGCAGTTAATGAGCATACTAAGTATGCAAATACGATTAACGACCATATTGTTCTGTGCAGGCAAGAAACAGTTATTTGTAATTACTGGTTCAAATCAAGTCAGCCTGATTAATTACAATCAAATCGAAGTACAAACGAATTAACCATACAGCTACAGCACCACAGTTCCTCAGATGCAGTAAGAAGTGAAAACAGGAGATAATTTCAGACTGTGAAGGAAAAACGTGTCTTACAGACACATTATACAGTACACAGTTATTTTTTTACCCTCGAGATCTGAGGGCATTGCCTAAAAAAACCAGACAATACTCCTACACTGTCATCCACTGGTGCATACACGCATATACATGAAAGTATAGAGAAGTAGGTCATTGTGTGGATGCGGGGATAGAAGAAAAAATAACATAGAACCACACCAGTGGTAAATACAGTAAATAAAAAAATCTCTGCTTTGTGGAATATGTCTGTCCATCGCCCAAGGAAGGTATTTGTTCCTAGCTTATTCCATACAAGGCCCACTCTCACACTGTATCGAGCCAAAATATTATGTAAAGAGCTTACCCCATTTGTGATGGAGCATGCTCTAAAAGCAGTGAATCAGATTATGCACACTGGCTTAGCAAAAACAGATTGTTGCAGTTTGCTATTGGGACACAGAGGGACCCCCTCTCAGGGCTTTTTGAACTTTGCCCATAGTATCAAACATATTTAGAGAAAAGAGGATATTAACCAATAATGTCCCTCCTTTACAAAAAACTCCTTTACCTTGCATTGGACTTAAAAACATAAAATCCAATTTTTACATACTACCATTTTTTTCAGTCTACCACTACTTTCCCCTGAGAATATCAATGAGTTTTTATGCACAGGATAATTGTCTTGAAAAAGCCAGTGGCTTTGATTCCTTCTTTCAGCAAAGTTTTAGGAAGAGAGTATCAGAGGTGATAGAAATAGGTAATTCATGTGTGTTTATGTCTGAAGCTATGATAATCACTATCAACACAAACATAATTAGGTATTACTCATGGCTGACCCAGCAACTAAATGACCAGACAGTGCACGCTTCATCTGAAGAAGATCACATTGTGCTCCTTTGTTGTTTGTCTTGGCTGGTCAGTCTGTGTTTGGCCAGTACTCTCCCAATGTTATGAAGCACATAAATGGACCTAAGCAGAGATGTCCACAGACCCACAGAGTTTGCACTGGGATATTTGACAATAGTAATGTACCTGCTTTACCTGTTTTCTCTATCTTAGTATAAATAGAGATCATCATCACACATCGGTTTGGTCTTGTTGATATACAGTATTCACCGAGCAACATGCTGAGTCATACTGTATGTGCTACAGCTGTACAGCTGTTGTTTTATGAGTTTCAGCCATAATATGCAAATGTACATGACATATATTTCTGTATTTCAAATTTAATACATTTCCTGACATTTCTAAAAACCTTTTTTTTGCTTTGTCATTCTGGGGTATTGTGTGTGGATTGATGGCAAATTATTTAAATTCAATCCATTTTAAATTTCACAATTTAACAAAATGTGGAAAAAGTGAAGGTGTCTGAATACTTTCCGAAGGCACTGTATATGTTACCCTGGAAACAGCATGCTGAGCAGAAAAGATGTTGATATTCAGAACAGGGTAGAGGACAGACTGTTTGAGTGTGTAAAGTGTGGTCTTGACTGAATGATGAGGCAATGCGTATACGAGTGTCAGTCTCTCTTTTCTTAGATCAAGGTCTTCATATTCTTCTCATATTATGATGATCCCAACTGGACAAGGATACCTGGATAGCATACCTTCCATACTGTATTAGTTATGATTGTCTTGGAATATGCCCATCAATGCAGCTAACACATCTGAATGATGTCTATTTATGTACGATGGGGTCTACAGACTCTACTCAAAACTGTCCTCTGGCCCTACCCTCCCCCTCTAACGCTCTGGTGGGTTGGTGAATGTCTGAACTCCTGCTTGCATATGAATTTCACAATATAATCTCTCTTGGTTTTCCTTCCGCCCTAGAAGAGATAGGATGTAATGTGGTGGTGGATGCATTATGCATGAAACAATGAAGCTGTTCCACTCTGCAAGATGGTAATCATGAACTGTTTTACTGTTGGTGCTGTATTAATGAAAGTGACTCTGCCATAGTCCTAAATACTTCATCAAGGCAAATTCAGGACAGCAACATGTCCGTGCATCTCCCTTAGACAGTGACATACGAAGTGTGGGAGTATGGAGACTGGAACATGCATTCCTGCTTTATTGGGATAGAGACAGTAGAGATTGACAGGAAGGATGGGTGAGAGAGAGAGGAGGGATGACATGCAAGATATGTTGAGGGTCGGAATCGAACCAGGGACCTTGCGATTATGCGGTATGCACATCAGTGTGCTACGCCACTAAGCGCCCCCCGAACATGCAGAACATCCAAATACCATTAATTTCTCTCAGAAAAGGACATCATTATCACCTAGAAAAAAGATATGGATAATGTTGGTGGTTGTGACAATGATGCCTTCTCAATTGGTGCAAGGGAACAAACCCTCAAAGACAAAAGGGGTAAACAATGTAAATGTCTGCACAGAATGAATACACAATTCAGGTTTGAAGTTTCCAGGTTTGACAGATTTACATAATAGTTTTTTAAAGGCAACTGCTAATGCTACAATAGGTTGTTTATCTAATAGAAAGTGCTAATGCTAATGCTACAATAGGTTGTTTATCTAATAGAAAGTGGTGGATTCCCTGCAAACTTATTCCATTAAATCTAGATTTGTCCTGCATTAAAGCATCTTTCCTAGTTCACTCTGATGCCCCAATGAGCTGTGTATTGATCGCTTCGTTCTCCCTCAAAGGAGGAAATTATTTGGAGTCCTGAGCATACAAAAGGCAAATGGAATCAGTAAAAAATGTGTGTGGCCTGTATAGTCACTCTCGATATGAAGAAACTAAGTGCAAAGCTTAGAGCTACTCTTTTACAAGGTCCTACCACTGTGAACAGTAGCTAGTTCCTGCTTTGCTTTGACCATGTGAAGTATATCTTCACAGAATGTGCACAAGCAACAATTTGATCTTCATTAAAGTTAAATACTCTGGAGGGAAGTGTTGAAAGAGGATCTATCAAACACAATGCTGTATGTGTGGGCAGTAGACATGGTGTATCTTTAGCATCCACATAAATGCAGATGGTTCTGTATCAGCCTTGCACTAAGATAGTGGGATGTGTAGCGGAATATAATTTGTTATGTTTCAGTATTCTACCTCTCATTCCTTTTGTCTCATGCATCAATGCACACAACTTCCCAAGTGCATTTAGTTTTTTCTACAGGACAAAATGTGTTAAAGAGATGATCATATGTTTCATCAATGTGGCTGGTCTTTTCTAAACGCTGTCATTTCTACCATTTTGCCATGCTTTGCAAACTATCTCCAGAAGAAGATATTATATATATCGGATGATATAATCTTAACGTGTGCTTATATGTGTTAAGCAAGTTACTGAGATTCAGAATTTCGAGCTGTGCTCAGTCGTACAGGATCTTTGAATAGCTTATCTGTGATACACTGAAGCTTTCAAAAACCTCCCTCAATGGCAAAGTGGCTTTCTGTTGTTTTAATTCCAGCCTGTGACATTGTTTGGTACTCTGCAGCTGCATGGCTTTATAGTTGGATTTTAGGGAATTGATTTTAGTGTGGGCTGTGTTGCCTATGCCAACCAAGCCACATTTTAAATGGAGAATGAGAGAGATGCAGTCGTGACCACAGTGGTGCAGAGTGGGCAGAAGCCTGCTTTAGAACAAGCTCCCCGCGAGCTGAGGCTGCGAGAGCAGCTCACACTCAGAAACATCATTATCACAGACACTGGGAAAAGATAACCTGCTGAGGCTGACCTGTGATACGAGCTGATAAAAGCCACAGCTAAATTCTCCTAGATTAGTTTTTCAGTTTTCAATATGATTAGTTTTTCTTTACGGTGTTCTACCTCCCAGGCTCCCCCTGGGACCCATAGCTTGACTTTTTTTATGTTTCAAATGTTAAACAGCACAAAGGAATATTGAATAACGACTCATAAATTCCAACAACAGTAGTACAGGCAAGAGCCCACTGCCTGACTCAATTACATGAATGAGGCACAATGAAATAGGCTATATGGTTTCATTGTATGTCACAAATAATTGCCTCTAGGTCTGAGATTTAACCATACATTCTAAGCCTTGCATCTAGTCTCTTTCCACAGCTGCTGTTAGTCTGGCATTCAAGCCTACTTTACTGTCAATACTATGCCCTGAATCTGTAAATGATTAATTTATTACAATAATTTATTTGAGCACATACTGAGGATAGAAAAAACACTGCCTTTTTAGTTTGACAGACAGTTGTTTGTGTTTTGGTTGGAGAGATAGGTGTGTGTCAGTGTAGTTCTCACCTCATGGGACAGGTAGAAGGCTGCGATCCCCAGGGGCCAGAAGCAGCACAGCATGGAGAAAACACTCAGGCCCAAGTGGTCTCTAGGTGGCATCATCAGAAAGTTGTCCTCGCTCTCTGTGTCACTGGAGTACTCACTCTGCAAAAATACACCAAATCACTACTTTGAGATGAGGGTCAAGACAGAAGATAGGTCTAAAGGTCTGTAGAACAGGGGTGAGTTTCCCAAAAGCTTCGCAGCTAAAGTAGTACTTTATCTCTTTTGAAAATCCAGGCCCACTCCTACCCTAGACCAGCAGAGTTCTTTATTTAACAAATTTCGTTAGTTCACGCACAGAAGATTGACCTGCAAACAGTGACTTTACAATTGTTAATTTAAGTACTACAAACCTTCCAGGGTGGTACTCATCAGTCATATTCGTCCTCTTCGGATGAATCATGATGTTGTGAAGCATAGGCTCTAAGTTATTTGGGATACCCTAATATTTCAATTGGTTCAGCTATAATTTTATCATGTCTATTCACTACCAACTGTTATTAAGGTACTGGATGTGAACAAAAAGCACTTTGAAAAAGCGTAAGTTAGGGGAGGGATGAAGAGAATGGATGTGGCCCCGAAGTTACAGTAACTGAAAAGAAAGTATTTGGTTTAGCAGACCCTTTGGGGGCCCTAGTGTCACAAGAACAGGCCTGGCTTGCGGAGACTATCACATAGTAACCATCACAAGGATTCACCAGCTTTGCGTCATTGCCTTCTTGTCATGTTGCATTTTTGATTACTGCTTGCTAATGTTTAGCTGAGATAATTTTCTGTCTTCACAGACTACAGATGGCTCCTTGTTTCCCTCACCCAGGTTTTGTGAAGGCATAAACAGCTTGCACAGCTGGGCCTCTCTAGCAGTCGATTTACACAGAGAGGGCCCAGTACATATGTTCACCTAGACAGGGGCATGGCCAGCCTTGCCAGCTGGACAATGATGCCCCCCACCCCCTCTCTCTCTCTTTGATCGTGTTTTGACGACCATCCAGTCCCAGAGGGTGGTTAGGTAGGAACTTAACAAATCATTACACCCCCTAAAACATCAAGCTAATTAACTTCAAGTGGATTCTGATTCAAGGTGACAAAATGTTTGATTCATTAATCTCATTCGTCATACTGCCCTGAATCTGAGGGTAGATTCAGAAATGTGGCTGCATAATCAGGTGCTCAATTAGTTGGATTCCAAAATACACTTCTTTGCAAGTACTTTGCATCAAAAGGTCAGAACACTCAGTAAATGATAAAACAACTGAAGTGACACAGATTAAGCCTAGTCCTGGACGAAATAACATTTTCAACAGAAAATCTCAATTGAATATGCATATTAGTCTAGGACGAGGTTCTCTGGGCAGCAAAGAGTACATTACATTACATTGCTGTGCATATCAAAGAAATCATATATAGAATCTCTAACTATATGAAAGTTGTGTAAAGCTTTTCATATGGAAATTACAAAAATGTTTTGTGTATTATTTCGTCATATAGTACAGTACTTATAAAAGTAATATATTAATCTAAACCGGACTACCCGAAGCATAACATTTTCAGTGTTGACACAATAATTCTTTCTGTAATTTGAACTTCAACTATAATTGTAACTATAATTTGAATTTCATTCAGTTAATCAAGGGACAGGTACTACACACACACACACACACGCACACACACACGCACGCACACACACACACACACACACACACACACACACACACACACACACACACACACACACACACACACACACACACACACAAAAGATAGCCACCTTACATACATGTCACTGAGTTCTCATAAGTTGGGGAATTTACAGGCTGAATCAGAACAGTTGGTGGAGACAGCCGGGCACAGCAGGTAACTGCTGGTCCAGAGACTGCCTCTCTCCTTCCCTCTTCACTCTCTACTCTACACTTTTCTCATCATCCTTCTTCCCTCTTTTCCCTTTACAACCTCTCCCCTATTCTCACTCCCCTCCCCTGCCCTCTAACCTAGTTCCTCTCCTTCTCTCCTCTCTCCCCACCTCTCCATTCTGTACAGAGCCTCTCTTAATGTGGAGAAAAACTGTGAAAACCTGATATTCATCAGAGCTCAAGCAGTGTATAATGTTCAACTGTTTACTGCTTAGTGTCTAATGAGAAAATGACAAAAGACAGATCCCACCGCCAAGTCTTACCTCAAGCTCCTGGAACTCATCATCATCGTCTATGTCATAGGACAACGTCTGGATCTTTGCATCTTCCACAGAGAGGTCCAGGAACTTGCCATCAGCAAACATCAATGTGTCCCCGACAGAGGAGCCATGTGCCAGGTCCTCTATGAAGGTGGTCTCACAGCAGTCCCCGCCCCCGCCCTCTCCCCAGGCCCTTAGCATGTTCTCAGAGTACAGAATGAGGTTTGATCTGAAACGGGGGTCCACGGCCTGGGGCAGAGCACTGGGGTTGAGCAGCTGTGGAGGTCCCTGGGAGGAGGACACCTGCTGCGGAGGCAGGTTGACCACCACATGGCCCTGGTACTGAGGGGCAGAGTACACTGACACCAGACCCTCCTTCGTCTCCACCATGAGGCTATGGGTGTTAATCAATCCATTGCGCTTGCAGGGGTCCAGCCCGGCATCCCCTACCCCGGCTGGTGATGTTTTACTCTGGCTAGGGGGCACAGCCTCCTCGGCCTGGTCGGAGCCTGACCCTGCTCCCTGTCCACTCTCCATCCCGGCTTACAGAGCTGGATTGTTTGATCAAATCCCCTCCTCTTCAGAGGCCTTTCTCATAGGGGCCTTTGGGAAGGCATGAGATGGCAGGCTGCACTCTCCTGTGGGAAGTAGATTAAAGTGGTTGAGTAGATAAAAAGGTATTTTGTACTCAGTATTGTGTTTCCCATTCAAAAGCATTAGACACACAAATAGACTATATTTACACCTCACTCTGTCTCATCTGTTCGGGTTACTGCTATGGTAATTCAGATGTGAAATAATCACAACACGGTTATTTTCTGTCAGTGTTTGGCATTCTGCCTATTTTCATATGCTCTTGGATTCAGTTCTCAAGTAAATGTAATTGATTATGCAAATGTATTTTGTAAATCTAGCACATTCAGCAGCATGGCCAAGTAGAGGGGTTATCATAAAGTGGGGAGGAGTGATTTGTCAACTAACTTCTGCCATTTCTATGAAGATGTAATGCCACAGATGCCAGTAAGAAAACATCAACCCTGCTGGGTGTTAAATACTATGGGTCCTCTGTGCTGCGTAAAGCATTTCAGATTCCCAGCCTACATCACTTTGCATTTCATCTGGTGGTTTGTGAACCAACAAATGTATGTGCACACACACACACACACACACACACACACACACACACACACACACACACACACACACACACACACACACACACACACAGTCTCGCTCTCCCTCTCACACACACACACACATGTACGCACACACACATGCACGCACACACTGGATGGAACACCTCATGCTTGTCCCATTGTGGTTCAGATTGTGTTAATTGCATGGGTCCTCGGTGTGTGTATGTATGTAAAGTAATTGTCCTGTTCAAACAGGGTGTAAATTCCTTACACCCTGGTTAGTATGGTAATAAAATATAGATTTTTTTTTACTTTGAAACACACACGCTACCTCTGTCCACTGTCCATCCACTATCCATCCACTGTCCAACAGACTTGCAAGCTTTTATTTCTCAACCAATGCTAGTACTCAAGCGTGAGAAGAAACATCAGATTGATTCTACCATTGCATTATCTGAACACTCTGTCTTGCTATGGCCCGGAATGGAAAGGATGTTTTTTAGAGTGCTAAGCAGCATCCTGTGACCAAACAGACATCTGGATATTTTCTGGGGACAAAATTGCAATCCTTTATTTGTATGCTTTTTATCTTTTGCACAAACAAAGTTTGACTTTCTATAACCTCAGGGGAAGTTATCCACCAGCTTTTAAGTTCATGCTATCAAACACATGTTGCTTTAATCTGATAATTAGTAGCTCCACTGGAATTAAAATGTACTACTGCTATTCTCTTTATATCTCCTTCAATGCTCAAAGCTGGTCAAAGCTTATGCCTATAGGAAATATAGACCAAAATGTTACATCACGAGAGAAGGCTGTCCAGTTTATCACAGTGGTAGTCATAGCATATGACTTATCTATGAGCATATCACCACAATTGGCCATTACAAATCAAAGCTTTTAAAGGTTTATCTCAGCATTGAGCATCGGCCATTTGAGTAGGCCTACATACTGTAACTAGTCTGACAGTAAGGAAAATGAAAGAAACAATGTAAATTAAGTGTGTTGAGCGACACTCTTTATCTGTAAAATTGTCTTACATGTTTTCTTTATCATTGAGGCTGAAACACGAAATAATAATTAGTTATGGTTAAAGAAGAATTAAGGCTATATAAATCAGAATGTTTCAGTGAGCGCCACAGTAAACCTATCTTCTGATTGACGAGGGGAAGTAATCAATCAGGCATAATAATGTTTACTTTTTTTTCTGATCCAGAGTGTGATCCCAGTCAAAAACTTTATATGAAACTCATTAATATAATTTCAGTTTTAATATTCATATATTATAGTTGAGTTCTAGGCTACTTCAAAATACAATAGAATACTAGGCCTCTACAGTAGCCTAACTGGTTATTTACGATTAATAGCCATGCGCTTCCCCCACTTTTGATTTCGTTCAGGGCCTATGTTGTAGCCTACTTGCGAGGACAAAATATGAATCTAAACACCAGTTTAATTTCAGTGATATCGATGTGCATGGACACACACGTCATGAAATATACAGTACATGGTCAAAGAAGAGAGGCAGATCAGGAGAATTAAATACCCGGGTACAGGAGCTGTCCATGGTACTGTCATTCAATGTCCTGGATCGCATGAGCGGGATTGTCCCCTTATACAGTCATACTCATGTTGAAACAAAATCAGCCATTGGAAATGCGGCAATATCGTTGCAATACGCAGAAAATATTAATGAAGCATATGTTGTCCAAAGATTATTGTTGTAAACCCTTTCCATATTGTCCGAATGTCACCCTCAACTAAACCATGAACGCAACCTATTCCAAATAGGCTATGTCTTTTGCATCAAACATAGCATGGTCAATTAGTAGCCGTATTGGGATAAAGCATCCCTATACTTGAATAGCAAATGATTCACTATTAACATCGTGTTGCCATAGGCTTCATTTGATTTTGATGCACTGATGTAATTTTTGTGCAATAATTCGGTGCTGTAGGCTACACGTTCGTGATCTGACAGGCAAGGCACACTATAGGCTACTTACCTCTCAAGGTGAAAGAGCGTTCTGCTGTGAGAAGACCCAGTGCAAAACATAAGTGGACCCAGCGAAATCCTTTGCCGCTCCTTCCTTTTCACTGAGAATCCTAGTCGCCTATCCAGACTATGTCCCCCTGCATTCCGCCTTAATAGCAAACAATGTTAACCGAAGTTAAGTGTCCGGTTTGTCTCTGCCACTTTTTCCCAGAATAGGTCTGACCTAGAGATAAACTAAACAAAAATTAGTCTGTGACACTTTCGGTTACTGTGTGCCTGCGATGATGGTGTTGCATTCTGGCTTTTGGTCTGTGAGACCAAACAAACGTGGAACACAGCACATTGACAGGCTGACACCCAGACCCGTTTGAGGCAGCAGCACTCTACGCTAGTGTGTGAAATCTAGGCTACCACTCGAAAATAAGACAATATCCCCCATGGTCCTAAAGAACGCGGCTAGTAAATATGTATGTTTTTGTGTGTCTCATAACAGAGCCACAATCCCATACTTTTTCATGCTGAATAGTCTACAGGCCTATATGGATGTAATTAGCTCATTGGTTGAAATTGAAATTAAGCTAATCACTTAATTAAATAGCCTACTCAATTACAAATAAAGAAGCTAATCAACATCAGGCTATAGGCTGTATTGTTGAGAAAGCAGACAGCTTTGTTGCTCTTGACTGTGTAAAGCCGCTGTATCTTACGTTCATGAGTCTATGCCTGCTGCTACATCACACAATGCAATGCTGCCCTCAGGTGTACACTTCATGCAAATATGGGTTAGAGCAGTGGTTCTCAAATGGGGGTACGCGTACCCCTAGGGGTACTTTGGTGTACTGCAGGGGGTACTCAGAAACATTTGGTACTTTTTAAGGTATTGGTTATAGACAATTCTAAAATAATCCCACGTTAATAAAATCAGTTAAATCTGGGTACCAACATACAAGTTTGATAGCTTAAATCTTTATTTAAAAAAGCAATGAGCATATCACGTTCGGGACAATGACGTATGTCAACATTGATTGACGTATGTCAATCAAAAAAATACTTTCGCGCCAGCTAGCTAACTGTATACATTTTCACCCTGAGTAATTCTGAAAGCTAGATAATAGAAAATGGACAAGTGGTTAAAACGCAAATCTGACAGCAATGAGAAAGGAGAACCAGTGAAAAAGAAAGCTCATCCAGAAACGCCAAAATTCCGTCAATATCAAGAAGTGATGCGAAAAGCCTCCACAACAAAGCACTCAAGGCTTCTCATGCAGTGTCTTTGCTTGTAGCTAAAGCTAAAAAGCCATTCACCATAGCTGAAGACCTGCTGCTTCCAGCCGCTATTGTATTGGCGGAGACTATGCTGGATAAAACCGCAGCAGACAAATTAAAAACTGTGTCTTTGTCAAATGACACAGTTAGCCGCAGAATTGATACGATGGGCACAGACATCGTTGATCAAGTAGCGAGAAAACTTGGCGAATCATTTTCATTTTCACTCCAGCTGGATGAATCAACTGATGTCAGTGGACAGGCACAGCTTCTTGCTTTTGTGAGATACGTCGATACTGACGACATTTGTGAACATGTGCTTTTCTGCAAGAGTTTGGAGGGGAAAACAACTGGAGAGGATATTTTTGATGTTGTTAATGCATTCTTCGGTGAAAATGGTCTGAACTGGAGATCATGCACAAGTGTCTGCACTGATGCGGCCGCATCAATGACAGGTCGCGTCAAAGGGCTGGTTGCGCGAGTGAGGGAGAAGAACCCTGATGTGCTGTGGAATCACTGCATCATACACAGGGAAGCATTGGCATCAAAGAGAATGAGTCCTGAGTTACACGAAGTTTTGAACGACGCTGTCAAGATCATTAACTTCATCAAGTCAAGGCCACTTAATGCGCGACTGTTTCCCAGCCTCTGTGAACATATGGGCGCTGAACACACGCAACTGCTGCTCCACACAGAAGTGCGCTGGCTTTCCCGAGGCAAAATACTTTCTGAGAGACCATGGATCTCCCCATGTCACCTTGTTTGAGGACATGCACTGGCTTGCAAAGCTATCCTATCTTGCAGATATATTCAGCAAACTCAACGAACTGAATGTGTCTCTGCAGGGAAAGGACACATTCAGTTCTGAACCTGTATGACAAGGTGGGGGGTTTTCTCAAGAAAGCAGAGCTGTGGAAGAAGGCATGTGCAGAAGGGGATTTCACCTGCTTTCCTCAGGTGGATGCTTTCCTTTCCAATGAGGATGTGGATAGAGCTCTAGTGAAGGCAATAATAGAGGGACATTTGGCCAACTGGACTAGTGGTTTTAATTCGTACTTCCCTGACATTAAAGAGAAATCTGCACAGCTGGACTGGGTGAGAAACCAATTTCTCTTGGCTGAAAGCAAGAGAATCAAGTTTCCTGCCAGTCTTCAGGAAAATCTCATTGATGTGTCATCTGACCGTGGCCTACAGATGAAGTTTGAGAGCTCCACTCTCACACAGTTTTGGGTGTGTGTGAAGAAGGAACACCCTGAGCTGGGAAAGAAAGCTTTGGAGCAGCTATACCATCTGGATCGACTTATTTGTGTGAAACCTCCTTTTCGGCAATGACCCAAATTAAAACAAAGCAAAGAAACAAGCTTTGGGCGTGACCAGGCTCCGGTTCCACTGTCTCTCTCTCTCTCCACCTGCTCAATACACACCTTTTGGCCATCACCTCATCACCATGCAGTTATCTACCCTGGCTTTCCAACTACTCATCGCTAGATTGTACTAGTTCCTATGGTAGTTTCTAGCCTTACTACGTTGAGGCTTGTTACTACATTTCGTCGTATTAGCTACTGGTGTTTTGTACCTGTTCTAACTCTGATCTCCCTGTTCCTCGTATCAGCTTCCACCTACCCGTCGGCCTGCCTACCTACCAACCAGGCTGCCTGTCCGCCCACCGGCCTACCCTCCCACGCTGCCGGTGCTACCTGCCTTCCAGCCGCCTGTCCACTGCCAGACTACCCCCTACCCTTATCCCCTCATTAAATACCCAAACCTGCTATGCTTGTCTGACTCTGTATTCGCGCCTGGTTTCCCCATTCAGTGCCTAACTAAATGTTTTGTGCCGGTGAAGGGGGTACTCAGCTGAAAAAATATTTTAAAGGGGGTACACTAGCAGAAAAAGTTTGAGACCCACTGGGTTAGAGATCTCCCTGAAGAAACCTTGTGTGTTTGCGTCAACTGGCTAAACTAGTTAAGTTAAGGCCTATAGGTCTAGTATCTTCAATATAGGCTAGGCCTATGAAAAAGTAACCTAATCTGAATCTTGAAATATATGGCTATCTAATCAGTGTATGTAGGTTATAATGGTGCCTGTCTGATGTATGTTCGTATTCCCTATGTCGTCTGCCTGCCTAGTAGACCAGCCCAGAGTAGTTCTAATACACCACTCTGGACCAGCCTACCCTACCTCGGCACGACCATATACGGCCGGAGTCATTTCAGCACCACGGCGCTGTCCGCTTGCGGCGCTATCCCTCTGTTCCCCCTTTCACCTAACTCAATGGCTGTCTTTCATCCATCCCATTGATAATAGGCCCCTCCTCACCTGAATCTAATTTAATACAGATTGGAGGAGAAGGTCTGAGTTGGTGCAGTTGTATCAACACATGGATTGGGATCGTCGTCTGTTGATAAAATAGCCTAAAGTAGCCAAATGATTAACAATATTCAAAGCTCACTTTTTCCAATTAATCAAATCAAAGGTAAACCAATGTCGTGTTCGTAGATGCTTGCATGATGATAGTTCTCAGGCACCGGCTTGACGGTTAGAAAGTGAGGTTAGATCCTGTAGATGGCAGTAAACGTTGGGGAAGCTACGTCGCCATAAACTTAATTGATAGAAGAAGAAAGATCAGATTTTCTGGTGCCACTGACGTGCGCAACGCCATACAGTACTGAACATTGGCTTCCAAACAACTTCCAGACTGGGAAACGACACATTACAACGGAGAAGAAAACTCCTTCGACTAAGGGGGAAAACTGTGAAGCCGGGGAAACCCTGTAGCCGGGGAGACACTGGAGGTAAGCCAGATACGCCCTGTCATTTTGGTGTTGTTGTTAGGCCGCGCGGTAGTAGTTCTCCGCAGCGAGCTAGCTACGGAGCAGGCGTTGTAGTTAGCCAGCTGCCTGGCTCCACTGTCTGGGGTAGGATTATTTGCTGAATCGAAAACGTTTACATGGAATGATTTAGATAGATATCATGCCGTCACAGGTTTGTTAATGTATATCTAGCTTTCTTTCTCAATGATCAGAAACCCCAAAGGGAAAGCTGATGTAATCATGTGCATATCCTAGTATTACATTTGACGCCGTTTCCATGGACCTTTGTGTCATTCTATTCCAGCAACTAAACGGACCCCTCCTCAGTTTCTTGCCTCGTCAAATGCAGGCCCCTGCCCAGGTGATGAGGGACAAGCCTATTAAATATCTGGAGCTAGCTAACAAACACTCAACGACATTGGCAGTCATATATATTTGGCTACCTAGCTGTGTCCGTTGTAAAAAAGGAGGATAGTCGAGCTGACTCATTTCCCAGGTGATGCAATCACATGTTTGAAGAAGTTAACTCATGTAGCTCGCTCGATAGCTAACTTAGCTATACTAGCAACTGACAGAGACAGCTAGCAAGTTATTCACACTCAAGAAGTGCTCGTTGACAGCGTTAGCCAACCAAAACAAGTTAATAAGTAACGCAAAATATGTTGTCAAATGTGGCATTATCAAACGTTTCCACTAACAAAATTAAATACACGTGACTAGCGATAGTGCCTGTTCTGAACTCGCTAACTAACTTTACCTAGCTAGGGTCTAGTACCCAATAGTCATAGTAGCAGTGACTCATTATTGAAGTTCTCATTTGAACGTGATTGTCATTGGCCTCTTCATTAGCTAGCTAGCTTTCTTGTGAAGCTGCTACGTAATTAACTTATCATTTTGTGGGCAGCGCCAGAACAACATTGGTGAAGTTAGTTGTCTAGACTGATCGTACCAAAAGATTGCACACCAGTCGGACATTGAGGAAGTCTTTTGTGAAGCCATCCATCTCTCTACCAAAGTAACACGCCCATTAGTTGACAACTAGCAGTCTGCTACTAAGAAGCCTGTGTCAGCTAAACAAGCTGTCACTGTCAACTGTTTCCGAGAAAGTTCCATTTAGAGGAAACGTAGTTGGATATTTTAGTATTAAGAGTCTATGAACGTTTCTGGAAATGTGTATTTGCATTACAGTATCTCCCACAAGCCATGGTAACCAACTTGTCTGTAATTTAAGGTCTCGCAGTTGACCCTCTCATGTACTCATGAAGTACAAAACGACATTTCTGAAACGATGCTTTCATTTGCTTATTGCCTACATACATTCATAGCTTGCTTGCCATAGCTCTTCTTTTACTTTTTGCCCTGCCCACTCAGTATCTCAATTTGATTTGCATAGTTTTAACAGCTGATTTTATGTTACTCTATTATGGGCCACACAGGTGTCAAAGTACTTAGATACAGCATACATGTTGTGAAAAAGATATATATTTTTTTGGTCATATGAAATGTTCAAAGTATTATTATACTAATATATTGACAGTCATTAATTTCAATATTTTTTAATTGTTTTACTACTAGCTATCATGGTGGGCGAACGCCGTAATGGGAACCTGCTGGTCCAGCTGGGCCCAAAACAGCAGGCATACCCAGAGGAGTTGATCCGGCAACGCCGGACTCACGATGGGCAGACAGAGTACCTAATTCGCTGGAGCCTGCTGGCCATAGATGATGGCAGTGGCTCGGGTGGAGGGAGCAATGAGGTTGGGGGAGGAGGGGGAAGCAGTTCAGGTGTTGGTGGCTCCAGTGGCTCAAGCTCTGGTGAGAGCAAGACAGAGAACATCCTGATGTGGATGTCAACAGAGGATGTGTATGCCAACTGCCCCACTCTGTTAGGCAAGCGCAAGGCAGACACCCAGCGACCCCTACAAGAGGAGGAGAGGCCCATCGGCGAGTTCCCTGCTGATGTGACCTTTGATGAGGTGGAGCTCTCAGACATGAAGGACGATGTCAAGAACCTGGTGCGGAGGGCCCGCAAGCAGATGGGCAAGAAGAGTGACTTTGCCATCAGCATCACACACACTATCCACGTGCTGAGCGCCTACGCCAGCATCGGCTCGTTGGTGGGGGTCTTCAAGGAGACTGGTGCCCTGGACCTGCTCATGGAGCTGCTCTGCAACAAAGAGCGGCAGACCCGCCGTAGCGCTGGGAAGATGCTCCGGGCTCTGGCCTCTCATGATGCAGGTATGTTGGTTGGGGCCTTGATGTCTTTATTTTATCAGCCATAGACGTAGAAGCCATAGAAGATGTACAGTAAGCAGGGGGAAAGAGACTGAGGCTATTTGCGCACACATTTGAAATGCTCTATTGTCCCCTACTTCCCTTTTCTCCTTTACAACCACTGACCTTAAAGGAACGGACAGATACAGGCAGCTTACTGGTAGAGTAAGTGGGGTAGGTTTCTGCCCCATTGCATACACACATTCCTCATAGATCAGTGCAGTGGTCGGGTTACACCGTAATATACAGTCAATGACCTATTGACTGTATATTAGTGTGTGACCTTAAACAGTATAGATGAAAAGTAGGGCAACATTGGGTTGTGTAATTTACTTCAATTATGTCAGGACTGGGCCTTTGTTTGAAATCTGCACCCAGTTCCCTCATTGTTGAATCATGAACTTGTGTAATGATTATGTGTCTTGGTGAAACATGACTCATCTGCCTGGTATTCCCTTCACTCTCCACAGTGAGGGTGTAACTTTTCCGTAGTGCATTAGATAGGGATCATGAAGAATCATAGATAAGACAAGACTGTTTTTGGTTTCTATTACACTGAATGTGTTGTGTTTATTGTGGATTTTGAGTATATTCTGTAATGTAAAACATGGTAATCTTATTCATGAATACTCACAAGACTCTTTTTGGGTCAGTGTGATATACATGTTTACTCATTTAGAGTTGCTGAGTGTTTCTCATGTCATCTATTAATGGGGAAAATTAGTACTCCTCTCGGCTTATAGAGGAGCGACGTCATCCTGTCTTCTCTGATACAGTTGCCAAGAAACCTAAAAGGATTTAAACAGTCCAATAGACGGAGAGTTTTGGTTCATGCTTTCTAAAAGAAGGAACAGTAGTCTATGGGGTGGGGTCAGCTGAATTTCAAGTCAATCCAGGGCGTAAATTAAAATCACAATTCGGTGACTGCAAATAGGGCATTTTTTTTTTTTTATTATTTGTTTTCTCACTGAAAAAGTTATGCTTTTTTTTAAACTTCAAAACAGTTCTTGGGTTTTTCTTTTGATTGACTGTTCACAGTACTTCACAGTACAGTGAAATCAGAATATGTTTTTTTTTTTTTTTTTTCAAATAGTGGGGGAAAAGAAAATTGCCTCTCAAAGTATCTGAGTGTTCATTAGCCTACATTATGCTTTTTAACGCAACATGTTTGATATTCATTCTGCCCTTTAGTTGTCATTTTGTTCTACCACTTTTGGCTACCACTTTTCTACCAAACTGAAACCATTCTCAACCACTTGACCAACTAAAAAAAGATTATACAAACTTGAAAGTGCACTTCTTACATCTATGGATTGATGGAAACCAAGATGCAATTTGTGAACGACTGCTGCTCTGTCAAGCTATTTACACCAATCCAACTGTGAAATATTAGAAAAACAAAAAGAAATCCCTGATAAAACCTCTGTGATACCTATTAATCTTTTTGGAACACTCTACTCACATCCAGCATGAGACATGCAGAACTAATTCTTAGAATGATTACACAACAGTGCACTCTCTTGGCAACCAGTTCTACCACAATAAAACCACCTTGCTCTGCCCCTCTCTCTCCTACTCCACCATTTGAAACCCTCATCATTGCCCTCCTCACTCCTGGGCACTTCCATGGTAACAGAATGACCCTGGGACTACATTTTTCACTTTCAAACGTGTGCCAAACTAAAATCCTTGATGGGAAAGATTAACAAACTATACAACTCTATGCACAAGGACTACTTCTAACAATACACTAGAGACACCCAAACACATGTTCAACACTGCAAAACTGACATGAAAATGTTAATATTTGGCTGCTAAATGTACTTCCCCACATAATTGAGTGTTCTTCAATTTCCCCATCATCCCAGAAACGGAGACAGAAGTCTGTCTTTGCCCACCAGCCTGTTTGAGATTGCTAAGCTCACCATCTTTTTAATGTTGTTCCAAACTATTGATTTTAGCAAGCCTAAGGTTTTGGCCATGTTTATGATTTTTCAGCCTAATAATGCCTTCCTTAACTTTCATTGTCACCCCTTTAGTCCTCATGTTGACAGACACCAATAGCAAACTCCAAAGGCAAATGCAAAGCCTACAATCAATACTAGACATTTACATGACGGAACACACCTGAAACATCTGTCAAGCCAATTGTCCCATTACTTTTGGGTACCCTAAAATAGGGGGCTATGCATAAAAAGTGTAATTTCTTAATGGTGAAACCAATATGGACAAATACCATCAAGTAAAAGCTGAGAATCTCTACATTAACCTCATAGAAATTGTTTGATTTAAGCCAAATGAAGAGAAAATGCTTCATTGTCCCATTACTTCCACAGGGCACTGTATTTACATGTGATCTTCGTCAATCAACTACATCACACTTAAAAGCTACTTCAACATCAACCAGTGGATGCTAGCTGGCTAGTAATGCTACTTGTCTGTTGTTATGGCTGTTAGCAGGTGATATTTCTGCATCCATGGTTGCAATTTGCAGCTATATTAGCAACTGGTAACAGTTAGCCAACCTACTTGTACTAGCACACGTCTCGAATATCAAATGCAAATATTTTATCATGTTGAACAATCTCTTAAATAGCTATATTTACAGTATCCTATGGAGGATACTATTTCTATACAATCTTGTTATATTTGTCTCCAGATATGTGTGTTGTCATGGCATTCTTTGATTGCATCAATCACTTTACCAGCGTATTCCAACTGAAAATGTATTACATAAAATGTTATTTAACATTTACTTTATGAACTGTGCAGCTTCAAAGTTTGGTAACGGAATGGCCATAAAATCACCCTTTTTTTTTTTAGTTTACCACGTACTGTTAAATATCTGCTCCAAATTAAATTTCAAATATGTGCAGAAAGAGTGGGGTGTTAGCCATCATATGACACCTTGAGTTTGAAAATATCTCTCTTGGTTGTTGAGCTACAGTAAGTGAAGTGGATTTATATCCAGTAACAGAATGAATAAATGGGTCCCCTACAAAAATGCAACATTTCTGGATTTGAATGTCATTCTGTATGTGATGAGGAAGCTAAAATATGGAAAAAATGTATACATATACAATAGACTCTCATTAAGGTTATAATGTATTATCAACTTATATATAACATTAAAAAGGGACAAAAACTCAAAACACAAGAAACCTAAAACTCTTTAATTCAATGTGATTGAAATCAATAACATTTGTGGTTTTCAGTGTCTTGTTCTTCATTATACCAAAAGAAAATGGCCTACACTTTTGGCAGCAAAAAATTATTTGGAAAAAATAAAATAAAACTAGGCATACAGTATGTCATGTCTAGACACACAAAGAGACACCCAATCTGCTCCTAGTTTGCCTCAGAGATAGCCTCTTCAAAATGAAAACATTCTTTATTGTCTGCAACTGGTGTGGGAAGGATTGTAAGAGTCCGTCTTTGTGACACCACCCAATATTTGTTAGTACACTCTTTCATGATGAAGATAAATCCTTTTGATGTCCGTTTTGTAAAACTATGCAACATGTATGTCATCATTCTCAATGGAAGATGCTTGCGCTCCATATTTGTGATATGCTGGCTTTGCTTTCCCCACTGTACTCAACAATGAAGTCTCAATTTATTGGAGCATGAGATGAGGATGTTGATGCAGTGGTTTGTAACAACTACTGTAGGATATCCCACTGTTTTACAGCTGTCTCTGTAGAATAACCCTTTTGGAAACCCTTTTAAGTTCCATGTAGAATCCTTTGGGGTTCTATGTAGAAACCTCTATGAAATGGGTTCTCCATGGAACCTAAAAGGGCTTCCTTAAAGGGGTCTCCCACAGAGACAGTCGAAGAACCCTTTTGGTTCTGTACAATCGATGCAAGTGAATGTAGCCAATTCAATTTCAGTAATTGCTGAGCTTGTTTCAGCAAGTCCAACTATTGTTATTGCTCAAACTTCTTCTTGTTCTTATTATTAAAATCTTTCAGTATTCTACTCCTCCTACAGCTTTTACCAATCAAACCAATCAGGGGGCGCATAGTGGCATAGCACTATTTAAAAAAAGAATCAAACCAATCAAACTTTAAAATGTGCAGAGAGGTCTGACTTGAGTTGCTTACATTTATATTCTTCGAACTCATTATACTTCTTAAACTAATCAGCTTTTTGTAACTCAAAAACTCCTGTCTTTTAACATGGTTGAAATTTGATTTAGGCAAACATTCTGAAAGCCCCATTGTTGCTGCAAATGCTATGGAACTTTCACAACTTTATTCAACTTGAATAAAAACAACAGGAGACCTGCAGAATGCATTCTTAGAATGATTACACAACAATGCACTCTCTTGGCTACCCCTTTTCTACCCCACTAAACCAACCCAAAAAATTATTATGCAAACTTGAAAGTGCCCTTTTTCATCTATTTGGAGACCATATAAAATTCATTTGGTTCTATGTAAACCAAAAGACCGCTGCTGCACTTTCAAGCTATTCACACCAATCCAACTATGAAATGTTCCAAAAACTCAAAATTCCCTGATAAAAGCTCTGTGCTACCTATTAAGCTTTTTGGAACTCTAAAAACTCTCATCTAGCATGAGACCTGCAGAACTCATTCTCCTCTAGTAGAACTGGTGGCCAAGAGAGTGCATTGTTGCATAGTCTCTTGGCCACCATTCTGCAGGTCTCCTGTTGTTTTTATTCTAGCGTCACACAGTAAGTATTGTTTACCAATAATGTATTTCACCAGTTCAGTTCATCTACCCAGAATATCATCAGCAACCCTGTTAAAAGCTTTCTGATACCCATTAAACCTTTAAAATTAAGCTTTTTGTTACTCTAAAAACTCTCATCCGGTTACCAAATCAACTCTACTAATCTCAACCACTCAACCAACCAACTCTCTATCCACTCCACTGAAGTACCCCTGGCTCATCCTATCTATCTCTATCTATGTATCAATTAATCTATACAATCAACCAACAGACCAACCAGCCATAAATCCATCATTCTACCAACCAAACCACCTTTAGCTTTATCCACTACCATAATAACACTCTCACTTTCTTTCAGCTACCAAGCAAATATATTGATCTTTCATCCAAACCATCTGTACATCCTATTGTGTGACAAACATTTTGGTGTGACCAAATCATGTGCTGGTGCCACCAAATGGAAAAAGTGGAGAATTGATTTGGTAGTACGGTTATTGGCCGTGTCCAAGCTACTCTTCTGTACTCTCTGTGTATTCTCTTCTCTTTGACAATTCTAAACACTGTTACCATGGCATGACATAATGATGCCAAATTGTCACTGATCTCGCTCTATTCGGTGGTGTTAATGAGCTAGTTAGTTGAGCCCTAGAATATCTGCAACTCTACTGGGATGTTGATAACCATCTCATTACATAGAAGGTGTCATTAGAGACCAACCAGCTGGGCTCCCTGGGCTGTGTGTGTCATAACAATTGGAGCCTGACCAATACTGGATTTTTGGGACAGTGCTGATTTATGGGTGCAAAATTCACTGGTAACAGATATAACTGCCACATTTTTTTTATTACAGAATGAATTCCTTTTTTAGCACAGTTTTCTTAGGGAAACAATGGCAAAAATATACTCTTAATGCTGATTAAGGCAAACATCCATCTCAATAATGACCTGAAATTTATCTCCATTGATGAATAGAGAAACATTGATTTATTTTATGTGCATTCTTACTTGTACTATGCCAAATGAGAATTCCACATGTTCAGTGCATATTGATATCATCAGTGATTTGCTGTTCAATCTAACTTGTTGATTGAACAGCAAACTTAATGGTTTATCCCAGCCCTCCCCTTCCCCAAGGCGAACTTTATCGAAGTGGTAAATTCCGCTCTGTTCACGAGTAAACAAACCTGCGTCGACTCATGGATACAAGCTAGCCATGTTAACTGGTGAAATAAATTATTGGTGAGTAATATCTTACTGTGTGACTATTTGTATGCCGAATAACTCTCTTGTTCAGTAACATCATTTTAGTTAGCAACTGTGCTTATTGACTGCAGTCCAAAGAGCTAACGTTACTTTGCTAAATTCAGCCATTTCAGTAGGCACTCCAGTAACAGCAAATGCCAATGAAGTTTATTAATTCATAAAAATCCCTGTGTATATATTTTGCTCTGGAAGAAAACAATTACACCGATTTTCGATCATTTCGGAAAGTAATGCTGACGCACATCTTCAGTGCATTATCGGTGGAATATGTGCTGATACAGATATTCCTGTAAAAGGCCAATATCGGCCGATAATATCGGTGCTCCAACAACCGTGTCCCTTCCTGTCTCTCCACAGGGAGTCGTGCCTATGTGCTCCTGTCCCTCAGTCAGCAGGACGGGATTGAGCAGCACATGGACTTTGACAATCGCTACACTCTCTTGGAGCTTTTCGCAGAGACCACCTCCTCCGAGGAGCATGGGATCTCTTTTGAAGGGATCCACCTCCCTCAGGTAGCTACTAAGCCACATCTCTCACGCCTGTCTGCTTACCATCCTATTGTGTGTGTGTGTGTATTTATGTACAGTCCTCCTGAAGATTAAGCCAGTGAATTGGGCTTGTATTCTTTTTTTACACGCACATCAAAGACTACTTGCTCTTTTTTAGATTACGTTAAAAACCTTGCATTCTCATATTAAACAGCAGCAAGTAATCTGACAGTCTTTAACATGCTCTCTATTTGGTTTCTTCTACTGTGTGCTCCAGATCCCTGGAAAGCTGCTGTTCTCCCTGGTCAAGCGCTACTTGTGTGTCACGTCCCTGATGGACAAGCTCAACACCGCTGGGGTGGAGTCCAGCTCTGAGCGGCAGGACGGCGGACCCTCCACCTCGGCAGGGAGCCACCAGACGGAGCAGCTGCGTGTGCAGCGGGAGTTTGAGTACACCATGGCCATGGCTAACCTGATCTCTGAGCTGGTGCGTGTCATGGGCTGGGACCGCAACCGGCCACCCCCCCATCGCTCCAGCAGCCAGGCCCAAGGTGGCATCTGTGGTGGAGAGGACCAGGAAAATGAGCCACCCCGGCGAACGCTGCGCTCCATCTTCCAGCCACGCTTCTCCGCCTCTCCCATCGCAGCCGTCTCTGCACCAGGCGGGGCTGCCACCCCCACGCTGCCCAAGAAGAAGACTGGCAATGGGTTCAAGACACGCACAGATTTCTCCAACCGCTCTGCTTACGTAGAGTATGTGCAGGACAACCTGAAGAGTGGCATGCTGGTCCGTATGCTGGAAGACTACGAGGAGGTCAGCGCCGGTGACGAGGGGGACTTCCGCTACAGCAATGATGGATCCCCTCCTGTGCAGGTAGGAAGCATGATCAGACTACCAGTGCCTCGTCAAACTATATGTAGCCATCCAGAGCAGGTTACTGACATGTGACTTTAGGGTTGCGCAATGTATAACCTACACATCATAATGATTAGACCATGCAGTGTATCATAACGACACATCTTCGCTTAGGCGGCGTAATTTCCTTTGCCAGTGATGGCTAAATCCACATCATATGTAGCCTACTGTTCTCTGTAATCCCTTTGTCTGATCTCACTGAGAATTGCTGAAACATTATGATGCACCATACATGCACCCAGTCATCTTTTCCCTGCCTTTCACAGTATAGGGGATAGGTCACATGTGACCTAGCTAGAGTTACTAGGTTTCACTTTCCCTTCTGGGCTGCTGCTTTCAAATGCTTCCCTTACTCTGCCCAATCTATCACGTGCGTACCATTTTAGAGACGCTGTGCCAAGCTCTGGTTCATGATTCATAGACAGGTGACAAGTGCTGCTGCCTGATATTATCAAGGATTCTCACAACTTTGTGGTGCCTACTTAATGATAAAATAAAGTATAGATTAAATAAAAAAATAAAAAATATGTATTTGGTATCCCTTCACACTTGGTTAGAAATATCATCAAGTGTTCTCTAATGTGATGAATACATTAGCTCATTACTGGCTGTGTTTGTGTTGTGCACACAGGTGTACTGGAACTCCCTGTCGCGAACCTACTGGGTACACTGGCACATGGTAGAGATCCTGGGCAGTGGCACCAGCGCTCAGACTGAGAAAGAGAACCAAGAGAAGGCCTCCAATCTGACTGAGACGCTCAAGCTTACAGCTGGTAAGAGGGGGTTATGTTATATGCAACGTGTCAATGGACAATGATGCAACTCTGGAGCATCAAAGCACATGAACTTTGAGCCTGTATACAAGTTCATTTTGGGGAAAACATTTAATGTGATACATTTTTTCCATTATCCAAAGATTTTCATCTGGAATGGACTATGTAATTGTACTGTAGAAAGGCAAACCAGCATTGCCTAGATGTGCTACAGAAATTATTATAATAGTAATAATAATGACCCTAACCCTTAGAATGTAATACTATAATATATAAGGAAGTATATGTGTCCCCCAAATGGTGAACAAAACCGTATTGCCTTGCTCTATGACGGTTTAATGTCATCCATGGTGTGTCCTCTCTTGTGTGTAGTGAGCCAGACATTCTTCTTGAAGCCCCCTGGTGGGCTATACTCGTTGCCTTACCTAGCTGAGGGGCTGCAGGCTGATGGAGCCATCCTCTGTCGGGCCGAGTGGTGGGAAGTGCTCTTCTTCATAAAGAAGCTCGAACCAAAGCAACAGCAGGAGGTCAACAACATCCTGTGCCAGAGCCTGGATGACCAGGCAAGAGCCGTCACCTCATCTCTGGCTTTCATTGCATTCTAGCTCCTAACTCCTTCACTCTCTAATGTCCTCTCACTGTCTCACCTTCCTGCCTACTCGTGGAGTTTGAGGGAGAGGATATGTAGTGCTTGCGTAACTTGTGTTTTCTCGCGCTCTGTCCTCTTGTCAGATGTCAGATCTAGATGAGGTCACTCTGATTCAGCTGTCGGTCCCAGGCGAGGTGGCCCGGAAGCTGCTCCACTATCTAAAGCAGACCCTGCAGGCCTCCTGCCTGGGAGACCTGCTCTGCTCCCATGCCTACAATAAACACTACCTGAGTCGTGGGGGTCGAAGGGTGGAGGATGAGGAGCTGCTGCCTGACGGCTCCTCAGGGCTGAGGGGGCAGGGAACCTCCTCTTCATCCTGTGCCGCCGCCTCATCTTCCTCCTCCTCTTCATCCTCCTCCTCCTCCTCTTCCTCTTCCACTATGGGCTCAGTGTCCAAGAAGCCCAAAAAGGAGATTCCTGCAGACTCTGGCTGTGGGAGCTCTGACACAGAGAGTGAACTGCCCAAGGAGGATGAGACCAAGTACCCTGAAGACCTGGAGGAGAAGATGAAAGGTGTGTGTGTCTCTGTGTGTGTGTGTGTGTGTGTGTGAGTGTGTGAGAGAAAAAGAGAGTAACTTCAAACCAGTTATTGGGAGTTGTTGGCGTTCTGCCATGTTATGCATTTCTTTAGAAGCACATTTTCCGGAGAATGAAAACACCAGAGAAAGGCATGTGAAGGCATACCCAGCCTATTTTCATGATTGGGTGAATTACCCTGAGTTGTCCTCATAGGCCAGTCATGAATCTTATCTATTCTCTTCTTTGCTACCAGCAGCACAGGCTACTAACAGTTAGAGGTGTCCTCTCCAATAAACTGTGTTTCAGTGACTTGATAACAGCATCATCTGAATTGCTTGCCAAAGTTCAGTAGCATCAAGTTCAGTAGCAACAAGTTTAGTAGCATCAAGTTTAGTAGCAACAATATCCAAGAAGAACCTGTACATGCTCTCATTCTTAGCATTAATTATGTTGTTTTTGCTATAACATCTGAACTTTGTAATACTTCTCCACTTCCTATGCATTCTCAGGAGAACGGTGAGGTTGTTCACAGCTGGTAATTACTCTGCTGAAGAAAAAAACAATGCTAGCATGCTGTGGCTGTGTGACTATGTAAGGAGATAGTTCTAGTCATCATCAGATACATTCTAGACTAATAGTTTCTTTCAACAGTATGCACGTAAACAAAAACCTAGAAGCTGAACTTATAATTATTAACTATGAGGTTTGTGCATACAAGCTAGCGAGGAAAAAAAAAAAGCAGAGTAAAATTCTGCTTTAAAGTACAGGATGATGAGAGAAACTATTATGCACATGTCACAAATGGTCAAGATCTGCGTGCCGCATTATTACTCAAACATGCTTTGACTTCTGTTTCCCCCCTGCCTCCAGTGTATAACAACCCTAAGGTACAGGGCAAGAAGACAGTCCTGGAGAAACTAGGGGAAGTGGTGGACATCATGAGGAAGAACGTCTCAGATCCAGGGCAGCAGCTGGCGGGCATGAAGTTTATTTCCAAGGTCCTGGACGAGGAGGCGCCTCAGGAGAGGTGCACGCTGAGGACAGACGCTGCCCAGACCATACGGTGAGGCTGCTGCACTTACTCCCACCCCCATTGGTTAACATCATGGGCTTAGTGTCCCATAGTCCCAAAAGTACATTTAAATACATTTGGCAAAATTATATAGTAATAAGTAACCACTGGTGAACTTCACAAGTTGTAATTTAAGGGGGACAATTCTAAATTAAGATTAGGCTTCAGGTTTTGCAGAGGGAAGCGAGAGAGTGTCTGCAATTATCTTTGGTTTTCGGCGCAATACCCAAATGATGCACCTGCCCATCTCAGCCAGATGGCTGCACTGATCATATTTATTGTATATATCGATCACTGATCGATAGACCCAATTTTGCCCTGTATTATTACATAGATTATAATTCTAAACAGGGCCTTCATTTATGTTGTATTGTAAACATTTGTAGAATTGCAGGAAATGTGTTTTGAAGTTTATTTATTTTTTAAATCCAAATTAAATATATACTTGGTTTGACCACTCTCTTTGGAAGAGGGTACATTTTTGAATCAGAGATGGAGCACTCACCCGGATGTCTTTGCTATGTCTTTGCCAGGGGTCAAGACCTCTAACCTCTAACATTATCTTTGCGCAAAATGAAATGGGGCAGGTCTGCATAAAAATAACCACGAAAGGGTTTAATTACAAAAGTAAGTTATCCAGATTGGCCATAGCCCAATAATCTAATTATTGACTCATGGTGCAGACAAAATCTTCATTAGACTCTGTAGTCATTGCTAGCTTGCTGAGAAACAAGTGAACGTCTGTACGACAGCAGACTCTCTCTCCTCGCCCACAGGGACAAAATCCTGAAGCTGCTGGTGGAGATGCTGAGTGCGCAGCCAAAGGAGAATGTGGTCTGCGCCCTGCGTCTGACCCGAATCCTCATGCTCAAGTACGAGTGGAGGGTCTGCCTCGCCACAGAGGGGGGCGTCAAAGCCATCCTCTCGTGTATGCAGGAGTACCCCACCGTGACACAGGTTCAGCAGGTCGCCCTGGCAGTGAGTACTATTCAAGCTCAGGGTTTTTAGCCTCCAACCTCCTCATTATCACATTTATGATGCGAGAGAACAAACGCAGGCTTGTTTTCTTACACAAAGCTCACGGGGACGCAAAGAGAAGAGACAAGTATACTGTACTTAGCTTATGTATTGGTTTCCTTCTCTTATTCTTATTCTTCTCTTCCTTTTAGACATTGAAGGTCATCACAGGTGCCAGTAAGCATGACCTCCGCAGTATGGGCAGTGGCCTGCCTCTGTCAGAGTCTGGCACTCAGATGATGCTGGAGATCTTTGCCAGTATTGGCTCTGCCACCCCCGAGGGCTCTAAGGGACTGCTGGGTACCATCCCTGCCGCCATTGAACTGATGCTCAACACACCAGGGTATCTGACTTTAACACACGATCAATGTAAATGAAAGGGGGTATTCACCATGATGAGACTAAATGTTAACTTCCAATAGGGATCTCTACCAGACCTGGGCAAAATGAATACTTGAAGCAATCAATGAGTCAAGCACCCCAAGTTATTCAAATACTTGAAACCCATTTTATTATGATGTGTTTTGGCCAGGTCTGATCTCTATTCTGTCTGTCCTGCCAGGTGCATATTGTCAGTGAGGAACGGTCTGCTGGTGATCATCATGTTGATCTCTAGTCACAAGAGCTTGGCGGAGCAGTTGGTGGCCTGTGACGTCAGTGCCGTGCTCAAGAAGTGCCTGTCTGCCCCGCGGCCAGAGACCATGCTGGCCATCATCGCCCTCAACCACATCTCCATGGTTCACAAGCTGGAGAAGAAAGGTACACATTTGGTGTGAAGGTGCCGAATTAAAAAAAAAAAGAAATGAAAAAAAGAAACATGCAAACAGTTTCTTAGACCACCGCTTTTTCCTCACTGACTACAATCGGCATAACTTTTCCAATTACTTCTTAAACACATGTGGATGCCGCGGGAAATGTCAAGAATTTACATTATTTTGACTAATTCAATGATTTCCTTCAGAGTCTAAGGAGGAGCTGGACTTCAAGGACACAGAGCTGAAGATGCTGGTGGTGAGTCTGAAGGAGATGCCTGCCACTAAGGAGGTGATCCTGACGCTGGAGCAGCTGCTGTGTGATGACGCCTCCCAACTGGAAGAGGAACGCAACCAGGTGACCCGCAGCAGGGAGACCTACCAGGACCTGGTGCGCCTCATGGACCAGCACAGAGCCGACCGTGCTGCACAACTCTCCATCCTCAGGTACAGGGGTGTCCTGGGGCCGCCAGACCAGGCAAACTGTCGTGTTGCATTGTTGGCATGTTTGTACCTTGCCTTGCATTTAATCCAGTAAATAATGTTATGAATTAGTTTATTCTTCTTCATTCCCTCTGAGCATGGTTGTGTGTCAGATGATCATGATCAGTGGAATGTTTTTGTTTCCCCTACTATAGGATATTGAATAAGTTCTTGGACAATTACCAGGAGGATCTTCTCCCATGGCACGAGAGCATCGAACCATGCTTGTCCTCTGTGACAGCCTCCATCAATGACCGTGAGGTAGGAAACATTCTCCATGATGATGATGATCACAAACCAAACTGCGGTCATGTGTATCTAAAGCCTAGAATGTGGGATTATTCAGCTCATGACCAGGTGATTGAAACAGGCTTGTACCATCTATGTAGGTTGTGCAGCTCTTCATCCGTTTCCTGTATCGCCTGGCGTCTCTGAATAAAGACTATGCTGTTGTAATGTGTCGTCTGGGCACTAAAGACGTCCTGGTCAAAGCTCTGGACAAGCACAGCACCAATCTGCTGATGGTCACTGAGCTGAGGGACTTAATCAACGACTGTGAGAAGTACGCCAGCCTCTACAAGAAAATGACCACCAGCGTTCTGGCTGGATGCATACAGGTTGAGTACCAACACTACTCCCTCTCTTCTTTCCCTGTTAAGTTATCTTGTAAAGTTTTTGCATTTATTGGCCTTACTAACTGTATTATAAAACAATTCTACAGTAGGAGGTAAATACGGTATTATGCTGCTTGAGATGGAGGTTCATTTAACACCTATGCTGCTTGAGATGGAGGTTCATTTAACACCTATGCTGTTTGAGGTGGAGGTTCATTTAACACCTATGCTGTTCGTTTCAATCCAATACAGATGGTTTTGGGCCAAATAGAGGAGCATCGCCGCAGCCACCAACCAATCAATATCCCCTTCTTTGATGTTTTTCTGCGTAATCTGTGCCAAGGTATATTTACTTTTAGCTACCTGTGTCACTGGATAACGAAATGTCATGTAATTGCTTTTTTTAACCTTTGCTTTCCTCAGATTTCAGTCAAGTGAGAAACTTGTCCTGGCTTGTTTGATTTACTCGTATGCTTTATGAAGTCTTTCGACTTTGTAAAGAGTCTGGGTAGCATAACAAAGAAATACCAAGTAACTTTTTAGGGTCACCAGATGTCCTGTATTTCCGAGCACAAATTTGAGCTCCTTTTCCAATCTGTTTACAAAAAATTAAAATAAATTCAGTATTTTAGACCGTCAATGTATTCATGATAGTCAGTGGTCATTTAGCCTATGTGGAACAAGAGAGCAACTCATATTTTCCGAAAGCATTTTGTTTGCTGAACGTACAGGTAAATTTGCCACAAGGTCGCCGTTGCATGTCTGAAAAAATATTGAATGACCACATTTGTCATAATTAGTGGTATGGCCTTTTTCATGTTTAATGTGTGGAGAGGCCAATGCCACTCTTCTACCAAAAGCCTATGTGGGAAATATGTTCTGACTGCCCTCGACCATATTACTTCACATAATAGTGGTTTTATTTGATATAAAACTCAAAATAACCACAGCGTTTTCAATTCGACTCAGCTAGAGGGCAGCAGAGTTAACAAATCGAGCATTAATGATAACTACCTATAGTTTTATGACTTCAACTGTCTGACTTAAAATGCCTTGACTTAATGCTCTGCCTATGTGGCCGTTCATGACAGGGTCTAGTGTGGAACTCAAGGAGGATAAGTGCTGGGAGAAGGTGGAGGTGTCCTCCAATCACCATCGAGCCAACAAGCTCACTGACAAGAACCCCAAAACCTATTGGGAGTCCAATGGCTGCACCGGTTCCCATTTTATCAACATCTACATGCACAAAGGGGTAGTTATTAGGTACGTTGACGCCTCCCTTTGGTCATACAGAGGGTGTAGAGCTGTTGGAATGTTCCTGCTCTTTCACTCTTGATGTGTCACAATGTAAATAGAGTAGAGGATTAAGCACACCTTTCGCTGTCCTACTGTTATAATTCAAATCTATGCAGTGATAATCAAATGACTATAGCTGATGTTAATTGATGGCATGGGACGAGCAAGAAGGGGAAAGAATACCTTGATCCTGCACCATTTGACTATGCGTCATACTCAATGTTTAAAACTGCTGTTACCCCAATTATGTTTGCCCTGTTTTACTTTAAAATGCTTGATAATTATTATTGAGGCAGTGAAGTGAATTCCCTTTGCTGCAGGCAGTTGGCAGTGCTTGTGGCCAGTGAAGACTCCAGCTATATGCCTGCCCGCATTGTAGTACTTGGTGGAGATGACCCCACTAACATCAATACAGAGATCAACACAGTAAGTAGAGGCAGTGTTTATGTGATGGAGAAACTTATGTGATTTCTTGTAATGTGGTTTAAGCCTCTCACCCAATCAATACTGTATGCTTACAGGTCAATGTGCCTCCGTCAGCCAATCGCATTGTATTGCTGGAGAACATGAGCCGCTTTTGGTCCATTGTGCAGATTAGAATTAAGAGGTGTCAGCAGGTGAGATTTGTCTCTATGACAATATAGATGTTGATGAGGCTTGCATAAGGAACTTGCATAAGGTGAAGTCTTGACTGTTAAACCTCACTCGACACCTCCCTCTTCCTTCACCAGGGTGGCATTGACACAAGGGTCCACGGCTTTGAGGTGTTAGGCCCGAAGCCCACCTTCTGGCCGGTGTTCAAGGAGCAGCTGTGCTGTCGCACCTACCTGTTCTACACCACCAAGGCACACACCTGGTGCCAGGAGATCCTGGAGGACAAAGCCCAGCTGCTGCAGCTCTTCAACAAGTAAGCCTGACCCCTCTGCTGTAATACAACACTGCCACACCAGCATGCATAGCAGGCTCTTTAAAGTTGTTTTGTTTTGTTTGTGGGGCATTCCCACTCTTGTATTTTCATTTTTATTGGATAGAGAAAGACAGGAACGTAAGGAGGAGAGGGTGTGTCAGCAGGGCACGTGTCCACTGTAGGCTGTGGTGCTGGACCACTGGCCAGGCCACTATAGCAAGCTTTTTAATTAATTATATTTAGCCATTGATGACTGCCTCGTGAGCTTAGTTCAACTGTCTTACCCCATCAGAACCCACAATATAAGCTTGTTTTACTCCATTGTTTGTAAACAATGTACTGTAATTGTAAATGAACAAAACATGGTTAAAACTGTACACTCATCAGTAGCTCCATCTATGAATTTGAGAGTGGTTACATTTCTCCTGCCCCATCCCTCAGCTGTTTACCAATAAACATGGTGGTTTGTTATTGTTTGAGTCTAAGATGAGCTCTAAGATGAGCCCTTAACAGCAGCATTTTCCCCTGAGTTTCTCAAACTAACCTGCAGTCTGATCTAATCTGGGCTGATGTCTGTCTGCAGACTGAACAGTGCTCTCCGACATGAGCAGATGTTTGCTGACCGCTTCCTGCCTGACGCAGAGGCAGCAGAAGCTCTGGGTCGGACCTGCTGGGAGGCCCTCATCACTCCCATCGTACAGAGCATCACTGTCTCAGGTACTGACTGTTCACTAGTCCTAGTAATTCTTCACCATCTCCTCCTGCACCCTCTACCTTCTGTCAACCATGTATCAAAGATTACTTATGGGTATCATTATGGCATGACTAACGTGCTTCTCTCTACCCTGTTTCCTCCCACACCCCTATTTGTATTCAACAGAGACCCCAGTCCTCAGCCCCCTGTCCTGGCTGCTAAGCGAGTACCTGGACAACGCAGAGTCAGCCAGGCGCTGCAAGAGTCGGGCAGCCATCTTCAACTCCCGCGTCCGGCGCCTCACTCACCTGCTGGTCCACGTGGACACCAGCCGAGTGGACACAGAGGAGCTAAAGCCCCCCATCAAGTCCAGTGAGTTCCCTGCCAACACCTCAAATATGACTCTGGTGTTGATCATGTAGTTGTCATAACCATGTTGTCATGGGGGGGATGTTTGATTTGAAATGTGGGGTGGGGACAATAACGCTGAAATGCAGAATCCAATTTTGGGCAGAGGGTGTGGTAGTCCTCTTACAGGAAAATGTGGCCTTCTGTAAGTGCATTTCGTTCAATTCATACAACATAGTGTTGACTGTTTTCTTGCTATATACTACATCACATCACCAGGGAAAACAACTCCACATATATGGGGGAGACACTCCTACGAATTTTGTAACTAATTTGATATACTACAATTAAATGAATCGATTTTGCACAAAAACATGTTCTCTAAAAGTTTAGTTTTTTTTAAAAAGAGGAATACATAAAAATCAATCAATAATCATGATGAAAGAATGAAGTACCATGAAGTGTCTTATTTTGCCCTGCTCAGTTCTATGTCTTCAGCAACCATCTTGTCTGTTTTGGCCAGGCAAAATGATGCCTGGTTGCCTTGGCAACCACATTGAAAAATAAACATCGGCCCAGAGTGTAGGTTTCCCAACCCTCAAAATAGTAAATTCTTGGTCTCTAGAATGCCAAAAACCGGCTGGAATTGCCATTCAAAATGAGCTGGTCTTCCCCATGCATTTAAGATGAAATATTAACTGATTTTGCATGTTGGAGTGTATTCTTTTGAAATGCAACCACACTGACCAACTTTTTTTTTTTTTTTGCTGTGTTTTGGAAAACAAAAACCGCATTTTGGTTTTCAAGTAACATTAAAACCAAGTCTTGAGGATGAATGAAAGTTTATCTTAGGTAGACACCACCTATATCACGTCTTCTATATTTTAAGGTATTTCTTTTGTTTTCAGAAGGTATCAACCGAAGCAAAGATTTAAAGAGTAAGTAACAGCTTAGAGGCTAATGTACTGCATTTTGGTTTTTACGTTACTTATTTGTTTCAGCTCAGTGGCATTCCCATTTTTTAACTAAAGACTGAGACATTCCGCTCCCCCCCCCCCGCACATGCAACCCGCCAGTTTTAATTGCAATTAATCAGGATGTGTTACTTCTCATCTCTCTTTCAGTTGTTTTTGGCTGCTGTATCATTTCTTATACTGATTTACCATGATTTTTCAAGGGACTTTAAGATCATTTCATTATCATTTTCTTTCAGATGGCAAAGAGGGCAAAAACAAAGATGCAGCTGCCGCTTCCTCGTCCTCTAACTCTGTCAAGCCGAAGGTGAAGAACACCAGCAGTATTGCAGGGATAGCACTGTGTTGGCAAGGCGTAATACAACGGCAGGTAAGTCACTCTTGTACTCCTGCTCTGCTGTAATGCCTGAGCATTGCTCATCCATATGCAATAGGATAGTATCTCAAACAAGCTAGAAACTGTTGTTGTTTTGTTTTTAGACTGGCCTAATTCCTCTACATATATATTTAACAGGTGAAGAAGTTCCTTGACTCCACGTGCAGCCTGCCAGACTTTGTGGAGCGTTACAGGAACATGTACCTCCGTCTGAAGAATGCCATGGAGGAGTTGTTTGGCCAGCAGACTGCCTTTGTGCTTGCACTCCGCCACGGGTTCTCTGCAGCCCTTCTACAGCTCTCCATCCTCACCGCCATGCATGTGAGTTTACTGCATGTGCTCTCACTGCTACCTACATTGCACCTGTTACACATTATTCCCTAAATCACTGCTCCTTGAATGGACCAAGTTATCCATCCCTGTATTTACAGGTGAGTGAGCGGTTTGCCCAGTACATTGACCTGATGATCCAGGAGAGTGGAGTGGACTCTGGAAATGTGGAGACACTCAACCAGCTCCAACAGTTCCTAGAGCCCATGCTCTTCCTCTCTGGACTGGAGCTGGCCAACACCTTCGAGCACTTCTACAGGTACATTTCTAGAATATCTGTTGTACTGCTAATCTAACTCTATTCAGCATTAAAGGGGCAATCTGGGATTGGTACATCCATGTTCAAGCTTTTTAATATTGTTTGAGTCCCAGATTGCCCCTTTAAAATGAGCTCTTAGCAGCAGCATTTTCCCTTGAGTTTCTCAAACCCGTGTTCCTCCCTCTCCCTCCCTTTCCTTACTACCCCTCCTCCTCTCCAGGTACTATTTGGGTGACCGGCTTCTGGGCAAGGGCAAAGTGTGGCTGGAGAGTGCCGTCATTGAGCAGATTGGCACCTGCTTCCCGAACCGCTTCCCCCAGCAGATGCTTAAGAACCTGATTGAGTCTGAGGAGCTGCAGCAGGAGTTCCACCTCTACCGCCTCCAGCAGCTGGACAAAACACTTCAGGACGAGGACGAGGAGGTGAGCTGGGGGACAGGTGTTCTTTTGAGCCCTGCAAGATTATTAGTGGTTTTACTTTCTCTTGAATAAAAACAACAGGAGACCTGCAGAGCACATTCTTAGAATTCTTACACAATAATGCATTCTCTTGGCTACCACTTTTCTACCCCACTAAAACCACTCTCAACCATTTAACCAACCACATTTTTTTGAAAGTGCACTTTACATCAATGGATCTATGGAAACCAGAAGATGCAATTTGTGAACCACTTCTGATCTTTCAAGCTATTCACACCAATCCAACTGTGAAATGTTCCAAAAACTCATAATTACAAGCTCTGTGGTACCTATGGCTATCAGTTCTACTGCAACAAAACTACCTGTCTCTCTCCCTCTGACCATCCTACTCTCACTTTCTTTCAGTCAGTCTCATCCTATCTGTTCATCTATGACCTTCTAACATCTATCTAACCTCCCATCTTTCCAACCTTATCTAACCTGTCAACTACCTAGCATCATCTTTGCTTCCATTTTCTACGTTTTAAACTATTACGATTTTTGTAACTCCAAAAACTCTGATCCGGTTAATCAACCAACTTCCATAATAAGACTATCTCAGCAAGTATATCGATCTGTCTTTCGTCCAAACCATCTACTACCCAATAAGACTTTGCAAGTGCACAAAGTTTCTTCTGGAACTTCTTTTCTAGTTTGTTTATCTGTATTTAACTAGCAAACACGAATGTGTCAGATGACCGTTGCAGGAATAATAATACTTAAAAAAAACAAAAAACCTCTGTGCTGTTAGAGAATGATAGTTGATATGAGCACATAATATTCACATTATATGAAGAGAATTAACAACATTATTGAGTTCTGTTAAGATAACCTGAGTACTCCAATGATTCAGTCCATATGAGTAGATGAAGCTACTCTATCATAACTTCCATTTAACTGTGAATAGGTTGTTCAAGAGGCTTTTTGTGTCCCATGCTGTGCTGTAGATGATGGAGGATCAGTCGTCAGAGCCTGAGGAGGAGAGTGAGGTGAAGGTCCTGGTGCTGTCTCCACGCTGCTGGTCCGTCTCCTCACCCTGTTACCTGGACAACCCCAGCAGGCACTTCCCTCAACAGCTCTGCAGCTACCTAGCAGAGTTCACAGACTTCTATGCAAACAGTCAGTACCTACTACCTTGTCCGTCTGCCTTCATGCAATGTTCTTCATATGGTTGGCATTAGGGTTGGGCAGGTATAAGGTATTACGAGATGAATTAGGTATTTCTGGTATTTAAGCTTTTAAATGCCAATACCATCCATACCGTCCATCTCTATTTTTCCATTATCATACGCTCCAGTGTTTGTTTAATAAACTTCCATACGGCATGATCAATAACTATTGTCTGAGGGCGGAGGAGGTCATACATCTGACTTGGACTGGTAACGATGGCCAGAGACAAACTACTACTTCTTAGAAGATAAAAGTCTTTTACCAAATAAAGAGTCCAAAAACCCTGAGCGAAGTTACAATTGTTTAATCCCAAGATGTATCAGCTGAATACACACAGAATGAGAGTCACAGTACTCCCATGAAAGCTTGAGGTACAATATGATGTCACAACAAAATGTCTTTGTCTGAACAGCTGCCGGTGTCCACCAGTAAAGATGTACTCCCCAATGTCCTCATTGGAGAATTTTCCGCAGAACCTTGAGAACTTAACACAATACTTGAAACGAGGCCTATGGCCGCTCAATACATGTTACACAGTTCACACACACTTTCTATGCAATCTATCAGCGGCAACAAACCAAGTAACTAGAATTTTCCCCCAAGCACAAATCTGTCTCTCCTCACTGGTGATAATGCCATCGAAAAAAAAAAAAAAAAAAAAAAAAACATTGAGCCAAAAAAGGCAGAATACCATGCGGCCTGGAAGTGTCTCACTAATAGGCTACAATTTAGAAGGATATGGGGAGATTAGGACGCTAGCACAATACTCAACCTAAAACCGACACGGCCTGTATTATTGGAACCGACCGAAACATAATTTGTTGAAGTATTGGAGCAGGACCAGGAAGAGGATAAACGTGGATGAACAAACACTGATGTCATTGCCTAAAGGCACATAGCCTGAGGGTACAGCAGTGTCCAATATTATCATCAAATAACTTTTCTCCTGTAGTTCCGCATCTATACCGTGTTTGCTTCATATTATTTTGTGCTTATTTGCAGTTATCAGTGATCAAGAACTGATAACGACACCTAAAGTGGCCGCAAAATGAATGCTTAGGATGGCTGTGTAAATAACCAGATCAACATATCCCTTTGGCTGTATGAAGCATGTAGAGAGCTGCACGTAAAGGATGGCCATATATCGCTCATGGGACAGATTCATTCCGCCATTGCTATTTTTTTTATTATTATTTTTTAACAAAATAGCTTATTTTGGGTGAAATTTGTTGTATATTGATATACTTAGAATATGGATTTTCAGCTTAACGTGCTACCTACTTACACAGTTTGGTCGTGCAAGACGTTGATGGGTGTATTTGTGTTTTGTGCAGGCCAGTGCATGTATAGTCTGAACCACAGTAAGCCTCGACGCCTGCAGTGGACCTGGCTGGGCAATGCTGAGCTGCACTACGGCTCCTGTACCCTCTATGTCTCAACACTGCAGATGTACATCCTGCTGCGGTTCAATCACCAAGAGGTAACATGATTTACTGGGGGACACACTCTGGAGAAAGGAGGTGAATAACCATTTTAGCCAATAGGCTGATCAACTACTGCTCTGTTCCCTTCTTCTCCAGGATGTAGCTGTGGAGACTCTTCAGCAAGCCACAGGCCTCTCCCCGACAATGCTGGCTCATGCTCTGTCTCCCCTCGTCACAGAGAAGGGCATCCTCAACCAAGTCAGCCCCAGCAACGACCTCATGAAGGGTGAGCTCCTGACGCTTGTTTTGTCTCACTCTTTATCTATGACAAGTAATGGTAACTCCTAATTTACCTAGAGTGTATTATGGCGGCCATTCTGAATGTGTTTTCTTTCTAGTCAAGTCACTATATGGTGAAAGACGCCTGTGGAGTCTGCCTGAATGCAAGGCTTTGTCCCTGTCTAACAACAGGTGTCCTGAGGTTGAACTATCATGTCCTGTCCATGATCGTGGACAACCACAGCTACTGCTACCTGCTGCCCAAGCAGACCTACCTGAATGTGGACGAGGATGCTGCCCGAACGCTGGAGAGAAAGAGGAACTATATGTACTGCCTCATTGTTCAGATCATGAAGGCTGAGAAACAGATGCACATAGACAACCTGGTGTTCAGAGTAAGACCTCACTCCTTACTCTTGTGTGTAAACCATGATTCTGAACCAAACTGAAGCCAATGATATGTTGTTAAAATAAATACCTTCTGGTCTGAAGGTTGGCTTCTGTTTAACAACTTGATGTGTCAGGGACATGTGCCTTATGCCTCTCTTTCCTCTCCTCCCCTCTCAGGTGTTGGACATGTGTCAGAAGCAGGAGGCCGGACGTTCCCCGGGCACGGTGCGTTTCAGCTGTTGCACCACTGACGTGCTGTCCTGTGTCATGCACGTCATCAGCAAGGGATACGTTAGACGCAATGAGGACAGCCCCCACATCGTGGAGTTCCTGCCCGAGGACCCCTCCACACCTCAGAAGGGCCAGGCACACTTCTCCTTCAGCAAGGCCGAGCTGAAGAAGGGCACCACCAGCAGCAGCAGCGACAATGCAGACATCAGGTGTGCGGACGACCCTTGACCTTGTTGGGGAGGCAGGGTTTTATATGAAAAGCAGGTGTGGCCTCTGGGGTTAACCTGTACTAGGGCTGGTTTTGCTTTTGAATCGGAGGGAAGGAGAAGGGAGGAGAACTGCCAAAACATCAACAAGACAATACGATCATGCTTTCTTTTTCTATCCACCCTTGTCGTCCATAGCCATCCCAAAAATGCTTTGATAGAAAACTAATAGAGCACATCATCATAGCATATCATGGGTTGATATTTTCAGCCCTGATGCTGGAAGAATTCCCTATGCCATATGTTCTGTCCTAGTTGAGCTTTTAAATGCACTTTGACCTACACTGTGGCTGCATGGCAATGCCTGACAATAACTGTCATACATACTGACACTGTTCTTCTCAGCCATCGCTCTCTCAATGAAGTCAATCCTTGGTTCTAATATTTTTGACAAATTATCTAAGCGCTCATGCAAGATGTTTTGAAATAGGCTGAAGATGCTTCAGAATGTTTTACGTATTAAAAGAATAAAGAAAACCTATAAACATTGAACCATGTTTGTTGCTCTCTTATTATGTGTGGTTAAAAGAAGAATGTTCAGGAATGTGACTTTGATCTGGCTCAGACATTGTTGTTAAATCCAGACCCACTAACCTTACAAATATCAATTTTCCTTTTCACTATGATGTCAATGGTACTCTTGCAAAAACGTTTTTAAAAGTAGGAATGGTAATTTTCGGGTATGTTAAGATCGTTATACTCAGACTTCAAACTGACCAAGTCACTTTTGAGAAGTGAATTCTTAACGGGCAGCAAGATTTCATATTGTCTCTTGACGTGTGTGTGTGTGTGTGTGTGTGTGTGTGTGTGTGTGCGCGCCTGTGTGTGTGTCTCGCCCTGCAGCCTGGGAGGCCTCATTGCAGACCCTCAGCGTGCGGAAGACGGGGTCCTGGAGGCAGTTATTTTCTCCATGGGCCGGACCATGAACCAGGAGGAGGTTCAGCAACTGATGCAACGCACGGTCCAACAGGTCTCCGGCACCCTGAGTCTGGACCTGGACCGGGCAGAGCACCTCTTGGTCTACTGCAGGTGGAATGTGGACCTGCTGATCCAACGCTACACAGATGATGCAGACTCCCTGGTCATGGCTGCTGGGCTGAAGAGTCACAACCCCCTGCTACCCCCCAGCCCCGTCTCCAGCTGCCCCGTATGCCTCATCTCCCACACAGGGGAGTCGGAGCCCGCCCCCACCCTCTGCTGCATGCACTACTGCTGCAGGGTGAGTCTGGCAGCCATAATGTCTTATCAATATATTTTTTTGTTGCTTAATTTTTTTTAAGACAAATGTTGCAAATGTTGAGCCATAATATCCACTTAAATGAGTATGCAGGTTGACCAATGGCTCTTTATAAATGTTGTTGTTTTCTTCTAGTCCTGCTGGCAGGAGTACCTGACCGCCAGGATTGAGCAAAATCTGGTGATGAACTGCAACTGTCCTATCACAGACTGCCAAGCTCAGCCCACCTCCCAGTTCTTCTTTAACATCCTCACTGACAAAGACACCATCGCCAAGGTATGGCCCCCTCACATCTCAATGAAAGAGGAACCCTAATAACCTCATCAGTTTTCATCTCATCACTCTAGTTCTCATATACAGATCCCCTTGAGAATTAAGCGGGCATTGATGATAAGAGATCGCTGCTCAACCTTATTGTTTGGACTTAAGCAAGCCCTGTACCCATCCACCTGTTGACCCCCCCCCCCATCACCTTGTACTCTGTTTCCCCCAGTATGAGAGCGCCCTCCTCCGGGGATACGTGGAGTGCTGCTCTAACCTGACATGGTGTACCAACCCCCAGGGCTGTGACCAGATCCTGTGCAAGGAGAACATCGGTAGCATAGGCACCTGCTCAAAGTGCTGCTGGGCCTCCTGTTTCAGCTGCAACTTCCCAGAGGTTAGTGCCGCTGGACAAACACTTGCCTGTCATTCTGTCTGTAACTGGCCTGTCTTTTTCATAAGTCTTTACGCAATACAATAGATTGTTTTGTTTGTAATACTTTCCTGTTTACCATTGATGACCATTAAAAAAAAAAAAAATCTGTTTCAATAATACTTGGGCATGGGTTTAATCTATCTAGTATATAGCTTTTATAGCACAACTGGTATAGTTGTAAACTGTTTTCTGTCATCCCCCCCCCCCCCCCCCCCCCAGGCTCACTACCCAGCCAGTTGCAGCCACATGTCTCAGTGGATGGATGATGGTGGCTACTATGACGGTATGAGCATGGAAGCCCAGAGTAAGCACCTCGCCAAACTCATCTCCAAACGCTGCCCCAGCTGCCAGGCCCAGATAGAGAAGAACGAAGGCTGTCTACAGTACGTACAAAACTACAAGACCAGTCAGTTTCCATCAAACCATTTCAAGGTTTATTAGCAGTATAGTGTCTAGAATGAATGACATCTTTGCAAACGTCTCCTTTGTTTCTTTAACTTTAGTATGACCTGTGCCAAATGTAACCATGGCTTTTGCTGGAGATGTCTCAAGCCATGGAAACCAACACACAAAGATTACTACAACTGCTCAGCTATGGTGAGTCCATTTGACTTTGATCAAATCTAATTTGTGTTGGCAAGATACATTTCTAATGTATGGATGGGTTTCCTGTGAAATGTAGTGCATGCATACCACGCATCTCAATACACGCCTCTTTCTCTGTATTTCTACAGGTGAGTAAAGCTGCAAGGCAGGAGAAAAAGTTCCAAGACTACAATGAGAGGTGCACTTTCCACAACCAGGCCAAGGTACTAGATACTTCATGAACCAAAGAAAAACAACATTTATTCACTGAAAGAGAATCTTCAGAAGTGCCATTCTGTTAACTCGATTTTTTGTTTTTTCCATTCATCATCCTTCTGTCAAGGACTTTGCCATCAATCTGGAAAACAAAGTTGCCTCCATCAATGAGGCCCTGCAAATGAAGTCCTTGACATTTGTCATCGACGCCTGCAAGGTCCTTGCTCAAGCTCGCAAGGTAAGAGTGGGCTGATAAGAGTATGTGATTATCCTTTAATTAGGAAATTAAATTTATCAAACCATGGTATGATTATACATGCTTTTTTATTTAAAAGATACAAGACATCTGCAGTTATCCATTACATGTCTCATCACAATGACATGATATGAATCTGCTATGTAGGTGCTGGCCTACTCTTGTGTGTACAGCTACTACAACCAGGACACAGAGAAGATGGATGTGATGGAGCAGCAAATGGAGGCCCTGGACCTTCACACCAATGCCCTGCAGATCCTGCTGGGTAAGAACTGTTAGAACTTTAGGTGGCACCATTGTAATATGGCGATTTTTTAATATTGAGAATGTTAGTTGGCACAGCTGCTACTTGCCCAATTATATGTACCAAGCTCTCCGTGTGTATTTTCCCTTTAGAGGAGACCTTGTTGCAGTGCACTGATCTAGCATCCTGCGTCCGCCTCCTGAAGCCGGAACACCTCAACACCGGCCTGGAGCTCATCCGCCGCATTCAGGAGCGCCTAGTGGCCATTTTACAACACTCTACCCAGGTAGGGAGAAATTACCTCCACACAGTCTCTGAAGAGCAGAGTAAAAACAGTTAAGTGTTGTCATAATAATTATTGGATGCTTTGTTGTCCAATCAACAGCAAGTCATGAGGGTTTCCTGTCTGGTCTCTCCAAACACAGGACTTTCGAGTGGGGTACCAGTCCAAAACGGGACAGGAACAGGAATCTGCTCAAGCTTCAAATCTCTCTAATGCCACAGACACCAACAAAGCGTGAGTACATAACATTGAAAAAGTGGATCTCTACATTTCAGCATGTCATCTATTTAATACCCCATAACTTTTGGAACGCAGTTCCTGATGCGCACTGCTCAGGTATTAACAGGGTTTCCTCTCTCTGCAGGGCCAAGTCAGGGGGCTCTGACTCTGGTGACTCTGACAACAATAACAACACCGGCGAGGATGTTGGAGACGAGGTGGAGGAGGATGATGAGTATGATGATGAGTACGTCCCAGAGTGGCACGAAGACTACGATGAAGATGAAATAGACGAGGATGACTTCTTCTCTGATGATGACGAGTCAGAGAACCTAGAGAGGGATTTCAGTCCCTTTGACTAAATATCAAAACAATTAAAAAATAGGAAGGAAAATTGTCAGTGAAAACAATATGTGCAGGCACTGCAAGCATCATATAAAATATATTAGATATATTAGAGTCAAATAGTACTTTATATAGAAACACACAGCAGAAAAGAGATCTCTAACAGAGAAAGTTTGGGTTGAGGCTGGGTGCGATTCATTTTTCTGGTCAGTCTCTTTGTGCTGACCATTCAGTTTCAATCCCATGCCAGCTGCCATTGTTGAAAGGCTGCATTTACAATGTCAATTTTTTTTATTTTTTTTTAATGTTAATTCAAATAGGTCTGAATTCTTATGGCCTTTTCCACATTAAACCTTTTTTTTAAACTGATGAGGGTACCATGGCTATCACACAGAATGAAGGATACTTTCATGAAAATATATTTGGGAACAAAGCCCATACTTTCGTTTAATGCAGATGCTGCTGCTGCTTTTGATTTACCTGCACCACTGAAAAAAGAAGGGATTTATAATCCAGTGCTAGGAAGGCTGTTAGTCTTAGTTTTAAGTTTGTTTTTTATATATTGTATACTGACATTGAGTTGGCAGTAGAGAATATATTTCTTTCATTACCAAAAGGTTTGCCTTGATTTATTTTGTAATACATGGATATGCCTTCATTCAATAAAGAACCCATGAATCAGAGAAACAATATATTTAGTATCTTTATCTAATGGTGTTAAACTACATTTTAGGTTCATGTTCAGTACTCTTGTAAGTTAAGATAAGATAATTCATACCGTTTGAGTAACATTTTCATGCATCTGTGTTAAAGGGCTACAGGGGGGACATGTAATATTATTTAAAAAAAAAAGAAAAACATGACGTTTGTTGTTCCTGGAGACATACGGGCAAATCAGAAACATGGCATCTGCCTCTAAAATCTCACTGCAATAACAGTTTGAAAGTGTCACAGTTCGATTGCATTATTTGCTAAGCAAAAACTTATGTTACGTGTTTTCTGATAAATAACTTTTATCTAGTTTTTTTTGACATGTCAATGTTCAACTGTATTGGTGTTGAGATCTTATTCTGAACATCCCACTTTGCTGTATGTTGAGAGATCCCTATATTCATATTATTCATCTCCGAAAATGTCCTATCTTTCTGATCTCATTATAATGCAGCTGTGCTACTTCAGCTGACTAAATAAACGCTTTTCTGCTATCATGAAGTGCGAATGTTATTAAGCAATAATACATGAGGCCATGTGTTAGGCCATTTCTTTACCATGACTGTGACGTGGTTTGATAACGCTTGAGGATAGAATACCTACAATATAACTTGTCCATCTCAGGATGGGAATTCGCTTGGAATCACCATGCGATTTTTAAAAAAACAAACAGATTATTAATCATATACACTGACCGAACACTTTATTAGGAACACTATAGTAATACTGGTTAGGGCCTCCCTTTGCTCTCAAAACAGCCTCAATTCTTCGTGGCATTGATTCCACAAGATGTTGGAAACATTCCTTTGAGATTCTGGTCCATGATGCCATGATTGCTTCACGCAATTCCTGCAGATTTTTCAGGTGCACTTTCAAGCTGTAAATCTCTCATTTTACCACATGCCAAAGGTGTTCTATTGGACTTTTATTGGACTCTACGACTTTTGCTTTGTGACATGGTGCATTATCATGCTGGAAGTAGCCATGAGAAGATGGGTAAATTGTGGCCATGAAGGGATGCACATGGTCAGCAACAATACTCAAATAGGCTGTGGCATTCAAGCGATGATTGATTGGTATTAACGGGCCCAAAGTGTGCCAATAAAACATTCCCCACACCGTTACACCACCTCCACCATGAGAAGGTGTACAGGTGTTCCTAATAAAGTGTTCGGTGACTGTACATTAATACACATCATCACATTAAACACAGTGACACACCATTTATGCACACACACATTCATGCTGTCCTTGTACTTATCGACTATGTTCCATGTACAGTAGAAAAGCAGTCCCAGTCAAATGTGAGTCCTAATAAATAATCGCTACAAAATACATAATGTTGGAGTATTTGCATGACGCCTTTGGTAGTCTATATCACTTGATACCGTAGTAGTAGTGGTCTCAATGAAATCAAATTAATATATACATATTTCCCATAAAGAAGCAATCGGTGTTAATTTCATCAAGGTAAAACAGCTGTTCGCGGAAATGCGTCATACGCGTCTACAACAACATCCTCTGTGTCTGTGCAAAAATGCAAGAGACACTGGCTCAGTAGTAATTCGAAAAAATATGGTAGCTAAAATACATGTAGTCTTCCAAAACTATACATAATAGTTCAAACATGTGCTATGTTTTGTGATATAATAGTTTCAACATTGGACTCACACGTCCTAAACAAGTACTAAGGAAGCTAGCTAGCTAGCTTAGCTGCCTAGCCAACTTAACTCGCCATCGCGTTAACATTTTTGAAATGGCACGAGGTGATCGGAAGCGGGCTGCCAAATTTCCTCCCCAGGTCAATGGACCTCCATTTGAGATGGGCCCAGGTCCTCCCCCGCCAGATGGAGGCTGGGGTGGACCTCCTTTCCCTCCGGACGGATTCCACGGTGGGCCGCCAGGTCCACATCCTCACTTCATGGAAGGGCCTATGATGGGTCATCCCATGCCGGGGTATGATGGTCCTATGAATGGTAGAGGATTCGGTTATGATCATCCAGGGTTCGGACCTCCAGGTCCGCACGGAAACTTTGATCCGATGGGGCACGGACCCATGCAACCGCCAGGCTATGGGAGTGACTATGGTCCCATGGGCAGCGGTTACCCTCCTCCGATGGGTAGTGGTTACCCACCTCCTATTGGTAGTGGTTATCCATCTCCGATTGGTAGTGTTTATCCCCCTCTGATGGACAGTGGTTACCCCCCGGCTCTAGCTTATCCTCCCCCGATGGCTCCTCCATGGCAAAGCGAGGTAACGTTAGCTTGCCAACTACAACCTGTTTGCACATCAGAGCCTATAAACCATTGAATGCCACCAAATGTACGATCTTCTCAGTAACTCTATTGACGACTACTCATGACTAAAAGTATTCTAAATATCATATGACTGTGTTCTTTAGGCCAACCCATATCCGTACCCGCCACCAAACCAAGATGTGAGCCTCAACATAACCCCTGAGCAGCCGGCATGGGTGAGTCTAGTTGCAATTGTGACCCTACAAGAGGCTTCTCTCTCGAATTGCAAAAATATACATAGACCAAAAAACACTTGGCTGCACATATTGTAGGATATTACTCACTATTTGTTTGTAGGATATTGTGTAGGGTGTGCTTAGCAAGAGTGGGCCCACGGAATACACCAACGCCACAGGAAAAACTGTTAAAACATAACTTCTAGTGAGTATTTTGACTTAATTTAAACGTTCTGTAAGAAGGAACACAACAAACAAGTAGGATATCTTGAATCAGGCTTTTATTCAGCAATGTAAAGCTGCCATGTCTTTTATGGTTTTAGTCTATGTTTATTTTTCCAACTCAAGAGAGAAGCCTCTGGTAGAGTTGGAGTTGCAACTAGGGTGAGTCCAAAGCCGATTCTGTCATCTGGTGACAATATCTCAATTGAATTGATGTGCTTGCAATCTATCCACCGGAACATCTTACCTTTTGTATTTTTGTCTATCAAGAAGGGATACGATTTTTCCAGATTAATCAAGATTTTTTGGACCTGTGCTACTGAACTAAATACACATTTTCTTGATCAATGTGTTTCAGATCACATCCCTGATTATGGGAGCATCCCAAACAGCCCCTGCTCAGAGTGAGATAACAGATTTAATCGGCGCCCCAAAGGTGCCTGACAAGCCCAAGACAAGCCAAAGTAAAAGTTTGAAGACCAGCAGCACAAAGAAGCTCAAACAACTAGGCCTACTTGGGAAAAGACATTTTGACAAGTAAATTACCTTTTGGCTTCACAGTGAGATTAGCGTTGCACCACAGATACGTCTGAAACATTCAGTGGATCTTAGCCTTTAGACTGACTTCCACAGGCTAGGTCATGCAGTTGTTCAGGCAGTTATTTTTGTGATCTACTCTATCATTCTTTCTTCTGTATGACTTCTATAGGCCTCCACCTGGAAGATCCACAGGAATCATCTCATTCATTGGAGTAAGTATGAAAGCTACAGTAGGACAGAATCTTTAAAACTAACAACTCTTGGGGGGCCATGCTTACTCGAACCATACTATTGAAATGTCAGGAAGCTATTCTTGATCCCTAAACATTTATTTAAATGTTTATATGCTAAGTTACTATGTTGAGTGGATGTTAATGTTGCATCCTCTCTATTCTACAGACAAGAAATGTCAGGAAGCTATTCTTGATCCCTAAACATTTATTTAAATGTTTATATGCTAAGTTACTATGTTGAGTGGATGTTAATGTTGCATCCTCTCTATTCTACAGACAAATTATGGCTTTATTGAAAGAGAGGACCTGAAGAAATTTACTTTCAGCTTTGAGGTTTTTTTTGGAAACCCCAAGTCCATGAAAGCTGGGGTCAGGGTTCACTTTACAGCCTGTAAAGAGATGGTGGGTCATTTGCACAGTCTCTGACAAATTTAAATCTGGGCACTTGATGAATTAAGGTCCACAGATTTTCATTGCATTTATGTTTACTTGTTTTTTTACCCCCATGTCGTGTAAACAGTCATCAGAGATTGCCACCGATGTGAAAGTACCTCCAGGCGGAACTGAGAACATTGACCCAGAAATTCATGAAGGACTAGTCAGCAAAGTTATCACTGATCCGGTGGTGAGTAAACAAAAATAATCAGTGCCTGTCCTTGATATAAAATGTTCTTCATGTTGTTTCACTTCCATGGTTGTGTGAATTTGTACACTCCTGTAAGGAAAGAGTTATCAAAGTGTGTTACACACCAATTGGTTTGTTGTCATCTATTAGGCCTATAGTATGTATGACAGTATCTATTTGATTCTGTATTCAGAATTGTCTTCCCGTTACTGCCACAAGCTTGCAGCCTGATGTCTGTTTACAATGATCGTGTGGTTTTCCTGACATGTCACGATGACCAAGGCTAGGTGCTCCCTAATGACCAGTTTCCCAGTAACACTTAACTAACTGTTTGTATCCTGGCATAGCTTGGCGAGAAGATGAAACCTGGTCAAGTTGAAGCCAACATTAACGGCCAGCGAACAGAGCTGATATTCGAAAAACGAGACTGCACCATCACTCTGATGCCAGGGGACCATGTGCTGCTCAACCTCTTAACTGATATAGTCACCACCAACAGGAGAGCTACCAATATTATGCCAAAGACACCTGAGACTTTCAAGATCACTGGAGAGAAGCGGGAGAAGGTCAGGCATGCCTTTTATTCTCTCATCTTCAGTTTAAGAAACTGACTGACTGTTGTGTATTTCAGGGATAGCTAACGCCATTTCTGGAGAACCACAGCGTATGCAGGCTTACACATCGGATTAAAGTAAAATGTAACCATTGTCCTTGATTTAGACCAACATTTTTTGAATCAGCGGTGTTAGAGCTTGGCTTGAACAAAAGCCTGAACACCACCTTCAACTCTCCATGACCAGAGTTGGCTACCCCTGATGTAAAGCTGCTCATAACTTTTGACGTGCTCCTAAATTGCAGGGTGTGGTAATGAGCGTAAAGGATGGCTCTGGTAGCATCATGGCAGTGAGTCACGACAACCTGCCCTTTGACACTACAGAGAACATGAGTGAAACCGAGCTGAGCGTCATGGATGAGGTGGAGTTCACAGTCACCACAGTGAGTCCCTCCTCCTCCTGCCCTGTAGCTTCTGTTTGTTGATGCCAGGTGTGCAGGTTTTGATGGGGTTTAGGTAGGATATCTGTGATTTACTAGCTATTTGGACATGATGTTCTGTCATTGTTTTATTGTCTAGGTGAAAGGGAAGGAGAGGGCTGTCAGATTAAAGAAGGTTGAAGAGGGCTCTGTGGTGTTTGCGCCTGAGAACCAAAGCCTGTTGGAAGAGGTGAAAAAAGAGGATTCCACTGCCGGCAAAGACAAGGTTGGACTCATTTCACTGCAGCCTCAGATAGCTGAAGAAACTGTTACGTATTCATGACACAGTTCAAGGTGGGAGTGAAGGGTTTTGTAAAAGGCATGTCAACTTGGTTGAGGAGGTTGTTTTATGTGTTGTCTCCCTTGTGGATCCTTGCAAGTGGTCCTTGCAAGGTAGTTTTCAACCTCTGAACTGTTTCACAGATTACTCTGAGCATTTCATGTGTGACTTGTCCAGTCACAACCTAATTTAATGTATCCTCTGGCTGACTGTTTTCTGCAGTGGAAGCCGGTGACATCAGAGGTGCCAGTGATCCCAGAGGTGCTCCAAAAGATATTGGTCTCCGAGGACATTAGCTATGAAAAGTATGAGGGAACGGTCCTCAAAGCTATTCTCAAGGTACCTCACAAGAAGCAGGTAAGGGATGGCGCTTATGATGGCTAAAGTGCATGAATGCCTAGCCTAGTAATGCGGCATGCTACAGTATATGATTTATTCAACTCCTGCATCTCATTCTGTTTGGGGGGTCTTGATTTCCCTGCTACATTACTAATCATAGTAAACCTAAATTGTGAGTCAAGAGACAAACATTGTTGTGCATTCAGGCCACTGAGTGGGGAAGTCTTGTAGCAGATATACAGCAGATGGATTTGAAGAAACTCTTCCACTCTTTGCAGGTTCAGAGTCAGGAGCCAGAGCAGGGACGTTTGGTGATGACGGTGGCTGGCGTACAGAAGCAGCAAACCTTTGGGGCAGTTGATATTCTGACCGAAGCCACCATGCTAGACGGTGACAAGGTTACGTTTAACATCTCTACCCACAACGAGACCAAGGCAGAGCGTGCCGTCAACGTGGAGATTCTTCCAGACACATTTGAGGAGTCCACTGAGCAACGCAGAACAGTATGTTGGGAATCTTTTGAATATGGGTTACATAGTGCAGTTTAGAGGGCTGAGGCTAGCTAAAAGGGGTGGTTCAGCCTATTTTCATGTTTAGTAAAAAAAGAGAAAAAAAATGCGTCTTCCCCCCAGGTGTCCACATAGGCCAGTAGTGAAAGCATCTCAGCCGTAAGGGTATCGCAGGGTACGATGCATTTTCACCTAATCATGAAAATAGGCTGAACCATTATAATGTAACTGCATTTCTTTTTTCAAAAACACTCAAGAAGACAGTGGGATTCATTACTTAGCTAAATTGCCTCTCAAGATTTATATACTATGCGTGATTGTGTTTTCCTCTAACAGGGTGTTGTGGTGGATGTCGGGGTGCTGTCCGGCTTCATTAAGTGCCAGCAGAACCCTCAGCTTTTCTTCCGTCTGTGTGAGGTGATGGAGGAGAAGAAGCTGGACCTCTCAGAGAAAGTGGAGTTCAGTGTCATTCCGGTGAGTCTCCCCTGGCTGTCACAGTGATTTAGAGATTATGGAGCGCAAAGTATACATGCATTTACATTTGGCTATTTAGACACACCTAATATTTCTGGCCTGTCCTCTCCACCTTTATGAACCTATAACTTCATGTTACATTAATTGGGATAAATCAAATGAATAATTTATTATTGTTCATTCAATACTCAATTAATGTTCAAGTAAGAATCAAATACAACAGCAATGATCAACAGAAAGAAAAACTTGCAAGGAGAGAGCAACAACATACCCCAGGTGAAAATAGTTGTTTACTGGGAGGCATAGCTCCCAAAGACTCTCTGGAGAAAACTTGAACATTCATTTGTTATATACTGAAAAGACCTTCTGAAAAGTGTGAGTGGAGAGGACAGATAACTAATTCACGGACATTCCCCACCTTATGTTCTCAAAACATGGCTTCTGACACACACGGCTCTACTTAATAACACATTACACAGCCATTATCAGTTTCCCCTGAGCACCGCCCTAAGGGACATGACTGTGTTATACGTTTAAACCTTCTGTTACATACATTTTAAAACATTGTTGGTCACAACAAATTGTAAGAAATAGTATGAATGGAAGTTCAATAAGAGGTACCTTAAAGCTTGGTACGTTTGATTGCTGTCAGAAAGCCAACAGTTTTAATCAGACAAAGTTCTCCATGTGAATATTCTTCACTGAACATGATTTACAACACGCATGCATACAATGATGAGCTTGGCTCACGCCAAACCCATGACGCAGTGTCATCTACTGGTGAAATGGTGGAAGGGTCAGATGAACAATATATAGCATGCAGTGTCATAACAGGTTGAATTCAGGAAATGACCTCTGTTAAGAGAATTGTACAACAGGGGATATGAGGGTCAGATTTCCCACAGACGTAGACACAACTCTATTCCACATGCTCTCTTGCTTTTCCCCTATAGGGGGAAAAGCAAGGTCAACTGTTATCTAATAATTTGGCCACTGACCTGACCTAGTGGGGGCAGACAGCAGGACTACATCCTGCCATGAGCTTTTAGCAACATAGGGGAAAATATCTAAGCTTTTGCTGCTACGGCACAGATTGAAGTCGAAGGGGTTGCGTTGTGTTTCTTCAAGTTCACTGATTAGATTGTATAGTTTACTTTTTACCCATTTTGATATGTTGATATGTCGCTCCTCACTTAACTTGATTGATGACTGGTTCTTGATAGACCATTCTAATTTGAGTTCTGACACTCGGCATGCTTTCAGAATACAGTCTACCCACCACTACTAAACATGTGGAGTTGTTCATTAGCCTTAAGTTTCTTAACTCACATGGGGCTGAACCACAGGTAAACACTTAGATCTTTGCTCTAAGAATCTATCCCTTTAAACAAGAACTTCGAATTACATTCGAAAGTAAAGTGTTGCTTTAAGCATTTCCATTAGATGAAGTCTATGCCTGTACCAGTCTGTTTTTCAGTGACTGAATTCGAGCTGAGCATTCCTCCTCCTTGAGATGCAAGAAGAGTTTTTGTATAGCTTCGAAAGTGTACTTCCACTCCTTGGGATATTCTATGTTGAAAACGTATATCAGGCCAAAGAGCAGTCTGAATGCAGTAGGGAAGTCTTCAATACCTTCAAGAACAACCGCTTCCTCCAGCACAACCGCCACATCCACCATTGGTCTGTTGCGTCCTCGACAACCTCGACAATAGCCATCTTCACCCCTCTGGTATGGGTCTCCATTGCATCAGTTCTCTGGAATTAGACAAAATAGAGTTCTGGGATATGTTGATTGACACATTGACAAATCAATGACAAGCAAAGTAAAGAGTGGTTTTACACTTTAGGTTTAAAGGCACTTACCAGGCAGGTCTTCACTACGGCAGGGTACTCCCGTAGGTAAAAGGAAGACCTCTCACTGTCACGCACATTCGGTGCTTGCTGATATCTGTGGTAACATAGACATCATATATAGTTCTGAGTTCTGATATATATAGTCGTCCCCCACCTCACAATAATCTTTTGTGGCATTTTTTTTATATGGAAGACTATCTGCATACACAGCAAGCTTGTGTTCCGATAATGTATCCCAATCCTCTCTCAACTGGAGCATCTTCTGTCTCTACTTCACAATCACAGACATCTGTGACGGTGTATTTACGTCACATTCCACAGGACTCAAATTGACTTCCTCAAACTCTCCACAATTTGCAGTCAATACTATTTGAAAATGTCTTTAAGATTTAGCCTTATGTTTCCTATTTCTGTGAGACTTGAATGTTGCATAAATGTTACACTCATCACATACCGCTCAACTGCTTTCTCTGATTGTGAATGGGCCCTGTTGAGATGAGTTTTCAACCACTTGTAGTCCTGAATATGCACACACAGTCTAGATGAAGGCAGTGTAATGGGCTGTTATTCAAGTGTTGCCAGTACCTCAGTCTATAATGTTTCAGGAGTCCGTCTTGATTTGGATGTGAGAACTTGCAGTCGACACAGCATTACATGGCTGCACTACTGTCACAAAGCCCTGAGGGCGAGAATCAACAAAGGCATGAATATTCTTCACTGAAGGTGATTTACAACACGCATCTAACCATCTAGCAAACATCTAGCCTCAGAATGCAGCTATATTAACATGACATGTTCATCATGCAAGGTGAACAAACATCTAGCCTCAGAATGCAGCTATATTAACATGACATGTTCATCATGCAAGGTGAACAAACATCTAGCCTCAGAATGCAGCTATATTAACATGACATGTTCATCATGCAAGGTGAACAAACATCTAGCCTCAGAATGCAGCTATATTAACATGACATGTTCATCATGCAAGGTGAACAAGTGAAAAGGAATCATCAATATTAGCAAATTAACGACCAATTCATCAACTACAAAATACCTTAGTGCAGGCCATTCCCACGTGGCATCTTTGAGAGATGCCAGCACCAGTACCAAGCAAGACAGATGTCAATACAGCTTGCTAACTAGCTAGATTGCAAATTTGCCACGTGTATCTTAACTCATTGAACGTAGCTAAAAAAACAACAACATTGCAGGACTTGTTTTACCTAGTTTACATGTCAATATCACAATATATCAATAATTTAAAATGGACCTTTACTCGTATGGCTTTGTATTGTATGGTGGTCTCTGCTCTATCCCCCTCATTTTCTTATGGTGATCCTGCGCTCGTCAGGAATCTACCACAACACAGATGCACCTCATCAGTGGTTGTACAGCATTGTCTGTCTCAATGCCATGTATGAGGACTTTACATACCAGTGGCGATTCTATCGTATTTATTAGGAATAAAGGTTAACCTGTTATTTCAATGTGTCTTGAAAGCACATCAACTTTTTGTTTGAGTACAACATTCCATTTCAATTAAAAAAAACATCTTACTTTCCATTTAGTAAGTTGTTTGGGATACAATGATATTATCAACTATTTGTCCTAGGCTACTTGGCAGTTCTCATACTCTTTTCACACTTCAGTTTTAAAATATGCCCATAATCCTCCTGAAAGGGTTAGGATGAAGTATTAATAATATTTTTTTTGTAAACGTTGATGAAATGGTACAGTAGTCTAGTTTAGACAAACTCTTGAATTTCACTCTTTTTGTATGGTTTAGGACTGGCAGATTCTCCCTGTCCTTGTTATTGTAAACGAGTGGCCAAGTTTGATGCTTTGGTCCACCACACCAGAGTGTTTGGGTGGAAGTGTCTGGGAATGAGGGTAATGTCAGGAAAACACCCGTATTACAGCTGGCTACAAATTTGAATTGGTGACTAATATCCACTTATATTTCTCTAAATGTGTTTACTTTGTTGAACAAGACCAGGCCGCTGGTCAACACTCTGAAGGAGTGCTGGAGGCCAAGTAAGCAAATATTATCATTGTCAACGAGGCACAAATGGTAAACTGTCTATTAATTTGCCTATGCTCAATGGTTGTGACGATTCACAGAATCATACCTCCCTCATTTCTTAGAGTGATGTTATTAATGCAAATGTTGAAGTCTTCCTCAAACAATAAGAGAAATGAACCTATAATAGGGCCTGGCTCTGCATTCTAATAGTTATATTGTCTTTGATCTGATATCTTTGATCCGATATGAAAACGTAACTTTTATCTGTTGTAGGTACACTAGAAAGGTGTTGTGTATTGTAAATAACGGGACGCGAGGCAGGTAACAGGATGGTTGCTTTCGTATAGCACGGTAGTCAACGACACCGCACCTTCTGCTTCTTCTAGCACATCTCATTTGAATGTAATGATGTAATGATGCTGCCTCCTGGCGGTAATCAGTATGAATGCAATGTACCACAAAAGGTTATTTTGTATTACTCATATTCCTGAAAATTGTAATTAAAAGTACAATCTGTGATTTGATCTGCATTAAGGGTTATTTCAATTCATATAGGTGGTTACCAAACTGTGTATTCAAATTGACTAAGATATTGGATCTATTGGAGCTGTTTCACTGAATTGTTTGTAAACACATATCTTTGAAAATAGACAATGCATGGCTTTGACTGTTCGCCCCTCCTTCATAGCTCTGTCTATGACTTTATACAAAAACCAGGCTTGGTAAAACAATTTCAATTTCCATCTTTTGAAATGGGCAAACAAAAGCAACTTCTCCTTAAATATGCCTTGAATCTTTCATCACCTATTTTACAGTAATAGAATGAGGTCAGCATCATTTAGACTTCATATTGACATTATACTTAATGGTTTGACTTTTTCAGGGCTATTAAAATGTCCATGTTTATTGTTAACACTATAAAAATGTATTTATTGTTTATTTATTTAATGTGTTTATTCTTTTTCCAAATAAACATTTTCAAAATATTTACAATTTCCTCTTTGTTAACAGTCATAAGAGTACCTCAGAGAATCCCTTTTGTGAATGTGAATGGTTGTATGCCCTCAAATTTCTTAGATCTATTTATCTTATTCAATATTGTTCTATTTGATCTGATTGAGAAGTGCATTTAATGCGTATTGCTGTTGATTTAACATCATCATGAACTCTCTTTTTGTGATAACACCTTTTATCTAGCAACTACGCGTCACATTTCCGGGTCATCCAATCTGACCATTTTGCCACATCATACGCGTCTCCTACATGCACCTGTAGTTTTGTCAAAGGGGAGTGACCCCTTAAAACGATGCAAATTTCAAAAGAGGTGAAAAAAGGTTAACTATTTCGTATCTTTCCCAAGCATGAAACAGCTGAAGGGGGGAACCAAGCGATTAGGATTAAACGGCTCACCAAGACGGTCTTCACCCCTGTGCCCAAGCTAGGGGCCCATGGGCCGGGAAACAAAGAAAAGGTATGACACTTTGGTCAATGATGTTTGTGTTTGGACAATAAGTGTTATATTAAAGGGATATTAACTTAACTGTCTATGTAATATTATATCATAATAATACACATATATAATACTGTGTGTTCAACAGTGTATTTCCTTTCCACAGAAGAAAATGACCATCAAACTGCTGAGAGACCCAAAAGACAAAGCAGAAAACAAAGATGGTGGTCCTGTGTGAGTTTGATTGATAATAAAAGCTTTTAAAGGTGGTATTGGTCCCAACATGAAGTTGGCATGCAATGTAAAATCTAAACAACACATGCACAGTAAAGCATTTCCCCCTTTTTCCAGCAAGGACAACCCAAAACCTTCGGCTGAGTCGGACAAGCTGAAAGCGGTTGTGAAAACTCTGAGATCTGGATTGGACAACAAAGTGAGCACCGGGTACGACAGCAACCGGCGCAGATATGGCCGCAGCAGAACTCGTAGCAGGAGTCCCAGCCGGGACAGGTTCGGCCGCGTCATCCTCAGAAGGCCACGGAGCACCAGCAGGGAGCGCAGGCAGGAGAGGGGCAGTGGCCACAGCAGATCCAGGCGCAGTAGCAGCAGGGAGAGGTCATACAGACGCAGCCGCAGTCGCAGCAGGAGCAGAGAGCGGCCCCGCCGTGGGAGCAAGAAACGAAGCAGCAGCAGGGAACGAGAAGGCAGCAGTCAGAGGAGGAAGGAGTCCAAGCCCGGTGCAAACACTGGTATGGTACCTCCAGATGTACACATGCATGATGATGTGGTGGATGAGGAGCTAGCCAGGAAGAAGAGGGAGCTAGAACAGCTCAATGAGTTGATAGCCCGCAAGAGAGCCATCGCTGCCATGGAGCCTAAGGTGGCAGAAGTGAAGAGAGAAGTGGAGAAGACTTGCTTTGACTATGATCACGGAAGGATCGCGCTAGCAGACCTTAAACCAACCACTGACTACAAGACAGTGCCAGTCAAGTCCATTCTGAAGAAACGCACAGATGGCATCACAGGGCTGCTTTTCCCAATAAAGGTATTTTCTCATGAATTTATCCACTACAGAAAAGACTATTTTTTTGTGAAAATACTAAGTTTTCAATATTGTTCTTTGGTACACTCTATCATTGGTTGTATTGAGGTTGGTTGGTGGTTGTGTTATTGGTCCTTTATTCACTGTTATACATAATTGCAAGATGGTACTTGTATATTACTCATGCTTCAATCAATCAAATATTACTACAGTGAAAGTATTATGTTGATTCTATTGCATAATTCCATGAGTCCAAAGTCTCAGATGTACAAAATGTAAAATATCTAAAATTATTTATTGTGTCCTGTCTGCAGGTGGAATCCACTGAAACAGAACAATGCCGTTATAACCCGCCCACTCTCCACCATATTCAATCTTTCGACACTCCTGACATCCAAACCCCCTATAAATCTCCCTCTGCTCAGCCATCAGGTCAAAGGTCGTATTATGAACTTCCCTATCAACAGTCTTTTGTGCACCACTCCTCCCAACTCGACCAGTTGTCTCCAGCTGGCCAAACTCCTGTTGATCTGCACTCACCATATCCACCGTCTCCCAGCCAAAAGATGCTTCCAGAGGATAGGAGCAACTTGTCCACTCAGCTCAACCGTTTCCTCAACATCCTCAATAAAGGGGTGGATGCTGGTCTGCTGTCCACTGTGGTCAATGAGGCTAGAGATGAGATGGCTGTCATTAAGGAGAAGACTCCTGAATCTCCCCAGTTTTATCATGAGTCGCACACTGGGGAAGACCATTATAGGGAACTCTACAGGGCTAAAGAGGTGGAGCCCACATGCAGGGACTTTGTTAGGGAGAGCGTGAAGACCACAGACATTTATGAAGACTACAGAAATGACTACAATCAGGACGACCTGCTGCCTCACGAGAGAGCCGTCCAAGACGGAAGTGGTTTTTCCCAAATCTTCGGATTGACGGGTGATGGGCAGCACTGCCATAGAGAATTTCAGAGAGAGACAAGTGTAGATGAGGAGGAGCAGTTCCTCTATGGGGAGAAAACCTCTACAACGGAGAAGGAGCACTTTGACAGCTCTGCGTTGGCAGACAGATACAGGCGTGATGGGGAAGATAAGAGATCAAGCCCAGTTCAAACCTCAGTGGAGGGGACCAGGGAGGACAGTGAGAACAAGAGGGAACACTTTGACAAGATTCAGAGCCTGCTGCGGACCATTGGCCTGAATCTGAACACAGCAGAGGTCACCAAGCTGGCCGACAGGACTCGGGAGAGGCTCTATGGAAAGAAGAATGAAAAATCTCCATCAGAGTACTCAGACAGAGAGAGGGGGCAGTCATCAAGGAGGGTGGATCGGCAACGGAGCCGTACACACTCCTCTGATTCTGAGCGCCACCAGTCCATCTCCCCTGTCAAGTGTTCCCAACGGGAGGTGCATGTGAGCCACCAAGAAGTCTCAGAATATGAAGGGTTTCTTGACCGGGAAGAGGAGGAGGCTCTGGAGAGGGCTAGGGAGATGCAGAGTCTCACCAGGACGGTGAGGAACACACCTATGCAGACCAGTCCCACCACCCCGACCACCACCTACTCACAGGAACTGCCTGGTACCTCTTATCCTTCCACACAGTATGCTATGTCTGGATGGCCTCAGGGAGCTAGCTCGCAGTATCCTGTGCCGTCCAGTTCTGCTATCCCCTCCTTAGGCCGCCAGGCTCTTGGGGTGTACCCTCCAGCCGGATATCCTCCCTATGCCTTACCCATGGGTCACCCTCCTGGCATGCCCCCCACACCCCATGTGCCTCTAACTTCCCCATATTATGGACAGTCTTCCGGTGGCATCCCCTCCACCTCTCCCTATTCTTTACATCCTTTAACTGGTGCCCCCATAGTGCAGTCTACACAGTCCCAGGTCCCACAACAAGTCAGTAACTTGACCCAAGTGAAGCTATCAAATCCTGCAAGTGATGCATTAAACACTGGCACGTCGAGATGCCTTAAGGTGATTGAAACAACCGAGGCTGTTAAGAAAGCTGCGCCTAAACATGCTAAAGTTGTACAATTTAATCTACCAAACTCCGAAGCAGCACAGCCCCAGGCCTCTTCCAATTCATCAAAGAATCAACAAGCTTCCACAGGAGCAGAGGATGATATCAAAGCTAAACAGAAGAAAAGGGTATGTGATCTTTTTTTAATTTAATGTGCAAATGGACAATTTGTTGAAATGGACAATTTGTCGATTGTCTTTGTCATGATAATATGACATACAGAAGAAAGGAAAATACCTGTTGAAAGTTCTCGTAGTTTATTGCTCAATCTCAATGTTGTATCAAGTTTCACCATTTGAAATTTCTATCAATTTCACCATTTGATAGGTGATACATTGGTTCAAGTTTTCCGTCATTGACGGATTTCCATCAAACGGATTCCTGAGAGGTGGTTGTTGAGATCGGTGCAGATCTGCAAAAGCCAACTTTTTGAAGTTGGTCAGCTAGCTAGCTAGCTAGTTACCTCCTTGCACAAATTAGAGAATATGTCACTGTGGCCTATATTTGGCAAATCGAGTTGATTAGGCTTGCCATGTTTAACAATGTCATGTAAAAGAATGAATATGAGAGAGTGAGGGACAGCCGGGGAGAAAGTGGCAAATGGCAGCTGGTGAGTTACACTGCCTGCACCAAATCTTTATGTTTTTAACAGGTTTTATCTGGTCAGACCTCCGAGTGTCTCTGTGTTGTCTGGTCAGCATATCTCCCTTTGTCACTGTTTTGTAGCTGGAGCAGTTTAACCAACGGATGCGAGACAAGAATGAGCAGCGGATGAAGGATTTCAGGAGTCGGGATAAAAAAAACACACCAGGTATCAAAACACTTGATCGGGCCATGAAGTGTAGGTCTCCGTATACATGGCCACAAATTGTAGCCAGGGATAGAATCAAGTGATTCTAAAACCAGTCAAGAGTATAGCTAGCCAGATTCAAGTCATTGGTAATGGGCACCAAAAACAAATAAAAGTACAGTATGAAGTGAGCCAAAGCCAGTTAGTTAGTTAGTTACACAGATAGATTTGAGGTGAAGTTTAGGCCTAGTTATTTTAATTGCTTTTTCCAGCCACAGTTTATCAGGCTTTGGTAAACCTCTTACCTTAAGCCATTAAGTTTTCCTACATGGAATATTCAAGTTGTTTTTATGTCTGCCTCATAGTCGTTCAAAATAGATTACTGTGCTTTGCTAATAAACTATCAAGAAAGGAGGTTTTGCGGAAGATAAAGACTGACTGCTTATGGTATAATAAAATCTGTGACTATTTATTTGCTCTATAAGGCTTAGCACCGTGACAATGTACCCTCTTTTTGCTTGTTTTGATGTATAAAGGAAAGGGTTCCAGGTTTGTTTTTACCAAGAAGCTATTTATTGCCCACTGTACCTGCAATACAGTATTTAGACACAGGTCTTTAGTCTGGTGACCATTTTGCTTAGACAAGCGAATGACAGATTCAGTACCTTTACTCTGGATAGAAGATTTAAATTTGATGTAAGCTATCTTTAACATGTCAATTTATCCCCCCTGCTCGGTAAGTACTTTAATAGAATTTGCATCAAAGGTTTTCAACTATTGTATTGCATGTGTGTTTTTTCTGTGAAGCACAGGGACATTGCTCAAGTGAGCTTTGAGATAGATAGGGCTTTCAGATAACGTCTCATCTTATGTACATGTAAGGAAATCCAAGAGTGAGGTTCAAATCTCTGTAGCTGAGGAAAATAAATCTACCAGAATGAGGTTTTATGTTAATATTTTAGTTTTCATCTCAAATATGGGGAGTATCATTTTAACTGCCATTAATGTGATACTACTAACTAGGGCCTGAATACAAAGGTGTGTAGTAGCACTAGATGACCATGGTCAAGCTAGATGGTACTTTTGGTCTCATTATTGCATTAGAGCATAGGGTATCTGTTGTATCAAATGCTTCACTTGACGCATTTGAATAGTTTCATTTAACAATTGTTTATTTTGAGACCAAATTCAAGGTAGATAATACATGGTCTCATTCCTGCATTAGTCCGTAGGGTATCAGTTGATTGACACATCAATCAATGCATTTGAATATTTGTTGTAGCACTAGGTTAGTTTCAGGAGAAGATAATTTTTTTGTCTGCTCCATCATAGTACAGTACTAAGCAACAGATGGAGGACAAACAGCGGACCAGCAACCTGCAGAGCCACGAGATTGACCAGGCAAATCCCAGCAGTAACGTCAACCCTCTAGGCTAACAAATACATGTCCCCTTTGTTGTTGAATTTTTACAGGCAAAGTTATAAGCGGTGAGCCTAAGAACATATGGATCTGTGGCCACTCGCTTATTTATTGGGCAGAGATGAGGGCCAAGTCACCTGAGGTGGGTATGCAGCTGGGCATGGACCCCAGCAGTGTGGTGGTGTGGTGGAAGGGCACCCAGGGTATGACGTGGGCTCAGCTCCTTCCCCAGCTTCTCCAGCTCAAGGTCAAGTGGCCCAATCCAGACGTGGTCGTCATGCACCTGGGCGGGAATGACCTCAGCACAGACAGCCCCGAGTCCCTCCTGGCGTCTGTGAAGAAAGACCTGAGCTCCATGCGGAGCATCTTCCCTCAATGCCTGTTGGTCTGGTCAGACATCTTGCCGCGGAGGTCCTGGAGGCACTCTGACGACATGGCAGCAGTGGACCAGTTTAGAGCCGCCATCAACCGAAGAGTTCACAGCATCATCGCTGAGCTGGGTGGCACGGCTCTGACCCATGACAACATTAAATGTGGAACAGATGCAGGGCTCTATAGGCCAGATGGGGTTCACCTGTCTGGTAAAGGCATTGATACCTTCAACTTGAACTTGCAGGACTTTCTGGAGAAGTGGGAGACGGAGGCAAACAAGGCCCCTGAACAGGGTTAAAAGATGTTCATGATTTAATGTATTGTGTTTTTGTTTATCTTCCCATTGTAATTCCTTACTGTGTCTGAGCATTGGATACCGACCCAAGTGTGGATTTGAATGTACAGCAATAACATAATTGGAGATAACAAATTCTGTTAGAGGTATCGACTCTGATTTGATGCTGTAATACATCTTTTGGCATACCATTAGCATGTTCCAGCTATTGATAAAATGCCAGCTCTGTGCTTATTGTATGCATTTTGTTTGGCTGGGGGGAGGAAATTAACTAGACAGTTGTCATTATGTGCCTGGGATTTAATTCTCCCTGGAATCCCCTGAGGTTTGAGGTCCTCCGTAATACTCCTTGTAATTAATGTGGCTATAGATTGTGGAGTGAATGTTTGCAAAGGTTATCAAAAGAACTAAGCAAAGTTTTCCAGTGATGCCCCTGTTGAAATTCTTCAGCATTCTGTCATTAAAAAAGAGATGCTGTGATTAGTTTTTTAAGGTGCTTTTGGCTTGCATTGCAAGTAATGTATTTGAGTCAAGTTTGTGATTTAGCCTGGAAGCACAATTTGGACTAAAGCCCACTTTTTTTTTTTTTTTTTTTTTTTTAAACAGGGTTACACGGTCATGTTTTAGTCGTTTTTATCTTCTCCGTTTTAGTTTATGTCCTCCAATGTGTCTGTTGTTAGGTTGCCTCTGGCTTACCAAGCAGCTGTGTTTCTTCCTCTGCAGGATGATTGCGGGCTCTTTTCCCAGGATAACCACAGGTTTTGAGAATCCAGCAGGAAAGAACAAAGGGTACCTAGGTAACGATGAGAGAGAACATGCATTTGTTGCACTTGTGTGTGTGTGTTTTACTGTAAAGCATCCCTAAAGTGTTGTCAAAGATTGGTGAACAGAGAGTACGCTATTGCAGATGTCTACTATTTAAGCCAATCATTGTTTTCCAGATGTCCTCACTGATTATTATTTTCAGTAGATGGCCCCTTGTTGTTGATTTACTTTTTCATGTAACGGATGACACCCTGTGGAAGAAAAGAGAAATGGACACTACAAAGTCAGTCTGTGAGAGAGAGAGAGTCTTTCCATCCAGTTTACTCCCTCACAGAACTGTAATTGTATAAAGGGATCTCTTTTTATGCACGAAAAAATATGTTTCTTATGAATAAATCCTTCACTCATGTTGCAATTAAGTCTGGGACCTGTAACTGATAACAGTGAAGATGTTTGTATACATTTCTCAATCATGTTGTATGCATGGTTTAATCGTGACTGGACACACAAGGAAGCGTCACGATGTGGCCAGGGATGAATATCAACGATGCATTGCTTCCATTGCTTGCTGCCATTAAAACACCACTGAAGAATAACTTGTTATGTACAGACATTTATTTATCAATTAAATTACATACAATTGAGGGTACAGTTTCCCAAAATGCATTCAAATGCCCGCCCGCCCAGTCGGTGGTGGTAAAGGACCTTTACATTGGGTTGCCTTAAAACCCCATTGAAGAAGAAGAAAAAAAATAATCTACGCAGTGATTCAAAGGACCAATGGGGTGTGAGGATATTCAGAGGTTTGTGAAGCTTGTCTACAAGCTAGCATCGTGAGGTTGCTGCGGCGCTTTGAACACATATTGAATCCACAAATATATGGTCAAATGTATTCAGAATCAAATACATACAGTAAGTAAGTAGTAGAACACGGCAGTCTGGGTTCATTAAGTACTTTGTTATATTGCTACGAAAGGTCAGATTTAACAGAGAAATGTATCGTGGTCGGCCTCCACCTCGAGGAGGCGGCTATCTTCCGTACGAAGACCGTTGTCCCCCGCCCTATGGTCCGCATCTTGGGCCCGACCGGCCTTATCCTCGGCCTCCTTTCATCGAAGAAAGAGACAGGCCGCGGCCTCCATATGGCCACGGTTATCATGATCGTGGGCCTCCACCAGATCCGTATAGACGTTCTGCACAGCGTAGGAGGTATCCGTCTCCCGGTTCAGGAAGTCGCAGAGGTTCAGGTGACTGGGACAGCGGACCTCCTGCCAGCGAGGTATGCGCATCAATAGATGATCGGCATAAAGCTTCATCAAATTAATTTAGCTGGTTGCAGTTTGGCACAGGTGTATTATTTCGCACATTATCCCCAAGACAGCTCACGTTGCATCTGTCTGTCACGCAGACAGATGCAACATGAGCCGGTTGTCAAGGTACCGAGCAGCGACTACAATAATGTATCCGCATCCATTTTATCTGATGAATAAAAAACAATTTCAAGTTACTCTAATGGTCATGATTAAGAGGATAATGAATGGTGTTTTGTGCTGCTACTTCTAGCTGATGGTTGAATACAGTCAAAACACTCATCAGCATTATGTTTTAATCCACTCTTCCGCATGCAGTTCTCTGCATGCTCAGGCTCATTTGAAAATATGGTTATGGCCATTTTGTTTTTTTCAACCGTTCGCTAGAAAAAACAACACAAAAACAAACCAATATAGTAAATTGAAGTAGTTTTTTTACTGATCAGATTTATGCCATGAAGTACCAGGTGCCCCTTTTCCAGATTGCTACTCTGAGAGGAGTGTGGGCTACCTTTTGCACAGCATGCCTCCAACTGATTAAACTAGGTCAATTAAAACAGGCTGTTTTCTATTGAGCATTAAACAAGCATATCTTTCAATCAGGTTACTTTTTGAGAGCGAGGTGCACCATTGTTCTTCATAGAATTGTTGATGAAACATATTTTGTCTGCAGCGGTTATCACCATCGCCTGCCCGTGGTGGGATTCCCACCAGTCTGGTGATCACCGTGGGCAATGAGCTGACTGGACCACCTGGTGTGGGACCCCCTCGAAATCCAATCCCCCCTCATGACAGGTACAGTAAATGCGTCACTGATCAGGTACATATAGCCCATCCCATGGTCACATGGCTCTTATGGTGAGATTAATTCCCGTTCTTCCTCCTAAATAGAGCATACACAGTGGGAGCCCCCCACGCCAAGCCTTACCTACCAAGACCCAGTTATGATGGGCCTGACGACCGCGGCCCCAGGAGGCGGAGTCCCAGCAGAGGGAGGAGCCGTCCTCGCAGTAGAAGCTGCAGCCCCAGCAAAGGACGGAGCAAGAGCCGACCACGAAGTCGCAGCTGCAGCCCCGATAGGAGCAGGGCGAAGAGCCGTGGGAGGAGCAAGAGCCGACCACGAAGTCGCAGCTGCAGCCCCGATAGGAGCAGGGCGAAGAGCCGTGGGAGGAGCAAGAGCCGACCACGAAGTCGCAGCAGCAGCCCTCATAGGAGCAGGGCCAAGAGCCGTGGGAGGAGCAAGAGCCGACCACGAAGTCGCAGCAGCAGCCCTCATAGGAGCAGGGCCAAGAGCCGTGGGAGGAGCAAGAGCCCAGTCGGCAGGTCTAGGAGCCGCAGCCGGAGCAGGAGCCGTGGTCGGAGCTCTGGACAGAGAACGAGCCGTGCCCGCAGCATTAGCAGAGCACAGAGCAGGGGAAGGAGTGTTGGTAGACTCAAGAGTCGGAGCCGCAGCGTCAGTACCAGCAGCACCAGCAGTAGCAGAAGCAGCAGTGGTGGCAGGGGGGATGGCAAGAAGAACAAGAAGAAGGCGACCAATGAGTTCAAGGAACTGGAGATGGCCCGACGTCGTAAGGCCATGGAGGACATGCTGAACATGCCCACCAAGTCCATCCTGAAGAAGCGCCTTGACTCTGAGACAGACTCCCCCTTATTGCTACAGGTGGGGGACATGTGATCATGTTGTTTAGTGTATTATCCTTATATTTGATGATGATTTTTACTGTGGCGGCAAGAACGCACATTACAGGGTACAATATTGAATGTGTTATAAGGCTTTTATTGTATTTATTTAGTTCTTATGGATGTGTTATGAATGCTATGTAGAGTTTATGTAAATCAGCACATAATATTCTTGGGTTTTTGTTTTATAGAAAAGTGATTCTCCAAGAGGTGGCCCTGCAGAGAACCACAGTGCCAGCATGTCCCGAGAGGCAGAGGGCTTCCTTAGCGCAATGAAAAGCATAGAGCCCAACATGTTGGCTTCCATGCTAGGAGAACTGAGGGAGGATCCACACGACAGGCTCAGACAGGACAGCAGTGGACTCTCTGGGATCCTTGGCCTGCTGGGAGGTGCAGGTGCACAGCAGGAGGAGAGAAGGAAGAAGGTAACAGATATTGAAGATGAGGAAAAATTCTTGTATGGAGATGAGGAGGAGCCAGTAAGGGCCAGGTCCCAGGCTCCAGCTGATCGTGTGACTGAGGCGGCGCTCTATGGGGACTTCACACTGCATCGTGCTGTGGCCTCCCCTCGCCTACTGGGCCTTGCTGGTATTGGAGATCATACTATCAGGGGCCCTCATCAGCAAGTGGACATTCGGTACCAAAGCAGGTCCTCTGTCACCCCTGACCAAAACATAAAGGTTGTATTGCCGAACTCTGGCTACCCACTACGAACGGGGTCACAGGAAGAGAAGGACATGGATGAGTATGAGAAGATCCAGGATCTACTTAAAACCATTGGGTTGGATCTTGGGGTGACTGAGATCAGCAAGATGGCCGCCAGGACTCAGGAGCGCCTGCATGGGAAGAGGGCTCCTTCGAAGACCGCCTCTCGCAGACCTGAGAAGAGGGAGCGTCGCAACTCGTCAGGCAGCTCAGACGGGAGCAGTGACAAGCGGAGGAGCCATAGCCTGAGCCACAGTGGGAGCCGAAGCTCAGACAGCAGCCGCAGTCACAGCCATAGTCACAGTCGGAGCCGCAGCAGCAGTCTTGAGCATAGAAGGAACCAAAAAAAGTCTCCCCCACCTGACAAGCGCAGCACCTGTGGAAAATCTCGAGGAGGCAGAGAGGTGAAGACTGAGAACATAAGCAGAGGGATCCCAGTGCTGGGAAAGACTGCTTCCCAAACCCCTGATCCTAAAGTCATGGCTTCCCACTCAGCTCTCTCAATGCCTCCCTACCCCCAGACACATGGTCTGGTACCCCCCAACTACCCACCCCCTGGCTATGGGCAGTACGGAAACTACATGCCTTACATGGCCCAACAGTGGCCCATGTACCCACCTCCATCCATGGGCATGCCGCCCCAGTCTCCCATGGAAGATTATCAGAATGCCCAAACGTTTGATCGGTCGTACGGTGAGAGCTAATGGTCAATGGTTAAAAGAATAGTAAATGGTTTCTTGGTACTTGTTCGATAGGGGTTTTCATTAAGCTACGTACTATAATAATAACTAAGTACGATAATCAATGAAACTGCCGTGTTGTTCAGGGCATTGTTCATTATATGGGTCAAAAAAATATCTTTAGTACGTAGCTTAGGATGTCTAGTTTCAGGAATACAATTACCCTCATATGTAGAATTGGACTTGAAGTGTGACAACATGCATTACACACCTCATCCAGAATTACACATGTAAAATAGACACACAAAAAAACAATTTTAAACGGCTACAGTCACATCAAGATAGGGAGAATGTATTGAATAAACCAAATGAGGAGAGTTAAATATTATTCTTCAAACAAACGTTTTTTGCAAAGTCCTTCGAATTGATGTACAGTATTTCAATAGGCAGCTTTCCTGCAGCTAACACCATGAAATATGAAGGGAAAGACAGGTGTAGTTTTATGTCACACCATTTTTGCTAAATATGTGAAGGCACCAAGTCAATACAAGGATGTAACATTGTTGAAATATCCTGTGGTCTTCTCCATCACAAGATATGCTGTCCTACTATAATGCAATAATTGCAAGTTGAATATAAATGTATTTGGAACAGCTCAAGTTCTCCATCCACAAAACAGTAATTGGCCCCCCTAATTTATGGAATGACACATTCAACTTTCCTCCTGTACAGGATCATCAAAGATGGCCCCTCAAGATCATGTAATAGAGAGCTCCAAAGCAGGCCACCAGGAGAGGAGAGTTTTAGAAGAAAAAAATAATGAAAGCCAAAAACAAAAGGTATTCTACCGACTATCCACTTACAGCTCAATGTGTTGTGGTATTTCCATACATGTACTCAAATTATAATATTGCTAATATTGCTCAAGGTACTTGAGGAACGAGAAAAACTGAGGGGAGATCGAGATATTCGCATGAAGAAGAAAGAGTATCTCATGAAGGAACTGGAGAGATTGCGTAAACAGCAAGGTATTTCTATAACCTAAATTCCAGATTTTTGAGAAGAAACTATCTGTACTACAATATATAATGAGCTGGGTGTTTTTGAGAGGGGTTTTGTATATTTGCATACAGTGTCTTGTTTGTGTCGTAGGGGAGCTTCTCCGGAAAAAGCGGCGTGAGAAAGATGGCCACAAGGACCCCTTACTGTCAGAGATCAGCCGGCTCCAGGAAGAGGTGATGGCCCAGATCTCTGTCCTACGAAAAGAGCACGAGGCTGCTGAGAAAAAACGGTCCGAACTCGACAAGGTTGCTCTTATTTTGGGTTTGTGTGCAACTGACAAGCCTCGGAGAGAGTGTACGGCCTCGGGGGAACTTGTACAACCACCGCCACTGGAGCAGGAGAAGAAACAGGAGCAAGCGCGGAGCCCAGGGAAGTCATCAGTGGACCAATCTTCCACCGCTAAGGTAGGATTCCTAACGCTTCTAGACAAGCCAGAGAACTGAAGCGTTGGTAAAAATCTTCTCATTGGTTATGTCTATTGCTTCTGTTTAAAGGTGCAGAATGTAAGTTTGTGGCCACACTGAAGTTTTAAAATGTAAAAATGCGAACTTTTAAAAAAAAAAAATATATATATAACCACACATATTTCTATATCTTTCTTAATGAGCAAAGCATAAAAAAATGCTATGTAAAGCACATTGCTACAGGACACCTCAATACCATATTTCAGAATGCGATTTTAGAGGCCATAGATACGTTGTTCAATGTTGAATTTCTCCCACCGAATCTGCTCTGAATGCTACCATGTTTATCATGAGCCCCAAGAGCCGTTTAAAAGCTAGAACTTTAAGTGTGTGCTTATGAAGCCTGTGGTAAGTTGATATCCTGTTGAATTTGACGAGAAGCCTTTGTTCTGTTTAGGAATTATGCCTTTCTGAACAGTCTATTTGAAAGGCTATTTAAAAGGACCCAGTTTTAACTTGGATGTCTACATGCCTTGTGTTGTTGTTTGATTCCAATTAAGCTTTATTGAATAGCTGCTATTTAGCCTTCCTCTTACACAGCATATCAGCGGTCAATGTCGGTGCACATGTGCAGTCTCACCTGAACAAATGATGTCATCTATTGGTGTTTTAAGTTCCCTCTCAGTATGCGCCGTATACCCGCCCTGACTGATCTTTTCCGGTCTGTTAATACATTGAGGGTTTATTAAAGTGTTAAGTCACTTTGAATTGAGCTTAATTAGTTGTGAAGGACAGGGGTACACATCTCTTTTCTGTCACATCTTATTATACATTTGACAGACAAGACAATATTTTTTTAAATCATGTGATAACATAAGTCAGGTTAGGTTAACACATTGTCAGTGTCAGAATTGTGAAAGTCAGAGTTGAATCTGTCTGGTATCCTTTGTGACAATATATCAGTCGTTCATTGATGGATGCTACATTCTCTCACAGTTGTTTTCAATGCAGCTGTTATTAGTTATTAGAAGTATTTTTACAATCAATATGTAGCCTAGGAGGTTGTAGATCTGTTGGGATAAATACTTTGCATACAGAGACCTATGGCAATCCTGTGGACCTCTCCACTGACCTTTGGGGTCTAAAACTAATACTTTGATATTAAGACTTGGTGGTTTCCTTTCTAAAGCAGTTCTTAAAAGGGAAATCTAACAATTATATTTACTTTAAAAAAGAGCATTTCAACATTTCCGAGTAGTTGATGAGTAGTGGGCTTTTAGATTAAGCAAGATGTGGAAATTGTTGAATGTGAGCAAAACAATTTATCATTAAAAGAACTGAAGCAATGTCTAAAAAGTCAAACTATCCTCATTCTCAGCTTTTAAATGTTGCTTTTGACGGAGGTGAATCTCCTGAAATCTCTTTGAATGTGCCACTCCATACTTGTGAATAGAGCTGAAGTGAAACCATTCTTGCTCAACTGCTTTTACTCACAGATCAGTGCTGAAATATTATTTTGACCATTCATTGGAGGTTCATGTGTATGTGTACCTTCAAGAATATAGAATGCATTATGAGTCAAGTACACTCTTTAAAACATAGAATATAGAAGGCATTATGAATCAAGTACATGCTGCACAGACATGGCTAGGATTCTCCTTAAGAACCCATGAGTACTGTAACTCCCTCAAGGCTGGAACACAGATCGCCTAAGTTGCCAAGGTAAGAGTTTTTGAATTTGGGGATTAGAGTAAAATTGTTTTTGGCCCTTCCTTGACAAACAGGGATTTATATTTTCTTTTAAAAACCATGTTTTTCAATTAAGAGGAATATGGAGCATACCACATACATACATACATACATACATACATAGTATGATTCAAATATGATGCAAACATCATGACATTTGAGCATGTGGTATAGACTAAGATTGTCTAACTGTATATACATAATCTATGTATATAACTTTATTTCAGCAGACTCCGATAAGTTGAGATGCGAATACTAACACATACCCATACACTTACAGACATACAGTATACAATGATGTGAGTATGTTCAATTGAATATTGAATACTGTTGAAAGTTTCAAGAGTTCAAAGTGGTTAATTCTTCACGGTTTGTTCATCAGTTAAGCTGATCAGTTAACCCTTGGAACTTGTGTTCCTGGTCAGGCGGCTGCATTGTCTTCAAGAGCATCTCCAGAAAAATCGAAGCAGGATGTCCCTGCCAGCACTTCGTCTCCAGTGATTCCAGACCTGTTTGAATACTATGACGCAGGGAACCACTGGTGCAAAAACTGTAACGTCACCTCTGGTTCCATGTTCGATTTTTTCACGCACTTGCACAGCAAATCGCACAGAAAGGTTTGTGTACCATTTGTTGGATATGCAATCAAACTCAAATTAAGTTAATTGAAAAGCTTAAGTTGTATGTTATGAAAGTGCTGTTTCCTCTTCTTCTTGTTTGTGTGTCACAGGTCAGCCATATCGCTCCTTACATTTTTTTCATTTATCCTTAACAATACTTTTCCTTGTTTTTTATATTAGTTTGTTAATGCAACATTTTTCTTTTTGCACTTACAGACCCAGGATCCATACAATAGACCTTGGGCCCCAAGTATCACCAAGAGTCAGAAGAATTATTTATCAACAGAGAAAATGGTCAAGCCTACTAAAGGTACAAAACGGCTTTGTCTTGTTTATTACACATTTTTTATATATCTGTCATGAATTGTACTGTTAAATGTTGTTAGCAATCTTTCACTTTTAGGTTTTGTTTACTGCTGGAACTCTGCCACAGTTTTCAATCACTGAAAACAAAACTATGCATCTGGAGTAAGAGGCATAAATGGTTTGCCAAATTCATAGGGTGCACATATTACTTTATATGCATCTCTTCACTGAATATACCTCTATACACATTCTCAAGGGAACAGATTTAAATGTATTAACCATCTCCTCTTACTACAGGTTTTCCATGGAGAGCACTGTAAAGGTAAATTACGGTCATCAATGACTCTTCCCTGTGGCAACCCAGGTGGTTCAACTCTGTCCACTCTTTTTCTCTCATAGGATCTGAATTTTTGCTGCCCGTGAGGGGATTTTATTGCCAGCTGTGTGAAGAGTTTTATGGGGATGCGATTTGCGCAGAAGATCATGTCACAACTCAAACTCACAATGAGAAATACAAGGTAATGGCTTCCTTGTAGTGAGAGAGGCATGGTTGTACTGCTTTTAGAATTCATTTGGGAAATTGTTTTGTCACAGGTTCCTTTAGCTATGCTTTGAAGGGCTCCACTGAACCATTGGTATTAAGTTAAGTTCACTTGTGTACTGTAGTATTTTTCTTTTCTTTAATAAGTAAGTTCAGTGCTACTTCTTCACATTAATGACCTATTTGTCTTCCTTCCTTTCACCAGAAACAAATGTATGAGTGTCCACTCTATGAAAAGAGGAGAAACCTAGACCGCCAGGCTGCACTCACTTTGGAAGTGAGTGATAAGAAGCACACTGAGCTGAAACGGAAACACGAGGAAGAACACAAAAACAGCACAGAGAAGGAGGGAAAGCCTAAACACAGCAAAAAGGAGAAGAAGGACAAGGAGAAGGATGAGAAGTCTAAAAATAAGAAGGAGGAAGAGAAGCCCAAGTACAGCAAAACTGAGGAAGAGGAGAGTCTTGTGTACAGCAAGAGAAATGAGGAGGAGAGGCACAAATATAATAAGAGGGAGGAGGTTGATCGATACAAACATAGCAAAGATGAGGAAGAGAGGCCCAAGCACAGTAAGAGAGAGGAGGAAGACAAATACAAATATAGCAAGGAGGAGGAGCGCTACACAAATCGCAAGGAGGAAGAGGAGGAGAAATCCAGATACAGCAGGGTAGAGGAAAGATCCAAGAACAGTTGTAGGGATGATGATGAGGAAGATGAGGAGAAGTCTAGATACAGTAAAGGGAAAGAGCCCAAGTCCAAATACAACAGGAAGGAAGAGGAGAGGTATAGATCAGAGAAGGAGGAAGGGAAATTTAAGAAGGAGGATAGACAGTCAAAAAAGGTCAAGGCTGGGCGTCCTAGGGAAGACGAGAAGTCAGGATCTAGAAAGCAGCCCGAGCCTCCCGAAAAATATGTTGAGCCTCCCAGGGTGTTCTGTGGGCCAAGTCCAGCAATGCGAGCAAAGATGCGCAAGAAAAGCGAGGAAACAGGCAAAGGTGGGGTAATAGCCCCGTCCATGTTCGGAAAGTTCAGCTGGAAGAAAAAAGAAAATGATCTTGCGAAGGAGGCGGAGAGAGTGGCTGCTGAGTTCTTAAGGGACGATGAGACGGTGGTTAAAGGGGATGGCAATGAAGATTCTTTTTCAAAGTCTTTGGCTGCTGCCAAAAACATTGCTATCAAGCTGTCAGGAAAGACTGTCATCCCCCAAACAAAAACCTGGCTACCCTACCACTCTGACCGTGGTAAAATACGGCCCAATCTCCCTGCACCCACTATGGTCCTGAGGAAGTCACCTTGGGTGTATGCCAAACCTGCCCCTCTGAACGCCTTCCTCTCTATCACACCGACTGTTGGCGCTGGGGTGACACCTCTGCCAGTTCTACAGCATCATCCTAAAAAGGACAGTTCACTGCCTGCGAACATAATTTCCAAGGCCTTTGGTGGTCAGGAAGTGGTTCTAAAAAAGCCACAAGATCAGGACACTGGGAAGTCAGACACTACTTCCACATCAGTGTCTGTGAATCCAGGATCCTCCCCTACTCCTGCAACAGCGACATTCACGGAGGCCACAGCCCAACAGTCTAAGCTGACCATGTCTGTGATGACCCGTAATGAGTCTGATGTAGCTGCACCAGGCGTGCCTGAGAGTGAGCAGAACCTCACAATGCTGGTCCACCCCCCTCCTTTCATGAGCAAACCCCCGAGTGAGGTAATCCAGAAATCAGAAAAACCCAAGTCAAACCTTGCTGCCGCAAAAGCCCAAGATCTGTTTGACATCTTCTACTGTAACAGTACCCCATCCAATACCAGCACAGCCACTAAACCTGCTATGGATCCTAAACCTGGAGCGAGTGACTCGCTGAACTGTGAAACTTTGGAGTCCTTGGCTCCACAAACCAAGCAACCCCTAATTAACCCGGTTCCTGAAAATACCAACCGTGTTGAAACAAACACAAGGGAATCCGAGAAGTCTGAGAATAGGGTTGAGCTGCAGCCCAAGGAAGACAACCCTGAGACTGCCACCAAAACTTTGGATAACCCACCTGACAAATTGAGTATCTCAACAAAGACCTTAGATCTCCCAACTGAGGTGCTGAACTTAGACTTGTTTGATTTTAATTTTGAGTAGTAAGACTCCACCAGACAACGGGCCTTGGGAGGGAGTTTTTGGGTGATCAGCCAGATAAGGGTGAACAATGTGGGGGGGGGGGGGGGGAACGACGACAAGTAGTAATCCACACATCCTCTGTGAAATATAGATCTGTTCACTAAATTTAATGAATGAGGAGGTGGAGCTTCCTTTGAGACCTTCCATGAGCAAGCTCATACTGCTGTTTTGCAAGCTTATGATTTTAAGAAAATAGATCTCTTCCTCCTTCTGACTTGCACAGCAAAAGTTGTCTTTACTTCTAAAAGGTAATGTACTGTACTCATGTTTGTTGATTTATTACTATGTTGTTTCTTTGTTATACAAGTACAACCTCTTAAGCTGTTTATTCTTGTCTTCCCTATTTGAACAATTGAAAGGTATTGTAATACAGGAACAAGAGTGCTCAAGGTTAAGAAGAAAAACACATTTGGTAAGATAGTGCAGCATGGACCAAAATATATCTCTAAAATAATGTTGTTTGCTTTGACAACTGCATCATAATATGTCACTCTTTATCTTCCAGAAAAGAAGATGTGGATGTATATTCATGAACATAATGTGGAATCATTTCTTTACTCGCCACTATGTTTCACTGGCAGTACTATGCTCAATGCTATTCTATGTATTAGTGAAAATATAATAAAATGTTTATCCTGTAAGTGTTGCTTAAGTACAGTTAAAATAAAATTGTTGCCACAGCATTTCACTCTTTTATTCCAGAAAAATTCAAGTCAAAATTCAAGACATCAAACTAGTATTTGATAGGATACCTATTATAACTTTAGCAGTTTGTTAACATCTTCTATCTGTCATTTTATTTAAAAAGACATTTGGTAATAGGTAATGCAGTTCAACATCAATGGCATTTTGAAGAAAAACTCATTATTTCTGTGGTGGCCACTGACTATTCTGAAATAAACAGTAGCTTATTATTTTTTGTTATCAAATGTATACAGAACCATTTTTCATTCCAACTTTATTAACATAGTACATTTTTGTGTGGACATCTGTGCTAACCAACATGAATTGCTTTGTAATGATTTGTAACATTCTAATTGTTGAGATCTGATTTATGTTGAGGCGCATGGAAAGTTTCAAATTGTATGCAATTCACCAATGGCAATGAGGCATACCTGAAAGTGGTTTCATTTTCTGTAATTTGCTTATTTCTCTGCAGGCCCTTCATCAGTAGGATTTTAACTAATAGATTTGCTATATTACTGTCAATTTGAATTATGTTAATCTGAAATCAAGTGCCTGGGCTTGAAATTGGAGTCTGAATGAAAGCATCAAGCACCACTCACTGCTTCAGAAATGTTCACAAAGCCTCACAAATCTTCGCTTCAGAAAAGGTAAGGCTGTCATAGCAATTTGATCAGCACTATAAAGGGCTGTTTTTTGTCCTGTAAATGCTCAGAAAAAGAAACGCAATCTGAACATAAATAGGATCCACAGTGAATACATTGTTTTGGTCTGTTTTACTCTGTCATTACTCAGCGCAAGACTCTGACAGAGTTGCCAGCACTGAAATTCTACTTAATTATTCTACTGTTTCAATGTACATACAGTATCACTAACAACATGTGGATCCTTGATATTGTAAGAGCAAGACTGCAATCCTTTTCATTGTATTTGTCAATAAAGATGTTGAAGGCTGGCTGTCCATATTGTAGGTTAGGTTGTCCATATTGTGAAGTGTATGTCATGTAATGTCATTGTCAATGTTTTTACTGCAGTAACTTGGATTCAATAAATATGAGGCAATAGTACACAATTGGAGGCTTTTTGTAATCATTTGACAGATCTCTTAATATGTGTTCTACATGCTCATCTTCATAATTTCAGTAGGCCTACATAATAAGCACTTTGTACTTTCAACTTCTTTAGACCCTCTTGTTCGTGGAGCTGATGGTTAGGTTTGTATAACCTCAGTAACTTTCTCACTCATTATAAGTGATTCCATCACAGCAGCATCATAATTAATTTAGAAGTTTTCTGAGACATCTCTGGTCACTATAAAGATGTCTCCAGACTGTCAGATATATATGAAAATACCCTCAACACATTCTGTACTTGATTTAAATCAAGATTGATGGAGTATGCCAACAATCAAATGTTGACTTCACTGTCCAAATTATTATGGATTATGGTAACATGGGAGGCCCAATTTGATTCCAATTGTAAAGATTATTTCCAGTAGATGGCGCTGGTCGCGTGTATTAAGCTTTGTAAGTGAGTATAACTTGCTAAATTAACGGTTACATAATACTGCAATTGTTATGGCTTTTGTTCTCAAGGCTTGACTGCTTTCATGCCAGATAAGCCTAAAGAGGTATTGTCCAGTGGGTTGTTAATTACTAATTGGCAACATTCATATAATTTCCCTTGGTTACGGTTTTAGATTTTCCTCTGAACCAGAATCGAGGAAGGACACACCTTGTTTATGTTTTTGAGACTATAAACAGCTCATTGCTTCAAAATATGTTCATAAAATAAATGTCTATATCCTTCTATAGTAATTTTCCTACAGATCGTACCTTTAAATTCCCCATTACATTTTAATGCTATTAAAGATTAAAAACTAAAATGTCTGGAACACATGCCTATCCTATCCTGTTATGTTTATGTTTTCTTTCATTTAACAACTAACTGGTGCTATGGATCATTTACTATCCAGAGTGGCATCAATGTGCCCACTTGTGTTCGGGCCATCGATGAAACAATGCGAGCGGTGGGAACAGAAAGTCCGATGGATGGAGACCCTGATGCGGCCCCTCCATTTGTGAAGTGCGGGCTCCTGGCAAAAGCATCCACAGGAGAATATGAAATTTAAATATTTGTTCTCGTATTTTTGACTAGAGAATGAGCATGCATGTTCCCGCCCACGTGTCACTGATGAAGAGCTGGTAAAGTGGTGTAGATATGTAAAGGGTCATACCTCCGCCAATTAGGATTTTAGCTCTAGGGCGACAGTTGTTACAAACGTTCAATTTAAGCGCGATGTTTACGTTGATGGAACATTTTGTTCGCTCTGCGTTTATGTAGAAATTTAAACGGACGGTAAGACACGGAGGAAGCGTGCCAGTATTTGTTTATTGTGTACAGTTCAATTCAAATCTCGATGCTTTGTGTAGGTTGTTTGAGGTCCGCTGCTAGCCCCTCTTTCAGGCAATCCGCAGTAGGAAGGTACCAGGTAAGACCAGGTAGCCTTGTTTATTTATTAGCGGTAATAGTAGGAAGGCGTTGCCATCCGAGTTGTGGTATTTGTTTTACTCTAATAACCTGTACACTGCAACAGGTCTAGCTAGACCTAGGTGGTGCCAGAGGGAGTATAGCGGCAGTTATTCCAATACAGGTAATGAGATGGCCTTTAACTTGTAGTATAATATTCTATTGTAGATATACTGTCTCCTGTGTCCTTTCCCGTTGATAGGACTTTTTGCTAGCTGCTGTTTACCAATGCATGTATTAGTGAGGACTTTTTGCTAGCTGCTGTTTACCAATGCATGTATTAGTGTAGCACTGTGCTAGACCTTGTCTTGCTTGTGTGAGTCCATTCATTGTAATCAAGCTGACTTAATGTACTTTTTTAGCAGTATATACTGTAGCCATTAAACCAACTGGTCATCTCCATATAGTATATCCGTCGCTGCCACTAGTTCCTTTCTTTGCTTTGAGCGGGGAGCCTTGTGCTGCGGAAGAGTAGCGATACCTCGGCTTAGTCTCTTCCCTTTCACTGCATGCGGTGTGGTAACGATGCAATATCAATTTCACCTGTTTGAACACTTGTATCACCCTTTGCAGTGTGTGTGCCGAGTGTGTCCACAGTTATTCTCTCGTGTTCATACGAGAATATTCTTGTGATTAGTATCTCTCCCGTGGCCAGGGCTCTGCCCTCCCATTCTACCGTGGCAAGTATATATCCTCTTACCCTCAAACCTCAACCATTCATCCATTACTCAATTAGGCTACGTCAATTTAACTGTCCGTCCAATAAACATTTATATTTCGCATCTAACCTGTTTCTTTCAGTTTAATTATTCCATCCACATCTTATTATTTAGGTATAATAGGTATTAACTCCAATTGAACTGGAATCATGTCTCTATCGCCTCTTTAGTGAGCCTGTGTTATTCATGCTAGTACTGTGGACGTCGACATGACACAAAGGTGGCGTAGCCGTGCAGTTTATCTTTATGACTATCTCTAAGAGTGCCCCACGCTACAGATAGGCCTACATAATAAACACTGCTGTTGAAAACATGGTGGTGATGATGGGTCCCCCTGTACATTGTCCACCTGCCCAAGAAACAATAACATCACGGGTTGTCTTCAGGTCAGGCAAGGGACGGACCCGGCGCTGCCTGCAATCAACTCCCGATGGTAAGTGGCAGGGTTGGGGTCAGTTTCCATACCGAGAGTAGTACATTTAGAAAATATGATTAAATTAAATGTATGAATACTATATTAATGAACACAATATTAATGACTGATTATTACTGACGGGTATTATTGACGAGTCTTGACTAAAAGCAAAGGGCTACACACAAACAGATAATACAGAAATTATAGACTACCAACGTGTGTTATTTGATAAGAATTCGGAATGTGTATGATGACGTATACGAAATGTGAGTTTTCATGCATATAAAAGTATTCATGAATTGTTGCTAGGTAGGAGTACATCATTTCAGAACTCGCCCTACCCCTAATATTTTAGACCATTACCCAATGAGAAAATAAGTGGTCCGTTACTAGGCAGTAATACGAGTGACAGTCAGGCCAATGATTTAGTTCTTGGCCTAGAAGGGCGCAGGGAGCTGAAGGTAACCGAGTGGTAGCAGTCGGGTCCCGAGGAAGTCTGTCACGGAGTCACCGTGGAAAAACACCAACAGCCACAAAATGCCGAATAAAACTAAAAAGGAAAAGGTAACGTAATTATAGCAACATCATGGAAACACTCCACATACTTCAACCAAATATTTACACGACGCTGATGCTTTCTTTGAATTGTATGTTATTAACCAACTAGCTAGATGTGTAGCTAGCTATTATTGTCGTCAGGCCTAGCAAGCAGAGCAAGATGCATGTTCAAACCGTGCAACTTACAGACGCACCTAAATTGTTCACACCAAATTGTGAATTCATATTTGCTTTAGCTAGTTATTTTAGCTATGATATCCGGCGATAGACAAGCCTACAACAACAACAACAATGCGTTTAACTTTAAATTATTGATGTTATCAAATCAGTTTTTGTTTTGAAATAATGTTTTACATTTAGCTAGATTTACATTTAGTCTGTTAATTGTGCTCAAGTGGATCAGAATATGAATCATATGTAATATTCACGAGTGTGAAGCCCACATTTGTTTACCGATGATGGTGTGTTGACAGTTAGCTTGCAAGCATTTTGCTAGCCACATTTCAAATGGTATTTGTTAGATGAACGCCAGAAAGATTATCATCAAGTAGTTGGCTGGTTCATGTCGTTTGTTGTGAAGTAAAGCTAAATTGATTAAATATATGTTAAACAGGTGTGCTTCGTGTTCCGATTAGTTTTTCCACCCACACTCACTAGCCAAAATATAGCTAGCTGTCCAGTTCCATAATAATCTGACTCTCATAATAAACGAATGCGACAGTCATGGCCAAACAAATGAATGTAGACATAATAATGTATTATTTTTTGTTAGAGAACTTTTATGGTAATAACATTTAAAGATATTTTGCACGCTGTATCATGGGCTTACCCAGCCACTGAGAAAAAAACCCATCCACCTGTAAGAACAGATGATAGGAGTTGTGTATATTAACTGTGGTCCTATATGGTGGATGTTCTTTGTTAATAATGTACTATAATTGCTTGTTATTCACAGGAACCAACCAAATCTGCCAAAAGCAGCACTAAAAACACGAACGCAAACAGTGGGAAAGACACTGGAACTGAAAATTCAGATGAGGTAAGATTTGCCTTACTGGGCACATCCCAATGCTTCATAATCTGACTGTAGTTTCTGCATTTTTCATCTGTAATAATGTGCCAAATGACATCACAGTTCAGTTGATGTGATCTACAGCTTTTTAATTAGTGGTTGAAAAACTGTCTTGCATCAGTGGCAACTAACTGGCCATAGGTTTGACCCTGTTGTATTTTTAAAAATATAATTCTGTGCAATGGTAATGCGAAGCCTGTGAATGAAGCAATACGTTTATTCATTAACTTTTTACTAAGACATTAAGGTTGTCTCTGTTTTACAGTGCTGTGTCCCTGTTGCACACATGGAGGGTTTTTCTCTTGGTCTGATCACCTTCTGTGAACAAAGAGAAAAACATATTTGGGCACCATTAGGCTACTATCATACTAACTCTATTGATATAAGATGCCTTTACTTCAAACACAATATCACCATAGGCTAAGACAAAATATCTGTACAGCGAAATTATTTGGTTCCAAATACAGACTTCACTCACAAAATTATATTCCCAAATTTGTTAGGCTATACTCCTACAGCTGCATTTGTAGCCAAAAAAGTCACCGGAAAGTGTAGTGCTTATTTGGTCAGTTCATCAATCTTGCTTCTTAGAGCTTTGTGTTGATTTCTCAAAATAATATTCCCAAATTCGTAAGGCTATATGCCTCCTGCGTTAGGCTACACTCCTAGCTCCACTTTATATAATGTTTAATGATTTATTGGCGTCATCTCTAAACCTCTAAACAATCTCTACGTCAAGACCCATCATTTTCCAAGTTTCATCAAAATTGTCCCAGTGGTGTAGGAGAACAAGCGTGTGTCATACGAATGGACAGAGACCGAATCATAGTCCGCTCTCAGATTTCATGACTTACTCTATTACCTACTGTAGTGCAAAACATAATGTTTGGCCCTTGTATAGACATATGGCACATCATTGTTGAGCCATATAGGCCTGCTGGTTGGGCTCATAGCAGCTCCTTGGGCACATTGTTCAGGGGGGCTGTTATGGTGCTTGAGTTGGATCCAGACTCCGGACGTTTTATCAGGAAGGGAGCGGCTGCCTCTGTGTACAGACCTCTCTGTATGCAGCTGAGCTCTCTGCAAAGGCCTGTAAAGGCTGTAACTGCCTCGATTTACTGCCCATACAATGTATCGCTGTCAATGTGGAGGCGGAGCTGGCTTATTATGCTATGCATGCTACATTTTCCTCAGTTTCCTTATTAGTATGCCTTCCATTTTGAAATTGAATGAGACATTAATTGTAGAATTTTGCATTTGTCAGGTGACATGGCAATAGTTCTGTAAAGGTCTTCAGGAGTGATACTCAATCCTGGTCATGGAAAGCCGCAGTACTACAGGTTTTTGTTCCAGCTCAGCAGTGACACACCTGATTCAGCTAATCAAGGTTTTGAAGATCAGTTGATTAATTCAATTAGGTGTGATAGCAGTAGGCTGGGACAAAAACTTGGACCCACTGTTTTCCCCTGGGTAAGATTATGAAGAACATATTTGTCTCTGACAGAATTATATTTTGGTTTATTGCTACGCATTGTTGAAAGATATGGACTTCCCTCAACCTGCAACGTCACCTGGTGTAATCATATTCTGAAGTAAAATCAAGTATTATCAATAGGATATACTAAATAACTAATGATATAACATCAAAATATAACTATTCCAATGTAGCTAATAAAGTAACAGCAAATGTAACCATTTAAATATAACCAATAGTACATGTTTTAATACATTTAATGTTTCAAATGTACCTAACAGAATGATTAATGTGGAAATGTGTTTAACATGTTTAATGTTTGAAGTTGAGTACCTAACAGAGTGATTCAAGATTGACTAATGATTAAAGTTGAAGTGTTGATCTGTATTCAAGTTTGGTAGGGAGAGAGAGGTGAATGACCTTGGGACGTGGGCCTTATCTGTAGGGTACTAAACAGGGGAAGATGTGCCCAAATATGGTGTAATATCCACCTAAGATACTTTCCAGAACAGGGGAAGGTATGGCCAAGTATGGTGTGGGGAAGGAGAAAGAAGTCTGACAGGTTAAAAGTGTTCTACCTACGAGGAGGAGTCCAGGTCCGGAGATTAAGTATAAAATGGGATGATAAGAGCATCTCAACGGGCATTTCCATATAACCCCACGGAGGACGGATCCCTAAGAGACCAGGAGGTCTTGCCCAATCGGGGTATCCACGACCAAAGCCCTTTCTGGGGAGAGTTTAGACTTGGAAGCCCCCAGTCTGGATGGCTGTTAGTATCGGAGTAGGCTCCCTCTTAGCTGTTTGGAGACTTAGCCCTCGCCCTCTCAGTAGGTGGCATTGTCCATAAGTGTCTGTGGTTGGGACTCGGTTAAAAGGCTTGCTGGAGGTTGAATGACCGCTTCACTTGTACTGGGAAGCATGAGTTGTTGAAGCCTCTCAGCTGAGGGCACGGTGCTACTCTGGAGAAATCAGCAGGGCTCATAGAGGCACCGAGAGTATTCGGTGGTTGTGCAAATGCCGATGCTGGATGGAGCCTCTCTAAATTTATACTAAGTTAGACAGAGTAGGGACAGATAGTGTAAGATTTAATTTCTTTTAATCCTTTTATTTACTTTAATTTATTTCTTTTAATTCTTAAATTACTTTATTGCTACATTGCATTACCATACTGTAACGCCTAAAGCTTAAATAAAGTACAAATCTGCATTTAAAGAAAAATAAGTATTTTAGTTCTTGTTAGAAGTTTAGACAGAATTTAAATAGTTCAAAAACAATTCAAAAAAAGTTGTTACTTTCCTTACTAAACATAAAAAGATAGATTACACTGTGTATATTACACCAAAGGATCTGAATGGTTATTCTAGCCCGTGTATTGAAATATCCCCTTTGGATGAATTGTCCTCATTGATAAATTAAATTATTGCAACCACACCAACTGGCACTCACATAAGAATAGAGCCATCGTTAACCATTGGGGCTTTCATATGCTGAGCTCTGATTTGTAGGTCATTTACAGAGCATAACATTAAGCTGAAGCAGGGGAAACTGTAGGAAGTAGACGGTTAACAGCAGGGTGAGTCTATTCGACACCAGCCTATATACATGTATATCTCTTTAGAAATCTATTAGGGTAAGACCCTTTAGACAGAGGTTTTAACCCATTAGACGGAGGGCTGGACCGGGACTCCTGTATAGGGTCTAATACCGGGAGACAACATCTAAATGAAAGTTCTTACTCATAACCTTTACTTGGTTAGACACAAAAACAAAGTGTGGTAAATCATAAAGTGGTGTAAAATATGATTGATGGATTTTTATCGGATTTGTTATGGAAATGTAAATCATGATCATGAAGCTCTGTAGAGATTCTATTTCAAATAGCCTTGCACTGCTGTTACAGACCGTAATGACGACAGGCAGTTTACTATGATGTAATGCCCACAGATACCTAAATCGTGCTCTCACCACTGCCATGCACTCCAATTAACTAATTCTCAAAATGTGCAAAAACTACTGCATTTCTCTAGCGATCAAAATGTATGATCAAATATAGAATAAGAAACAAAATTGCACACAAAAGACACAGATAGAAGGATATTGCTAATATGATTTTTTTGCTCCTTTTTTTAGCAACAGCAGGGGTACAAGATCACACTGATGTTTTAGCCAAAGCCTTCTTCAGTGTGTGAGAATCAAATACAGAATAACCATCTCCTGTTGTCCGTCACTTCAATATTTGAACAGATTGTGCCTCTAACATGCAGGGCAGTGGTCACCCTCCATTAGTCACTGAGTTTGGTTTGTTAACATTTCCTGTTAGTATTAGCATACCTTAAGAAACGGTAACATTTGTGCTCTTCAAACATCTCTATGTTCAGAGAGTGGTATTGATGACAGGAAAAGCATGGCGCTTAGTTTGACGTTGTTGTGCAGGATGAAAAGCAATTGATTTGATCTATTTTGAATCAGGCTCAGTCATGCAAAGCCAGCTATCCAGGCCATCTCTGCTGTGCCTTGGGCAAGCCCAAACATGTCTGATAGGATGGTCCATAACATACACTGCCACCACAGCATTCTTAAAAAAACATCCCCAAATGCAGACACTATGCCGACCTTGTACACTCAAACATAAACACAAGGTTTGGAGAATAGATTTTAAAAGCAACCATCCTTTATCTCCTTTACTTCAGGGTCACTGTTTTAAAACAACAACTTTGTAGGTGAAAGCAATATGGTGAATCTAGCAGTTAGTTCTCTTTTCAAAAGTCATAAAGGAATTAGGAAAAGAAAGCCATGCAGTAGTACTGGAATATATATTGTCATCATTGTATTTGCTGTTTAGACACATTTATGCACACATGTTGTCATGACACCCGAACCATGGTAATTATAAATGAATGTAATTGAAAAGGATGAATCAGGCTAATTGCCATACAGTAGGTGATGATCTTTGCAGTCTAAACTATTGCCTTTATTGCTCTGTTTGATGGGTATTCGGGCAATCTGCTCGCAAGTCTATATAGGACTCCCCTTTGATAGTGTTGTTATTCACTTCCAGATTGATCTTGTGGTCTCGTAAGACAGGGTTAGTTGTTTTAGCTGCCAGTCGATCGTACAGATCCTCTTACCACAATTCAATGAGAGTACTACAGTCGTATGAGTATCTGAGCAGCTCCTCGCTTCAACTGTTTTCCTCTTCGATTTTCCACTTCCCCCCCAGACCTGTATATATAACCAATGTTGAATGGGGAGCCATTTGGTGACACTCTTGAGCCCCCTTTTACCTTCAATGTGCAAGTGTTGCTGTTTAGATAAGGCAAATTCTCAGCTCAGCTAGTTACTTCCATAACTGTAATGATTTCACTTAAAGGAGTACCTGTACAATTAGAAATGTGTCGAGGTCATTTAATCAGGGAATCCGCCCTGACCTTCCTCTACTAGGGGAAATCCTGTAAGCTGATCTACCTGTGATGGCAGAGCACACAGGGGTTAGCCAAAACCATCTTAAGCTGAATGTCCTATTTGAGTAATTTCCGCCTAAAACCAGACCCAAACTAAACTGCTTATAACATTAGAAATATGATGATCAGATACAAAAGAAGGATTCCATGTGATAAGTAACACCTTGATGTTTTGTGTGGATATGCTCAGATCATAGTTCAGAATAACATACTACACATAACAAGGAGATAAAGTAAACAATAATCAAATTGATAATCAAATTAAAGCATTTTAAGAGGTGAAAGACGTCAGATTTACCATGGGTGAGAGAAGGAGTGTTGTCACTGTGTTGAGATTATGATGTGAATGGGGAGCCTTTTGCACTGCCAAGATGGGGTAATTGATATGACAGGGAATACCCTGAACTGACACTCAATTGCTTCAGATTTGTTAAGGAGGAGCTGCTGAATGGTGCATAGTGTTCCTCATGTTGAGTCAAAAGTAAGCACAAGGATTGTGTTTGTCCAGTTGATTTGTGGACTTCAGTCAGTTTTTTTCAATTTCAATTTATAGTTATTATATATATAGTTATTATAGTTAGTCAGTGTGGACCACATGAGAGCAGTGAATTATTCAGTTAACCTATTTATAAGAGCAGCTGCATATCCAATAACAACCTTGTTCAAGAAGAAGGATGCCATAGGGGATTTATTTGTTTTTACCATTTGCCTTCAGTTCCAAAGAGGCCTCACATAGTGATGTGGTACTTTCATGAAATAGAAAATATTTAGCCTGATCCTGTGCGTCCATGTACGTTGCTCTGAAACATGAAATAGGACAGCAGTTCTCTAAGATGTTTTTGAAATAGGACAGCAGTTCTGTAAGATGTTTTTGAAATAGGACAGCAGTTCTGTAAGATGTTTTTGAAATAGGACAGCAGTTCTGTAAGATGTTTTTGAAATAGGACAGCAGTTCTGTAAGATGTTTTTGAAATAGGACAGCAGTTCTGTAAGATGTTTTTGCCATTCTTTTGAGGCGACATTACCATAAGTAGTGGAGATTACTTCAGATGCAAGCAAGCAAGCAAGTTTCCACTCGTTGGCAATTCCATAGGCATCTTCATATGAGCAAAGGAATACAGTAGCTGCATGGCAAAATAAGCTAACAAGTGCCACATCTCTTATTGCGTCTTTGTCTGTGTTGGAAGTAGCATTTTACTTATGGTTGTCATAAAGATGAATCTACCTCTGTTTTCTACTACACAAAAGCAGATTCTTCTCTTTGTGTGCGCTCAAATTCAATGATCATTTTTACATCATTAGACAAAGCCAATCCAATTATTTTCATGGAGTCATTTGTTGCACTCGGCATGCTGACCGACGTGTGTGTGTGTGTGTGTGTGTGTGTGTGTGTGTGTGTGTGTGTGTGTGTGTGTGTGTGTGTGTGTGTGTGTGTGTGTGTGTGTGTGTGTGTGTGTGTGTGTGTGTGTGTGTGTGTGTGTGTGTGTGTGTTGTATCCATGATATGAGCATTTTTATATTTTGGGTTTTTTCATAAATTGCTTTACAGAGAACCCAAATAAAGTGTGTGTATGCGTGTCCTCTGTAGGCCCAGCAGCAGCAAGCCAGCAAGCGTCCCAGCAACAGCACCCCACCTCCCACTCAGCTCAACAAGATCAAGTACTCAGGCGGTCCCCAGATCGTCAAGAAGGAGCGTCGCCATAGCTCATCACGATTCAACCTCACCAAGAACCGTGAGCTGCAGAAGCTTCCTGCCCTCAAAGGTAACACGCTAACCATCAGCGGCTAAACCGTGTCCTACCCATAGGCCAACCTGTACCACTTGTGGTGGCTTTTATATTCATTGATGGACACTCATTCATTATTTAATTATGGAATTGGTTCCATCCACATATATTGTTTAGATTGCTACCGTCTGCATTGGTCATTGGGCATGATAATAACTTGCGTTGAGGTGCTAGAGTCTTTCCTCGTAGGACATCAAAAGGCAGGACTGCATGTCTTACCTTGAATTAATTGCTCACATGGATAACCTATATATCAGCCTCGATCTTTAGAATAATCCTGAAATGGTAGGTTATTTTAAGTGGGAGAAGTTGGATATTTCTGTTATTATTATTATTATTATTATTATTAGAGCCTGACCGATACTGGATTTTTGGGTCCGATAGTGATGCCAATTTATGGGGGGCAAAATTCACAGATAACCGATATATCTTATTGTTTTGAAGTGGAAGAGGAAGGCATTGGTAGAGCTGGCTGTCTGTTTCACCAGCTCCGTCTTTTTTAGTTATTTATAGTAGTTTATGGTAGTTTTTATACTGTTTGTTAAAACCAACATCAGAATTTAACCACAGTTTTACTACTCATGGGGACTGTTTTTATTCCTGGTGGATTTGCGTGCTGCGAGACTGCTATTGTTTACTTTCGAGAACAGCTGATCACGTTGGCTCAGCCAGCATTGGTTGTCGGCGAGCGGCCCACTGTACTGGAGGAAATAAGGAGACGGCATCGGGGAAGATATAAACCGTATCTTCCTTCTATCATCATGCGTCCATTCCTCACCAGAGAAGCAGCACAACTCTTGGTCCAGGCACTCTTGGCCGGGCTCCCCGCCTCCACCATCAGGCCTCTGCAGCTCGTCCAGAATGCTGCCGCCCATCTGGTGTTCAATCTCCCCAAATTCACCCTTGTCACCCCCCTCCTTCGCACCCTTCACTAGCTCCCGGTAGCAGCTCACATCAGATTCAAGACCCTGGTGCTCGCCTTCCAGGCAGCAAAGGGAACAGCCCCTCCCTACTTGCAAGCAATGGTCAGCCTCCAAACCCCTGCTCGATCACTCCGCTCTTCCACCTCGGCTGGCCACTTGGCACCGCCGCCTCTACGGGGATGCAGCAGTCGCGCTACTCGGTCACGGCTTTTCACTGTCCTGGCGCCCTGCTGGTGGAACAAGCTTCCCACTGCTGTCAGGACTGTAGAGTCACTACCTATCTTCTGCCGTAGATTGAATACCCATCTCTTCAGGCTCTTAACTGGCACTCCTAAAGACCTCTTCATCCACGCAAGGTTGTACAAGTTTCTCTACTGTAAATTAAATTTAAAAATAATAAAAAAAAAAATATTTTTTTTTTATTATTCCTTCTTCTAACATTGGGACTGCCAATAGCCCCTGGTCCTAGCATACATTACTTTTTCTTATGATGACTGATGATTCACTTACTTAGACAAATGTATTGTAAGTCGCTTTGGATAAAGGCGTCTGCTAAATGCTGTAAATGTAAGTGATCTAAAGGCCCTCTTCAACGACAAGAAGAGAGCCTTCAGGACTGGTGACGAAGGAAGAATTGAAGCGGGTGCAGAAGAAGCTTAAGGAGAAGCTGAAGGAGAGCAGCGACACAGACAGGCGGAAGATGGAGGACAGCCTGCAGGACAACAACATGAGAGGTGTGGAGCAGCGTGAGGAAGATTACCGGCTACAAGCAGGCTAACGACCCGCAAGTGGCTGGAGATCTGGACAGGGCCAACGAGTTGAACCAGTTCTTCAACAGGTTTGACTCAGGGGCTCATTGTCTCCCTCCACCCAGCTCCACCAACGACTCTCCACTCCGTCCTCCTTCTACTTCTCCTCCCCCTAGCTCCTCCAGCCCTGCTCAGCTACTGGACGTGCCCCCCTCCCCTCCCGTGCCTTGTCTGGGTCCCATCCAGTACCCTCTCCTTTCCTGCTCCCTCTCCAGCTCCTCTGACTCCATTCACACCTCCCCTCCATTCCCCTCCTCCGCCAGGCCCACTATTTCCTCACTTCACAACTCTTCAGCGCCCATCATTCTGCCCCCTGACACCACTGCCACAGCCAATGACCCCCCATCACCCCCCGCTCCAGTGTCTTCATCAGTACGGCTCAGGTGAAGAGAGAGCTGGGGAAACTCTGCACCAGGAATGCTGTGGGCTGATGGTATGAGCCCAAGGGTGCTCAAAGTCTGCACGGACCAGCTGTGTGGAGTACTCCAGTACCTCTTTAACCTGAGCCTCAGTCTGGAAAAGGTCCCATCAATGTGGAAAACATCTTGCCTGGTACCAGTACCAAAGAAAAGGAGCCCCAGTGTTCTGAATGACTATAGACTGGTAGCCTTGACATCCCACATTATGAAGATCATGTAAAGACACATGAGGCCCCTGGTGAAGACATCCTTGGACCCTCAGCAGTTTGCCTACCAGGCAGACATTAGTGTGGATGATGCCATCATCTACCTGCTACACAGAGCTCATTCCCATTTAGATAAGGCTGGCAGCACTGTGAGGGTCTTTGACTTCATTTTCTTTGACTTCTCCAGTGCATTTAACCCCATACAGCCCTCACTACTTGCAGCTAAGCTGCTGAGGATGCAGGTGGACTCCCACATTGTTTCCTGGATTACGAACTATCTGACCAACAGACCACAGTTTGTACAACTGCATGGATGTGTGTTGGACTGGGTGGTGAGCAGCACTGGCGCCCCCCAGGGGACAGTTCTGCCCCCCTTCCTCTTCATGCTCTATACCTCGTACTTCAGGCACAACACAGATACTTGCCATCTGCAGAAGTTCTCGGACGATTCTGCTATTGTGGCATCCATTAGTGGAGGCCAGGAGACTGAGTACAGAGGACTGGTGGACAGTTTTGTTGAGTGGTGTGAGCAGAACCACCTGCTACTCAACATCAGCAAGACAAAGGAGATGGTGGTGGACTTTAGGAGGACTAGGGTCCCCCTGTCTCCTGTTTCCATCCAGAGAGAGGACGTGGAGGTGGTCCAGAGCTACAAGTACCTGGGGGTGCACCTGGGCAATAAACTGGACTGGTAATACAGATGTCCTGTACAAGAGGGACTAGAGCTGGCTTTATCTCCTGAGGAGGCTCAGGTCCTTTTGCGTGTGCAGGACTCTGCTGAACATGTTCTACCAGTCAGTGGTGGCCAACGCAGTGCTGTACGTGGTGGTATGCTGGGGGGGCAGCATCAAGGAAGGTGACACCAAGAGGCTGAACAAGCTTATTAGGAAAGCTGTCCTCAATGTCACCCTGGACACTGTGGAGGAGGTGGCCAAATAGGAGGATGAGGACCAAACTCCTGGCCATCATGGACAATCCCTTCCATCCCCTACATGACACTGTGGCAGAGCAGAGAAGCTCCTTTAGCAACAGATTATTACAACCACGTTGCACTAATGAGCGCTATAGGAGATCTGTTCTGCCTGCCGCAATAAGACTGTCCAACTCCTTCTCCGGCTGGCTCGATCGGGGTGATCAGAGTCAGGCTGGGGGATGTTAAATCTTACTGTTCTTACTGTATATGTTTCAGATGTCTATTTTATTCTATTATTCTGTTGTCACTTTATTTTGTTGTTGTTGTTTGTGATATGAGCTGCTGTAATGCCTTAATTTCCCCTTGGGGATCATCTTATCTGTCTATCTATCTATTATTATTATTTTACAGAATTCCTTTTTAGCAGTTTTCATGGAAAACAGTAATGACCTGAAATGATCTCTATTGATAAATACAGCAACATTTATGTGCACTGTTACTTGTACTGTGCCAAATGAGAAATATTCAGTGCATATTGATATCAGTGATTTGCTATTGAATCTAACTTGTTGTGTGTTTGATCATCTACTGAATTATTTTTGTTATGAGTTATATTCCATTGACAAAAATATGTGAAACTGTGAAAAGCATTCTTAAAACGTACTGTTAGAATACCCCCTGCACTTTCTGGTAGCCAACCACTGTAATTTCCAGTAAAGGTTTACCCCAGCCCTACCCTCCACATGATGAATTTATCAAAGTAGTAAATTCCGCTCACAAGAGTAAACAAACCTGTGTTGTGCAGTACCCAAGCTGCTTGTGACAAAAGTTTTCTATCATTCCCGGGAATGTGATGTCATTTTCATACACTTTATTGTGGCTCTCATCACACTCTTGACGTCATCTGTAGAATGAAGATGGATGCCTGTTCTTTGTTAAGCATGATTATTTATAACCAGTCAGAGGAACTGCCAAGAGAGGCAATACCCAGTCTCTCTTTCTCTCTCTCTCTCTCTCGCTCTGGCTTTGGGCTCCCCTCCTCTCATTGAGAATCCTCCCTTGTCTGGTCAGGCAGGGGGAGCGGAGCACATGACGTATCACAGGCAGTAATTGGATCAGCAGTACAAGTGTCTGCAATAAGTAGGACAGTGAAACCTCGGCCACAACACACCATGCAGACAGATAGGAGACACACTCTCACTCCTCAACCCAGCAGATCTCACAGATACGTGGCCGTATTAATATTTTGGGTGAATTGTTTAAAATGAAAATAATGGAAATGCTTAACTCACACAGACCAATTGCACAGTGCTAAGTTCATGGATTTGCTTACTTCACCAAAGTTTTGTTGGTGTAGTTTGTAGCGACACCTGTTACGATTTGCTGTTCAGATCTGACTGCACCCCTTTCCCGGTTCCATAAATGCATTCTACCGTCAGTCACATGTCACAATGGTTAGCCCCCAAACCCCTGCCCGATCACTCCGCTCTTCCACCTCAGCTGCCCGCCTGGCACCGCCACCTCCTAGTGGATGCAGCAGCCGCACTACTCGGTCACGGCTTTTCACTGTCCTGGCGCCCCGCTTCTTTCGTGTTAATAAAAATAAAATAAAAAAAGAAGTAATTTTTGCTTCTTCTAGCATTGTGACTGCCTATCGCCCCTGGTCCGAGCATTGATTACTTTATTTTATGATGACTGATGGATAGATGATTCACTTACTTAAACAAATGTATTTGTTGTAAGTCGCTTTGGATAAAGACGTCTGCTAAATGCCGTAAATGTAAAATGTAATGTTTCTGCCCCAGACCACAGTGGTGAATCAACATGTTTAGTTAAAGAATTGATTATAGTATATCAGAAGTAGCTCTTTATTGGTTTGAGTAGTTTCATAATACTAAATCCAGTAATACAATCAACTTCCTATACAGACAGTATTAATACAGGGGCTGTGTTACTGTAGTTTTAGCGGGTCTGGGTTACTTCAGTTCTGCATAATCACTATTGATTTCTCTATTGATCAGAAACATCTGGTTTATGCTGCTTTGTTATTGTAGGGGGATCTCACATAGAAGGTCCATGTTCTTTGGCTGCTCTTGACTGGGAGACTTGGGCATGGGTTTTGGATTAGGACTCTACTTCTACAAACACAAACGGATATTGTCCAGTGGCTCTGAGCTGCTGTATCAGTTTATAAGTGAAGCCTGAAGCCAGTGTTGTAATACTCGTGTCTGGTCTCAAGACCGCCGCATTTTGTAGTGATTTTGGTCTTGGCTCAGTTACACATCTTTACTCTGACTGGACTTCGTTCTGGAACATTAACTCGTCTTGAGACCTAAAGGCATCTCTGCTTCCGATTGATTTGCAGTTGATAGTAGCCTGTGTGTCAGTCATTAAGACGTTGTTATGTAACAGACATAATGTTCAGAATTGTATTATAATATTAGTATGGTGGCAATCTAAACTTGGCTAGCATTAGTTCAATCTGGAATCACAGTCATGAATTGAATAGCCCCAGGTTCAGTCTTGAATTGTCCTCCCTTTACGGCTGTCAGGACTATATCTCTGCCCAAAACTGTGTGTCACACGCATGTCTCTGCAGTCTCCCTCTCTGCTATGTGACCCCATGACCTATTCCGCAGCTCGGCTTTCAGGGGAATGATCACAGTGGAATATCCGGGGAGGTGGGATTAACCCAATTGAATGTGCTACATGAACTGCCAACTGTTGAATTTGATCATAAATAAAATTTATTATAAGAGCTAACATTTTATTTGTTTAGGAGGTTCTCGTATTGATGCATTGTATTTTTATAAATACAAAACACAGATTCTAACCTCTTAGACTCAAATTTTGAAGAGGATAAATGTATTTAGGAAGCCGCTGAGAGCATCATGTTCAGTATGAGAGAGAATAGGGCTCGACTAGGATTACTGATCCATCATGCTGATATTCTCTCACTGCAAATCAGTCCCTAGCCCGTCAGTCAGACCCACCTTTAGAGGGATGTTGGTGATTTGACAGTGTCTGGAAGTCCACATGGTTATAAAAAAAGAAAAAAAAAGAGAACCTTGTGGACTCCCCTCCCTGCTTTTGTGTTGGGTAACGTCCCTCCCCGACACCTACAGCAAAGGAAAAGCTTTGGCCGTATCTCACTAACCTCCCATTGATGAATGGGTGCCAGTCTCTACTAGCCATAGCCAGCAATGCTACAGGAGTTTTGGCACTGCTGCAGTAACACAACTCGTGAACTCCAAACTGTACCCTTTCCTGTTCTTTTTTAACTAGCCAAGACAACAAGTCCTGTATGTATTTATTTATCTATTTGTTTATTTACTTGATATCTGTTTTCTTATCTGCTGGAGATAATAGAAGTCTGTTTGACCGACTGTGTCTTGCCCAGGGGAAGTGAGCGGTACCAAGTGATCACAGTCCTCAGGGGGAGGCTTGGTCTCATGACAGTATGCGCGCACACACACACACACACACACACACACACACACACGCTTTGGCCACATGCTGTTGTGGGCTTGTTGTTTTTGGCCTCACTGAGATCCTTGTAGATAGAAGAGCACTTGCTGCTGTGTTGTAAAGTGTGACTCATACATGCAGTGCTGTATGTCTCTGCTTCTACAAGGCATGAGGACAGATGTGGCTATTTAAGTTTTGCTACTTTTTTTTTTATTTTAACTACTGTTATGGTCACTCCTTGTGTTACACTTAAGGCATATTGAAGTCTCCCTCTTTCGTTTCTCACCAAACCATTCACCTCAGGTAGAGAGCCCTGATGAGAGGTGTGCTGCATTATAAGAATGAAGTCACACACGGCCTTACGAGTCATTTGCATCTTCTCTACTTATCCCTCTTGGGAATGGGGAGACTTCACTTGCAGTCACACGACTGACACGCTGTGCAAAGGCTACTTGGTGTGTTCCGCTACTCCCTTGTCACCAACCCACCATGGATGGTTCCTCCATTACTGAAAATGAGAGGGCAAAGGGAGTGGACATTTAAATGAGATCATCTAGCTTTATGGATTGGATATCTGGAGTAAAATGCTTGAAAACCGGGCCAGTGGTTGTGTGGAGGGGGAGGGAAGAAGGCGTATAGTGTAGTGAGGTTGTTTGCTGTGAATATACTGTGCCACTAAGCAGCTTACGTTCCTAGTGGCAGACGCAAGTGGCCAAGTGGCAACCCATAGAGCAGAGTTTCCACTCTTACCAGCTATCTAGCTTCGTTGTTCTGAAGACACTCAGGTCAGGTTTAACACTCAGGTAAAGATTTGTTAAAAGCATGCAACTATTAAAGAACTATGCTAGGAGAATGTGCCTACATTATAATGTGTGTGTGGTGTGTGTGGTGTGTGTGTGGTGTGTGTGTGGTGTGTGTGTGGTGTGTGTGTGTGTGTGTGTGTGTGTGTGTGTGTGTGTGTGGGCTTTCCCAGGGATGCTGTCTCATACCAGGGTGATTTGTGGGGAGTGTGACAACCTTAATCAAATAGTGAGAAATGTTACTGTGTGGTGTTGAAGTGCCTGTTTTGTGTCGGTCGGGGCAGGCTCTGTAAGAGAGGGCCTAGTTGCTCTAGGCCCCTCGCACGGTCCGGAAAAAAATATAAATGTGTTAATAAAACTAAACTAATGTCCACCAATGTTTCCAATGTTTTTTTTGTATATTACATGTGCCTTACCAACTACATTAAATAGTAAGATGTTTTTTTTCCATGTCCTCCAATCAGTGTAGGGGGTGGTAGGGATTCAAAATGAAATAACAAAAGAAGAAATTATGCAAGCAATCCTTTCTGTAACTGAATTGCTCTCTTCCCATTTCAAAGCTGATCTGTCCTTAAAAATAAGACTTTTGGGGCACAAATCACCCTGCAGGCCTTTGACATCTTTGACACCTCTGCCCTAGGACCCACCCCTTCCTTGGTCCCATAGTGAGGAGGCGTAGACTGGAGTCCGAATGCCTCTAGAGGCCCATGTTTCTCCACTGCGTTGGTAGAGCTGTGCCACTTTCCTCAGCTCTGTGAGGGGGCTGACAACTACAGGAGACCTGTTCATTGTCAATGGGTGAAGGAGGGGGCCTGTGGCTAATGGAAACGTAGTTGCATAAGAATGTCTCTGGCTGCTAAAGTAGCTGTCAGAAGAGTACAGTAGCAGGGTTTCACACTGAGCTACAGCTGGTTACAGAAAGAAATCCAGATTATCAGTGTGTGAGCCTTGGACATGATTCAAGATTACCTAAATGATGGAATAATTGTATGATATTTTCTGTATTTCATTATCTTTTCTGTATTCAGTAGTATCTTTCCGGTTATCAGCATCTCATCCCTCCTCCTCTTTCCTCTCCTCAGATGCGCCCCCTATTGACCGGGAGGAGCTGTTTGTGCAGAAGCTGCGGCAGTGCTGCGTGCTCTTTGACTTTGTCACGGACCCCCTGAGCGACCTCAAATACAAAGAGGTGAAGCGTGCCGGCCTTAATGAGATGGTGGAGTACATCACACACAACCGTGATGTGGTCACAGAGTCTATCTACCCCGAGGCTGTTATCATGGTGAGAGACACGCACGCACACACTCACAGTGATGAGTAAATGCTGTCAAGCCTCAGTCGCATGTAAATAAAAGTGTACATAAATGCATCCCGTGACCTGCATTTTCCACAACCTCACACATGCTTGTTATAACATTAGGGGGATTCTTTTGGTCTAGTTGGCCACAGACTTGACTGTTGGAATCAAAACCTTGAAGAGCTCTTCGTAGCTCATTTATTTCTAGTATAAGTCAGATCAAGGCAAATCCCTCTGGAAGCTTTTAAGCCAGGCATCTCTCTCTCCCCCTGGGGTATTCCCTTTCTCCTCTTCAATCCAATGACAAATTTGAGCTTTGTGCTCAATAAATAAATAGTAAATAAATATGCACTGGGGGGAGTGATGGATAATTATCAGTAATAAATTAGGGCCTAGACACCTGCCCTTCCTTTGAGCTTCTCTCAATGTATGTCCAAGCATAACACAGGTCCCCTGTAATATATACAGTGCTCTGCGTAAGCAATGGGACAGTGAAAAATGTTTTCCTCTTTCAGCTTTACACTCCAAAAGTTTGGATTACTATGAGATTAAAGTACTGATTATCAGCTTTTATTTGATTTGTGTACATATTGGTTTCACCATTCAGAAAATACACCACCTTTTATGCATAGTCCCCCTGTTTCTGGGTACCCAAAAGTAACAAATTAAGCACTCATGTTTAGTATTTGGTGGATAATCCTTTACATGCAATAACTGCCTGAAGTCTGTGACCCATCGACTCCACCAGACACCAGGTATATTCTCTGGTGATGCTCCGCCAGGCCTGTACTGCAGCCATATTTAGTTGTTTGGTTTGTTTTTAGGTTTCGTATCATCAGGAAATTGTATGCATCTTCAATTGGATTTAAATCTGTAGATTGACTTGGCCAGTCAAGATCTTTCCACTTTTTGGCCCTGAAAAGCTCCCTAGTTGCTATGGCAGTATGTTTTGGGTCATTTGTTTTATTGTATGATATAGCGCCATTCCATAAATTTGCATTTGCTTGCACTCGAGCAGTCAAGATGTTTCTGTACACTTCAGAATGCTTTCTGCTGTTATCAGAAGTTAGCCAGTTCTGGTGGCAGCTATACACGCCCAAACCTAACATCCCCACACCATGTTTCACAGATGAGATGGTATGCTGTAAAGCTTGGGCAAATCCTTTTTTCTGCAAACTTTCCTCTTGCAATCACTCTGGTCTTTTTCTCTGCAGGCTTTTTAGGTATTTTTTAGCAAACTGTAACCTGACCATTTTTGAGGATAACTAGTGGTTTGCACCTTGCAGTGAAGGGTCTGTAGTTTGCCTGGTGATGTATTCTGAGTATGGCACACTCACGCCTACCTCCTGGTGAGTGTTCCTGATCTGTGAGACAGTTGTTTTGGGGTTTTTCTTAATTATGGTGAGCATTCTTCAATCATCCACGGTGGAAGTCTTCCTTGGCCTACCAGCCTGTTTGTGATTGTTGAGCTCACCAGTGCTTTTGCTTTGATGATGTTCCAAACTGTTGATTTTGGCAAGCCTAAGGTTTTGGCTATGAGCTTTTTTTTTAATGCATACATGTGAGTGAAAGACCTATGCATGTGAAAGGATTTGAGTCATAGCAACAGAAAGTTTTATGCAAGAAGGGAGAAGGTCACTGTTGCCAAGACCACCACATTCCTTCCCTGATTAGCAGCACAAGATATGTCAAACCTGCACACAAATCTGCCTGCAGATTTACATTACAAGTACATTACATTTCTCATTTATAACCACTTTCCTCTCCCTTTACAAAACCGGGGCTATTTCATCAGGATCAGTGGAAATTGTGATTGGACCCATTTCTCGGATCACTATGGTTCTCTGACAAACAGGACATTGGTGCATCAATGTATAGGAGGCCACAGCTGCAGCATGGAGCCACTCCGTCCACTTACTCTCTCTCATCAATTAATTATAAGATCTCTCAGGACAGGAGCAGGAGAAGTGGTTTGAGAGCAAGGCAGATCAGGTTCACATACTCTGATCCAGAATAGGACACTTATGATGTTCCTCCCATGGAAAGGGAACATTGGTGTGCCTTCTTAACAACCAGATGATTGAGAGTAATGACTCATCAGAGTTGGTTCACCACACACACACACACACACACAACATTTGTGTCTCTCATCCAGTGTTTTCCCTCCAATGCATAGTGTTCTCATCAACAATCAGTCACAGTCCTCTTCTGGGGTTGTCCAGTCATGCTACGAGGGGACAGAAAAGGCAACCCAGGACTGATCATCATTTAAGACAAGTTAGCCCGTTCTTGTGGCAACTGTACATGCCCAAACTATTACACCCCCTCCACCTTGTTTCACAGATGAATTGGTATGCTGTACATCTTGGGCAGATCCTTTTTTCTCTAGACTTTCTTCTTACAATCACTCTAGTACATGATAATATTAGTTGTACAGTATCTGTACATTCTGTCAACCACTGTAGAAGTCTTCCTTGGCCAACCGGGCCGTTTGTGATTACTGAGCTCCCCAGTGCATTCTTTCTTTTTTAATGATGTTACAAACTGTTGATTAGTAGTCTAAGGTTTTAGCTATTTTTCTGATAGATTTTTTTCTGATTTTTCAGCCTAATAATGGCTTCCTTGACTTTCATTGACACCCCTTTGGTTCTCATGTTGACAGACACCATTAGCAAACTCCAAAGGCAAATCCAAAGCCTTCAATACTAGACATTGACAGCTCTCTTATGCCTGCACAAATGATGTGCCGGAACACACCTGACTTAACAGAAACACCTGTCAAGCCAATTGTCTCATTACTTTTGGGTACCCTAAAATTGGGGGACTATGCATAAAAAGTGTTGTAATTTCTGAATAGTGAAGCCAATGTGCACACAAATACCATCAAATACAATCTGGCTGAGAATCATGCCTGGAACCTCACAGTAATTGTTTGCTTTCCAATCCAACATTTTGGGAGTGTAGAGCAAAAAGAAGAAAAATGCTTCACTGTCCCATTAATTGTATATCTCCCCCCTACCTCCTCCTGCCTCCCACCGTGATGCTGCTATCTCCCCTCTACCTCCTCCTGCCTCCCACCGTGATGCTGCTATCTCCCCTCTCCCCTCTCTGTGTGAATAGTCGGTAATGAGGCTGAGGTGGGGAGGTGCAGCCGGGCTATTTCCAGTCTCTCCTCTCCTCAGTGCCTTGGGGCTCTCTGCTGCAGCAGCCTGAAGTCCAGACAGTTAGCAGGTGCTGCTGGGGAAGCGCTGCGGTAGTTGTCAGGCAGAGAGGGATGCTGCTAGCTTGCAGCTCTCACAGTATTGTATCACAAATAAAGATGGTGAGTGTTGGTTAGCCATTAGTGCTAATGGCATTGCACTGAGAACTGTGTTCATAGGCTGCAATTGAAGTCTGTCAGTATGTGATTGTCCATATTACCTAACATTCAGGTTCTTCTACTAATTAACGATGAAATAATTATAATTTGCCCAACCCTAGTGGAGCCAGACATATCACTCAAGCTTAATTTCTGTCTGCAATTTTGCTAGGGAAAATATGGCGTAAAACATGTTGTTCTTCTCAGTTGTCTAGCAACTACTGCTCTAACAGTCTGGACATGACGTTACACACAGACCTCGCTCAACTGCACTGTACTATGAAAGAGGTCACTGCTCAGTGAAAGACGAGGTCTTTGTCCTTTGATTTGTTGAATGTATAATGAGTTAATGACTGTGACTTTGCTGATGTTTTTTTGCTGATGTTGACTGATGCTTCTGCCTTGTCTAGTTTTCAGTGAACCTCTTCAGAACCCTACCACCGTCCTCCAACCCCACAGGGGCTGAATTTGACCCAGAGGAGGATGAGCCCACATTGGAGGCAGCCTGGCCCCATCTGCAGGTGTGTGTGTGTGTGTGTGTGTGTGTGTGTGTGTGTGTGTGTGTGTGAGAGATTTTTCAACATTAATCATTAATCATCATAATCATCAACATTCCACATTCCTAAATGTCCTTTTTTTCTTGTCTTATCCAGTTGGTGTATGAGTTCTTCTTACGATTCCTGGAGTCACCCGATTTCCAGCCTAATGTCGCCAAAAAATACATTGACCAAAAGTTTGTAATGTCTGTAAGTACCCCTCTCTTCAGAAAACACTAAATGTGCTTCCTGAAACTGCTGAGCTATTGACATTTTGCAGTGTGTGTGTGTGAGTGAGAGAGAGAGAGAGACCCACGCCCAGCCTCCTCCTCCCTCCCACTTCGAGGAGGGACATGAGAGCAGAGTGAGAATTAGCAGGGATTACTCTGCTCCATCTGACGAGATCATGCTTCCGCCGAGGCCTGCTGGCTGTGAATAATAAGAACTGCTCACTTTCTACTCACTTTCTGGGGGCTGCCCTCAGCTCAAATATGGCCTTGCATTAGATTCTGACAAAACCTAGCGACTATCAAAATAGCATATCAATCCAATCTTGTGAAGTAATTATATCTTGTCACTTTTATAAGTTTGTGTTGCAGCCTTTCAAACAAAACTACTTGAACGTTCAAATGTTGTCATTGGACTTCTTCTCCTCAAGGGAGAGTATTAGAAGGCCCAATCTAATGCCCAGTGGACTTGTTCTGAGCTCCTGTAGTTCCTTGAATGTTTGTGTGGAGATGTTTGACGCATGTTCAAGATGTCTGATAGTGTCCTTCCCCACCCATAGCTCCTGGAACTGTTTGACAGTGAAGACCCCAGGGAGCGGGATTTCCTGAAGACTATTCTCCACAGGATCTATGGAAAGTTCCTGGGCCTGAGGGCCTACATCCGCAGACAGATCAACAACATATTCTACAGGTCACCTGAGTGTTCACCTCAGCCATGTCTTGTTAGATGTCGCACCAATGCCAATATCTATCTATCAGTGTTTGATTTATGTCTGATAGCATATCTATGCTCACAAGAACTATCACAAGAAAGAGGAACTGGTTGTCTTATGTTGAAGTTTGAATAATTATGTTGATAAAATGATGTCAGTATCTTCAATGTCTTTCCCATATAATTGATAGCTGACCTTGGTCTCGTTGCAGGTTTATATATGAAACGGAGCATCACAATGGAATTGCAGAGCTTTTAGAAATCTTAGGAAGGTGAGTACATTGTCCTCTGTCCATAACACACTCATCTTTGCCATGTTACCTTCATTTGAAACAATGATCTTCTCCTAACCCCAGCATAATCAACGGTTTCGCCCTGCCATTGAAAGAGGAGCACAAAATGTTCCTGATTCGAGTGCTGCTGCCACTTCACAAAGTGAAGTCCCTGAGTGTCTACCACCCACAGGTAAGGTAGAGTAGAGCTTCCTCTGTGAAAGGCCCATTTACACAGCATGAGGGTCGGGACTTCTATTACTTCCGACTGATGTCACTCACAACTGGCCCCTCTGCTCTCTCCACAGCTGGCCTATTGTGTGGTGCAGTTCTTGGAAAAGGACAGCAGTCTAACAGAACCAGTGAGTTTGGCCTGACCCTTTCCATTGTCATTTTTGTAAACATTTTTGAAAACTAAACATGCTTATAAAGTAAAGCCCTGCTGTATTTGTATTGTGACCATTGTGATCATGTTGATTGAATATGGGATATGCTGTTATTATGTGTTCCTTTATTTATTTATTTTTAAATAAAAAAAAATGAATCAATCAAGAATAACACACAATTGACTAATGGCAAGAACTTTGCCCACACTAGGTGATCATGGGTCTGCTAAAGTTCTGGCCAAAGACCCACAGCCCCAAAGAGGTGATGTTCCTCAACGAGCTGGAGGAGATCCTGGACGTCATCGAGCCGTCTGAGTTTGTCAAGGTCATGGAGCCTCTATTCAGACAGCTGGCCAAGTGTGTGTCCAGTCCACATTTCCAGGTACATTTGACCGTACCAGCCCAATAAAAACATACAGACACAAAGAACATCTACACAACAAATACAGGATACCAGCAATACACAGACAATACAGCATACTAGCAGTATGCAGACACACAAATGTTAAATACAAAGGCTGAAAGCTCTCAGGGGTTTACCCACTCCGCTTTATTGAGGGATTTTTGGCTAGCTCAATAAAACTGATATGTTGCAGTACTGTCTCTAATCCATTCCTAAATTGTCTTCTAGGTGGCAGAGAGAGCACTGTACTACTGGAACAACGAGTACATCATGAGCCTGATCAGTGACAACGCAGCCAAGATCCTCCCCATCATGTTCCCCGCTCTCTACAAGAACTCAAAGAGCCATTGGAACAAGTATGACCCAGGCTGCACTCTGAAGTCAATCACCTCTTAACCCATTTGTGCCGGATGCTGCGCTACGCAGCATTGCATCTACCGCCGGTTGCTGCGTTACGCACATTTGAATTTGCCGCCAGTTGCTGCGCAGCGCAGCATTTTTGATTTGTCGTAATTTTCATGAGTGCAGCATATAATGCACTGTCATTGGTTCAAATACACATGAGGTGGGTCTTGTTGATTTTTTAAAACCACGTGAGTACCCAAATGTCTTGTGGTTCGCCGAACGCACTTGTATGTCTGATTGATTTTCCGCGACACGACACGACATTCGGGTGCTCACGTGGTTTTAAAAAATCAACAAGACCCACCTCATGTGTATTTGAACCAATGACAGTGCATTATATGCTGCACTCATGAAAATTACGACAAATCAAAAATGGCGGTAAATTCAAATGTGCGCAACGCAGCAACCGGCGGTAGATGTCGTGCGGCAGTCGGCACAAATGGGTTAAGCTGAACTGATGTACCTCCACACAAGCCTGTTGCTTGTCAATGTTTGATACCAGGTCTGTCACAGTAGCACCATGTGATTGTAATGGCCCTTCCTTGGTCTTTCCTTCTACAGGACAATCCATGGGCTAATCTACAATGCCCTGAAGCTCTTCATGGAGATGAACCAGAAGCTGTTTGACGACTGCACCCAGCAGTGCAAGGCAGAGAAACAGAAGTTAGTGACAGACACCACTGCACCAGACATGCTTAGAGGGAACATCAGCAGCTCCCTTCTGGAACTATTGATTCCCCGTCAAAGCGGAATAAAATGCAAGATGAGTCATTTTCCTAGTGTGCTCAAACTCAAAACTCTTTTGTTGTTGCTGATTTTCAGAGAGAAGTACAAACTGAAAGAACGGGAGGAGGTCTGGCATAAGATAGAGGAGCTAGCCAAGCAGAACCCTGAGGTAAACCCCCTTCTGCATGGTTGTCAACATCATACATTATGGAAATACTCTAATCAAGCCGTTCCAACAAGCAGTGTCCGTGAATAAGGAAGTGCAATGTATTTGTACATAAACATTTGTAGATAGTGCATAATTGGTTTTAGTTGTCTCTGTTCAGACGCGGTCTGCTGTACACTCACTGAGTACTTTATTAGGAACACTATACTAATACTGGGTAGGGCCTCCCTTTGCTCTTTATTAGGAACACTATACTAATACTGGGTAGGGCCTCCCTTTGCTCTCAAAAGAGCCTAAATTCTTCATGGCATTGATTTCACATGTTGGAAACATTCCTTTGAGATTCTTGTTCATGATGACATGATTGCATTACGCAATTCCTGTAGATTTTTCAGGTGCACTTTCAAGCTGTGAATCTCCCGTTCTACCACATCCCAAAGCTGTTCTATTGGATTCAGATCCGGTGACTGGGAAGGCCACTGAAGAACACTGAACTCATTTTCATGTTCATGAAACCAGTTTGAGATGACATTTGCTTTGTGACATGGTGCATTATCATGCTGGAAGTAGCCATTAGAAGATGGGTAAATTGTGGCCATGAAGGGATGCACATGGTCAGCAACAATACTCAAATAGGCTGTGGCATTCAAGCGATGATTGATTGGTATTAACAGGTCCAAAGTGTGCCAAGAAAACATTCCCCACACCATTACACCACCTCCACTATGAGAAGGTGTACAGGTGTTCCTAATAAAGTGCTCAGTGAGTGTATATGTATGCAGTATCAAATGTCCCTATACGCTTCCTTCTGTATCAATGATTCTCTTTCTCTGAATGCTTCCCATAATGTCAGTGTACTATAGAACACCCCTAATGTCCTTGTACTAAGGGAAGTGGGAGAGAAACTCCTCAGTCCTCTGTTGCTACAGTTGTGTTTGAAACTGACTGTACAATAGGAGTTGTAGGCGGGGATCTTTTACTTTTAAACAGGGTCATGCTTTAATTAATTCAACTTTAGGTCCTTTTGTTCCAGACAAATCTAATTATCACAGTTCATCATCTCTTGTGACAGCTCCAAAGGCTCAGGCAGAAAGAGTTGAGCTTTTAATTAAGAAGGAGGCTGTTGGTGTGTGTCTGACAGTGACAGAGGAAATATCTGTCTCTTAACCTCTGCTTTCCCTGCAGATTACCAAGGTCTACCCTCCCCTCCGACCTGGTGTGCAACCACAAGAAGAGGTCTGCTTCTTTTCACACTCACTCCAATAAACTGCCTTATATTGGTCTTGGTGCTGTACAATTGTGGATGTATTTAATTTTTTAGAACTAATGTGTGCGTGTGCACGTGCGCGTGCGTGTCTTTCTCTATCCAGTACATGATGTACAATGAGAGTGCGGGTGGGGTGCCCTTGTACTCCATGGAGACTGAGACGCCCACTGCTGAGGACATTCAGCTACTGAAGAAGACTGTAGAGACTGAGGCCACACAGGTATCATCAGCACACCTACAGGTACACTGAACTGTAGGCACATACAATACAGCAACAGCACATCACTGCATGTAGTTAAATGCACACTTGTGTTTTGTTGTTTATCATGATTGCTCAACACTCACATGGAGATCTTCAAGAGTCCACTCATCTCAACCAATAACATTTTGAACTGACCAGAGACTTTCTACCTATGAATTTCCCTCAACTAAAAAGGGCCTACTGGTGTGTCAGATACAGTATGTGTGTTCAATGGACTAGTCTCACCCTTCTCTGTCTCTGTGTTGTTCCATAGGGGATGAAGGAGATCAAGGACTAGTCTCACCCTTCTCTGTCTCTGTGTTGTTCCATAGGGGATGAAGGAGATCAAGAAGGACAAGGTGTTGATGCGGCGGAAGTCGGAGCTGCCGCAGGATGTGTACACTATAAAAGCCTTGGAGTCGCACAAAAGAGCGGAGGAGTACCTGACGGCCAACCAGGAGGCACTCTGACCAGAGAGCAGTGACACCCTCCGCACCTAACCCCCCGCCCCCCACATCTCTCATCCAAAAGTCGCCTGCTGTACACCTGACCGCCCCTCTACTCACTTTCTCCTCCCCTCCACCTCTATCGGAGAACCCCATCTGCCGCAGAAACCAGAGCCATCGCAGAGAACAGAAAAGAACACACACACACACACACACACACACACACCTAAAATTCATATAAACACACATACACACCTAACTATAGTGGGCCAATCATTATGTTGCAGGAGGACAACAATAACACAACAATAGTATTGAGAGTAAGCATCCCTGAAGCATGATTCTTTTTTCTTTCTGTTCCCCCTTTGGGTTACTTCAGTCCCTGAGTACCTGCTGTGCTGAGCATTCTACCCACTACTCATCATTACCTATAGGGGGCAGTATTAAGGGTCCTGTCTGTCTGGAGTGAGGAGTGTGGGTTCAGTGGGGGGGGGGTTCAGTGGATCATAAGGCCTTGCTCTAGTTAGCTGGTGTCCAGCAGAGTGAATGTATGCTCAATATACTGTAGTTGAGGCTGTGGTTCTCCTCTGTAACTCCCAGGTAACAGGCATATCTAGGGGACATTGTTGGGGTAGCCTCAATTCAAAAGTGAGACAAAAGGCTCATAAGGCAATTAAACAAGAGCACAAGAAATAAAGATGTCTGCCTTTATCTTTTTAATTCATTTAATTACTTGGTATATGTCAGTCTCTTTCATGAACCTGTGTTGCTCAGATTTAAGTATAGTAGGTTATCATAATTTCACAGTTTAGAACCCTTAAGTCATGGCCTTACAGTGTCTGTTGAATAACCCTTTTCCCTGTTGGTTAGTCGTATGCAAGCATGATTGTAAATCCTAGTTGATTGGTTTATGTCAGCATCAATGAGAAATAATCACTTTAGTACAGGCGCAGCTGGTCGCATGATGAAAGAGTTGGAGTGAGTTTTTATTTTGGTCTGTTTTTGACACGTGTTTTGTAGTTCATAAAACTGATGGCCATGTGAAATTTTTCATACATTAATTGCGAGCCACTCTAAAGCACTTAAAAATCCAAAACACTGTTATTAAATATTATATAAGCTATTGTCCATGAAAGAGAATGAGTCTTGAACAAATGTCTCACTTTTGCTGTCTCTGTGAATTATACAACAGGTTAATGAAAACAAGCATCGTGATTGGCCGAGAGGTGTTCAAAGCAGTGATTTAATAACGATAATGTCACGGTTAAATCACCTATTTCAGGGCACCAAAGGTAATGGGACAATTTGCTTGGTGTTTCTGTTAAGTCAGCTATACGCTATCTGACAAGGGAATATACTGTATACTGACACCACACCTGCACTCTGCTGCGCGTCATGCATAACAATTCCCGCTCCCTGTGACAATATTGACGATAAATCACAGCCTCTGGCCTTTTTGCTTAATCATGCTGCTGTGTCAAAATTAAACTTTAGGAAATAACTGTTTGAGGTGGACAGAATGCTAGGATTTGTGTCCTTGAGATGTGTTTTTTTGGAAAGGCAACCATAGGCTGCGGCTATTAATCCGTCCATCCCTTTCTCCGTTTGCTTGAAGATTAACGTATTTCACTCTGCTTGTCTTCAGACTGATTGCCATAATTATTGCCCCAATTCATTCCTTTCACATTCGTTCATTATGTGTTAATTGTTTCTTGTCCAATGAATGATGTGGCCTCTGCCTCTTTAGTTACTCTGTAGCCACCTCCTCCTGGTTGTCACCTCCTGGCCTTCCTCATGTTTTGTTTGTGGATTTTTCTCTTTTTTTATTGATATCGAAGTCCCTGTTTAGGGTGCCTCGTTACATTGAGGAAAGGGTTATTTTACCAAGTGTAAGGAATCTTCACTAGGATAACATATCCTATTTCCTTATCTTTCCCTCTGAACCTGCTTGAGTGAATAGGTTTATGTACTAGATTGTGCTCTACTGTTTATTTCAAGCGCCTAAGCAATATTTTTTTAGTTTAACAACAAACCCATGCACTTTTGTATGGTGTATGGATGTGCGCAAACAATCCTCCTTATAGGACTATATACAGTCGGAAAAAAGATACTTGCTTTATTATCAGGCACATTATATGGGGAAAAGGAAAGCCTGCAGTTACTGTTGCAAATATTTGTGTACTGTATATGATAGTGTATATTGCTTAGGGTTGCACACCTGCCATCCCCTTTTCCTGTAAGGTTATCCCACACACCCCCTCCTCCCGATTTAATGTTTTTTTTCGTCTGTTTGTTTTCTGCACGTCGTCCATATTCTGTCGTAAAGTCTCGTCCGTTGAGCTTTCTGTCAATCACTCTGACCATTCCAACATTATGGCTGCTGGACAAACCCACTCTTGTCCTCTCACATGCTTAGTGTAACAATCGTTACCCCTCAAACATGCTGTTATAAGTCTAAGGCAGTCAAAATACACACCATGTCTAGTTGGTTATAGATTTTAGAGTTGGATTCAAAACACCTGAATGAGTGTTACTATGCTGGAGTAGCTGCAGTAAACAACCTTGTGGAAGTACTGTTACAGTAGCGATTACCCCGATACTCTCAGCCCAAAGAAATAATCAAATTGATTCATGCACTGATTTGTCCTCCAGTGACATTAAATGTGGACGAGAAATATATTCATGTACATTGTATAATACAATTAAAGTGGCAATTTCACTTATAAATATCAATAATTGATTACTGTTCTCTTACAGAACAATAATAGACATATACAGATTGTACATTCCTATTGACTACAGTATGTACCCAAAAGATGTAGCCCTTGAGACGGCAGACTCTCAAGAAATATTGTAGCATTGTTCCTGGACACTACATGTCATGGCATTGAGTTATGACAAAGTGGATGAGGTCTGCACTTGGTGTGTCCAGCAGCCAAAGACAAATTCAAGAGGACATTTTGAAACAAAAGGGTCTCTCCCCTCCACTCCCCGCCCAGATCTGACACTAATCTTAAGCTGCTTTCCAGGTCATATGTACATATGTTGTACTTTAATTAAGTAGAGCATTACATAGTATGAAAGTCATATTTTGTACAGATGTTCATGTATGTACAGAACAAAATAAAAACTCAAAAATAAAGTGGACATGTTTGACATCCATGGAATTTCTGAGTCTGTGTTATCCTTACACAATGCACTTGAATAATATCTATCACTGTTTTTGGTCTATTGGACTGAATTAATGTCAAGAAAAAAATTTTGTTACAGAGATGCTATATATATATATATATATACATATATATATATATATATACACACACACACACATATATATATATACACACACACATACATACATACATATATATATACACAAATGTATTACATTCAACAGACAATTATTAAATACTATATGCAATATGGTAATCAACACCAAGAGGGAAGCAAAACAAAAGGACATTAAAAAAACCTTGATAAAACTTAAAGGCAGGTGGCATTTGACTGTACACTAGAACGTTTGAGAAGGCATGGAAAGTCCTGGTTCATGTACAGTATAGCATTTTGTTTTCATACTCCTCAAGGCCAACAACTAGCCTCATCAGTCAATACCGATTAGTAACAATTGTTGGATTAAATTCCATTCATCTATGAGAGCACTGACTTAACTTCTTTAAAAGGGAGAAGTGGCAGATATTTGTGATGCCTCACTATAGTTAATTTGACCTCCTTTACATATGAATCTACAAATGACCCTGAGCATTTGTAGAGGGTGTTTCGGAGTAGTATCACAAATATTCAATAGAGAAAATCTGGTAGGAAACTGACAGAGGGTTTTCACAATCACACATCTCTACAGAATAGAGACACTATACCATGACAAACTCAGAGGACCTCAGAGAGATGAGGTGTTGGGGGTAAGTGTGACGGTGAAATGCAGGGCACGATTTCACATGGTGCTGTGGTTCAGCTCAGTCTCATTTGCGCTCTAGCCTCAGGCCTTCAGAGCTTTGCCGAGTCTGGAGCGTCTGCTGAACCATGTCCTTCCACTGGTCGTCTGAGATCTCCTGGGCCCAAGAGGGGATGCCCAGGGAGGGCAGGGCCACTGCTGCCATGGTCCTCTTTACCAGCTCCACGTGGTCTGGAGAACAATGGAATGCATGAACATACAGCGTGAACCAGCATATGACATTGGTAATTTGGTGTATCTGTATCTATATTTATAAGTATCTATATTTTAACAGCATCAAGACATTCACCAAAACAAGGCCACAATGACAGTGAGTGAGCCACATGGCCCATTCTGTTGAATGAAGGTTAGTTATGATCAGTCCAATGCAAGTACGCCTCATCATGAGGAGCATGGCCCATGAAGCAGGGCTTCCTCACCTGCATCCATAGGGATGGAGGCCTCGCTGCGCTGAGCAGCGGCCCCCTCTGGGTCCTCCTCCTCATCACTGTCTGGGGGAGGGGGCAGATGAAGGCCCATCGCCTGGAGAGCAACCAATGGAGTTTGATCAGTGCCTTCACAAATGGGATCAAACTGATATATCACAGTGTATTGTGATAATTAACACATGCCACTGATTGAGATACTGATGAGATACTATATGCACATTAATTCACAACAAGTCGTGACAGTCAAGTACAGCCAAGTATTCAAAAACCAAGTCAGTGTGAGACCTGTGATGTCATCAAACCACCAGACTGCCTGAGCCTGAAGATGATGATGATGATGATGATGATGATGCACAGACTTGACATTGCAGTAAGTTCTGAGTCTTCTGACTTAGAAAAATGGGAATCGGATTCTACCTCTATTCTCTCCTGAACCTCTTGCAGTTGCTCAGCTATGGGGATGCCATCCTCAGGCTGGTCCACGGGTACCCCGTTAAGTCCATCTGGATCCTGGTTTAGTGGCTGGTAATAGTAGCCTCCGTTGTCCTCCTCCTCATCTCCAACACCCCCCTCGTCTTCCTCCATGTCCTCGCCACTCCACTCTCCACCCACCACAGGCCCCCCGCCATCCGACGGCCTCTCCTGACCCAGCTCCTCCTCCGAGTTTGGCAAGATTCTTTCAGGACCCATCTCTCCTGATCTCTCCACTTCCATCCACAGACGCCGAACTCAGGCAGAAGCCCTGGCTGAGGGTGAGAATATTAGCTTCGTGGGAATCTGTTCAAGGTTCATGTGTCAAGACAAACCTTAGCCCTGATCAGGATGAGTAGTGTTCATGGGTAGGTGATCTAGGCCTATTTGTTTTGATATCATCTTTTGTTAAGTTCTCACCTGGACTGCAGCATAGGGGCGTTTTAAGTCTGTAAGAAAATGCAATTACTATTGGAACCCTGCTCTTTGAAGTATTGATGTATGTCCATTGATGATGGAAAGATCTGGTTTAAGTGAGGCCTTGTGAGCTTGGTTCTTGCAAATAAGAATGTCATTGTAGGCTACTAATATCATACACTCCCCTTCATCCAAACCCCAAGTCTGAGATGTTATACTACAGCTCCCTTTTTGCTGTTCTTAATTTTATTTTTATTTTATTTTTATTTCAGGATCAAGACAGTATGTGTGTATATGTGTATGTTTATCCACTATGGCTGATCAAATACTAGTATACTGGTTCATGCGCGAACGACGTTCGTTAGCTAAGCTAGCTAGCTAACAGTTAGCAAGCTCAAGAAAAAGGGGGAGAAGAATGCTCGTGATACATCACTTGTTTCTTTGATACTGAAGTGAAATAATACATTATTATAACCCACTGTCATGTAGATTGCTATAGTAGTGTGGAATAATACATAATTTCACTAACCTTGAAATTCTGATTGATTTTCTTTGGGCCAGATCACCGGCTGCTGTTATGGTTCCTGTATGTCACGGAAATGAAAATATACGTGAAACTAACGTCATCACGCTGCAATACATTTTACAGTCAGAGAATGCGATCTCTTTAGGTATAAGATACGATTCGCACGCATTGATAATTGATTATGGAACAATATTTACGTTGAGTATCGTTTATGTGTCCGTCGTCATTTTAAGGTCTCTTCTCAAACCTTGATTTTGTTATTTCCTTAAATTAAACCACGGGGTGGTGCCATTGCGCCATGCAAGTATTGAACTATGCATGAACATAACCCATAACACATGCACACACGCACCCTGCAGCCCGCCATTCACATATAAACTTTAGCCTGCATTTTCACTTCGAAGAGCGTTTTAAACATTTCTAAAACTAAGAAACTAAAGTGGAGAGCCAGCTATGCGCATCTACTTTTGTGGTAGTATTCGTGGAGGTAGACAGGATGTGGGTATCTATCAGAGAATTGTGAAGAACTTGGAGAAATATGGCACAGTTCTAACAGAGCACGTGAGCCAGAGTGATCTTACAGAAAAAGGTGAGAGTTAGAGTACTCGATTTCCATGTAGTTTGTTGCACAGTGTAGCAGTAGCTACCTATTATATGCTATTCAGTCGGGATCTCTGGTAAGCGAGGGACCGTTGCCAATATTATGACGATATCTTGCTTAAAACAGTACTCGTGCTTTGTGTGTTACTATGCATTACACACATTTGTTTTGATCTTACACCTTCACGTCCCTAGGTGAGGATGCAGTGCTCGACGGAGAGAAATATATCCACGACCGAGACTTGGAATGGCTTGTGACGTCTGATGGTGAGATAGCATGTCAATGTTCAGTAAAATGTCAAGTAGTCCTACTGCATTTGTCACAAGTGGAAGGAGACTGGTGCTAAGATATGGGTTAAGTAACTTGGAACAGACTGTGTGAAGCACATGCCTGACAATGAAGTCATTTAATTTCTGTTTGAATCATGTGAAATGAATGCCTGGGTGGGGTTCGAACCCCGGTCTCCCACATGGAATGCGTGGAAAAGCGTCCATGGAAGCGTCCACCATTACCATTAAGAGGACATCATCAAGGTCTGATGGTCTACATGGCTACCTCATCATGAGAGTGTGATTCCAAATACATGGAAGACTTATCTACCATTAGGCCAAGAGAATATCATCTGAGGCCTAAGGGCAACAGTTAAGTTTACATGTCAGGCAGGGCTACCTCATCTCTAGTGATTTCTAATCACCTTCACAACAGATGGTTTGTCTTACACAATTACATCCCTGTCAAGAAATTCAGTTGCCACTTACACCATTGAAATAAGACAAACATACAACAATAGACAATAACATGCATGTTATATCCATTCCTATCAATAAATGCAAAATGCAGTAAAGCCCAGGGCAAAATATACCAAGGATGAAGGGACATGAAGCTACAGTGGGGGAAATAATTATTTGATCCCCTGCTGATTTTGTTAGTTTGCCCGATTACAAAGAAATGAGCGGTCTATAATTTTTATGGTACTTTTAGTTTAACAAATAGAGACAGAATATCAACAAAGAAGTCCAGAAAAAACACATTATATAAAGTTATAAATTAATTTGCATTTGATCGAAGGAAATAAGTATTTGATCCCCTACAAACCAGCAAGAATTCTGGCTCATACAGACCGGTTATATGCCCATGAGGCACACAGATTAGTCCTGTCACTTTAGGAAAAGTACTCCTAATCTCTGCTTGTTATGGGTATAAAAGACACCTGTCAATAGAATCAATCTCTTCCATTCCAACCTCTCTACCACCATGGGCAAGACCAAAGAACATTCAAAGGACATCAGGGTAAGAGTTGTAGACCTGCACAAGGCTGGAATGGGCTACAAGACCATCAGCAAGAAGCTTGGTGAGAAGGAGACAACTGTTGGTGCAATTATTAGAAAATGGAAGAAATACAAAATAACCATCAATCGCCCTCGGCCTGGAGCTCCATGCAAGATCTTGCCTCGTGGGGTAAGGATGATCATGAGAAGGGTAAGGGATCAGCCCAGAACTACACGGGAGGAACTTGGTAATGATCTCAAGGCAGCTGGGACCACAGTCACCAAGAAAACCATTGGTAACACACTACACCGTAACGGATTGAAGTCCTGCAGTGCCCGCAAGGTCCCCCTGCTCAAGAAGGCACATGTACAGGCCCATCTGAAGTTTGCCAATGAACACCTAAATGATTCAGAGAAGGCTTGGGAGAAGGTGATGTGGTCAGATGAGACCAAAATTGAACTCTTTGGCATAAACTCGACTCTTCGTGTTTGGAGGGAGAGAAATGCTGAATGCTACAATCCCAAGAACACCATCCCCACCGTCAAAGACGGAGGTGGAAACATTATGCTTTGGGGTTGTTTCTCTGCTAAGGGTACAGGACGACTTCACTGCACTGAGGGGCCAATGGACGGGGCCATGTACCATAAGATCTTGGACGAGAACCTCCTTCCCTCAGCCAGAGAACTGTGGATGGGTCGTGGATGGGTCTTCCAGCATGACAATGACCCAAAACATACAGCCAAGGCAACAAAGGAGTGGCTCAAGAAGAAGCACACTAAGGTCATGGAGTGGCCTAGCTAGTCTCCAGACCTTAATCCTATAGAAAATTTGTGGAGGGAGCTGAAGCTTCGAGTTGCCAAGCAAAAGCCTTGAAACCTTCAGGATTTGGAGAGGATCTGTAAAGAGGAGTGGACCAAAATCCCTCCTGAGATGTGTGCAAACCTGGTGACCAACTATAAGAAACGTCTGACTTCTGTGCTTGCCAGCAAGGGTTTCTCCACCAAGTACTAAGTCATGTTTTGCTTGGGGATCAAATACTTATTTCCTTCGATCAAATGCAAATGAATTTATAACTTTATATAATGTGTTTTTTCTGGACTTCTTTGTTGATATTCTGTCTCTATTTGTTAAAATAAAAGTACCATAAAAATTATAGACCGCTCATTTCTTTGTAATCGGGCAAACTAACAAAATCAGCAGGGGATCAAATAATTATTTCCCCCACTGTATGCTCAACGCAGCATAAGAGGCAGCTATCTAGGCATTTAACATGTCATTATTCTCTCCAAATGTACACATTTTGTCTTAGCAATAGGGACACAGTTATAATATAATAGTGTGTGTTGCTATAGTTACACAATGGTTCAAGGCAAAAGTTAAACATAGCAAAACATTTCTTCTCTTTGACGTCAGTAATCATAGCTGAGGTGACACAGCCGTCTCTTGGAGTTGGGTATGAGCTGGGCAGGGCTGTGGCCATGCATAAGAAAATCCTCTGTCTTTTCCGGCCCTCCTCTGGAAAAGGTAACATTTCACCTTTTGACATTGATGAAAATGATTAGGTACTCTGACCTACACTCACTGAGAACTTTATTAGGAACACCTGTACACCTTCTCATGGTGGAGGTGGTGTAACGGTGTGGGGAATGTTTTCTTGGCACACTTTGGGCCCGTTAATACCAATGAATCATCACTTGAATGCCACAGCCTATTTGAGTATTGTTGCTGACCATGTGCATCCCTTCATGGCCACAATTGACCCATCTTCTAATGGCTACTTCCAGCATGACAATGCACCATGTCACAAAGCAAAAGTAATCTCAAACTGATTTCATGAACATGACAATGAGTTCAGTGTTCTTCAGTGGCCTTCCCAGTCACTGGATCAGAATCCAATAGAACACCTTTGGGATGTGGTAGAATGAGAGATTCAAAGCTTGAAAGTGCACTTGAAAAATCTGCAGGAATTGCATGATACAATCATGTCAATATGGCCCAGAATCTCAAAGGAATGTTTCCAACATCTTGTGGAATCAATGCCACGAAGAATTGAGGCTGTTTTGAGAGCAAAGGGAGGCCCTACCCAATATTAGTATAGTGTTCCTAATAAATTACTCGGTGAGTGTATATCCTCAGTAATGACTGGTTACGGGAATTATAGTTGTATTATACCATTAAACAAAGGATCAACATAATGTTGTAGTTTTTAATGGTTATATTCAAATCTGAATACCTGAAGTAGTAGGCTATCACAGCAGACTATGAACGTAAACAATCAGACTTGTTTATGAGTTAGTCACTACTGCAAGTGATCATATTATACTGTATTATACTGTATACTTACCTTATGACTATGTATGATGTTGTTTCTTTCCTCATGTCCAGCCCTGTCTGCCATGATCAGGGGGGCGGATGATGGCTCCCTTTTCCAGGTTCGAGACTACACAGAGGAGGAGGTGGAGGGTATCCTTGAAGACTACTTCAACAAGCTCACACAAGTCTGAGGGTCAAACTGCTTTTTGAACATGGTCATGTCTTACACAGAAAAATATTTCTCCTGCTTAAATGTTATCATGCTGTGTAATTGTCAATGTTTGAGGATTTTCCATCATAGATGTTTTGACCAAGTCTTGGGTTCAAAAAGGAGGAGGCGAGATAAGGATATGGTTCAATGCACACTTTCTACGAGTTTCTCAAATATCTCGAACCGGACCAATATTTGTTGAACATGATAAATGACTAAATGTTTTTTATAGAGATTAATTGTTTAAATGAGTTTGAATACATTTCTGCATACTGATCAAGCAAATGTCTCTGTTTACTGCACACTCATTGATTTTATGTCAGAGTTATTACAGTTAACCATTTTCACCATTCTGAATGGTGAAACCATGTATTCTGCGTGGTCATCAAGATCACATTATGGTTAAAGTAAAGGTTGCATCATGAAATATCTCCACAAACTAACAATGTACACTATTATATTATAAGTATTATATTAAACATAAACTCTCATGTTTGTGATACACTACATATATATTTAGGCTTTTAACTTAATATAAAAATGTACCCTTCTTGACACTCTACCAATAATGCACTGTTGTTGTGACATCAAGATGGTTTGTTAACAAAGTAAAACAGCCTTATGTTTTGGGTTATGATGGGGTAAAACAGTTGTATTAAGCTCATGAGGCATCTATAAGTAATATTCCTCAATAATCCACATATCATATCATACATTTATATATACAGTATATCCAAAAACAGCTTCACGAATTACAGATTGTGGCTTTGATGACCGGTACAGTATGTATTCCTAGATCAGTAGTGGGCACTGGGGGGGACACAGTTCACAACTTTATTGCACACTATTCAGTATAAAAAAATAAGACTCAAGGCAAAATAAATCATACTATACACATTCCACAAATAAATTACAGAAATAAATTACAGTTACAAATTCAAAATACTGTTGACGAAATCAAGAATTATTCACTATTAACCCCCATACAGCAGTAAACATGACAAATTCCATTTCAGTGTTGACATACAAAACATAAACATTACTATTTACAAAATAACACCAATAATTGTCCTTTAACAAAGTCAGTGTTGCAGTGCTTTCATCATATAGAAGTACATTATTGTAAAAAATAAATAAAATAAAAAGACAAAAAATACGCACAACCTACACATGAACTCGGACAATAATCTTTCTGTTTTTCCAAATTCTAAATATTTCAGAATTGTGTGGGGTGAATTTGTTCAGGGTCAGAGCCTATTTGATAAGGTAGAGGCAGATTGCAAATCTGCACTCATGTCTTTTTGGCCTAAGATCTTATATACAATGCCCTGCGTAAATAATGGGATAGTGAATAATTTTTTCTTCTTGTTCCAAACTAAACCATGTTCCAAACTGTTGATTTTGGCAAGCCTAAGATTTTGGTTTCAGATTTTTCAGCTAACAATGACTTTCTTGACATTCATTGACGCCTCTTTGGTCCTCATGTTGACAGACACCAATATCAGACTCCAAAGGCAAATGCAAAGCCTAGAATCAATACTAGACATTGACAGCTCTCTTATGCCTGCACAAATTGTGTGACGGAACACACCTGACTTAACAGAAAAACCTGTCAAGCCAATTGTCCCATTACTTTTGGGTACCCTAAAATAGGGGGACTATACATAAAAAGTGTTGTAATTTCTGAATGGTGAAACCAATATGTACACAATATGTACCATCAAATATAAGTTGAGAATCTCTACTTTAACCTCATAGTAATCGATTTAAAATCCAAACGTTTGGAGTGTAGAGCCAAAAGAAGAGAACATGCTTCACAGTCCCATTACTTACACAGAGCACTGTTTTAAGAATAGCATTACCAAATACGCACATTTGGTTGTCATGGGTGTTGCTTGCTTTACAATACAAAACTGTCACTACTCCAGTCTTAATAAATGCAATTCATGCAAAGTAATAGTATCAGCTTACTGAAGATGGACCAATGACATGTTGTTGCTCATTTGCTCATTATGCACCCCTGCTTTACCCCTGTATTCCATCATGTTAGGGCAGTGCTCATTATGCACCCCTGCTTTACCCCTGTATTCCATCATGTTAGGGCAGTGCTCATTAGCTGGGAGCATCAAATGTTTTACCAGCATTTAGCTCTTGGTCCTGCATCTCCCTAGTGACCCCACAGTCAGTTATTGAGGTAGAGCTGGGATGAAAGCATGGCTTTCCCCTCTGTGAGCAGGCTGTTCCCTGCTCCTGTGCTGAGAGGTCTGGTGGTGAACCTAAATCACCTCAGTTTTTAGTTTTTTCTTCTCCAGTTCTGTGGCCGTGGGCGTGTGCAGGAAGCTGATTTTGCACTCCTGCTCGACTGTGACTAAATGGCTCTGCAGTGGCGGGTGACGCTGTCGCGGAGGGTGCAGACAAGAGGTGGGGTCACAGCAGCAGAGGGCACAGCTGTCCTGCCAGTGGCCCCTCAGCACCAGTCCGGCTGTGAGCGCCACCACGGCCAGCGTCATGCCCCCCAGTACCAGCAGAATGATGAGCTGCACCTCTGACAAGCCAGTCGCGCTCCCCTGGGTCACCACTTCCTTTACAGAGATCTTCAGCAGCCTGTCCCCACTGCTACTGCCCTGAGAATGGTTACCAGAGAAGAGCTGGTCTGGCCTGGCTGGGGTCACTCTGCCCCATCCCCCTCCTCCCCCAGCCCATCCATGGGAGCTCCTGATGGGGGCGTGGGACTCCGGCCCCTTCCACCACAGGGGCACTTCACAGGTCCTGCCCGTGAACCCTGGCAAGCAGAGGCAGTGGAAGGTGGTGGCACGGTCTAGGCAGCGCCCTCCATTGAGGCATGGCTGGCTGGCACAGTCGTCCAGGTTGATGGTGCAGAAACGGCCCGTGAAGCCATCCGGGCAGAGGCAGGAGAAGCGGTTAATGCCATCCAGGCAGGTGGCACCATTGGCACAGGGGCGCATCAGGCAGTCGTCAATGTTGCTGTCACAGCGTGGCCCGGTGAAGCCTGCTAGGCAGCGGCAGGAGATCTCAGGGGCATAGCCCCCATTGTCCTCGCACAGCCCTCCATTCTTACATGGAGACCTGAGGGACAAAGCAAGCATAATCACTATTAACCTGTGGGACATGTCCTGAATATACAGCCTGTTCATATGGGTGTGAGCCTTAAACTGATTTTCAAGTGATTGTGGGGTAGGGATCCTAGCAAATCCCTACTGTGTAGGGGCTTACTCTGTGATACTCACTCAATCAAGCATTGATTTGGCACCTTAAGACTAATCTACCCTTGAGCTATGTTTTGGCCAGTTCAGTTTCCCTGGAAACCAATTAGCCAGTGATTTGGGGGGACTCCAGGGGAGCTGTAGAGGCCTGGCTACAGTGTGTTAGCATAGAGGTCGCTCATTGGACCGGTAATGAGACCATTCAATCACATGATTGCTCTCCAGTGGATACAAATTGACCAGGCTGCTACATGGCCTGTGCCAATCTTCATGTGTGTGACTGCCATCAGGTGACCAGCTGGGACGCAACAGAGTTAAAATAGTCACACACACGCACACACACACACGCACACACACACACACACACACACACACACAGACACACTCATCAAGCAAGCTTTACTACAAGAGATATACTACTATATTCTTCTACTATCAAACACACAGAGAGACAGCTTCCTGTACAAACATAAGCTGGTTCACAATGTGATGTGATTTGTTTCAGTGCAGACCTATTGTTATGTGTCATTTGAAACCATTAGATTAATTGCTGAAATTGATTCAAATGATAAATTATGTCAATATCACAATGACTTGCCTGGTCTTACGACAAGGTCCTGTCTTCAGCTCACAGTTCCTCCCATGAAAGCCTTCTGGACAGATGCAGGAGTATTCTCCTGAATCATTGGTGAAACAAGTAGCTCCGTTCTGACAAGGCTGCTCTTTTGCACATACGTGTATATCTGAGATGAAGGAGAGAGCAGTTGAGCATTGAATAAATACTGCATTAGCGTTTGTTCAGTGAATCAGATTAGAATAATCTGATGAACAGTAATGTATATCACCTTTGTCACAGAAGCGCCCCGCCCATCCGGGTTGGCAGGTGCACTGCCAGGGTTGGTGGCACGATCCGTGGACACAGCCTGGCATTCTCACACAGACATCACACTGCTGCCCCTCCCAACCTGGGTCACACCTGGAACATGTCACTGCCAGTTAGATTTTCTCATTGTAGCCCACACAGCCTCAGGAAAAGGCTAATAGATCCTATGAATGCCCCCAGTGGCATTTTCTAGCAATGTGCCACTCTCATCTCCACAATGGACACAGGAGGGTGCCCACACTTAACAAAACAACCGCTCCAATCTTCTGCTCTTTATCACATGCACATAGACTGTAGCTTTATTCAAATATGACAGATTTACATACATGCAGATGTTATATTTACCTGCAGACTTCATTTTCGTCGCATCGGCCATTGGTCACGTTGCATGTGCAGTTGGTAGCTAAAATATAATAAACACTTTTAGATCAAATATATGCCTGTGATTATTCCCTGATGTTCAGACTTAATGCTTTGATTAGATCTGGCTATTATCCATTGAATAGATTAATTTGCTTAGTAGTCTGTAATATGTATTTTGGTTGTTTGTAGTTTCTGCTGTAAACATTGACCCCTAGCTTAATTCCTGCAGCTGGCAACAAACAACCACTTCTACTTCATGCTTTATAAAACTCAATGTAGATCATGTCAGTTCTGCATCACTGATGTAGTACACCAAGTCCAGCATACTTTACAGGCTGTTTGCTCTTGGAGTTTGCTCTTCACAATGCCCTGACATCTACCGCAACCAACACAGTGGCTGAGAATATCAGTATGCTTGTTGTTCAATGGTTATAATGATTAAGTCTTGTTGTCAGAATGAGCCTTGCTGAATGACAGCTGTTGGAATACAAATAGAGGGGATTTTAGGGCTCCAACGGGACGTTAAGGGCACTGTGACCTCTGACCCTATGGCAGTAGGCAGTACACGTGTGGCTGGTGTGCCTTTACAACAGCTTGTCCTCCACTGGGATGATGCTTCCCAGTGCAACAGCTGGTGCTACTACCGCTCAGCCTCAGACTGACTTATGTGGGGACTGTTTCTGATGGAACAGCAGTGAAGGAATTTTAGGCAAATAATCAGATCCTTTGATCTCACTTGGGTTTTTAGTATGACTGTATCTCGGTCTGTATGTCCGTTTTATAAAGGTAACTGTGGCTGCATTGCCGAGTTATTAACCTTCTGTGAAAACTGGCAAGAAGTTTGATATGCGAGTTTGGCAAGGAGTTTGTTTTGAAGTGATAGTTATTGAGGTGATTCATCTGTTATTGTCTTCTTTTGTTTAGGCATACTAGTGCAGTTGGCTGGCCTCTGGCATACCTGTGTACTGTCTGTACTTGGCTCTGTAAATACCTGGGGGCTTGCCAGGTAGAGTGTGCATGCCGTGGCAGTGAGCACGAGGCAAGCGCGTGCAGTGGGAGGAGAGGAATGCCGTACAGTCATGTATCCACCCGCACAAACTCTGCCCAAACACTGCTGGAATTCACAATCACTCCTTGTATCACCCCCCACAGTACAGTACAGCACAACCCCTCTCATGACAGAGAATGCACTAACAGAGGGAAATTCACATGTGCTTGTATCAGCTCTCTATCTTATCATTAACTAATACAAATGTAGTCCTTAGGACATTTTCTCCTACAAATGGACTTCCTGTGCCATTGGATTTAAATGTACTTTAGGTAAACTTCCAAAAAGTATACTTGAGATTAACATGCAATCAATTGTAATCAAATATACTTATTGAAAGTGTACTTGGAACTACTTCCGCTCATTTGTATTTAGGTGTACTGACAAAAAGCATCCTTGAGACAAATGTCCTATTAATTATTTTTGAAAGTCTACTTGAATTTAATTTCCTCTCATTTGTATTTCCAAAAAGTACATATGAATTTAACACTGTTATTTTCAGTTGACCAGGCCAAGGGCAGCTCAGTCAAAAAAAAACACAAGAGATAGTTCTGCTGAAAGAAAACAAGCATAGACCAGCATGTCACCGGAAAGAACATCTTATGCTGGTTTAAGCAGTTTTTTTTCAGCAGGGTTAGAATGTCATTTTGAAAATCTAGAAAGCACATGGTGACAACAATGCAATTAATTGAATACATTCATTTTTAACTTCAGAAGAATATCACTTTCAACTTTACATATATCTTGGTTGTCTTGGGCCATGAGTAAACCATCTCAACAACAGTTTTGAACAAAAACATTTGCAGAATATCCAGAAAAAATCCTGCTAAAAGTCTGAAATTAAGTATTTTTAGAATGTAATGTTAATATACTTTTAATATTACATATTACCCAGCATTCCTTTCTCAAATGTACATTTGTGTTAACAACAACGCTTACAGTTTGGTTATTTATTGGATTCAATGCTCATTTTGAGATTGGATTATGTATTAACAGTGCTACTCTTCAGTTTTGTATACTTTGATTCCTGCTGTCCCTTAATTATGTGTATTGAATTGCTAACCATAACTGCAAATAATTAGGACCATAATTAGGACCAAGACAAGGTATGCCATTCAGCCCCGTGCACAGTACAAGTCAGAAGCCTATGGGCCTCCTCGCTTGGCAGTTGACCTGCTGCAAGAGTTACAGAGTTGCATAGTTATGTGTCATGTCCCCCTCAACCTCAATGGGACTTCATGCACTAATAAAGGTTGAATATTAAAAGTTATATTAAAAGTATGTACTGTAAATACCACTTGATGGGGTCAAATAGTATTCTCTATCATGGGCTATGATTCTCATCATGGGCTATGAAGCTAACCCCAATTATGTAATGACCTTAACCTGACAATCACAACCTTCTTGTTCTTTCTTGGAGACAAAATTATGTGTTGTGTTTATGAGAGTCAGAGCTGCATGGATTTGCACATTCACCGCAAAATTCAACCATAGCACAGGGGCAACATGTTGAGGAGATACAATAACGTTTTTTACTGGGGGCACGGTCAGGGTATTGCCCCCCGATGCCCCCCCCTGCAGCCGGCCCTGTGTGTACCGTCATTTGCTTGAATTGGAATGGCAGGCATTTTTCAGGAACACTTGGCCTGCAGTAAGCTTTGTGGCCGTGGGAACATAGTGGACCTTAAACAATGCTTGGCTTTCCCCTCACCATCAGCGGAACAGCTGAGAAGTTCTAACTGTTATCTGAGAATGGTGAAGCAGTCCAGAAAACAACAACATAAACCGTAATCTCTTAAATACAGACAGCTGGGAAAGCCAGGGATTAGCTTATGTATTCTAAACAGGGAAACTATAAAAAAGCCCACAGACAAAGGGTTGTTATAGCTGTTATAGTTTCAGAGACCTAATTTATGTTTAAATCTGTGCACTATTAAAAGCATGAATATAAGCATGAATAGCACTGAATATAGCAGGCTGGCAGACGTGACGTGGCACAATTGAGCTCTAATCCAGCAATTTGCCAGACCTGTGCAGTGTGCTGGAATAGCAGTGAGGATCTCACAGGGCAGATTGTGGTGCTACTTTCAACATTCCCTTAGATCTCATTTTATTGTAAAGATTTACTGCCTCAGGTTTTGTTGGGTAGAACTTGTATACATTTGCTGAAGAGCAGAGCTCTCCAATTTGTCACTCTCCCTAGAGGTAAGGCTACATACAGTAGATGCCTCTTTATTCCAAAACATTTCATTGCATGGTATATATAATATATAACATATAATATGGTATATTAGAGTAGACCTCAAAGCCTCCAGAGCTGTGTGAAGAGTGCTATCTGGCAGCAAACACAGATTGAGTTTAGGGGATGAAACCAGACTGCTGTCTGAGTCGAACCACAGTGAGCATCTTAGTGGGGAGAGACAAGGATAGATGGATGGGAGCCAGAGGCAGGGCCAGCCAGGCTACACACACACAGTATCATGTCCACGGGTCCACAGGGAGGTGAGCGTGGTACACAGCCGTCTGATGACCACAAGAGTGTGGACAGACTGATGAGACTCTCAGAAGCCCGGGCATGGACAGCTGCCCCTACAGCCAGCCAGAGAGCCCATGCCAGGGAAGCCTGCCTGCCCAGTCCCAGGCTCTTTGGTAGGCTATGTTTGCCAGTGCCCTCCAGTTCTGGTCTGGAACCAGACAGGCCCACAAGCTCCAATTATAGACCCAGGGCTCACAACCAGCAGTGGGCTTTGTGTCCTGGGTCCAGGACTCATTAGTCTCACTAAATCAGACTCTCCATTTGAAATTCTGGGATCGAAAGATTAAGGTCTTTTAATGTACAGTATTTCAGTAAAACTGCTCAAGTACAGAATACAGTAGGTTTATGGCGACGTATGTCAATTGTAGATTTACATTCCATTCAAATTTCTAGTCGTTAATCTTATTTCCGATTTGCAATCTACTGGGTTATTTTTACAGTCACTTGTTTACAGAACAAATATTCAGAGCACAAACAGTGCCAGGGAGTACAGTAGAGTATAAACAATGACATCTGTGTACACAGTATTAGCTCATTCTTGGAAGTACTATGCTGCGCATGTACAATATGTATCCAGGCCTTGAACTAGCGCCTTGTCACTAGCTTATGTATCACCATGATAATAATGGAAATAATGACTGGACCACCAACTGTTAAACAACATTGTCCTTTGTTTGGAGTGGTGTTCTTTAAGTGCCTGTGATTGGTCATTTAATCAGGGGGACAGGTGCTGTTGTCTTCCCCAGCCCTCCCCTTAGGGGACGTGGATACCTAGCACTCTGGGAGGGGGTGCCTGGGGGGGACTTCACTCACCGGCCACCCTAAGTCTCTTCGTGTTAAAACCAGAGGCAGCTAAATTTACTTTGGCCATGAAACCCTATCCCCCCTCCCGTCTTCCTCTGCCCACGCGGGCAACACACTGGTGGTGCCAGTTATACACGCAGGTTTGGGTTTCCTCCATTTTGATCTCCAGACGGGCCGCGTGCCTGGCGCCCGCCCACGCGCCAAGGAGTGTGGGTGCGCGTGTGTGTGTCTAAGTCCAGAACGGGGAGGTGAGGAGGGGTGGGTCGAGGGGCCTACCAGCGTCTGAAGGAGCTGAGGGAGCCGTAACCAGATCTCTACGAAATTAAGGATCATTCAATCTCGGTATCCACTCAGCTGCTTGCGGCGTTAGAAAAATATTTAGCCAGCGACGTGTGAGCGAGGATCTGCAGTCTTATCCCCTTGGCTCCGAGGCTCCTGGCAGGGCCCAAAGACACAGACGAGGTCGGGGAAGGCTGCTTGACCCTTTATTATCCTAAAGCAAACCCTTGGTTCTGCTGTATCAGAGAGGGGATTACTGTCACGCACAGGTCAGACACCTGTCCACGGACACACGTGTCACCCCCCCCCCCCCCCCCCCCCCCCCGACATACTAGCTCTTACCACATCACGCCCCCCCCCCTTCGCCCCCAAGGGTCCCCGTAGAAATTAATCACATTCCTTAACCAGACAGGAATTTCACAGCTGATTTCACAAGAGAGAGAGAAGGGGGTGGGCCTTTTTTTTTTTTTATTTTACTTGTGATATTGCGCGCCATATTGAGGGCTATAAATATGTTGGTTATTTGGTTTGATTCCAAATCTTGATACATTTTCAGATTAAGGAAGTTTGAGACTTTTGAAGTTTGAATTGAAAGGCAGTTGAATGTGGTCCAGCCCATGCCCTGCTGACATGCCCTCTCCTCCTTACTCTCCTGTCTATATAGGAGTGGGAATTCCCCACTCAAAAAATAACCGTTGAAATTCTCTTGATATTATGCTGTCAACATTTTGTATCCACATATTCATTCATTACAGAGTACATAGATTCCAAATAATCATGTGATGTGATTTCTGAGTGTCCAATGGGATGATTTAGTTTGGCCCCAACCAATTAACAGCTAATATCTTACCTTGACCCTGGCAGTGGTGGATGAGCAGCAGGCCGCAGCTCCATAGCAGCAGAAGCGTGACTGAGTCTCTCAGAGGCATGGTGGCAACAGAGATCTGAAACAGAGAAGAGAAGATTCCACCTTAGAGCCTTTAGAGGGTCAACCTTGTGATGGTGGACACAGGGACTCGAATGGTGGTGGGACATCTATCTTGGGAGCAACATAAATCTTTACCATAAGGTAAACATGAGTATGGCCACAAAGGGGTCTGGGAAGGTTACAAAACGGGAGTGTGAGACATTCCGCCTTCTCCATGCCTGCAGGGTCATTACATCTTTGCTCATAATTCTTATTCTGCTGTCATTGTTTTGATAAAGGACACTTAACCAGGTGTCTCAGTGATAAATCAGGCTGGACATGATGGAATTCCAGGACAAGTCTTGGTTCTGGAGAGAGACACCTACATCTGCTGATGCCTACAGAGAGACATGGCCAGATCAGATCTTTTTACTGTTCTGAAGTATTACTCAGCTCTGTGGCAGACAGTAGTCTCAGCTCAGAGGAGAGACTGGGTCTGCTTCCTCAGTCCACCTGTTGGACAGGACCCGAGCCCTTTTACACTCCCTCAAAGATCAAACAGAGCGAAACTTGATCACCTCAACGGGTAACATACACTCACTCAATAATTTAGGCAGCAGTGTGAATCTTTTATACTGGACATTTTCAACAAGACCGCACCACTCCAGCACCTCTGGGCCACAATACAGACTGTTTTATGTGTAACTACTTTAATTATCTTGAGTAGCGATACAGACTGTTATCTGTGTAACTACTTGAATTATCTTTAGTAGCGATAGACTGTTTTCTGTGTAACTACTTTAATTATCTTTTGGGGGGGATTAGTAATACTGCATATGAGCTACTGAACCTCTCAATCAACTGTTTCTCCCAAATCCCAAATTGTGTTTATGTTTACATTGCATAGTTACCAACAGTATATGAGTGTGATATTTTTCTCTATAGAGGTCAGCTAAACCATTCAGATATCCAGAGTATGCAATGACTCAAGTATATCACATTAACATTGCCGCCGCAGCACTTGAACTTACATTTTTGATATCCACTTGGCGGTCCTCCCTATCCAGGTCAATCTAAATGGCTTATCCAGATGATGGAGCAGTCCTCACTTTACAATGAATCTGCAAGCTGACCTTTCTATCTCTTCCAGGAATAGGGGGAGCAGAGAGATAGAGAGAGGAGGAGGAGGAGCAGGGGGGCCGCCTCTGAGGATATATACCTTTCACTTTACCCTTGGCTTGAGTTTTCATATCCTTCCCGGTAATCTCCCAATTGCCATTCCTGGATTATTGAATGGCTGTTTTGAATCCGGCTGCCGGACAACAACTGGTCCTTTCCCTGCTCCTGCTGTAGCCTAATGGAGCTCTCTCTGAGCTGCTAATGAGAGCTAACATGGGCACTGCTTTGAAGGAGAAACCTGAGAGGAGTTTTAATTCCATAATAGGAGGCTTTCTCCCATACCACATTAAATAGCTATGGTCCATTGTCCTTGGTGCTCTGGATTCCATGTCAATTATCAGCTTCACTGTCCTGGCTCAAGTGTTGACAGGAACAATATACAAACCCCAAGAAATTAAATGTATGGAGGGGTACATGCTTACAAATACTTGAACATTGTCATAAAATGTGCACTTTTTCTTGTTTTTTTTCTGCATAATATATATCTATGCAGTTAAAAATATGTTTGTAAGACATGTCTTATTTTCTCCTTTATGTATTGTACATGTTTCCAAAGTTACCCTGTTACCTATAGGGATGTGTGTAGGAGCCCTTCGTTGCTGTACATTGACAGAGAATGGCAAGAAGTGTTATGGGGTTGTTGTCTCCAGGGCTCACAGCTGAAGCAGGTGACACATTTTAACAGCAGGTACCAGAATTCCATCCTCAATCTAGCTCAGGCCTAATTTCAATATACCTTCCATACGATTACTCTGTTAGTTTTAGATAGCTTTAGATGGAGATTTATGTACTATATATGTGTGCAGCTCTCTTCATTTACCTTATGCAACTTATTTTATTTGGCTAGTACAAATGTTTTGATATCAGAAGTGAAACCAACTAATCAAAAGCACTGATGATGCATTGACCTGTATTTCACCTAACTCTAGTTCTTACTGTCCTTCATACTAAGTTGCTATAGTGATGGTGTGAGTCTATGGTCTCCTGTGATATTGTTGGGAGAAAAAATCTGAGGTGTTTTTTTTTAGACACACCATGGCACCTTTTCTTTTTTTAAAACAGTTTGAAAGACATTTCACAATTGTGCCTTTGGGATTGTTGTCTCATTATCAAGTCTTTATTGGTGTTGATTTCTGTCCACTGAAAGGGGGCCTAACTACTGTATCGAATGCTGGTAGATTCAATCAAACCCTCACTGAAGCAAACTTGCACTGCTTAGAAATTACATAATATAAAGAGGTTTGGTTGCTTTCATTCATTGATTACTGTATTATCTTACATTCTTGAGATGTGTTCTATTCCATAATGTGTTACTGATTGGTTTTGATTTAAATGATTTGATTGAGTCAATAAGGATTAAGCTGTTTGCACACAAACGCAACAAACTCCATCATTCCGAAGTTGTTTCTAGAAAGTATATCAAACATAAATTCTCCATTTGGCCTACTAAGATCCCCACACAACATCACAGAATTGGAATTAAAATATGAATATATCTTCTCCATCATAAAACGATGATGTGAGACAAACTATTTTTTTGGGGTTCTGAATCACGACAACACTGTACGTGCTAAGTAGGTTACAATTTCTCAGCATCACAATCACATAACATTCACACGTTACACACCTGAGCTGAAGATGGTCACTGTTGAGTAGAATAGGAACCCTCAGGTAGAGTGAGTATCTCAGGTACACATGCTTTAAAAAATATTTAAAAACACAAGGAATTCAGCTACATATTGTCACACACTGGAGCAGGCAGACAGCATGTAGTGTTTTGTTGATCAGACAGGCTGCCAGAGAAATAGAGGCAGAAGAAAGACAGGGAGGGATCCACCTCCCCACTTAACAACACAAACCTGCCAAGGACCAGCTCTTAAAGAAACAGACTCCACTTATGTCCACCCCTGCTTCCATGACTCACCCTCCATAAGACAGCAATCACTTCTGTCTGTCTCTATAATGGTCATCTTTCTGCCTATTCCATAATGAACTTACAAAATGGTTTCATGTGGTTGATTTCTGTTATGGTTTCTGTTATGTTAAAATATTGTAAATATGTGTTGTTGTCTTTTTTGTTGGTTTGTTTGAGCTTGCTGTTGAGCTGTAGTGACAGACAAGACTCCTGAGGTTGGAGGGCTGCTGTGCCCACATGTTCAACTGCAGGCCATAGTAAGAAAAGGATCATTTTTTCAGGGGATTATCTCGACAAAGTCACGGCTGTGTGCTTTCGAAAACAGGCATCTACATGCCTGGATGACTGCCTGCTGCACATACTGTGTGTGTGTGTGTGTGTGTGTGTGTGTGTGTGTGCGTGTGTGCGTGTGTGCGTGTGTGCGTGTGTGTGTGTGTGTGTGTTGGGTGGGTGGGAGGGTGGGTGCAAAATGGCTATAGTCCCCTTTTTGTCTCATATCAAGATCTCATATAAACATTCTGTCAATTAAATTAAAAAAACAAATGTAAAAAAGCCTGGCCAGTTACTTTTGGACATTAAAATGGACATTTGTTTCCAAATAGCCTAAGTGTGGTCGTGTCTCTCCAAAGATATCATATCCTAAAATTCTGATGAATGGAGAAGCACACTCATCTGTGCCCATCTCTGCTGTCTGCCTGCCTGCCTGCCTGCCTGCCTGCCTGCCTGCCTGACCGCCCGCCCGCCCGCCCGCCCGCCCGCCCGCCCGCCCGCGGGCCCGACTGCCTGCCTGCCTGCCTGCCTGCCTGCCTGCCTGCCTGCCTGTTTGATTGTCGACCCCGCCCTGAGGGGGGTGAGTGGAAACGGCCTTCAGCATTCCTAGTGGTCACTACGAGTATCTCGTAATGCCTTTTGGTCTTACTAATGCTCCAGCTGTGTTCCAGGCTCTGGTGAATGACGTTCTTCGAGACATGCTGAATTGGTTTTTTTCGTCTACCTGGATGATATCCTCTTCTTCTCCCCTGACGAGAAGTCTCACGTCCAGCACGTCCATCAAGGTCTTCAGTGCTTCCTTGATAACCAGCTCTTTGTGAAAGTGGAGAAATGCGAGTTCCATGCCTCCACTGTTGCATTCCTGGGATTCATTGTCTCTGAGGACAACATCCAAATTGATCCTGCGAAGTTCAGTGCAGTTGCTGAGTGGCCCACGCCTACTAGTTGTAAGCTAGTTCCGCATTTTCTGGGGTTTGCAAACTTCGACAGACGTTTTATCAGAAACTTTAGCCCTCACCTCCTCTAATGTCAAGTTTCAGTTGTCTCCCCAGGCTGATCACGCTTTCCGGAGGTTGAGGGAAAGCTTCACCTCGGCACCCGTCCTCACTCTCCCGGAGTCTCGTCAGCAGTTTATTGTGGAAGTGGATGCCTCGGACATGGGCATCGGGGCTGTCCTCTCCCAGGAGTCCCAAAGGGAAAACAAGCTCCATCCCTGTGCCTTCCTTTCCCGGAAACTCTCCTGCCGAGAGGAATCATGATGTGGGAAACAGGAAGCTGCTGGTCATGAAGGTGGTCTTGGAGGAGTGGCACCACTGGTTGGAGGGAGCGGAGCACCCTTTCCTGGTTTGGATGGACCATAAAAACTTGAAACACATCCGGACCGCCAAACGGCTCAACGCCAGGCAAGCCAGGTGGACCCTTTTCTTTAATAAATGTAACTTTTCCCTGTCTTACCGTCCTGGGTCCAAAAACATAAAGCCTGATGCTCTGTCTCGCCTGTTTGACCCTGACTCTGCCCCAAGGTCTTCGGCGCGGTACAAACGTGGGGCAGACCGCCAGCGAACTCCCGCTCCCACTTACCAGCCAGGGCAGAGGGTCTGGCTTTCCACCCGAGACCTCCCTCCGTGGGTTGAATCCCGCAAGCTGGCTCCCTGGTTTGTGTGTGTCCCTTCCCTGTGTCCAAGGTGATTAATCCTGTGGCGGCGCGACTGCGGCTTCCCAGATCCCTGAGAGTTCACCCCACCTTCCATGTGGCCAGGGTCAAGCTGGTGAAGGAGAGTCCCATGGTCTTGGGTCCTCACCAGGGACATTGTGAATCCTGACCTCATCCAGGGGGGTGTCCAGTTTCTTAGTTTATGCATGTCTTTGTTTCATGTGATACATTTTTTGTTTCCTGTTTGTTTTGTGTTCCTCACCTTGTCTCTTGTTTCAGACACTTCACCACCTGCCCTTGTGTGTTTCCTGCCTGTGTGATTGTCGAGCCCGCCCTGATTAGCTTCACCTGTTTCTCATAATCCTTCCCTGTGTATTTAGTCTGTGTGTTCCCCTGTTTCTGTGCCAGTTCGTCTTTGTACCTTGTGTCAAGCATTCCAGCGATTTTTCCTGCTGATAAGTATTCCTGTTTTTTTGATTCCCGAGTGTGTTTTTTACTTTGCCTTTTTTGCCTACCCCTTTTCAGATTATCTGCCTGCCTTTTTGAACTGCCTGCCTGTGTACCAAACCCTGCTTTGCCTACCCCCTTCCTGGATTATCTGCCTACCTATTGACTGCCTACCTGTGTACCAAACCTTTCTGAAAGTAGAGACTATTCTATTGGATTTAAGTTTTTGTCTCTGAGTGCGTTTGAGTCCTTTGCTTGAGTATTCCAGTCATTACACAATGCCTGCAATTTGGAAAATTGCTTTATTGATACTTGCTACAAACAGAGGGATTATTTAGGGGTATGACATGCATTTGTTGTATGTTTTCTAGCTTGAGTGGCATTTTAGAGAAAATACGACTAAAATATATGACTAAAACCAAATGTGGTTACATTGTCACACTTTTGTCAGCTCTAGACCCAACATAAATACGTAAGTACAAGATGTCTTTGTCTAGATGTTTCCTGTTTGGGTTTGAACTGATAAACCTTCAATACAATCACATTGTGTTCATTGAATCTCAGGAACAAAATACTTAATACCAGTGAGAGAAATTGCAAGGAGGATCTTTCAGATTATCAAGGGTTAAAATAAGTCTCCATGCCCCCTGTCCAGTAGTTGGGAGTTGAGCAGATATGAGTGCTTTCTCATAGTTGTGTTGGAGTTCCTATTGTTATCACCAAGACTAGGGTGTTGTCACTCCAGTGGGAAAAATATCTCAGACCTCATTCACATGCTATCATCCTGTCCTTTATCCCACATAACACACTCTTACACTAGGTGCCATTTAGTACCAGATAGTTAACAATTGTGCTGAATTTCTAGAGGTTAGTACCAGAAAGTAACCTTTGTTACTACATAGTTAACACCAGCTAAAACAGGGCTGTAAAATAAAGGGTTACCATTATTTATTTGGTTTCCATGGGTTTTGAAATGATGGTCTTAAACAGCTTCTCTAGTCCAAGTAGGGGCACATGGAGTGTAGTGAAGTGGGAACAAGGAAATCAATTTGTCAGACTGCTCCTCCTCAGGGCATTACAAAAGCAAAAATGCAATACATTAATCATTGTTAATAGAGTAACATACTCTGTGACATGCTCCTGCAAGTCTCCAACGCTCTGAGTGCCAGCTTTCATTTCCTATCCAAGGCAAGGAAGAACGTGGTGTGTTGGTGCACAGTGAAAACCTTGGAGTAGTTTACCTCCACTACAGTATGTCTTCTTATCTAACTTTACCGACCTGTCTTGTTACGCACAGGACTGTTGTGACAAGTGATGCTGCCACTTTTAGCATGAGTCATTGCATTCTGACTCCTCTGTCCTTCCAAGAAAATATCTATCTCACCATGCACTGTCTAATATTTTACATACTGCCTCTGTTGTTTCTTGATTGGGGGATTTGTGGAAACCCAGTGGACGAAAAGGCTTGTGTAAACTTGACTTGACCTGACATAGTCTGGCTCATCCCTCTTCTACCACAACATACCTTTAAAAGCCTCTCACATTCTGTGAGCCCTGGAAGTCAATAATCAATTAACAGAAAACCCACAGAGAACATTGATTGATCTCCACAGGGGTTACCAGCTGCCATGGCAACAGAGGAGTGATGCAGCTAACATTCCAAGCAGCATGAATGAGATTGGATTTTTCTGCGGGAGGGTCTATTATGTATTTTTGTACCTTAATTTTTCATAAAGCTGTTACAGTAGTTTTACCTACTATAGTCAATGACTTTGAAGTCTGGCTCACACAGATGTCAATGACCAAGCCAGAGAATTCTTGGGCCCTGATATCGCCAACCCCCAAGTATTTAGGATGCTCACTGCCACTCATTTTGCCAGCTCCTACAAATCATGAGGAAGCATCTGTAGAGGACAGGAGGAAGCGAGATAACTGGGATTGTGTGACTGCGTAAGTCGACAGTGGGTCAGGACTGTAGCCCTGCAGTGTTGGAATCAGAACTTGTCTGCCAGAGAGTGTCTCTGATACTGGTCTTTGACGAATTCTGTTGCTATACCCAGCATGTCTATGGCAGGTGTCTAATAAAGGATACACTGAATCAAAAACATTCTTGCTAACACAAGAGCCACTGAGAACAAGAAGTGCATGATGTTACCTCAACGTCAAATGTTCAAAAGCAGCTTTACACAGATTCTTTCACAAATCCAAATACGCACGCACGCACGCACGCACGCCCGCACGCACGCACGCACGCACGCCCGCACACGCACACGCACACACACACACACACACACACACAGACTCACATACCTGTCAAGTGTCATTCCACACCATCCTCTTTTCTGGTTCAAAAGAATGCTTTGTGAGGGCCAGCGAAAGTAGATTATAGAGTCTGTTAACCTTTTATTAGGAAGTCATGGTATTTATGAACCTGATTTACTGGCCACTGAAGTCTCCACCCGCTCAAGTGACCACATTTTATTTGCCCGTGGCTTTTGATCTTGACAATGAATCACAAGTGAGCAGAGCAATGCCAGTGCGCTGAGAATACAGATCAACTCAATATAGTAATTGTCCTCTTAACAAATCATACATTTATTTGAGATTTGTAGTGAGCTCTCAGCTCTTAGTGCTCTTTTTTTCTTTTTTACTTCGATTGAATAGGAAACCTTCACATGAAAACAAACAGAATGTATTATTGTTGCTCTTACCTCTTTTGATTAGAAACTCTGATTGGTCCTGAGTGTTGTAAATGTAGGGAAACGAGTTCCCTTAGTGTACGCTAGATGTGCTCCAGTCTATATGCCTGAAGTGGGCTCCTCTGCCCTTAAATTGTCCTGTCCTCTCACACGCTGGCCAGTTATTTTGGTGTGTGTCGAAGCTGCAGACAGGCTGGAGAAGGCTCTACTCCCACCCTCCAGACGGATGACAAGAAGACACACGCGTCTACCCCACTTCACACCCACTCTCGCTGCCCCACGCCACTCCTCTGGGTCCTGACCCTCCAGGCCACACACACTCCCTTCACTGCCTCACTGAGAGAGTGATGGGGGGGAGGTGGGCTAGGTTGTTTTCTGTCGCCAAGCACTTTGTCAGATAACTTGTTTGTGGCAGTGTTAAATTAAGCCCTGATGAGATAGCAGCTCCACGCTCAGGGGAACCTGTGGCTATTTTTTGCCCAGCGAGTGACAGAGAGGCAGAGAGAGAAAATAGACAGTAACCGCCAAGAGAAGTTGTGCCGCTGGTGGAAAATTTCTGTTTCAGAAGACGGTGAGCAATCGTCCGCACACTTGCCTACTCACATGCCTCTTGCTCCCCCTATTAAGCCAATCTCTTATCCATGTCTTCTCTAAATGACTTTATGTCACTTTGTAATGACTCCCATACAGACTGCTCAGATTGCTGAGTTGGCTCTGCCAGAGGGGTTGGGTGGATATTGGATTGTCCATAAACCAGCAGTCAGCAGACTCTTGCTGTCAGTGCTGACCAAGTTGGCCAAGTGTTTATCACTTTAAACCTCAAACAGTTTCCAAAGTAAAGTCCAAGAGTTGCAGGGTAAAAGAAAGAGGGTCTCAGTGTAACTTCCACTCAGAGGGACTCAAGCTTGTCTTACTAGCCTTGATGTTCGGAATCGCTTTTATTACACGGGTCACATAAAAAAAAGTGCCACGGTTCCCGAAGCCCTCTTAATCCGTCAGACATCTGACTACTCGCTTTCTGGCAATCCCTCTGTAAGCCCTCCAGGATAGGTGTAACCACACGACTGTTAGCTGAAACCCGAGAGAGAGAGAGAGAGAGAGAGAGAGAGCGCGAGAGAGAGAGAGAGAGAGAGAGAGAGCGAGAGAGAGAGAGAGAGAGAGAGAGAGAGAGAGAGAGAGAGAGCAGCTGAATCCACACCGGCTGCCTCACAGAGCTCAGGTAAGGTCCTCCTCACACAGACACACCACCAGGAGCAGCTGAAGTGTGTTTATCAACTTGCAACAATGATGATCAACGAACAAGATGCAATGTCAGGTACACTGAGCAGATCTTTTTTTTTTTGGTCTTTAAAGATATTTGTTTTGTAAGAAGATACCACTCTAGTCATTAACACCCTCCATCCCCCTGTGTGCAACAAGCAGGCAGCGAGAATTAACGTTCCATTGCTGGGATACTCAGCTTCTGTCACTCTGGAGGTGGGTGGTGTCCCCCCGCTGTTGCCTGGCCCTGTCCATGTCCCCACCCACACACCCCAGGCAGGGCTGGGATTGCATCCTTGGGGACGTGGCCCGATTGTAGTAATCTAATCCTTGGATTCATTGTTATGTTGGCCATAGGGCGCTAAATTTGACCGTGCCCAGTGGTACACTTTGAAATAGCCGACCGCTCAAGGGGGGGTTGAGATGTAGCCCATTAAAATGTATGGGTGCAGCTGTGAGATGCCTTCTCCCCCTAACTGCTAGTAATCTGCACACAATGCTGTGGCGTGTGTGTGAGGAGGGGGCTATCTGTCAGCATGGAGAGACCTTGATGGCGGAGGTATTGGATGACTCTCAAATATGAGGGTCGGATACCCCCCCACCCCACCCTCAAGCCACCTGGCCTGAAGTGCTTGTCTGTTTATCTTGGGATGAGAATGGGGCTGAAACGTGGGAGGGGTGAACAACAAACATTCCACACCAGTGCCAGCCTTGACCCTAGAGCAGCTGAGAGTTGTGTGAAGAAGACCAGCAACGCCAGTCGGTATCCCAACACCGCAGCTCTCCGAATAACCCACATATACACAATCCTTTTTTTTCTTCTCCACGGCATGTTTCGTGCAATGGCCGTAGAAATCCAGCATCTCTTCACTGTATGGACTCAACTCAGAGATCCTTTAAGCACTTAAGTACTCATAAGCTCATCCCAAGTGCCTCGTGCATTATGTCCTTACAGTCTTCACCATGACCAATGTGAAGGTTTTGAAAAAACGTGTGTGTCTGTGTGTCTGTCTGTGTGTCGGGGTGTCAGTATGCTTGCTTGCATGCCCCTCTGTGTAGTATGTGAGGGTTACGGGGATGGGAGCTGTCATGAGGCTTTTTGAATCATATTTCAAGGAATGGCCAAGGACAACAGTTTGCTTCATTTCAGTGTGCGTGTGCGTGTGCGTGTGCGTGTGCGTGTGCGTGTGCGTGTGACGAGGGGCAGCCCTGAGAGTAACGGGGCCACAGCAGTCTGCATGGTAACTGGAGAACCCGCTCCCCAAACAAGGAGACAAACGGTCTGATTGATGAACATTGAGTGTTTGACCTCCTGACCCCAACATGCGCCATTCCTCTCAGAGGACAAACAGAGCCATGCATGGATTCTGAGACTGTAACAGTTGAGCTCACAAACCTCCCCTTGACACAGCAAGGCAGCCCAGCAGTACAGTATGTCCAATTACTAAAGCTGTGTGTACTATTATCATCATAGGAGAAGTACCACCTTTAACCTGTTCTGAAACCAGGGTCACCATCTCCCCACTTTGACTTTCAAGGTTCTTCAGTACATGTCATACAGTATGTGCATACCTAGCAGAGAATTGTCTCATAAAGATGTCAAACGACAAGAGACTATATGTCAAATACAGACTACCAGCCTCTCATTGAAAACAGTTCACTTTCATTGTCCTCTGATACCTGCTTTTCATCCCCTGGGGCTATATCACCACTGAAAAGTGAGTAACACCAGCTTTCAGGCCTTACTTCAGCCACCATCAAATATAGATGACTCCTGTATGTTGCACAGGTAGACACTGGGCAGAGTGCAGCAGGAGTAATGTATACACATAGAGGAACAGCCTGCTCTCCTTTTGGCAGCCACTATAGTGTACAGGGTCGCAACACCCGATCCCACCCCGATGACACAATGAGCATGCTCAGACTCCATTATTTAATACCTGCTGAGAGGTGATAAGAAAAGTGTTCCATGGAATAAAACCAATCAGCCGGTTGTTGGGTGCTGAGAGCCCCAATTAGACAACCCTGTTTTTCTCTGCCCTGAGGCTGTGAGGAGGAAGGAGGAAGAGTTCAGCCTTTTATCTGAATTAGAATACTCCATGGTATGCTGCTGATGCAAACTACAGCAGGGGCCCGTGGACCGCATTACCCAGAACTCCAAATGTGTTTTAATGATGTGTGTGTCTTTGTTCTATACTGACCAGTGAAAAACATTCTGGTCAAAGAACTGCATCATGCAAACATTTAATGTATTTAAATGGTAATTATATGTGTCCAAAGATTTTACATTTCATGAATGCATCTGAGGAGGATCTTGGCTGTTATGATGAATAATTAGTTAATTAATTAATTAATAAATTTTTAGTTATTTAGGTATTATTAAAAGATTCAACACATGCATTGCAGACCTTTCCTCTAACATGGTTAATTATGGGTGAAATACATATCTGTGCTGCTGATGTCTCCAAAGGCAGGTTGCCTTGGGCAACATCTTTTTAGACTGTGCTTTGCAAGTGCACATGGTTATTAACATAATTACAATGGTGTGCAATTGCTGAGAATTGTATCGCTGAAGATGCATTAGTTCTAACCCACTCAGGCATCACAGAGACCTGGGAGGTGATGGGAGAATACTTCAGGTTCAGGACCCTATTACAAACATCATTTAGAATACTTCGGGTTCAGGACCCTATTACAAACATCATTTAGAATACTTCAGGTTCAGGACCCTATTACAAACATCATTTAGAATACTTCAGGTTCAGGACCCTATTACAAACATCATTTAGAATACTTCAGGTTCAGGACCCTATTACAAACATCATTTAGAATACTTCAGGTTCAGGACCCTATTACAAACATCATTTAGAATACTTCAGGTTCAGGACCCTATTACAAACATCATTTAGAATTTCCATTTAGCAGTCATTATAGAAAATGTAATTATTTTTAAAAAAGGAGAGGGTTGGACATAGACTGTGCCTTTCAAAATGGTCTTTAGAGTCTTCCTGTCATTCTTGACTCCATAATTCAGTCCTAACATATCCTGGGGTTCACAGTGCTCACATTAGATATTCCACTGCAGACACAAACATAGCCAGTTTGATATCTCCCCCTTTCTCTATCTCAAAGAAAAAGGTCACATCTTGCCCGACAATACCTAGCAGCACTACAGTATCTGTATTGTGAAGGGAATTTCAGTTGGTGGCTTGATTTCAATAAAGTGTGAATGAAGTCTAATCCCCGTGTTTGATGGCAGATCCTCTCTATAATCTCCAGTCTCTAATCCGGCCACTCTCTTTTATTAATTTAGCAGGAGGTTTAGCTGCTGAATCGTAGCTCATGTCTGTAGTTTGTACTAAGACTTGCGAACCCTGGTGTATTTTGCAAAGAAGTGCAATTAGAACAACTTTACTCCTTGTTAATTAAATCAGCAGGTTATTTTTTATCTCTAGACTGGGTAGTTGGCCATTGTCATTCACAAAGAAGGAGGCAACCATGCTGTGAATAAGTAAACAGAATTTAAACAGTATAGACTGTATTTTGTATAGGGTTTAGAAATTGTATTTGCCTCTAGCCATTTATGTAATACATATATAATGTGATTATGGGTTGTTTCTATTATACTGTACATGATGAATTAGTCCTATTCAATGAGCAAAAACAGATTTACAGATGGAATGAGCAATATTGGAGGGACTGCATAGGGGGCTAGTGGGAAAGCTTCCCCTCTAAAACGTCTGATTTCACACTCAAAACAAGAGAGAGAGAGCTTATTTATTATACAAGAGAGTTTAATATATCAAACAAACAAATTCCTGACTACAAAGACCATGCTTAATATCTACTAATATCTAGGACAAGTTCTGTTCCTCAACTGTTTGAGTATGGTCTTTTGTGGCACATTTTTTGACTCATATTGAGGGTTGGTTCTTAGACTATGGTCAAAAACTAAACTTAACAACAGTGTTGTTAGGTGACTTAAGAAACAGTAGCCAAATAATAACCAACATGATTAGCAAAACAACTGCACAATCAAGATAGATGGGATACTCAGAGAGCAGTGGAAGTCTGGGAATAAAAATACAATACAATAAAAACATGTACAGTATACTGTACTGTATGTGGACTGTATGTATGTGTGAAGGGATACAAATTGAGTCGGGTCATTATGCGCGTCCCTATGTTTGTTTGGAGATTTATCAGATCTGGATGTCTAATAAACTGTACATGTCATTAAGGTCATGGACTCATTGTTATTGCTTTGAGTGACTATATAAAGTGTGTGTGTGTGCGTGCGTGCGTGCCTGTGTGCGTGCGTGCGTGCGTGTGTGTGTGTGTGTGTATTTGGATTTGTGAAAGAATCTGTGTAAAGCTGCTTTTGAACATTTGACGTTGAGGTAACATCATGCACTTCTTGTTCTCAGTGGCTCTTGTGTTAGCAAGAATGTTTTTGATTCAGTGTATCCTTTATTAGACACCTGCCATAGACATGCTGGGTATAGCAACAGAATTCGTCAAAGACCAGTATCAGAGACACTCTCTGGCAGACAAGTTCTGATTCCAACACTGCAGGGCTACAGTCCTGACCCACTGTGATTTGGGGGTGCTATGCTGGGAGGGCTCAGGGATGAATAAAAAAATTCAAAAGCAAACCATCTAAATAATTAAAATAGATTGAGAGAGAATTAAGAACTAATGGTGACTGAGAAGAGTATCCAGGACCTGTTTCCTGAAACACTGAACACCTTGGAATGGCAAAACGCTCCAAATCTACCTTCACCTTCTACACATGGCGTGTAGGTCCTTTATGACATGTGTAACTGACCTCTCCGCCTGGGCTTATCTTTCATATGCTCCCTGGCCTGCAACAGATATCATCAACCTCATATTAATTTACGATCTATGTATTAAATGATGGCCCGACAGTATGATAGCTATTGAGGTATTGATTACGTGAGGCACCGTCAGAGTGTATTTAAAGTGACAGACAGTATAGCTTGATGACTTTACCCTCCTGGAAAGTAATATTTGGTATGTACACTATAAGAAGAGATGCCACCACCGCCACCACCGCCATTACCTCAGACATCAGACCAAAGCGGTTTTTCACAGAGGTGCACTTGTCAGCCAGTTCACATGTCAGACCTCTGATGTTTCTCTTTATAAATACCCCTGAAGCTATTTAAAAGAAGTGCCATATTTCAAGGTGGAATGAGCGGTGAGAGGTACTCTCATGCGTGTGTTTTCCCCTCTTTGACACCCCAAGCAGCCTGCGTCACCATCAGACGATGAGCTCCTTTAATAACTGGACACCTGATATGTGACTTCTGAAGGAGGGGGCACAGATACCTCATAAGACTAGGTATCAATCATGTGGATGGAAGGGTTCGGAGCAAGGGCAGGGGCTAAAAAGAGGGGGATTGGGATGATGACTCAAGATGTATTTGTTGAGAGAACAAACAGCAGAGGTGTAAATTCTCTAGCTCCCCAAAAACCATCCAACTCAGTCATCTCTCTCTGATAAGATGATACATGGAGAATGTTGATCAGGTGTTGAGTCTTTGTGACAGTGAACATGATCAACAATGGCATGTTTGTCTGGAACTGTAAATTCAGGTAACCCATTTCACATTGCTGTGTCACCACCACACACAACAGAAATAACATGTATTATCTTGAAATGGATGAAAACTGAGCTAGTTCCTCAATGATCTGATGTTTCAGTTTCTATTCTTACCTCCAATAAAAGGAAGAGCAGGTGTGACTCACTCAGTGTTCAGCACACACTTAGCATTAGCTGGCACTTTATCCCCTTGTGAGAAAACTGTTTCTCTCTCGACTCTCTCTTCATCCCCTTGTGAGAAAACTGTTTCCCTCTCTACTCTCTCCCATAAACACCTTATGTGTGAAAAACACCACAGCTGTAAAAATTAGATAACCCATTAAATCCCCAAGCAGATACAAAGTTGAAAAGGCTGGGGTGGGGGTAGAGAATATGAAATTCAATATGCAGGTCAATCATAAAACAGCTATTGGAAATGTAATGGATTTCTGTATCTGTCACCTGGCCTGGTGTTGTTTTCTCCTGACATAGAGTTTGGCTCTTTGCTCTTGTCTCTGTCTCTCATGGCTCTGCAGCAGGGGAGGATCCAGATTCAGAGGAGGCACTGAGGCAGCAGGAGGTGATGAAATGTGTCGCTATTTCAAGTCAGACGTGGGACACTCTGCCTTTGAAGTCTGAACTTCCCTGAGATTACATTTATACCCATGCTGTCATCTTCGAACTGACCAACACATACTGAGACAGATGCACCAAAGCCGCACTCACTGCAACCCCCGGTGTATTTCTTCGTCATAAATGGACCATTAGAAACTCAACGATGATGGAGGCAACCTAAAACAACAGCCTGGCTCCCAACAGTAGGAGAAATAATGACAACAGCAGCTGCTAAAGTCTAGAGTTGTTCACCAAACTGGTGGGCATGCATACTTGCCATAGCTTCTATTGCGAGAGTGCAGAGTTTGGCTTCGGCATTGTTCTGAAGCAGCTGGGGTAACTCGAGGCATTGTCTTTTCTCTTACAACAGCATAGTGCATGTAATCTACAGCAAACCAGGCTGAGAGGCGGAGGAGTTGGTCCTTGTCAAGACGAACGAGTCTGTCATCATCATTTGTAAAAATAGCACATTGCTGCCAATCGCCAGGGGTCCTCAGTAGTAACCAGCTGCCTCCCCAGATGCAGAAGTGCACTCAGACAGGACAGTAAAGGGCAAATTAGGAGCAGATTGCTGATTAGCAATGGGTTCTGATAACAGACAAGCTGTTGTGTAATGATTACTAATGAAAAACCAGCCCCCTGCAGAGTTATCAATTGCCCCTGGAAGCACCAGAGAGAGAAAGAGCCATTTTAATGTCATTCGATTAGAACTCAACACAGTGTGGGTAATTGCGGGATAATGAGCTATTAAAGGTTTTTGTTTTTTTCTTCCTTAAGGCAGTCGAAGCTGTGATGAAGTATGTGGTGATGTACAGTGCCTTCGGATAGTATTCAGACCCCTTAAATTTTTCCACATTTTGCTGTGTTATAGACTCAATTTAAAATGGATTAAATTTAAAAAAATGTTTTGCCATCAATCCACACACAATACCCCACAATTGATTCCTGTGCAAATCAGAGACCCTATAAAAACCAAGATATTCATTCCAAAATTACATGAACTATTATCCTTGCATTGAGATAGGCTCAATTCAACTTATTGAGTGATTTGTTGATGACATTTTTGCATTTAGCTAATTTTAATAGTGTCATAGCAAAGGGTCTGAATACTTATGTACATGAGGTATTTCTGTATTTCAATTTGAATAAATTTACTGAAATTTCTAAATTTCTAATTTTTTTCGCTTTGTCATTCTGGGGTATTGTGTGTGGATTGATGCCAAGTTATTTTTTAATTTAATCTATTTTAAATTGAGTATAACACAACAAAATGTGGAAAAAATTAAGGGGTCTGAATACTTTCCGAAGGCACTGTATGTAGTGATGTATGTGGTGATGTATGTGGTGATGTATGTGGTGACCTATTCTTTCTATTGTTTGGCTTGTCATCCTGATATTACACATTCAAGGACAAGGTGTTGTGATGGAAAAGCCTTAAAGTTCATGATTACATTTACATTTTAGGCATTTAGCAGACGCCTTTATCCAAAGTGACTTACAACAAATACATCTTTACATATAACACAATGCTAAGGAAGAATTACTTCTTTTTGAAAAATTTATTTTTATTGTATTTACAGTAGAGAAACTGTACAGGGGGGTAGTGGGGATGAAGACAGTCATGGTCTTTTGTGGCTCCGTTAGTAGAGCATGGTGCTGACAACGCTTAGGTTGTGGGTTCGATTCCTGCTCGGATCATATATACTAAAAAATGTGTTGCTTTGGATAAAAGCGTCAGCTTAATGGCATATATTATTGTATTATCATGATACCTTCACCATGATGTATATAATTGATCCTGATATAGAACACCTTGCTATCTCATCCAAATATGAAATGTTCCTCTCAAAATACAGAACATAGATACATTTTCACTTCATGCCATGGTTGCCCTGCCCAGAGTGTAGAGCACTCTGGCCTTACCCAGTAGGTGTGAATTCCAGGCGGGAGGCTGAGATCTTGAGATGAAGTCCTTACACGATTAAAGGTATTGTTAAGGTCAAGACCCAGGCCATGATTGAGGTAACAAGTGAAAGTACTTAACTGCAAGACTAAGAGTAACATTAGACAGTACTAACCTTAACTAAGAACTGCTTTAGTTCCTGGTCAATTGTTTTGATTCTTTGATTTGATTTAACAGGTCTCTTTTGCCAGACGTGCATTCAATGGATTAAAGTCTCTTTCTTAAAAAATCAAAAACAAATTCTTTCAATAATAAATAATAAACCTACTCTCTTAAAAAATCGAAATGGCTTCCCTTTGTGTTCTGCTATAGTATACAGCTTTTAGTAGCTTATAGGTCTTTCAATAGCGTATTGAACTGAGCATCAGTGTACAAAACCAATGTTTGTCCAACAGGCAAATAATATTATTATAAACTTGCCATTTCCATCTAAATCATGCATATGCCATTCCCTGTGTCCATGAGCCAAGAAGCAAGGGTGCTGGTGTTTGTAAATCTATAATGTCTGTGGGGCCAGTGGCGATATGCATATTTGCATGTCTGCAAGTCTACGCTTGTTATTTTCATGCTGACATTTACAATAATGCAGTTCAAGAGCAATTAAATACCAGGAGGGTTAGTGAGGAGTTCTGTTGATACATTTTAATTAAGGATGGTGTGCAATAGAAAACGTGCCTTCAGAGAGAGAAATGTGAAGAGACAGTTATGGTTAATGAGACATTACCATTTACATTCACATTTGAGGGGCCACATGAACCATTTCCATGTCTTCATAATGCTCAAAAGAGTGTTCAGTTAATGTCAAGTGAAAATGTCAGCGGGTGTTTTCATATTCATCTCAGTATCTAAATGTCACAGATGAGCTAAACACTTTCTGAAAATCTTCTGATTACTTTTCAGATCATGAGTAAAAATGTATCTAATGTTCAGATTAGAACATTTTATCTCTATAATTTAACTATTCTACAATCCATGTTTTTGATCAGGGTATAGGTACCACCTGATATTATATATGGCAATACCAACATCAGTTACTGTATCTAATGAGCATAGAGTATTCAAAACAGCAGACGGTTCCTCAGGACTTGCTGTTACCTATCCTCCCCTTGTGGCTTTGTCTGGTAATGCCAGATATACAGATGACAAAAAGAATAAATTAAATTTATTTTTCATTTATTCAAAGACTGCAACTACTCCCTAACATTTCATTAAATTGTCTCTGTTTTCTTGTGATGATATTATAACAAACTTTTACCTCCCTCTCATTTCTTCCTGAAAGAGATCAGACGTTGCTCTGGTGACACAGTTTGACCTTCTGCCATAATTGCTTTCATCTTTTTTTATCTCAAGTAATATTCACTGAGAGTACTGAGAACTTCACCCAACATCAAAGCTTTACTCTCTTATCTTCAAAATACACTGGAGTTGATCAAAGCTTTGTAGACAATCCATCTTCCTGTTGTTCCCGTTGGTGATCAACAATTCATAATATCTTAGTCAAATGTTTGGGATTGTAAATACTTTTTTGTGTGTAATTGTCACCACTTGTTGTTGACTTTGTAAGCCATATGACGCTCTATCAGAGGCCTACAGGGGATGGAGGGGGAGAGGATCTGGCTCCACTGTCACTCTGCAGAACCCACATTTGTGACATGAAGCTCTGCCACGCTCCACTACGCCCCAGCGGAAGAGGAGCAGATTTTCCTGCTGTGCCACGAATGGGTTTTCCAGCAGCCCAGAACGCTCTCCAACCAAGGAAAAACAAACATAGCTGGGGGCTGAATTTGCTGGTGTGAACAGAGAAAACATTACAGCAGCAGTGGTCCTCTTGAGGTTCATGCTGCGTCACCCAAAAACATGGTGCATTTTTCATCACAAGCATATATTGGGATCTGAGAAAAATCAAACCCCTTTTACACTGGTTCACTCTCAGATCTTCTGTATTCAGTATTATTGAATCTGGGATTTGAACTACTGCTGAATAGTAACTTTAATTCATGATCTAAACCTATTGATTCTCAAGGAATATTAGTGACTGTATAAATGCCTATAAATGAGTGTAGTTCAACTGTCTTTGATATGTGTTTAAAACTATAATTTTAATAGACTGTTATTCTAGTCCAAAGCTCTGTCTATGCATTTGAGAGGAGTCACATCTACCAAGCCCGATCTCTCAATGTTATACCAAAACAAATGGTGGGACACTGGGGCAGCTATTTCAATGAGAAACAAATTAAGGATTGCACCTTTAATGTGAATAATCACCATTTCCTCTTGTGGAGGAAATTTGGCACCTAATGTCTTATGATCAATTGTATTCTCTTTTAAACACAGAAAGTACTGTATTGAAAGTTTTCTTAAGAACTGAGACAAACCCACATCTTAACAACAAGCATATTTACACACAACAAACTCACATTTATGTATCCAAAAGGTTGTTGTGGTAATAACAAGCCATGGGGGATATCAACACAATGGTTTCCTGTGCTGTCATTCACATTGTCACACAATAGACTGAATTAACAATTACTGTATAGGCTGCATGGTCACCACTGTGCTTTTACGATGTGCACATTTTATGTAAACTACTGTAGAGATTTTGTTCTAACATACATTTTTAGATTGTATTTGGAAAGGAATTAGTAATTACTATTAATTGAGAATACTAATCCGCCTCTCTCTGCTGTTCAGGCCAAGGATATACCCCCCCTCCCCCACCCCCACCAGTGCAGATTTTAGGGGGATTTAGTTGGATGGTGGAAACACACAATGCTCTGGTTGGCTGGTTTCCGCAGGTGTTGAGGGGGAAAATTATTCATGCTGACAGTGTGGTTTAAATTTATTTTCTTTAGTAGCTCCCCACCTCAGATGCAAATGACTGCCTCCACCAACCTATTCCCCGTCATGGTGGGAGGATTGGGCCAGTGGACTCTGACCCCTCCAGCGTGACACGTGTTCTTTACCTTCTGTTCTGAGGTCAGCCGTCTGCTCGTCTGACAGGCAGGTAGAGCATTAGTATTCAACCTCCTGCTAGGCTTGACAGTAAAGGGGCACCTCACCTGGTGAAATCAACCATAGCCATAGCCTTATATAGAGAGACGAGTAGCTGCAGGGGCATTGTTTTCTACTGTGGAGAGATTAATCCAAATTTATTTTATTTTATTGGAGGGTATGGCAAGGTATTTGACAACCATTGTTTGAAATGTTTTCACTCTGAGCGATTACAAACAATTAATACTAAGAAAAACATAAGATGGGCCTTTAATATTGTAGCGAATGGCGGGGTAGCTAAGTGAGTTCGATACCCGCTTAGAGCAAGCTACTCTACCCCGCCGTTCACCACACTGGTGTCAGCAGTGGGATGGCGCCCATGAGGCCATCGGAGAGGCGTGTCCACATGAGAGACTCGGTATAGTGAAGCGTGACCACACGCTCTCCCAAACGGAGGGGATAGTGTAACGACCCTGTATAAGGCCCGTTAGCAGCTCCGCCAAGGGAGTTAACTCTCTTGATGTTGTAGCTAGCGTGGCCGGTTTGTAAGCGAAAGAATGTGAGTTCGGCACCAGCTTAGGGCAAGTTACTCTACCCCGCTGTTCGCTTCAATATTCAAGGGCCTACCTACTTTTGGTCTAATTATTTTTTATTAAAAAAGAGTGCACATCTTTATTTGTCCAAATTCCAACCCTTTGAATAGCATATTTCTTATGACCTCCACAAACCTATAGCCATTTTGAGGATTTTTTACCTGATCCACAAGGAGATACTACACTTTACATTGTTGTTCTTGAGCGTAAAGCTTCATCCCATCAGCTCTTTGCCTTGTGGTGCTGGTGCTCACAGCACAATTGGCAATCTTCTGTAACAATTGAGTCAGTGTACCTTGGAGTCAGAGGCGGAGGTTCCTGGAGTGAACTGTCATTGATGAGGTGAACTGAACTGGTTTGACGCTCTGGGGAGCGCCTAGTGGCGCATGCTCTTGGATTCACAAATGTGTCAACTAAGATCTGAGACTGCCACCTGCTGCTCAGTCACTCTCTCTGTAACACCATAAGCCCAGAGGACCCTGATGCACTCTCTTATGTCTCTTATGATTGTGTTCTGGCTGGCATGTTCACACTTGCACCTTATGCAAGTATTGTAGGCTACAGTAGTTTAAATTAATGTATCTCCAAGTACACTGTAGCCTATACATCACTGTGTGATAGGCTATGGTGCATATGGTATCCACAAAAGGTATATTTGAGTTTACCATTGCTCACTCTCTAGGTCAATTGTTTTGAATGTATGAACACTGCTCACCTCACTGACACCTCGACAGGGTGGCTTTTACTAATGTACATAACTGTAAAATAATAGCTTAAAAGTTTGGTACACACACGTACACGCACGCACACAGACAGACAGACAGACAGACAGACAGACAGACAGACAGACAGACAGACAGACACACACACACACACACACACACACACACACACACACACACACACACACACAAATGTGATGTGATGAGATGAAGCCTGGCACTGATGGTCTAAAATAAATTGCTATGTATAAAGCCATATGTCTATGCTATGCACTTCAGTTGATATCAAGATTGATATTATACCAAAGTGCGCAAAGCCTGTTCCTATCCCTTTCATGTATTATGAACGTAAGTACGCCCTGTACGTGGGGATTCCTAAGGATTACCCAGCGTACCCTGCGGGTAAAGATGGCGATAGATGAAGAGGGTTGGAGATCAACTTTATTCGGGAACGATCATATCTGAATGTCTGTTTAGGAAATAATAATCCGACCGTTAGTTATTGATATCGAAGGTTGTTCAATGGTTAGACATCATATACTCGTCATATTGAGTCAAGAAGTTGCAACGTGCTCGAAGAATTGAAGTATGCTTGTCAGTGCACACAAGCCTTCTCGCCACTAAACTCCTGAATCCGTCCTGGGTCTGAGACGGGAGCAGATAAAGTTTATCACGGACTGAGACAGTCCTCTGTTGACACTGATTTTGAGATAATCCGGCGAAACCACAACTGTCAGGCAACTAAAGAGGTAAGACAGGAGTTAGATTTTTCTACATTTCTATGCAAACCAACATCTCTGGACATGTGATATTTGTCAACAGAATTCGATACACCTTTGAAGTGGGCCACGCAACCGGACGCGATCACTGAGACTGACCATAATAAATCTATGCCTATGCTATGGGGGGACTGACATCCGTAATCGAGACCTCTGTCATGACAATAAATAAATCAATTGAATTGCATTTCATTACATTGTTTACAAGAACAAATAGCCTATTTTGCATTCGCTGAAGGGCTAAATCGTTTGCCGATTGTATAGCTAAATCACTGAAAAGCAGTCGGACATTGCCGCAGGCTGAATGTGTTGTAGCCAGTTTCGACAATAGGGGTGCCTGCAGTAGGCTTGTAATGTTTTATTTTTTTATATATTTTTTTAAATAATTTTGAACTGACTCGCGAAAACCGCTATGCTGATATTGATGGCGACAATGTAGCTTTCTTGTCAGTAATCTGTCAATGCATTGCTCATCACATTTGCTAAATGACTGGCTTCGAGTCTTGTTGAATTAATCCCATTTCCTCTGAACGGCCATATATCGTGTCATCTAGCCACCTGTGATTCTGCTCACTTGAAGAAAAACCTCGTCTGGTCTGTGTGTTATTCCATGAATCTAACGAGGTAGGAGTTAAATGTTGAAATGAAAAAGTTTGATGGTGGCTAATGCACTTCACGAATAGAGACGGAACCGTAGTGATTTTCACTAATGTATATTCCAGTAAGTAGATACAGACGTACTAGTAGTAGAAGGTCCTCGGCAGTCTCGTTTCAGAGATACGCGAACTATGAAGTAGGTGCCAACACCTTTGACGATGTAGCAGCAGTGTGTGTACATATTTAGGGTTGATACATGATGCGATATATTGTACTGTAACCTCTCAAGCATTGTTTCCAAATAGCCTAGATAATGGAAATGCATTGCTATAGATGTGAATATTGGCATTGGTCTAATAAATAAGCAAGTTGTCATGCGCAATCAATAAACATGAATTGATATCAGACGCATCTCGGAGCTGAGGCTAATCATAGCACTATAAAATCAAACCTTGATTGGCAAGTAATTTACAATTTGCTAATCATTGATGCCCTGATTCCTCGTTTCCATGATTTTTAAATCAAGGCGTTGGAGGAAGGAAATTATCTTTTAATATCCCTTTGTTTTGTATTTTTCCCGATTTAATATTTAGGTGGTACTAAAGTGGTAACAATCTGGGTGGTGTATACCATGTATGTCTCTGAGAGCAACAGTGAAGGGGTGGCTGTGGGCTAATCATTCATTGCATATTTGAGGTTGAAGTGCTTAGGGACAATTGTGACATTGCAAAGCTAGTGGTTTTCCTTTGGAGATGAGCTTGGGTTAAGTAGTGGTCTATTGATAAAAAAAGGTTTGCTCAAACTAAATCAGCATAAGAATGTGTGTTTGTTTTATGACCACAGGGAGTTGAATTGGTCTGGTGCTTAGCCTCTATGTTTAGGTTTTCTTTAAATATGTTATTTTAGGGCATTCCTGCTTTATTGGGATAGAGACAGTAGAGATTGACAGGAAGGATGGGTGAGAGAGGAGGGATGATATGTCGAGGGTTGGAATCGAACCTGGGACCTTGCGATTATGTGGTATGCACACAACACAAGCTTTAGGTTTTCTGAGCCAACAGAAAACCAATGCTCTCCCAACACGCTGTGGTGACGGCTCTGGAGAGGCTTCCATCCTCAACTAGGCCTAGTTGACGTTTTGAAAACCAGGAAAGACAGTGCGGGATAACATTGATATCCCTCCCTACTCACTATGCGTTTCAATGGATAGGGTATTTATTTGCTGGTGGACATAGCTTTTCACCTGGTTAACTAACCTACAGAACAATGTTTGTTGGTGTGACTGCAGTGTGAAAAGGACTCTTCTGCTATCCTCTATGGAAGAGGAGGGGGGCCACCTGTACTCACATGTGCGGTATGGGAACAGTGGCTGAGTGAAACAGCCTCTAAAGAGCTGTCATCACCACTCAGTGTCTCTCCTGATGTCTCTCCCCTGAGTGGAAGCCTCTGCCAGCGGTCTCAAACAGCTAGAGCTTGCTGGCCAAGCTCTCCTCACACTGGTGCCACGTGGCATGAAGTCTACGGGTGGTAGAGGCATGTGCTCAGTAGTTTGAGGATTGAAAATGCCACCTCTGAGGGGAGCGCAGGGGTGATATGTTCTAAGATGTGTGATATGGTAATGTAGAGCTCTGTTTGGGTTATGTCAATTAAGACGGAGACTGTGAGAGATGTTTGCGTTGGGACTCGCTGCAAGATTACGCTGTCAAGTATTTCCGTGCTGATAGAGCTTACTGAGTGAAGGAGATGAAGAGAGTTGTACAGTTATAACGAGGTATTATTAGCCTTTGTGATTCATCACTGCATTGTTACGATGCATTTTTTGCCTGCTCATTGTTGTCTGTCTGACAGTCTACAGATGAAGATCAGAGTATATAGCCGGCAGTTGACAATGACTCAAGCCTGCCTCCTCCCTTTTCATTCCTTTTTTTCGAGACTCTTAAAGATGTATTTGCTTGGTGATCCTCGTAATTGGAGCTTGTAAAAGAAAACGGTTCACAACTCCGTGGAAATTAAATCTGTGTTGCACTTGTGTGTTAATGAGGAGAGTTGTGCCGGGAGGCCTGTGCACCTCACCATGGAATATATATATATATATATGTGTATATATATTTATTGAAGAATGCTGAGAAACTCAGTTCTGTGGAGCAGGTTCTGAAATACACCAGACATCGCAGCTCCAAGCAGTTGGACTTCTTGCTTAATGGGACTTGAGACTGATTTGTATCTGCTGTATTTATCATCCTCTAGAGATGTCACCGGAAGGTCTGGGCGTAGTGGATTTGAGCTGAATGAGAGCCAGTGATTCTCTGCCTGTTCAATATCACAGTCATTGGGCCTCCAGAAAGATGCTGCTAGCAGACATGGAAATGACGTGGACAGCCCCTGTCTGCCATCCCCAGAGAGTTCGGCAGACAGTTGTTGATCTGTTGTGTGAGGGGAAGAGCCGTGGGGCTGGTGAAAGGGAGGCTCTCGCTGGGAACGCAGAGCCGCCCCTCTGTGCCCCCATTTTGGTGGAATGCACTTCAGAAAGCACCAAGCGATTCTTGTGCAAATTTATCCTTCAACCACATGCTCCCATTGTCAACCTGTCAAGGCTCTTTTTCTGTTTGTTTGTTGCCCGAATCCAATTATCTGTGACCCGCCACATACTTTCCGGTTGGTCTAAGACAGAGGTATACAAACAACCGGCGCAACAGTGTTTATCTGCCAGAGTTCAGGGCAAATCAGATCCTTAAATGATTGAATGTGGAACCTCAATTCACCAACACTTATTTGTACATCGAAGAAACAACAGAGATTACTTTTGGATGTCTCTCTGGATCTCCTGACGATTTAGGCCTATTGTGTTTTCTCAGAGTTGGCTCCCCTCTCTTCTCCCTTTCTCATCCACATCTTAAAATTGAAATGCATCTCAGGGATTATTCAAAGTTAATGAAGTCACTAGTTTCCTCATTATACAATGTGTGAAAGGTTGTCACTTCAGAGAAGAGATGTCAGACTGTTTTCTTTAATAAAGAGCACTCTGTATCTCTTAAAAAGCAATAAAGCCCAATTTACAGTAATAGGTATCATTCAACACAAGTACATTCAGAGTGTGGAATTAAATGTTGTAAACGGGACTGATGTGTGACAGAGAATTGATTCCAAAGGCTACGCCTACATTTAAGCTGTTATTTGGACCAATCACGTCATGTCAGTTGGGTGCTTGGTTCATTACACAAAATGGGCCACATGTTGTGGGAATTTGTCCATTTGAAGTTGAACACTGTATTTTTCAGAGGCTGTTCTATATGGGGGGTTTGGTTTCTAATGGTATGTTGGAAGACGGTCAGCCCTTTCTCGTGTGAATGTTAATGTTTCATTGTCAGGGACCAGAAGAAAGCCTACACTGATTTACTACTTTTGTCAATAGCTAAGCCAACAACTGGTGAGAACTAAATGCCCATCCCCCAAAACAACATGAACTAGTTATAGAGTAACCTTGTAATGTCCCAATCTCCTTTTTTCTTCAAACTATAAGCTACAACTATAAGCTGCTATTGATTCCATGCTTCAACTTCAGTTTATATTTAAAAACCCCCCAAGATATTTCACATTAAAAATGAATTGTTGTCTGTGACAGCCTGCTGCAGTGTTTTTTTTACAATGACATAGGCCTACAACCATAGCCATTCAAAACCTCCCTGTCCCCCCTCCTCGCCCCACATCCCCCCTGTGTCTCTCCATCAATCTCTTGTTCTCCTTCGTTTTCTTGCTGCTTACCTTCCCTTGTATTAGCCCTGGCTGCGGGGCCTGAGAGTCAGTCAGAGGCTGGGAGCAGTAATCGCTGAGAAAACGGTCACATACCCACTCAGGCCCAGCCAGCCCAGCCAAGACTTTAGCTAGGGCTAGGCTAACTCCCTGTGCCTGCCACCAGCTGCTGACAGGCTGGGGGCTTAACTCCCTGCAGCCTGGGATCTCCCGTGCGTGACAATCCTCTCTCCAACCAGGCAGCAGTAGCAGCAGAGGGATGAGGAGCCTAGCCGTGTTACTGCTGCTGGCCTGGCTCGCTGTCTGCAGAGAAAAGTACTCACCCTGCCTACTGCTACCTCTAGCATACAGTATATCCTCCACTGCCTATCATACAACTGGTCTCTATGCCTTCCAGATTCCCCTCCACTACAGCCCAAGACTGGCTTGTTTGTTAGGATGTTGTCTGGCCTCTGACTTTCTGTTGTTGGAGAAGTAGCTAACGTTCCTCATTTTATTCTGTCCAGTTGTAGGACAAACATGTATATATTGAATGTATATACACTCACAGAGCACGTAATTCTGACCCTCTCCCCAAGTCTATCCCAATTTTCTCTCATCCACCTATTCTCTCTGCCTCTAGCTCTCTCTCTTGCGTCAGACCAGTGGCTATCCTTGTCTGTAATTGTCAAGTGAATGTTTGGACACACCGTTCCAAAGATGTTGAACAGGGTCATGCCATTGTATCTTTGGCATTGTGGGGCCTTCATCTGACATTCAATGTTCACAGTGTGTCTTTTCTTTGTCAAACTCACTCTTAACTCACCAACAAATAATTCCGGAACACTCACTCCAAGTGTTTTATGCAATATTTACCTAGCAACAATATATACACACACACAACATGAAGCATCATAATGTTTTGCATTTTTGATGAATAAATTCACCCTTGGCGCTTTGGAATGTTGACAATATGGGTGACTTTATTCATCCTTGGCACTAAATGAGTTCAATGGTTTTATTATCTATTTCTGTCAGTCATACATACTATATATAGTGCCTTCGGAAAGTATTCAGACACCTTCACTTTTTCCACATTTTGTTTTTTGTTATAGACTCAATTTAAAATGGATTAAATTATTTTTTTGTCATCAATCCACAGACAATTCCCCATAATGACAGTGAACACGTTTTTAGAAATGTTTTTAATGTATTAAAATTGAAATACAGAAATACCTCATGTACATGAGTAATCAGAGCCTTTGCTATGGCACTCTTAAAGTTGGCTCAAATGCAAAAATGTTGTCAACAAATCCCTCAATAAGTTCAATTGAGTCCATCTTAATGCAAGGATAATAGTTCATATGATTTTGGAATAAATATCTTTGTTTTTGTAGGGTGTCTGATTTGCATAGGAATCAATTACACACTGTGTGGATCAGGTTGTCATTACAAACTGAGCAAATGGAGAGGAACAAAACTGCTCAGGAATGTGACCCTGAGGACTGGGGAGACAATGGACAAAAATCTACAGTGTTGAATGGTGGAGAGGAAAAAGCACAGTCGATGGGATAACATCATCTCAGTCACTCTACAAAATTGGTCTATAACCAAGTGGCCAAAAAGAATGCCTTCATGGAAAATAATCTATCTCATATCCATAATTGTGTAAGCAACAATGAATTGATACAGCAAAATAAAGTGGGTCTGAATACTCATGTACATGTGGTATTTCTGTATTTCACTTTTAATACATTATAAATACATAATATACATAATATAAAATTGAGTATATAAAGCTATAACACAACAACATGTGGAAAAAGTGAGTCACTGTATATGGCTACTGTTACACAGTTACATTGTTGCTGTTTTGTCCCTGCTGTTATCATGAGTTCTCCCAAGGTTGCCCTGGTCTTGTAGTGATTGTGCACCGATTGCACATTATTGACCCCCACCCCCCCTCCCCCAAACACACACACATGCACACTAATTCTCTTGAAACTCCTTGTTTCCGTAGTGAATACACTTGCACTCATAGCATGACAAGGCATTGGCACTGGCAAAGTTTTTTTTTTTTTTTTTGCTCTCTCTAGAGACAGCCTTTCTTCAGTCCATCTCTTCCCCTGATGCATCCTGACACTTTAGCCTCTGCTTGATTTTTATTCTCACCAGCTGGTGAGACCAGCAGTCCTAACAGCAGCTAATAGAACACGGCTAAATCATTTTAAATACAGTAGCTGAATATTTTGAATGAGAGCCAGTGATTTTTAAACAAAGTTTTTATTCCAAGAGTACAAATACAGGATAACAGACAGAGTGATATACACCATATCATAGATGACTGGCTTTTTTTTTCTTTTTTTCCCTGCCCCTTAAACAACAAACACCCCTCGCTTCCCCTCCCCTATACCCCCCCCCCCCCCCCCCCCCAACCAACCCTGTTCTCCCTATGGACATTTAAAGATAATGAAAATAACAATAGAAAAGTAAGTACAAAACAACATCAGAGTAATAATACAAATCTAAATAAATACAAATCTAAATAAAATAATAACAATATTCTTAAAAGAAACCCAGACAGTATAGAAAATAAATAAATAAAAATGCACTTGAACGCCATATTTCGAGACTAAGGCTGCATGACCCTATACAAACGAAAATACTTCCACAACCACACAACAGGACATTCCCTGTCCCCCTCCTACAAACCTCCCGCACCACATGGCCTCAATCGGGGGGCAATGATTCTAGTTTTTCTACGTATGAAATTAATGGTTGCCAATGTATGTACAATTTATCAGAGGATCCTCGAATTGTAAATTATTTTTTTTCCAAATTTAGAAAGGACAGCATGTCGCTCAGCCATGACATGGGTGATGGGGGTGGTTCCACCTTCCATTGTAATAGTATCCTCCTGCGGGCAATCAATGAGGTAAAGGATATCACATTAGCCTGATTTTTGGTTAAGACCATGTCCTCCTCAGGGTTCCCAAAAATGGCGATTTGAGGGCAAGGTAAAATAGTTCTCTCCAGTACCTCAGAGATGGCATTAAAGAAGGAATATTTTGATTATCTTAACCACGTACTTATTTGTTTTCCCTGGCTGGTGTGCCTTTAACTATTCCTAGCTCTCTAGAGTGTGTGGGAGCACATTGTGTGTACAGACTGGATTTGTGTTTCATTATGTACACAGCAAATGCTCTGGAGGCATATATAGGGAGAGAGATGGCCACCATGAACTTTAATGAAAGGCATGTGTTTGCTTTTCTTGAGTGTGCCTTGTAATAATAAGAATCCCACAATTAGATGTTATTTTTAGCGGCAGTTTTTGCCATTTGCCATCAGTTAAGCTGATCTAAAATGTGCCTCTGTGTAGTGTCTCAGCTGTGAGTGAGTGTGTGTGTGAGTGTGTGGTATGTATGTTGATACAGACGTGCGTGCGTGTGTGTGTGAGTGTGTGGTATGTATGTTGATACAGACGTGCGTGAGTGTGTGTGTGAGTGTGTGGTATGTATGTTGATACAGACGTGCGTGAGTGTGTGTGTGAGTGTGTGGTATGTATGTTGATACAGACGTGCGTGCGTGTGCGCATGCGCTAATACTTGCTTTTGTGAATCAGTCCTTGCCTTGACGGAAGAGTATGGGGTTTGACTCCAGGCTAGACAAATAAAAGAAATCAACTGAAAGCAATAAAAGAACAGCTTGGCTCTGGATTAGAAGTGTCCATGTCCAATATCCTCGCTCGCGAGCCTCCCAGGGATTTTCAGACTCTAATTTCTATATGAAGTGGCGGTAAAGCCACACACACCCCCTGGGTGGGGGAGGGGGGTATTCTGCCTGTGATATTGGACTATTGATGAAAGGGGCTCAGTCTTGTACTGCACAGGTCACCATGCAAGGGGAGGGTGGACTGGCATGCCTCAACAGAACCCCTCTCTGAGGAGTGAGAGAGAGGGAGAGAGAGAGAGACCTGAGCCTATCACAGTCTGTCAGCTTTTCCACTAAGTTTGCACCTCCAGGGCTGTGATAGTCCTGACTCCTCCTTGTGGAGTTCATGACTGAGCAGTGAAGTAGTAAAAGCTCCCTCTACTTCCTTGAGTCCTCTCTTCTTCAGAAAGACCAGTGGCCCGTTAGGCTAACATTGGACTCAGTTGTTCAACAACACCGGTGTTGAGTGATGCAGTCAGTGTGCTGGAAAGGCAGGAAATAACATGTACATGCATGATTCCTATCATAATGACAACAACCTTATGAGTTCCACCAAGTCACCAACATCCTGCTTATGTTGTATGTTATATGTTGTATGTGTATGTTATGTGTCTCTATGTCTTTAAGCTACTTGGAACCTGAATTTCCCCTAGGGATAAATAAAGTTTCTATCTATCTATCTAAGTGCAATGTGTGTGCGCAGTAGCTACAGTTTTGGCATGCACAGCCAGCTGTGTGACACTTCTGTATTGTCATTGTTATTTTATACCTTACACAGTGTAAGTAAACAATGCCTGCTCTGTGAATACCACTCCAGGCAGTAGTCAGGCCCATACAATCATCATCATCCAATTAATTCTCATGCCTTTTTTTTTTAACACATGCAATCCAAGCATTTTTTAGAGCTCTATCCCATTCCCCATTGTTTTAGAGGCAAATAACATGTGATGCATTTCTTTGTATGTTCCATATGGTGATCGTCTGATGGTGAATTCCTGGGGATTTTAATGTACTGTAGCATGGGTGTGGTCTGCTTCTGATTCCTTTCCCTCAGGAAATGAGAAGTTGCTGGCTTGGTCTGATGCTGTTGTGGCTGTGCACAATGCACACACAGACTGTGGCTACCCACACCTGAACTCTTCAGGCACCACTGCAGTGCTGCCCCCTCATGCATGTAGACTATACATACGAGTGCTTGCTATATCCCGATATATATTTTGCTATATATTTGACTTTGAACCTTTCAACCTGTCCAATGAGTCAAGCCCCCCCCTCCCTTCGATTTCTCTTGTCTTTTGTCTATCCATGTCTCATTCTCTTTGTTTGTTTTCCCGCTTTCTCTATTTTGCCTACTCTCCCTCCTAATCCGGCAGTGTCATTTCCTAAAGTATGTTTCTGTTTTAGACTTGATCACATGCTGTCGTTCCATCTGTTGAATATCTTAAGCAAAATACCCTTCTTGCTCAGAACAGTCCCTGTGAAGTTCCTCTTGTACCCTCTAACATTCGAGTTGAGGCACACAAAAGGGGAAGAGGAAGAGGGAGAGTGGGAGAGATGAAGAAAACCTCAACGGCCTAATTGAGCTGAAGGCAGATGTGTGGGTGCGGGGAAGTGTGTGTGTGCGCGCGTGTGTTGGTTCTTTTTGTGTGCGGTTGTGTTATTAAGATGTGTGTGTGTGTGTGTGTGTGTGAGTCCATTCAGTGTCAGGTGAATGAAAGAGAAACACAACTTCAGGCCTGGATGGGTGTCGCCATCTGTCCTCGCGCTTTGGTCTGACTGAGGAGTGAAGTGGTGAAGACTTCCTGGGATTGTTGAATTCTCCACCTTTTATCTGGTGAAAGTAGAGGCTCTGTGCTATTTGAGTACCTCCCCCTACTTCCTTGATGTCTCAGATACACCAGTGGCCCATATAAAAAATCCAAGCATCTTATCAGGGCTCTATCCCATTATCCATTGTTTTAGAAGCAGATAACATGTCCTGCATTTCTTTGCATGTTCCATATACATTTACATTTTAGTCATTTACCAGACGCTTTTATCCAAAAAGACTTACAATAACTACATTTATCTAAAGTATGTGAATCAGCTATACATCACAGTCATCATAATTTAAACCTTCCATAAGAACAAGTGCCAACAGCAGGCCCAGTGCTAGAGAAAGGAAGAAAACAAGTTGTTTTTCTTTTTCATATGGTGATCGTCTGATTCCTGAGGGATTTTAATGTACTGTAGCATGGGTGTGGTCTGCTTCTGATCCCTTTCCCTCAGGAAATGAGAAGTTGCTGGCTTGGTCTGATGCTGTTGTGTCTGTGCACAGTGCACACACAGACACCAAACAGCTCTGGTTCCAGTCCGTCCTGTGGCTACCCATACCTGAACTCTTCAGACACCACTGCAGTGCTGCCCCCTCATGCATGTGGACTAGACATACGAGTGATTGCTGTACTTTTGTACTTTTCAACATGTCCAGTGATATCTTGAGCAAATTACCCTTCTTGCTCAGAACAGTCTCTATAAAGTTCCTCCTTTTCCCGCTAATATTTGAGTAGAGGCACACAAAAGGGAAAGAGGGAGAGTGGGAGAGAAGTAGAGATGAAGAAAGCCTAATTGTGCTGAAGATGAAGGCATACGTATGGGTGCAGAGATGCGTTTGTGTCTGTAGGTTCTTTTTGTGTATGGTTGTGTTATTAAGGTGTGTGTGCGCACCCTTACGTTTTTGTTAGATAACTTGGATGAGCCCCACACGTTTGTGCGTGTGTTTGTGTTTGTTTGTGCATTCAGTGTCAGGTTAATGAAAGAGAAACATGAGTTCACGCCTGGATGAGTGTCACCATCTGTCCTCAGGCTTTGGGTAACATTGCTCAGCTAAGCAGGTAGATCGTCTTCCCTCCACTGCCTCTCTGAAAAGTGATACGGCTCGTCTCCTGCCTCTCTCCCCCACACTGCATTCCTGTAGGGCTTCTCTGGGCTCGATGCACTGCTATAATTGCCCTGTAAATAAATGTGTACTCTTGCATGCCTTTAATGAGTCATTTTTCCTCCCTCTATAGACCACCACATCCACTCAGCTGTTAATAGCATTTGTTTGTTGTTAAATGTTTGCTCCAATCCACAGGACACTGCTGTGCTCTTTGTTTGCCTGTTTCTGGACAGTGTGCTAATGTTGATACTGATCTGCATGCTCTGCTCTAATCTATCCCTTTTTATATAGTTAAAATTTGTTTTATGAAGGGTTATGGGAGTATTTTCACTTTGGTGTGTGTGTGTGTGTGTGTGTGTGTGTGTGTGTGTGTGTCATTGTCTGTGATGCACAGATTCAGCCCTGACATTTTAACATTTCTAATATTTCCAAAAAATATGAAATTGTAGAAACGGTATGGCAGTCAGGTAGGAGTGTAATTGTTCATACCAGTCTATCTCAGAGTGTGTCACAGAGTGACAGCCCATATATTACACCCAGTATGCATATTTATTTTTAATTCTCAAAATGTTCATGCCATTGTTGCTGCGTTAGTCATACTTGTAGGCAACAACTGAGTCGTTGGAAATAACATTTAACTGGGAAATAAACGTTTGACTTTGATATCAAACCATTTTCTATTATTTCAGTTGTAATGGCAGCGCACTTGCTGGTAATAGATTGTGCACAGGTCTGGTGCATCTCAGACATTTCTTTCAGCCCCCCACCCCAGACAAAACCACTCTGTCGTTATGGTTTTGTGGCAGTAAATCACACAGACTTGGGAGAGTTGAATGGGGCTGCCAGTACATAGAATATTGCTTAAAGCAGTTCTGCGTTAGGGACCCATGAGGACCATAATGTGAAATTCATCAGAGCTTATGAAATTGGGTGTAAAATCAAAGCTAAGAGTCTATATTTTTGGGAAACGAAGTCAGAAATACATTTCTCAACCATCTTCCATCACACAAATAGAGTTACGAAATGGCTTTGACTTCTTGGAAGTCATATAGAAAATCATCGAAGAAAACATCTGCCAGAAAAAGTCTTTAATGGTGTTTAGAAAAACATCAAACCTCATTAATGTTAAAATATAGACCCTTGTCAACTAATATCAACACTTATGTTTTGTTTTGCAGAAATGGTTTGGCTTCTGTGAATTTAAGAATCATTGCCCAGTCACCGGCTCATTCTGTTACCAAAAAATTCTGTTACCAAAAAAGTGTAAGATATTATGAGGATAATGAAAGTTAACAAAAATAAGAAGTATAGTTAGACCTACCTATCATGTTTTTCTCACACCTACTTTGGAGGTCTAGGGAATTTTAGATGAGCAGATCTGGCTTGGATTGAACTGGATGGAATGATGGAAGAATATGCATTTCGTTGGATGTTACATTCTAAGAACTCCCCCACATTCCAGTAGAATGGTTGCTTGTTGTTATGTGCATCTTTTTTTTCGGACCGGGTAGGACTATTAGAAAGTTGTCAATCAATCCATGAATAAGTTTCTTTCCAGAGAATTTCATTTCTTAGTTACATGATTGTATAACTAGCAGAGGAGTTTAGAAGTTGAATCTACAGTATTTATTGAGTTTGGCAATGAGGACAAAAAACAAGCATAGATTGGTCAGCTAGTTTAGCCAGTCACATTTCATATGAAATGAAATGGGTGCTCGTCATACTTCTGTTCCTGATGTAAGACAATGCAATGGAGCAGATATTTAACAGAGATTTGGGGAAATGTGGTTACATTAAAAAAAAAAAAAAAAAGAGGAGATTTTATGGGTATTCGGTTACCAAATTTTGAATCACAAGGAAATGTGTTTTTCTTAAGTTCTCAGTCGGAATTATAATTGTGAAGTAGTCCTTCTGCATAGAGTTGTATGTTTTGTTAAACTTTTCTATCAAGGATTTTTGTTTGGTATACATTTGAAAGTGAAAATTCATTCTGTTACCGTGGAATTGCCCTTAACAGTCATCACCATCAGCGATAGAGAAAAAAGTAACCCCCTTTTAGATTAAAATATTTAAGGGAACCATGACAAATACATCAAAAACAGCAATTAGCCAAGTACAGTCAGTGACATGAGCTCTCTTTGTAGCTGTGTGCTAAGCTTCTTGGTGCATGTACTGTATGTGTAAACGTTTTCCTGTGCCACGCATGACCACTTGACTCAATGGGGCCCTCTGCACGCCAGATCTGTCTGTCTCGCTGCCACGGCTCAAGACTACGATTGAAGATATTATGAAAAAAAATCCTCTTTTAAGTTGGAGGACTGAAGGGAGCCAGTTTCAGCTCACTGCTCACTGCCACGGAAATTGATTTAGTCCATTTCACAGTGGTTGTGTGAGCAGCATGCGTCTTTCCCTTTCCAACCCAGTGGTTTCCATCTCAGTGTTTGAGCCTGTATCTCATTACCTGTGCTCACTTTCAGTCTCTGCTTTGGTACCTGGCTGCTGATAAAGAGAGAGTCGCAGTATGAAATGCACAGGAATGAAAGTCAGATGAGGTACCCTCTCCCAGGCATGGACCATCTCTAATGCCTGTCAGACTTTAACCTTCTTCTTTATTTCTTGCTTTGTGTAATCACCATAGTGTGTACCATCCTCAAGGGCTATATACTCATCAAAGATCAAAACAACGTTTGTTTAAGCATGCATTTTGAGTGAATTTGCAGGTAGAAATAACCTGGAATCCTGCTATCAGTTCTGACTCTAACATCTTCACTCTCTTCATCCCCTTGATTATCGGTCACCCTGGCACACCTTGGAGTGTATGCGATTTACCATGGGTAGATGGAAATACATGAGATACATACATAGATTTTTTACGCATGTCTGTTTGCACATCAAAGTGCTCACCTGTAAGCAGGTGTGTAGTCGAGTGTGTCTTTCAGTGTATGTTATTCCTTAATGTCTGTAATGCCCTTTATGATGATGCCTGTCATCGCCATCCCTAGAGGGTACTTTGTTAGAATGCTCTGTGTTTGCCTTGAGGAGACAGGAGAGCAGAGCAGAGATGAACAGAGGGTGTTACTGATTTAATTAGGGCTAGTCTTTTATTAGCTGTCACAAACCTGTGAGCTGAATTACCATGCTCTGCTCCTGGACATTACCCGTTGTGTCAGAGTTGTTTGTGAGAGCTCCTCTGAGACATATGGATGTGGTCAGGCTGAAAGGAGAAAGGACATCCACACACCAATTAAAGCAGTCTGTACATGGTAAAGTTATGGTAAAAAAGAAAAGAAAAAGTTATGTTTCTCCTATGCATTTCTGCTATGACTTTTCCTCTTAAAGTTCAAAGGGTGATAATGTGTGTGTGTGTGTGTGTGTGTGTGTGTGTGTGTGTGTGTAATTTGAGCCTCTACAGGTGCCTGCAGGTGAGGAATTTTTTCATTAAAAATAATGAGGAAAGGAAGCAGTCCAGCTGGTGGACCAAAGTGGAGTGAGCCACAGGATTTCATTCAAACGTTGGCTGGTGTACCCACCACTCTCTATTGGCCACAGTTTTGTAGAGGTTGAAAAAGAAACGTTGGGAAAATGTGTGTCTAAAAATCGACACAGAGTGAAATGTACAAGACTTGGGCTACCTTTTAGGGTGTCCAACAGGGGGGTGAGTCACCTCATCAATACACATGGAGCCAGTCGCCTAACCATTCCCTGAACTCCCGCTGATATCATTGGAATGGTAACCTTGTTGAGTAACCTATTTCAGAAAGCCTGGTAAAATGCTTTTCTGAAAGTAGCTACAAAGGGGTAGAAACCCCTCGCCACAAGTCAAACCAAATCAGATACCTAATGCCTTCATCCACTTGATTTTGTGTATAGAGCACACTTCTGGCAAAACAGAATTCAGTTTTTCTCTCAGGATTTCTTCAATGTTGCAAGCTAGCATCTAGCAACAACTCTGTGCAAAATAGTCGCAGCCAGTTGGAAAGAGTCCAGACGACACATAACAAGCAATCATCTATGGCATGTGGGGGAGGGTTCTTGGAATGTAACCTCCAATGAAATTGTGAGCACATTCTCCCATCGCTCCCTCCAGGTTCAATCCAAGCCAGATCGGCTAATCTAAAATTCTCCTGACCTCCGAAGGTAGAAGGCTTCTTGAGAGAACTGGAACGGTAACCTCACCATACTGATGTTGGTACAGCCATTATGGATTGTCTGTAGTGTTAAGCTTGCTAAGCTTTTAGTCATGATTAAAGGGTAGCACTTTATGAGATGAAAGAGCTCATACACTTGTTAAACTGTCCATTTGGAGTGGTGGCTTTTTATGATTCTGCTCGTCCTTAACTGTAATGAAGTAGAAATGCTTACATTCTCACTAATAAGACGACAGGATCAGAAGTGAGTGAGCGAGCAGTGAGGGCCTGAGCAGAATATTGACATATTAAGGTCTTGTGTACCAAGTGAAAGCTACTGTATTTGCATTTCATACAGAAATATTTAATGTGAATTTATGATACAGACATCCATGTAGTGTAGACAATTTGATATTTAGAATTGCTACTGGTTCATAATTGACTGGACTATTAGCACAGAACAGATGTAGCTACCCTATCCTTAGTATGTTCCCTGATCCTCTTCTGCATGTTGCTATATTGTCTAAGCTGACTAGGCTAACTATTGTACTAGTACATTGTGTCAACAGTCTTATCCTGAGAAAGTTGAATGAAACTAATGGGCAAGGGAAAGTAATTACCATAACATTGAATTAGAACTTTATGTTGCAAACTGTGTCAGCACGGCAGTAATTAAACACACCTGTCAGCCTCTTGATAATAGTTCCCATGGGAATCAGCATTTGATTAATTGTTCTTGCTGAGGCTTTTACAGATGTCATTTTCAATTTCCTACAAATGACAGAAATAATGATAATCAGTTGCTTTGAATCGCTGAATGCTCACTGCAAATTTTGAGCGCACAACATATTTTTTTCTACAAGCATACTGTAGTGGTTGTTAACAGAACATGTGTAGGACCAATGTTTTCAAAAGATTTTAAAGATATTACTGGATGACAAACAACAATGAAAGAATACTAGGCTAAATTCAACTGAGCCTAGCATGTCAGCCTAGTGGCATGCACCACAGGATCATGCTCTATAGAGATGTAACGCCAGCCTGCCTGCCTGCGACCGCTCCGTGGCTCCTGTGGGGAGCCTGGTGACATATGCTCAGCAGGGAGACAGGAAGCCGTAGCCTGAGAGTGAGGCGGCTGCCTCACATCGAGCTGACAGCTCCCAGACCCACCTGGACGCTGGCCCTCAGGCAAGGCAACCATGACTCAAACATGTCATGTGCACTGGCAGAGGGACAAACAGTCCCCTCGTATGAAACCACCACTCAGGGTCCAGACCACACCCTCCTTCCTTCGTCAAGGCCTGTCTGTCTGTCTGTCTGTCTGTCTGTCTGTCTGTCTGTCTGTCTGTCTGTCTGTCTGTCTGTCTGTCTGTATGCGTGTCCACTTGCGCGTGTGTGTCAGACTGTGATATTCCACAGAGCACAGGAGAGATGATGGGATTAGATGCCACAGGGTTTTTGCGTAAACCAAGTCAAATTGTGGGTAGAGATGTGTCATCTGTGTGAAGTGACGCACTGTTTTGCATCAGGGAGGAGTCTCATGGCAGTTCTCAATAATGTTGAAGGATGAAATGATTTCAATCCTCTATACCGTCTTTCAATAGAGCAGGAAAAATTGATGATTACAAAGCTGCATCTCATCTCAGTGCAGATTGAGCCACGTATGATACAATTTCCCTTCCATTTCTCACACAAAGCATTATGGATTAATCAGATCCTTTTTTTTTTTTTTTTTTTTTTTACAGATTACTATTTACATCCAGTATGACTGAAACAAATGTGTTCAATCTTGTAGTGTCTGGTTGATGCTTTAATGGATTTGCAGATGTCCTCGTCACTCCCACCTACATTAGACAGATGTCCTCGTCACTCCCACCTACATTAGACAGATGTCCTCGTCACCTACATTAGACGGATGTCCTCGTCACTCCCACCTACATTAGACAGATGTCCTCGTCACTCCCACCTACATTAGACAGATGTCCTCGTCACCTACATTAGACAGATGTCCTCGTCACTCCCACCTACATTAGACAGATGTCCTCGTCACTCCCACCTACATTAGACAGATGTCCTCGTCACCTACATTAGACGGATGTCCTCGTCACCTACATTAGACAGATGTCCTCGTCACTCCCACCTACATTAGACAGATGTCCTCGTCACCTACATTAGACGGATGTCCTCGTCACCTACATTAGACGGATGTCCTCGTCACCTACATTAGACAGATGTCCTCGTCACCTACATTAGACAGATGTCCTCGTCACCTACATTAGACAGATGTCCTCGTCACCTACATTAGACAGATGTCCTCGTCACTCCCACCTACATTAGACAGATGTCCTCGTCACCTACATTAGACGGATGTCCTCGTCACCTACATTAGACAGATGTCCTCGTCACTCCCACCTACATTAGACAGATGTCCTCGTCACTCCCACCTACATTAGACAGATGTCCTCGTCACCTACATTAGACGGATGTCCTCGTCACCTACATTAGACAGATGTCCTCGTCACCTACATTAGACAGATGTCCTCGTCACCTACATTAGACAGATGTCCTCGTCACCTACATTAGACAGATGTCCTCGTCACCTACATTAGACAGATGTCCTCGTCATCTACATTAGACAGATGTCCTCGTCACCTACATTAGACAGATGTCCTCGTCACCTACATTAGACGGATGTCCTCGTCACTCCCACCTACATTAGACAGATGTCCTCGTCACCTACATTAGACGGATGTCCTCGTCACTCCCACCTACATTAGACAGATGTCCTCGTCACCTACATTAGACAGATGTCCTCGTCACTCCCACCAACATTAGACAGATGTCCTCGTCACTCCCACCTACATTAGACAGATGTCCTCGTCACCTACATTAGACAGATGTCCTCGTCACCTACATTAGACGGATGTCCTCGTCACTCCCACCTACATTAGACAGATGTCCTCGTCACCTACATTAGACGGATGTCCTCGTCACTCCCACCTACATTAGACGGATGTCCTCGTCACTCCCACCTACATTAGACAGATGTCCTCGTCACTCCCACCTACATTAGACAGATGTCCTCGTCACCTACATTAGACAGATGTCCTCGTCACCTACATTAGACGGATGTCCTCGTCACTCCCACCTACATTAGACAGATGTCCTCGTCACCTACATTAGACGGATGTCCTCGTCACTCCCACCTACATTAGACAGATGTCCTCGTCACCTACATTAGACAGATGTCCTCGTCACTCCCACCAACATTAGACAGATGTCCTCGTCACTCCCACCTACATTAGACAGATGTCCTCGTCACCTACATTAGACAGATGTCCTCGTCACCTACATTAGACGGATGTCCTCGTCACTCCCACCTACATTAGACAGATGTCCTCGTCACCTACATTAGACAGATGTCCTCGTCACTCCCACCTACATTAGACAGATGTCCTCGTCACTCCCACCTACATTAGACAGATGTCCTCGTCACCTACATTAGACAGATGTCCTCGTCACCTACATTAGACAGATGTCCTCGTCACTCCCACCTACATTAGACAGATGTCCTCGTCACCTACATTAGACGGATGTCCTCGTCACCTACATTAGACAGATGTCCTCGTCACTCCCACCTACATTAGACAGATGTCCTCGTCACTCCCACCTACATTAGACAGATGTCCTCGTCACCTACATTAGACGGATGTCCTCGTCACCTACATTAGACAGATGTCCTCGTCACCTACATTAGACAGATGTCCTCGTCACCTACATTAGACAGATGTCCTCGTCACCTACATTAGACAGATGTCCTCGTCACCTACATTAGACAGATGTCCTCGTCACCTACATTAGACGGATGTCCTCGTCACTCCCACCTACATTAGACAGATGTCCTCGTCACCTACATTAGACGGATGTCCTCGTCACTCCCACCTACATTAGACAGATGTCCTCGTCACCTACATTAGACAGATGTCCTCGTCACTCCCACCAACATTAGACAGATGTCCTCGTCACTCCCACCTACATTAGACAGATGTCCTCGTCACCTACATTAGACGGATGTCCTCGTCACTCCCACCTACATTAGACAGATGTCCTCGTCACCTACATTAGACGGATGTCCTCGTCACTCCCACCTACATTAGACAGATGTCCTCGTCACTCCCACCTACATTAGACAGATGTCCTCGTCACCTACATTAGACGGATGTCCTCGTCACTCCCACCTACATTAGACAGATGTCCTCGTCACCTACATTAGACGGATGTCCTCGTCACTCCCACCTACATTAGACAGATGTCCTCGTCACCTACATTAGACAGATGTCCTCGTCACTCCCACCAACATTAGACAGATGTCCTCGTCACTCCCACCTACATTAGACAGATGTCCTCGTCACCTACATTAGACAGATGTCCTCGTCACCTACATTAGACGGATGTCCTCGTCACTCCCACCTACATTAGACAGATGTCCTCGTCACCTACATTAGACGGATGTCCTCGTCACTCCCACCTACATTAGACGGATGTCCTCGTCACTCCCACCTACATTAGACAGATGTCCTCGTCACTCCCACCTACATTAGACAGATGTCCTCGTCACCTACATTAGACAGATGTCCTCGTCACCTACATTAGACAGATGTCCTCGTCACTCCCACCTACATTAGACAGATGTCCTCGTCACCTACATTAGACGGATGTCCTCGTCACCTACATTAGACAGATGTCCTCGTCACTCCCACCTACATTAGACAGATGTCCTCGTCACTCCCACCTACATTAGACAGATGTCCTCGTCACCTACATTAGACGGATGTCCTCGTCACCTACATTAGACAGATGTCCTCGTCACCTACATTAGACAGATGTCCTCGTCACCTACATTAGACAGATGTCCTCGTCACCTACATTAGACAGATGTCCTCGTCACCTACATTAGACAGATGTCCTCGTCACCTACATTAGACAGATGTCCTCGTCACCTACATTAGACGGATGTCCTCGTCACTCCCACCTACATTAGACAGATGTCCTCGTCACCTACATTAGACGGATGTCCTCGTCACTCCCACCTACATTAGACAGATGTCCTCGTCACCTACATTAGACAGATGTCCTCGTCACTCCCACCAACATTAGACAGATGTCCTCGTCACTCCCACCTACATTAGACAGATGTCCTCGTCACCTACATTAGACAGATGTCCTCGTCACCTACATTAGACGGATGTCCTCGTCACTCCCACCTACATTAGACAGATGTCCTCGTCACCTACATTAGACGGATGTCCTCGTCACTCCCACCTACATTAGACAGATGTCCTCGTCACTCCCACCTACATTAGACAGATGTCCTCGTCACCTACATTAGACGGATGTCCTCGTCACCTACATTAGACAGATGTCCTCGTCACTCCCACCTACATTAGACAGATGTCCTCGTCACTCCCACCTACATTAGACAGATGTCCTCGTCACCTACATTAGACGGATGTCCTCGTCACTCCCACCTACATTAGACAGATGTCCTCGTCACCTACATTAGACAGATGTCCTCGTCACTCCCACCAACATTAGACAGATGTCCTCGTCACTCCCACCTACATTAGACAGATGTCCTCGTCACCTACATTAGACAGATGTCCTCGTCACTCCCACCTACATTAGACAGATGTCCTCGTCACTCCCACCTACATTAGACAGATGTCCTCGTCACCTACATTAGACAGATGTCCTCGTCACCTACATTAGACGGATGTCCTCGTCACTCCCACCTACATTAGACAGATGTCCTCGTCACCTACATTAGACAGATGTCCTCGTCACCTACATTAGACAGATGTCCTCGTCACTCCCACCTACATTAGACAGATGTCCTCGTCACTCCCACCTACATTAGACAGATGTCCTCGTCACCTACATTAGACGGATGTCCTCGTCACTCCCACCTACATTAGACAGATGTCCTCGTCACTCCCACCTACATTAGACAGATGTCCTCGTCACTCCCACCTACATTAGACAGATGTCCTCGTCACCTACATTAGACGGATGTCCTCGTCACCTACATTAGACAGATGTCCTCGTCACTCCCACCTACATTAGACAGATGTCCTCGTCACTCCCACCTACATTAGACAGATGTCCTCGTCACTCCCACCTACATTAGACAGATGTCCTCGTCACCTACATTAGACGGATGTCCTCGTCACTCCCACCTACATTAGACAGATGTCCTCGTCACCTACATTAGATGGATGTCCTCGTCACTCCCACCTACATTAGACAGATGTCCTCGTCACTCCCACCTACATTAGACAGATGTCCTAGTCACCTACATTAGACAGATGTCCTCGTCACTCCCACCTACATTAGACAGATGTCCTCGTCACTCCCACCTACATTAGACAGATGTCCTCGTCACCTACATTAGACAGATGTCCTCGTCACCTACATTAGACGGATGTCCTCGTCACCTACATTAGACAGATGTCCTCGTCACCTACATTAGACAGATGTCCTCGTCACCTACATTAGACAGATGTCCTCGTCACTCCCACCTACATAAGACGGATGTCCTCGTCACTCCCACCTACATTAGACAGATGTCCTCGTCACCTACATTAGACCAGATGTCCTCGTCACCTACATTAGACAGATGTCCTCGTCACCTACATTAGACAGATGTCCTCGTCACCTACATTAGACAGATGTCCTCGTCACTCCCACCTACATTAGACAGATGTCCTCGTCACTCCCACCTACATTAGACAGATGTCCTCGTCACCTACATTAGACAGATGTCCTCGTCACCTACATTAGACAGATGTCCTCGTCACTCCCACCTACATTAGACAGATGTCCTCGTCACTCCCACCTACATTAGACAGATGTCCTCGTCACCAACATTAGACAGATGTCCTCGTCACCAACATTAGACAGATGTCCTCGTCACCTACATTAGACAAATGTCCTCGTCACCTACATTAGACAGATGTCCTCGTCACCTACATTAGACAGATGTCCTCGTCACTCCCACCTACATTAGACAGATGTCCTCGTCACCTACATTAGACAGATGTCCTCGTCACTCCCACCTACATTAGACAGATGTCCTCGTCACCTACATTAGACAGATGTCCTCGTCACCTACATTAGACAGATGTCCTCGTCACCTACATTAGACAGATGTCCTCGTCACCTACATTAGACAGATGTCCTCGTCACCTACATTAGACAGATGTCCTCGTCACCTACATTAGACAGATGTCCTCGTCACCTACATTAGACAGATGCACCACATCTCCGCACTCTTGTGCCATCCAACATTCATCCTGTTACCTGCAGGGTAGAGAATAGTGCCCTATTGTCATGAGAATAGTGCCCTGTTGTCATGAGAAATGTTGACAGACATTTCCCCTGATGCTGTTTATGCCGAAGCTGTAGATGTTTCCGTTGTCTGATAAATGTGTTTATTGTATTGTCTCCCTGAACTAAGGACATCCACCTTAAAGACCTTAAAGTATTTCTTTGTCCAAATGAGTGGTGAAAAAACCTTGTGAATTCAGGCTATTGAGTCAGGTTCTTTGTCAGCTTGGTTGAGGGTATTTGTCATGCACTTGCTGGGTTGTTGTGCAGGTGCACTTTAAACCAATTTGTCTTATAGGGAAGCCACACACAGATGAAAGGTTTGGTAGCAAGCCTCATATTTTTAGAGTAAGGTTGAAGTTTGGCTATACTTTTTGGGGTTTGTAAAAGGTTCACAATTAGTTTGAAGACACTTGGTTATTAGTGTATAGATAGTCTTTGAATCTGTTGCACAGTTAGAACCCAGTTATTAAGATTGTATGATCATCATTTTGACACTGTGCAGAGAAGAGAGGCTAGATTTAGTGCACAGAGGAATGGTTTTAGTGTAGGGCTGCAACGATGAAAATCATGAACTAGTATTCACATTTTTTGGCTTGCCTAATCATAATCAGTCATAGGCACTCTGAAATAAATTTGACAAATGCCACAGTTGAAGAGTTAATCTCAACGTTCTAGGAATGCCAATATCATGTTCCAACACCCAAAATGGAGCGTGTGACCAGGCCGGATTAAGCTTACCATGGGTCCTGGGGCTATACTTTTGTCTGGGCCCCCCTACCCTGTCCAAAACACAGAACAAATGTAACAACAAATTGGCAGATGTTCAACGTACAACTCCATGCACAACTCTTCGAACATTCAATCCAACACTTCACAGAAACATCAGAGGACACCCTGATGGCCTATTATTATAACTACAGGCTTTCACAACATAAATGCAACAGCACAAAGCACACGTCATGTCACGTAGGATCAATGTAGCTATAATGGCAGGGCATACACTGTTGATCCAGATATCCCGGTGAACTTTTCAATGTGGATTGGCCGTTGAAATCACGTCGACGCCGCAAGACCAGCCAATACAGGGCCCAAAGTTAGTGTTTGCTGACGTCCATTTGAGGTTGTGTTTTTAGGTTGTTGAAACATTTTCAATGTTGCCACATTTCAACATATACAATTCTATATACAATACAATTCTAACCTAGACTTGTTTGACTAACCATACGGCATGCTCTGTGGCTATCGTCGGGCTAGCTGACTTTTGGCTGCCCTGTGAGCTAGCGTGCTAAATGGTAGCCTACTAATAAGTACGTGACTTGACTAACGTGCATATAAAACATTGAATTATCTTTCCAGCACTCCATCAGATCAAAACAATTCCCCTAACTTGCGTAGAAAGCAGTTAGACAATTGTGTACCTCTTTCTTGTACTTAAAATTTTAAAGCTGTGAGTCAGGTGGTGCATATTCACTTGTCATAACAGCAACACACTTCAGCAGATTTGAACAACCCTACACAACTGGACAGGAAGTGCGCCAAACATATTGGTAAGTAGTTCCCACATGTCCATTAAATACTTTAAACAGTTTTTGGGCTATATTTCTCTAATTACAGCATCTGTCTAAAAACATTGATATATTCCATCATCTTGTTCATATTGTTCAAATTCAATGTTTTAGTAAGTACTTTTCTGGTCTTTTCGTGGACCCATGTTGAATGTCAATATTAGGGCCAAAAAAGTGTCCGGCCAGCCTGGATGCATATAGGACACAATATCGACGTCCAGGGTCAGTCAAATGTTCACTGGGGTGATACAATTAACACAACGCAACAGCTCAAGCAAGACTCGTCCCTCTCACATGTACGCCTTTTCGCTATGCACACAGTTTTAGAAAGTGATTCCTTTGTAGCCAACAATAAGAGATTATGTGCTGGACACAAGTTTTGCTTTTAGACAGATGATTCAATGTTTATGTAGCCTAGATATTTTGTTTTGTACTAAGCCTATTATCTTATATTTGTTCCTGTAATCTAATCAAATTGAAAACTAAATTAATTGTTTTGTCTAGAAGTAGCTTGTCATCATCCTTGGCGCACTGCGCTACCTATCTCCTCTCATAAGTTCAACACAGAAAATTATTCAGGCCCATTCCAAGGAGAAAGTGGAAGCCACGTCAGACAGTGAAGTGAATGTAAAGACTAAGAGAATGAAACAGACTCCTGTATGATACTTTCACAAGCTGTCTGTCCCCTGAGCCCTGGCTTTGTCTGGGTCCTCAACGTATCTCAGGAGTCCAGAGATTGACAGCTCAGAGGTATTGACGCCGGCCGTGTTTTTCCATCCACCTGCTTTTGTTTCAGGTTATCAGTTGCCCAGTGGTTCATATGCCAAGGGAGGGAGGAGGACGAGAGAGAGGAAGAGAAGTGGAAGAAGGACATTTGGTGCTGGATTGAGTTTCCCAGAGCCGAGGCGCGCACTTGAAGCGATGAGTCTGGAGCTTGTTGTGGCATACGTTCAGAAGGTGAGGGGCTGTTCATTCACTCTGTATTCTGTCCTGCTTTCCTGGCCTCTCTCTCTCTCTCTCTCTCTCTCTCTTTATCACTTTCTCTCTCTCCCTCCCCATCATCCCCTCACCCATACATGTAGTCTATAGGTTAGTCATCCCCTCATCCATACATGTAGTCTATAGGTTACTCACCCATACATGTAGTCTATAGGTTACTCATCCATTACTCCCGGTCCTTGTTTCTATTTATTCCTTTCATAATGGAACATGCACAACAATCATTCTTGTCTTATACTGGGGGTACACATTGGTTTCTCCTCTGCATACTAGTCATGCTTGCCGTTTTGTTCACTGCCTGTAAAGTTATGTTTAGCATTGGCAACTGTGAACTGTTGCTGTTTGGATATTCTTCCATGATTTTTCAAGCAAAGCATTTTTTGGAAAAACCTGCTTGAACATGTTTATTTTATTCATTGATACAAAAGTATTGTAATATTACCTTTTCCAGTTTGTTTAGATGAAAGCTACCTTTTTGTTCATGATTGCTACCCCATAATGTTGAAAAAGGAGAGCCGCGCAGGTTTCTCTAAGTCAGTGTACTTGACTGTAACACAATGACTAGGCTTATTATTCCCGCCCAGACTCTGTCCCTGGAATAATAATGACCTTTTTTCCACAGGCTTGGTTATATGAACCGTAGCCGTCTCTACCTCCGTTAAATTATTCAAGATTAGCCCAAACAAGCCTGAACATGGCCCTGTAGACCACACCATGGCCTGCTCCAGGTGCTTGTTAATAATGGAGCACAGCACCACCTTCACCTCACTCTCAGGGCTCCACAGTGCCAGTGTTTTGCTCACATACAGTATGCATCTGGAACTGTGAAGGTGCAAGCTGAATAAATAATTTAGAAGCAATGTGTTATGGCAACTTTATGATTACAAAATAAACTAAATTAGTTTTTGCACTAGGCTACTTTATTTTGTAGAAAATTAAGTGTTAAATGAAACTGTTAAATGTTACTGTTTCAGTTGACTCATTATACATTCCATTAACACATTATAAATGGAGCTTCTGGTAAGTGGTACTCACTGCTAGTTCGCTCGATATATGCAAGGAATTAAAATGTTGTCAATTTAGGAGCACAGGTGCTCTTTGTGAAAAAGACACTATGGAAACATTTGTTAATTTTAAGTTTTAAAATGATCCTTTTATAGAACCAATTCAGATGACCTTACCTATTGTACAGTAAGTAACAGCTGTTAGCATCCATCTCCCTATTAAATCCACACAGTTATAAGATCAGCGCAAACTGCTGCTGTAATTGAGCCAAAATGGCTGCACTATCAATCAATCAAACTTTGTGTAACAAGTCATTTGTCAGAGAAAGCTCAATCAACCAAATCCAGGCCTACAGGTCTAAATGAGCATTTCTCTCAGCAGTGGTGATGATCAAACAGAGGCAGAAATGAAGCACAACAGCAGGGGGAGCACAGATTATGTGCAACATAAGTACTTCAGTAGTAGTTAACTTTGGCAGTAACTACAGTCCTTGGCCAGAGAGAATCCTAATAGCCAAACATGACATGCCAATGAGAGTGATCTGAATCCAACCTACTGTGCCAGAGTGACTGCAAGGATGGCTCATCTTCACCCCATACAACTCACCCCTGAGAATAAGAATGTAGACTTCAAGCTGAAAAAGTATGTTTCTAATTCAGACTTCGATATTGAACTTGAAACTGTCAGATTCCCTCATTTTGACTAGAAGATGTATTCAATAGTCTGCTATTCTGCTAGATTCATTCCATTGGACTGCCCTTGAGTCCTGACTGTTTCTCCACAGAGAAAAACCCTACACTTCCCCCATCCTGGCCTTGCTGTCTGTCATGGTGCGTGAGTGTATGTGTGCGTGGGCGTGTGTATGTGAAAACACAGGATGGTTTGAAGTGTGTGTCCGTGCATATGTATGTCTGTGTGTGGCTGTGTGTGTGTGAGCCTGTGTTCTAGGGCCCAACCAGCTGACTGTCACGCATGCTTGCGGCCACAGGACTTCACATTCGTTATTCTCTGCCACATCCCCTTGCAAGGCTTGCTTATCTACATCAGAAGGCCCTGAACAGTAAAAAAAAAAAGAAGAAAAAGAAAATGCTACCATTTTAACACTGAATAAATATTGTATGGTATCAGCTCAAGGCAGATAAAACTCAGAGAACTGAGAAGGCGGCAGGAAACCCCAGTAAACCAATTAAATGTGTTGTTTTATATTGGTATTCATGTTAGATAGGCCTGTATGTATCCTTCAAAAGTAGTTCTGTGAATGCCAAACACTCACAGTACTATACAACATGATACTCTAATTAAACAGAGGCCTCCCTTGTTTTGGTAGGCCTTGTAAATTGTTGTTTATAATTACTACCATTAGGTTCTGATAATCCTGCTATGCGGGAAAAGCAGACAGAATAACATAATTCGGACAATAACGGAATCGACAATATCCAAATACCATATAAATGTTAATAAAACAAATTAATTTGCTCCATACTGATTAGAATTTATAAAGAGTGTATTTGCAAAGCTTTTGAACCTGCAATACCCCTACAGTTCTGCACAAATGTCCCCTGTGTGCGTATGCCTTGACAGATGCACACAAACAGTTTGTAGGATTGTCTCAGGTGACTGAATCCCCTGGTGCTGCAGGATGGAATGACGGGTCACAAATCCACCACACAGCACAAAATTCACAAAATCCTTGGTAATACACATGTACCTTTATGGCATTCTTTTCCACCTTTTGATCTCAATTCAGCCTGCTCCTTTGTGTGTTTCAGAATGCCTATGGCTTAAGAACCTGTGGATGAGGACATCGCTGGAATACCTCAGACTTTGGGTATGGTCGTGCTTTAGTGCTTTTTAGAGTACAATTAAAGTTCTAGTTTACCACAGAAATAGCTCTAAATGGAGGAACCAAACCGCTCTGTGAAGTACACTAATTGTCTATGTAATGACAAGTAACCTAGATGAAGAAGGCATTTTAGACACTGAATGAGTATAGGATCAGAGAATCATCAGTTCCTCTGATGAAAGACAGCCTAAGATGCAGGTCCTATGGAATTGTCCTGCTCCTGTTATAATCTTTGGGTGAAAATATTTAGTCTAGCTCTATTTAAAAAAAACAAAAAAAAAAACAGTTGTACCCACTTCCAATCTATACATGAGATCATCATTTTTTTTTTATTGCATAACCAGTACCCCTTCATTCCATGTACCTATTCTTTCCTGCATTGTTATTGCACCCGATCTTTGAATTTCCAGTGCTGATTAATCCCTGTCTTCATTAACCAGACACCTGGTGGCTCATCTAAATGCACCGTGTGGACACATTTGCACTCAATTGTAAACATTTTCATGTTCTTGGCGATGGCTATCAACAACGCTTGCAAATGATTCCATCTCTCTAATAACTGGTAGTCCACCATTATGTACAACACTTGCATTTATATTGTACATTTGTCATAATTTAAATAGGATAGCTGATTTATATTTTAAGGTGGTTCTGTGACAAGGCTTTGTTGTAAGATGGAGGTATCTGAAGTAAAGTGCTCTGCAGGGATAATCCACAAGAGAAGTTAATTAAACGCTAGTTTCCTGTGCAATTTAAAATTCCACAAAAGATTGCAGCAAACTGCTGCCATGTTTACAGAGACCACCCTCTGTGTGAATGATTCTGAAAACAGAGAGAGAGCTGGTAGAAACAGATCCTTACACGACTGATGGAACACAGCCTGACACCCTGTCACACTCACATACCGCAATCATGAAGTGCAGCAAACTCTGGACAATCATAATGCCATTTTCCACTGTGTGCTGTCATTGGGGATAAGCGGCGGTACAGCTGTTAATGGTATTTCTGTAAAGACCTGCAGTGCTTTAAAGTGACAGGAATCCAGTCTTAATTGGCTTTCTTAATGGTCTTCGATTCCACAGAGCCTCACATACACTTAGGAGGCACTGGGTGAAAATAAGCTGAGCTGAAGAGACAGTCTCCTATTGGTAATGCAGAGGCAGAGCATTGCTTTGAGCATCCACATGTTTCATTGATCAGATTATTTTAAGTGACCAGTGTGCCAATAGGGTTTCATTTGATGTAAGCCAATTTGGATTAAGATCTTACTTCCTTCTTAGAAATATATAGAAAAATATTTGTAGCGGGCTATATGTTTATTAGGTCACTAGGTATTCCTATGCAGATGAGTACTTTGTTTTAGCGGCACCTCCTCCTCAAAGCTGTGGTTTGAATGACTTTGGGATGTATTGGAGCCACTGCTCTAGGCTGCAACTGCAACTCTAATGTAATATGGAGACATAAGAACATGTTTTACAGACTTAAAACGGACATGCCCACCATGTTTCTTTTCTTTCTCTTATGGCTAAAATATTAGTATTTCATATTTGAGACGTGTGTACTGGTAGTGTAACATTTGTACTGGTAGTGTAACATTTGTACTGGTAGTGTAACATTTGTACTGGTAAGTAACTTGGCTAAAGTGAAAACTCACTAATATGGCTGACATTTTCTTTTTCTTCTAACCTGCGCAGTTTTATTTTTTTGCAAGGTTCCTGGTTTGATTCCGACCCTCGACATATCTTGCATTGTCATCCCTCCATCCTTCCTGTCAATCTCTGCTGTCTCTATCCCAATAAAAAGCAGTAATGCCCTAAAAAAACATAAAAAATAAAAATAAAAGTTTGACAGCCAAATATCAGCATTATCGTGTCAGTGTTACAGCTTTGCACACTGGTTTAGTCACTGACTGCACTGTGATGTCATGTCAGATCCTTCTTCCATCACTTTATTGTAAAGTTCCCATTTTGATTGAAGCAGATAAACACTCAAAGGGAAGAGGCAAAGTGTCAGTTATAAAATGGATTTCACATACAGTTGTGGTCAGAAGTTTACATACACTTGTAAAGAACATGTATGTCATGGCAGTCTTGAGTTTCCAATCATTTCTACAACTCTTTTTTTTCTGTGATGGATTGATTGTTGATTGGAGCACATACTTCTTTGTCACAAAAACATTCATGAAGTTTGGTTCTTTTATGAATTTATTATGGGTCTTCTAAAAATGTGACAAAATCTGCTGGGTCAAAAATATACATACAGCAATGCTAATATTTGGTTAAATGTCCCTTGGCCATTTTCACCTCAATTAGACTTTTGGTAGCCATCCGCAAGCTTCTGGCAAGCTTCTGGTTGAATCTTTGACCACTCCTCTTGACAGAATCGGTGCAGTTCAACTAAATTCGTTGGCTTTTTGACACAGACTTGTTTCTTCAGCCTACTCCACATGTTCTCGATGGGGTTTAAGTCAGGACTTTGTGAAGGCCATTCTAAGACCTTAATTCTAGCCTGATTTAGCCATTCCTTTACCACGTTTGATGTGTGATTGGGGTCATTGTCCTGTTGGAACACCCAACTACGTCCAAGACCCAACCTTCTGGCTGATAATTTTAGGTTTTCCTGAAGAATTTGGAGGTAATCCTCCTTCTTCATTATTCCATTTACTTTCTGTAAAGCACCAGTTCCACTGGCAGCAAAACAGGCCCAGAGCATAATACTACCACCACCATGCTTGACAGTAGGTATGGTGTCCTTGGGGTGAAAGGCCTCACCTTCTCTCCTCCAAACATATTTCTGGTCATTGTGGCCAAATATCTACATTTTTGTTTCATCTGACCACAGAACTTTCCTCCAGAAGGCCTTTTCTTTGTCCATGTGATCAGCAGCAAACTTCAGTCGAGCCTTAAGGTGCCCGCTTCTGGAGCAACGGCTTCCTTCTTGCACGGCAGCCTCTCAGCCCATGGCGATGTAAAACACGCTTGACTGTGGACACTGACACCTGTGTTCCAGCAGCTTCTAATTCATGGCAGACCTGCTTTTTGGTGGTTCTTGGTTGACCCTTCTGACCAATTTTCTCTCAGCAGCAGGTGATAGCTTGCATTTTCGTCCTGATCGTGGCAGTGACACAACTGTGCCATGCATTTTATACTTACAAACAATTGTTTGCACAGTTGATCTTGGGACCTGTAGCTGCTTTGAAATGGCTCCAAGTGACTTTCCTGACTTGTTCAAGTCAATGATGCGCTTTTTCAGATTTGTGCTGAGCTCCTTAGACTTTCCCATTGTAGCGTTTTTGGCTGAGTGTAATGAGTGTATCAAACGAGCCCTATTTAAATGGCTGAAATAAGTCACCAGCTGTAGTCAATCATAATCACTCATAAGAAGTTAAGAGGCCATGCCACGAAGCAAATTTGATTGACACAACTTTCTACATCACCAAAATTTATAATTCAAGGTGCTGTATCTGTATTTTTGACCCAGCAGATTTTGTCACATTTTCAGAAGACCCATAATAAATTCATAAAAGAACCAAACTTCATGAATGTTTTTTGTGACAAAGAAGTATGTGCTTCAATCAATCCATCACAGAAAAATAAGAGTTGTAGAAATGATTGGAAACTCAAGACTGCCATGACATACATGTTCTTTACAAGTGTATGTAAACTTCTGACCACAACTGTAAGTAAAGTGCCCTCCATAGGTATTGGAAAGAGGGAGCCTTTTGTCTTCTTTTAACTCTATACTCCCAACTGTTTGGTATTTGAAATTATTATTTATTACTGTTAAAGGAGAGATTCACAGCTTTAATTCAGTGTTTTCTTTTTTCAGATTGGTTCCACCATTTAGTAATTACAACTCTTTTTATACAGTCCCCTATTTCAGGGAACCAGTAGTATTGGAAAATTAGCTTGACAGGTGTTTCTGCTTAGTCAGGTGTGTTCTGTCACATCATTTGTACATGCATAAGAGAGCTGTCAATGTCTAGTATTGATTCTAGCTTTTACGTTTTCCTTTGGAGTCTGCTATTGGTGTCTGTCGACATGAAGACCAAAGAGTTGTCACTGCGAGTCAAGGAAGCCATCATTGGGCTGATGAATCAGAAAGAAAATATCATAAACACATCCACAACCTTTTTTTACCAACCTTGGTTTACCAGGCCGTTTGAGATTGTTGAGCTCACCAGTGTTTTTCTTCTTTTGGGTAATGTTCCAAACTGTTGTTGTTGGCAAGCCGAACAACAACAGTTTGGAACATTACCCAAAAGAAGAAAAACACTGGTGAGCTCAACAATCTCAAACGGCCTGGTAAACCAAGGAAGACTTCTACAGTGGATGACCGAAGAATGCTCATCATAATTAAGAAAACCCCCGAAACGACTGTCCCACAGATCAGGAACACTCACCAGTAGGTAAGCGTGAATGTGTCAGAGACTACCATCCACAGAAATACAGAGGCTACACTCCCAAGGTGTAAACCACTAGTTAGCAACAGAAACCGGATGGCCACATTACAGTTTGGTAAAAACTACCTAAAAGAGCATGCAGAGTTCTGGAAAAAGGTGTTGTGGACAGATGAGACGAAGATTAACAAGTGATGATGGCAAGTGTAAAGTGTGGCCTGGCCGTGTATGGCCGTTCTAGAGTGGCCAAGTCAATCTCCAGATTTAAATCCAATTGAACGTGCATTTAATTTGCTGAAGAGGGAATTTAAGGAAAAAAACAAAACAAACAACAACTGAAGATGGCTGTAGTACAGGTCTGGCAGAGCGTCACCAGAGAAGATACCCAGCATCTGGTGTGGTCAATGGGTTGCAGACTTGAGGCTATTGCATGCAGGATTGTCGCCCAAAATACTAAACATTAGTGCTTTATATGGACATTATATGATTTTTTACAATACCTTTGGAGCCCTGAAATAGGGGGAGTATGTTTAAAAAATGTTGTACTTTCTAAATGGTGAAATCAATCTGAGAATCTCTACTTTTACCCCATAGTAATTGTTTGATTTAAAATCCAAACTGTTGGGAGTATAAAGCTACCTCTTTCCAATACTTATGGAGGGCACTGTAGTTGGCAAATCATAAGACAAATGTTACATTTCGTGTTCGAAAATACTTTGAATAAAGAAGATGTAAGGAAGTTATTTTCAGGATGACCATATTTTCCAAATTTTATCTATACAAAGTGTTATAGGAGAGGACTGATTTAAACCAAAAAGTTGGCCAAATTGAATTGACAAGTATTTTATATCCTTATTGTTTTAAGTTTCACACCACATATGATAGGGTTGAATATTTGCAGACATTTGAATGGGGACGGATGGGGCCCTTTCACGTCACACTCACTAGTTTGGACCACAGCCCCCCTGCCCCGCTGGTGTCATTGATCTTTCTTGGCAATTCCGCTGTGACACACCAGTCAGAGGGGGATCACACAAGCTGTAAAAATAGAAACATGATGAACATGCTCTCTGTGTGGGAATGGGACACTGGAGAGGACATGGGACAGGGATGGGGGCAGCTGTGACCTGGGAAGAGATGGAGCGATCAATGACTGTCAGCCATTGGCCCCCTTAGGCCTTGATCCAGTCATGTGCACTCTTCCGAATGGAGGGAGTCCATGAGCCAAACCAGAGGTAGAACTCTGGTGAGGGCTTTGCAAGAGTCTGTAATTCCACTATAACTCTGCCTTATCCTTCCCATTTATCTCAGAATGCTTTCCTTTAGGGATAAAAAGGGCAAAGCTCCAACCAACCTTGTTATATCTAATCTATTAAATCATGTGTAAGATAAACAAGAAAAGAGAGTATGTCTATGGCTTGCTGGTCTCGCAGTGCTTCAGACTGGAGAATAAACAACGGATGAAGCTAGATGTTTTACTTGAGGCAGAATGTGGTACAGAGGATCATAGAGTCTAGTTTCCTTATCTATGATGGCAGGTAGGATGGCTGTCTGAAGTTTCTCCACTCATTGAATCCACAGGCCTAGGGAATGACTCAGCATCAGCCAAGTCATCAATCAGAGTGCACGTTGTGACTGGCCACCCTCCTGTTCAGCTTTAAGCTTTTCAGTCATTTACATATAGTAGACAAATGCCGGTGTGCCGGCAGGCCTGTGTAGTAGGCCTTTTTTTCAAGCTCATACTTTTGTGTTGATAAATAAGATTTGTTCCATTGTTTAGCTTGAGATTTTGGGAGTGGGTGTGGTTTTGTTCCCTCATAATTTGCCACTTTTCACATTCTAAACATAGCCCACTAGAATCAATGCTGCCAGTCAGTGGACTGTGGTTTAAGAGTTCCTCTATTGGAAACACACTTCTGCTTGTAATCAATCACTAGCTTCAGGGCATGCTTAGATTTTCCTCTCTGTCTCTCTCACTCATTTACTCACTAACCCTAACCCATGCACGCGTGCGCCTCCCTCTCACATGCTGTCCTGGCATGCATGAGGTGTATTCTCTGAGAGTCCTCCACATCACTGCACATAAATTGACATGCTTGATGTTTATTTGAAGCGGCATCCCAAACCCCTCCATCCACTTTTTTTTTTTTGTTGCTCTGGCAGTCTGCAGCAGGCTGACCACTGCCACTGCTCTCATCAAAGCCTATCGATTCTAACCACTTTTATTTGTTGCAGTCACTTTGAGAGAGAGAGAGAGAAAGAGAAAGAGATAGGGAGGGGCGAACAAACGAACAAACTGAACACAGACCTTCACCGCTGGCTTTTTGCACAGGGTAGGGCTCAGGGTTGCTGCTGGTGCTGCTCCAACCGTGTCTAATGCTTGTCTCCTGGCAGGAATAACGGAACGGACAGTGCACCGACGGAGGACGCTGAGCGCCAAGAATGACGAGCGCTGCTCCGGCCAGGAAGCCTTACCGCAAGGCTCCGCCACAGCACCGTGAGACACGCCACAGCCTGCCTGTGTTCCGAGAGGACCTTAGTGGGAGCACGCCGCCTGCATCTCCCTACACTGCAGGACCAGCTCCGCCCGACCCCAGCCAGGTAATTCACCTTCCAAACCACACCTCAATTTTTCAGCGGACAAGGTTCACAGACCCCTACCCTAAATGTCCAGACAGCCCAGGCAGCCACAATGTGTTCTCGTCCTCCTGGTCTCTGGGCTCAGACAGTGAGCTGGACGTCTCTAGCCTGTCCAGCCTGGACCTCACTGTCCTGCCCCCACCGCGCATCTTCAGCCATGGAGCCATGGCCGTTGGTAGTACAGCCAAAAAGCAGCAGGGGATTAACCGCTTCCTGAGCCACAGTGAGGTCCTGCTGGCTCTGTCTGGGTATGAGGACCTCCCCAGCTCCGAGGGCTCCCAACGGGGTGGTCGCCCCAGCAGCCTGGAGCGCTCGCTGTTCTTCAAGGAGAAGGCAGAGATCCTGGTGCCCAGAGAATCAGCCTTCCAGATGCCTGCCCTCCCTCCCAAGAGCATCCTCAAGCAGCCCAACCAGCTGGGCATACATACCAAAGAGAACCTCAGGAAGTCCAAGTCCGCTGAGATGTTGGGCCAGACCCGAGGGCGAGGCAGAGGGCGAGGGCGAGGCCGGAAGCCCCAGAGCCTATCTCTGGACAGGGAGAATGAGAGACCGGATCAGGGCAAGACCTCCTCAGGTGGCCAGGCAGCCACAACGACATCCCCCACCTTTCCCAGCTCTGCAACCCCAAAGTGGAAGATCCAGAAGCTGGAGGAAAAACTCAAGTTCTCCCACTTTCTGGATGAGATCACCTACAGAGTCATGACCCCAGCCAGTCTGCAGATGCTAGGGGGCAAGCAGCCAGAGGCTGCAAGGCCAGTAAAAGGAAACCAGACCCAGCCACGGCTACAGACTTCCCCCCAGGCATCTGGACCAAAGGAGAGAGGGGAGAGGAAGCCTGAGCGGAGCCGGCCCTGGGACGACTGGGCCACAGCAGCAGACAGGCCCCTCAGGAAGGAGAGAGAGGGCCGTCTCAAGACCTCAAACATCCTCCTGAGGAGGGACAGCTCGGACCAGGAGTCAGAGAGGCACAGGTTGGACCCCCACCGAGGGCCACTGGGGGCTAGGCCCAAGGCCGAGTGGCCAGTGTACTCCCGTCCGGGGGGAGGAGGAGACTCCCGCCACAGTAGTGAGTCAGAATGGGAGGACAGGAGCCGGCGGGGAGTTCATCATCACCACCAACAACAGCACCAGCCTTCACAGCAGGAGATCAGGGCACAGCACAAGGACACTATGGATAAACCCACGCCTACCAAATATGGGCCCCAGACTCCTCATTCTGAGGTGGAAAAAGTGACAACAGTATCACAACAACCCAGCTCTTTTTCTATTTTATCACAGATCAAGGTATGTGAGCAGGAGCAGTTACTTTTTACCACACCTCCAGCCATTATTTTCTGTCTTCCAGAGAAGTAATGGGATGTTTTTTTTCAAATGTCTGTCACTTGTATTGAGAACTGATTGAACAGGCTGGTTGCTTAGCTACAACTCTCACTATATTGAAATTAGAAATGACAGATCGTTCTTCATTCGGAACTGAAGGTAAAACCTCTCCCCAGGTGGCTTGAATAAGCACAAAAGTACAACCTAGCCATATCATTTGGTCTGCTTTCTTGTTTTACATTGCAGTTAGCCTACAGACACAGTATGATACCTTTAAATGCAGAGCTGAACTAACTACCTCTTCAGTACTGTACACTGTATGTGTAGACACCCTTTCTCTGAAAAATTATGGCTTTATATTTGGCAGTATGACAGGAGCTGTCAAATCGATTTAATAGCTCTATGAGGCGTGTGCTTATTGACCTGTGCAGAGACGCATCATGTAAAATTCTCCCCTGGCTGCTCATGATGAGTCCGACACTATAGATGAGTCCGAATATAAGTTGTTTTCTTATCAAATGCAGTGTGAGAATGTTGTCATCCACATGTTGACCTGACAATGCGTAATCTTTTAAAGGAAATAATAGCCAGTAATGATGACCAATAAACAATATTGTTTTTGTTGCCTATATATCCACTTTTCCTAAATTTACATGCTGTTTTTCTTTATTCCAGGACTCCTTATCAGATGCAGATAGGATCAAGTGAGTGGATCTTTTATGAATTATACAATAATCTGTATTGGCATACCTTTTGAATTTGATTTGAGATGCTTCAGCCACGGAATGAAAAACCCCCACATTTGACAAGGTTTTTTGATACCCTAAAACAATGTTATACGTCAGCATAGCTTGTGTGTTCTGCTGGTTTTCGATGTTAATCTGCCTTCCTCTCTTTTGAGACACCCACAGTATAAATCTCTGTTGAGACACCCACAGTGTGAATGTAGCTCTATGTTCACTGTGTGGGAAGCTGGACTCCTGGGTGGTGAGAACCCATTGGTAGTGGGTAGTGCTTATAGGAGGCAGCAAGGTTGGCATTTAGCCATTGCCACAGCCAACCCTGCCCAGGAGCCCCAGTTGCTTATGTCTAGACGCTTCCTGGAGAGAGGGAGCCAGGCCCTAGACACAGACAGAGAGAACCTCTAGGACTGGGGTGTAGGGGACAAGGCATGGTGAATCAAGTAATCACATTTTTACATTTTGTAATAAAGTAATCACATTTTGTCACGGAGTGCTTACAATAAAAAATACGCTACCACAAATTAGTTAGTTTGATTTGGTTAGCCCCCACCAGCAGTTACCTCAGTTTGGTAACTGCTGCTATAGATGCTATCATATGTACTTGATACTAATTACATTTTACATTATTTCACTAACAAGATATTCAACAATCTTTACAAGATCCATTACACTGTTGTAAGATCCTTCAAGATCTTTCTATCTTGGATCTTATAGGATCCTTAAAGATCTTGTAAGATCATTCATTATGTTTTTAAGGATCTTGAAGGATCCTTGTTCCATGCATGATCCATGCTACCATGGAAGCCAAGAAAAAGCAGACATAGCATAACAGCCAAAATATAAAGTTAGCTTTGTAACTTGGGTAATTATACCTTTCATTTTTCATTGTCATCCTGTGTCTACTGATGTTTTTTTTTCCTTAAGGAAACACAATTATCAATTGAAACTAAAAACAAATTGGGAATGATGACTAGGCTCATGCTGTGTGGCATGGTAGGATGGCTGCTGCAAAGGGGCGGGGCGAGTGAGAGCGGATGAGGAGCTTGTTGCTGTTAGCGCAAGCATCTGTCATTCCTTTTATTGGCACCAATCCAGGCCTATTCCCCCTCTGCTCTCCTCCCACCAGTGACTGTGCTGAGGGCGACCCTGTGTGATCAGTGGCGTCTCTGTGGCGGACCCCCCAGGGAGTCCTAGCTGCTCCAGGCTGTGAAATGCCTGCACCTGCTGGTGTCACACAGCTAGCTAATAATGAGTCAAAGTTCTGAACTTTCTGGGAGGAGGCACCGGTAACACAGGGTTGTTACAGATCACTATTTATAATTACGGCTGAAGCCTAGACCGCAGTCAGTGCTTCCTGTCCTCCTCTGCTCTATTTCCTCTCCCACAGGAATCCCAATACTCTGCTAATTACTACTAAATAGCTCAAGTGTGTGATGGTGCTTGTTTTTAAGTTTAAAGGGATGGTTCTCTATTTGGACACTTTAGTTTTTTAGATATGTTGATGGACCTGTATGTTTTTTTAAGTGCGTATCTTACAAAGTCCAGCAGCCTGCTTGCTCAGCTCGCCGATAGAGTGGAGGAAAACCGGGCAAGTCGCTTCCTACTCAAAAAAGCACAAAATGGCCTAGTAGACATTCTAAAGTAACTGGTGCAGTGGCTATGTAGATCTTCTGAGGCTGTGATTGGGCATATTACAGGATAATCATTACAGAGTAATTTCATTTTTCAGAAAATTAATCTTATTTTCTACTTTGTTTGAATCTCACCCAGAAGTTGTGGCTTCACACATGACTTTCATGTCCACATTGAATTACTTTGCGAGATTCTCATGGAATCCCAATGATCCTAATTAGACTTTTGCAATCTCAACTCACAGAATCACAACAAACGTGCTATAGGAGCTTTGGAGTGGTTGACGTAGCTAAATAACAACGACAGACCTACGCACCTAAAAGCCATCTGGATCGACAACATGGAAGATATATCTTAAAACAAGTGAGAGCTTTTCCTTTAAGCTCAGCCTCAGACACTCCATATCAACTTTGTTTGCTTAGCACTGCCTTGGTGTAAGTCCATGAGCGGCCTGTAAGCACCATTGGCCTGGACTGTCAGTGTTAAGTTAATCGCAGCTGCTGGATCCAGCCCCCTTCCTACAGTGGTCAATGGAAGCGTAAGCTGCTTTCTGGCACAGGCAAATTAATTGATTGGCCTAGATGCCCCTGTGTGGGATGGGGTGTGGGATGCTGAATGATTCTGAAAGATGGCCAGTGTGAGACTACTACCGGACCTAGGTTGAGTGCTGCTGTAATGACTACTGCCCACTCTTGCCCCTGAAATTCTTCAAGGCACAAGCCTCCATTGTCAGAGCTTGGCTCCTCAGTGCTAGCAGAGCTTTGTTACATTTACATTTACATTTATGGCATTTAGCAGACACCTTTATCCAAAGCGACTTACAACAATACATTTGTTTAAGTGAATCATCTATCCATCAGTCATCATAAGATAAAGTAATCATTGCTCAGACCATTATTAACAGGAGAGAAACTTGTACAGGGGGGTAGTGGGGGTGAAGAGGTCTTTAGGAGGGACCGTTAAGATGTAGCCTGAAGAGATGGGTCTTCAATCTATGGCAGAAGATTGGTAGTGACTCTGCAGTCATGACAGCAGTGGGAAGCTCGTTCCACCAGCGGGGTGCCAGGATAGTGAAAAGCCGTGACTGAGTAGCACGGCTGCTGCATCCACGTAGGGGCGGCGGTGCCAGGCGGCCAGCCGAAGTGGAAGAGCGGAGTGATCGGGCAGGGATTTGGGGGCAGACCAATTGCTTGCAAGTAGCTTTGATTTGTTATACTGTTTTACTGTAGTCCTTGCTGGTTATCCCCTGTGTATGCTGCAGAGGAGCAAATCTCGTAGCATGTGTATCTCTCTGTGAATAGGATTATCCATATATTGACTGACAGACAGATCTTCCTCCTTTCTCCCTCTTCCTCCTCCTACTCTTCTGGATGCGAAGGCCAGAAATGTCACAGAACCCATAGGGGCTTTACACACTACAGGGCCGACCTGAACCATACCGTGCCGGCTCAGATTTTCTTCTCACATTGTCCTTTCAGCACAGTTTCAGCATCTCTGGCGGATGCCAAATTTATTTGTTGTAAATCGCTTTGGATAAAAAGCTTTGGATAAAGGCGTCTATTAAATGCCATAAATGTAAATGTGAAATGGATGTGTAACTAGGCCTGCCCAGGTACAGCTCAGCTCGGCTCTGTAGTGTGAACTAGGGTATAGTATTTTTCTGTTTTTCTTTCTCCACTGAAACTGCAGTGTCCCACCGCGCTTTGAACAGCCTACCCTCTCAGCCAAACACTATCAACATGATTTCCCCCAAATGTGTGCCTATATGTGACTGGCATGGCATGGCCCCTATGAAAGACAAAAGTCACACTTGATGTCTTTAAAGACAAGCTTTCAGTATTGACTTTGTTTCAATGGGACAACATACTGTAGTCAGCCTTGGGTAGTTCTGTCATATGTGAAATGGTGGCCATTGGTCTTTGTTATTTCGTATATTGCAATGCAATATGTGTTGTTTGGCTTTTAAACATGTTTTCTACTGTCCTGGGAATCCTATTTTTTCCCTGCTAATCATCACATTTTCAGCATCATCACACACACACACACACACACACACACACACACACACACACACACACACCTACGTATCTATCTCACCTCTCTAAAATCGGACAAAATCGAATTCATGTAAAAACCCCAGAACCTCTGAGAATGTGTTTTACAAGTAAATTGAAAATGCATTTTCCAATCCCAGTCTTTCAAATTACTTTTTGAGAGTTTGAGAGTGACTATTTTCTCTTATCACACTTATTTTCCCCAATGTGGCTTTGCCCCCTCCTGTTTTTGCCTCCTGTAGAGCATATCAATGTGCCAGGTTGTCAGAGCTGTTTGTAAGAGAGCCCTTAAGTAAACCTTTCTGCACTCAGCTACCAGATACTGTAACTGTCGAGCCCTTTTATGCTTTTACATGCTCACTTTGCAGTTGCACTGCAGTGCTAAAGCATCATAGCTTTGATTTGAAGGTACAGATACTGTTCTTCAACTGTATTTGTTTGCTGCATTTGGGTTACTCACAGTCATGTATCATAATTCATTAAAAAATAATTCCTCACTGCTTATATTTAACCAGTGCAATGTGGTGGATAATGTTCTATTAGCTATGCTTTACCCAAGGCATAAGCCTAGTCTCTTATCCACACACTCCTACTCTCACTCCTTGACATTTCAATAGGCCTGAGCTTTTGACATGTTCCATGTCATTATAAGCATGCAAACACACATTGACAAAAACGCACAGAAATAAACCATAACTGTACCCAGCGCCTACTGACTGTGGTAAGTACCTATTTCCTGCCCATTACTCAGACCTGTACCCTGGAAGAGATCCTGTGTGTATTTATAGAATAAAACATTGGCCTCCGCTCCCCTGCCGACCATGAATCATTAATGTTCCTTTTATACAGTCATGAGAAAAAATTAGGACACCCTATGAAAACCTTTGTCTTCTTCAACATATTCAAACATATGGACATTTGATATTCATTTGAACAATATTGAAAAATTGAGGTAATATAACTAAACAAATACAACTGAAACAAATTATTTAAAAAATGATTGGTAAAATGTAATTAATAGAAATGCAATCTTCTTGTGAGGAAAAAGTTAGGACACCCCCACATTTAGTTCCACTTAAAATGCCTAAAATTATAATAAAGAGCACCACATCAGGTGCAAATGATTAGAACATCGTTACAGAGGATTTTGGAGGAGCCTGTCCTATTTAAGCCTCAGATATTTAGTTTGGTTTGCTCTTGATTGTTGAAGTGAGTTGCATCACCATGGCGAGATCAAAAGAGCTCTCTGAGGCCTTCAGAAGAAAAATTGTAGATGCATATGAGTCTGGGAAGGGATATAAAAAGATCTCCAAACTATTCGAAATTGGCCATTCCACTGTCCGGAAAATAATTTACAAGTGGAGAACATTTAAAACCACCACCAACATGGCCAGGTCAGGCCGCCCAAGCAAGTTCAGCCTAAGAGCTGACCGAAAGATGCTTAAAGAAGTCTCCAACAATCCCAGAATGTCATCACGAGACCTACAGGTATCTCTTGCCACAATTGATGTCAAAGTACATGCATCCACCATAAGAAAGAGACTGAACAAGTTTGCATTACATGGGAGGTGTGCAAGGAGGAAACCCCTGCTGTCAAAAAAAAACATCAGGGCAAGACTAAAGTTTGCCAGAGAACACCTAGAGAAAGACCAGAACTTCTGGAACAATGTGCTTTGGACAGATGAATCCAAAGTTGAACTATTTGGGCACAGTAAGAGTAGACATGTTTGGCACAAAACCAAGACAGCATTTGAGAACAAGAACCTCATACCAACTGTGAAGCATGGGGGTGGAAATGTCATGGTTTGGGGCTGCTTTTCTGCAGCAGGGCCTGGTCAGCTCACCATCATAGAATCCACTATGAATTTTGTATTGTATCAGAGGGTGCTTGAGGAAAATGTGAGACCATCTGTTCGAAAGTTGAAGCTGAAGCAGATGTGGACCATGCAACATGACAATGACCCAAAACATTCCAGTAAATCTACCAAGGAATGGCTCAAGAAAAATAAATTGAGAGTTCTGGAATGGTCAAGTCAAAGCCCGGATCTTAATCTTATTGAGATGCTGTGGATTGATTTGAAACTGGCTGTGCATGCAAGACACCCCTCGAACATCACACAGCTGAAAGAATTCTGCAAGGAGGAGTGGGAAAAACTTTCTCCCAATTGATGTCAGAGACCTGTAGACAGTTATAAGAAACGTCTAATTGAGGTTATTTCAGCCAAGGGGGGCAATACTAGCTATTAGGGCATAGGGTGTCCTAACTTTTTCCTCAGTAGGAATTGGCATTATTGTTAATTTTTCGTTAAATAAATGATTACAAAGTTACATTTTCATAGTTTTTTGTTCAATTACATCCCCTTTATCTATAGACATTGTTAGAAAGAAGATAACATATTGATATGTCCATATTTTTAAGAGAATAACTTAATATTTTGGGGGGTGTCCTAACTTTTTCTCATGACTGTATACTTGATTCTGTTTTTGAGTGGTTGATTGGTGTCTGGCACGTGTGTGTATTCTACCTTCCCTCTTCTTCCTCTTTTTTTGAGGCAGTAGACCTTGTGAAGAGGGCTCCCCTCTTCCTTAGGGGGTGTCGGCAGACCTTCTGTTGATTAAAGATTTAGTGTCTGCAAGCTGTTATGTTGTGGGGGGGGAGTCCCATTGATCTGCTGTGGCTGAAAGCAGGGAAGGGACAGTTGCGCTGGGACTTATTTGATTCCACACACTGTCATGCTCTGTCACAGGGTGGAGCACCTGGATGTTGCTCTTGTGTGTCCCCTGCCCAATCATTTACCTGGCCTTCACGACCTAATCTGAGCCCACTTGGCCGGGAAACTTGGCCTCATAGTGCCACAGCCAATGGGCTGTTACAGTAGGAGCCCTCCAACTGCTTGTCTTTGCAAAAATGTTTTCTATCTCTTCTCTCTCCCTCCTCTCCTCCTAGTATTTATTCTTTAGCTATCTGTAGAGTTGCTGATTGGATGGGTCAGTGACATGAGTCCCTGTGGTCTACTGGTACTGATGTGTGTCTCCAGGGTACAGGTCTATATGAGGCAGATTGTTCAGAGAGAATGAAACACAGTTTGTTTTAAATGAGTGTGTGCAGCCAGCAGTGGGCGGTTGGATGGATGCAGCATGGTGCAGTGCATAGTGACAGGATTGGGGACAGTGGGTTGTGGCAGCTAACAGATGTGTCCTGTCCCATGGCAGCTGCTCCCGTCCCCCCAACATCCTGACAGCTGCTCCCATTAAACTCCACAGACAGACCCAGGGCGACTGAATCATGACACAGCCACCCACCCAAGGGACAGGCGGCCACACACACACACACACACTATCTCTGTCTCTTGTACCCTTGTGCGCAAACACATGAAAATTCACATGTACACACAAACTCACAGTACACACAAGATTTATTTATACATGCTCACCCATACGTACACCTGCAAACCATGAACTCTCTCTTTCTTTCTCCTACCCATATTTAGTAGTTTTTTTCTCATACCTGAGTGCTGTTATCTCATTTTCACCCTTCACGATTTTTACTGTAGGTTTTGTGATTCTAACACTTAAACTGAGTAATTACTAACTGATCAATGAGAAGTTCTGTGGCTGAGGCAAGCTCTGCTTGTGGCTCTCTGTCTATTTGTGTTGGTGCAGTAACATCTGTGTATTCCACACTGGTGTGTCTTATTACCCCACAACATCTGTTACCCCTCCTCTCTCCCCTGCTCAGGATCCTGCAGCAGCAGAATGAAGACTTGCGCCGGCGGCTGTCCCATACCACCCACAAGATGGAGGCCATGGAGACAGAGTTTGAGACCAGTCGCCACTACATGCAGGCGGAGATGGGCCGCACGCGCGACGACCTGGAAAAGATGAGAGACAAGTTCCGCAGGTGACGACTAGTTCCAACTCTTTTAATTCCCTTTCACTGTGGTACACACACTCTAGTGATGTTCTTGTCCCCTTATACCACACACCATGCTCACTTCTTCTCCAGCAAATCTTTCAACAGAGAAAGATGAAATGAATACCTTCCCTGGCAATCCATTTTTAATGAATCTGATCCAAGCCGTTGAATTAATGAGAGCTTAGCTGTCTGATTATGCATCTAGCTGTTACTTTCATTCTGTCAACCTCCGGTGCCTGTTGAATTGTCTATTGCAGAGCAGGGTTGGGATTTGGGGTGAGGTTGTGTGAAGTATAACCTCGTTGAGACCAGGCTTTCCTAGTTCGGAAAGCCTGGGGAAATCCTTTGCAGGAAGTAGCTACAAAGGGGGGAAAACCGTTTGCAATGAGTGATGCCTTGCGACACATTAAACCAATAAAATACCTTGCTTGGGCACAGCTCAAAAAAACAGAATTCAGTTTTTTTCGCTCAGGTTTTCTTCCATTTTCTTCAATGTTGCAAGTTAGCATAGGCAACAACTCTCTGCAAAATAGTCCTACCCGGTCGTAAAAGACGATGCATATAACAACAAGCAACCATTCTACAGGCATGTGGGTTTTTGGAATGTAACATCCAATGAAATTATGAGAACATTCTCCCATCGCTCCATCCAGTTCAATCCAAGCCAGATTGGCTAATCGAAAATTCTACAGACCTCCGAAAGAGGCGTGAGAACAACAGGATTTAGAGGTATGGCTGTGGGAGACTAGGTGAAGTATAATTGGAATGAAGTTCCTCCTGTACTTGTGTAGTAGCAATGCTGTAGTGACTAGTACCAACATTGTGTTGATGTTATTACATAGTAATGTTGTAATTACATGGTACTGTATATGGAGATGAGTGGTTTGTGTTAATATACAAGAAAACAATCCATATTTCATCCATTACTATGCAATTACTAATGTTCTGTTTAACAGCAGTTTTATTCATGGAGTATTTGCTACACAGATATAGGGCAACCTAATGTATAGTGAGGCCCCAAAATGTTGGTTAAGTTTCTGCCACATGAACATTATTGTATGCCAGGAAGTGAATGCTGTTTATCTACAGTTCATTGAGTTGTTTTTCAGAGGATTCTTCCCTCGGTGTCTTCAGTGTCCCCGTCACACTCCCTGTCAGCCCGAGCTAGACAACACCGTCCTCTGCGGTGCTTGCCCTCAAGTCCCTTTCTGAGTTGATTCAAAGAGACTAAGTGCTGACTAATGGCCGTGCGACATCAACAGAACTGTACCTAGTCAACTGTTTATTTTGTTGTTTGTTTTTCCCATTCAATATGAAGGGCACACAACTATGGCGTTTATTAGAGGTCTTGTCATAGAGCTGTCTGGTTTCTCAGAACCCCGTAAACACAAGGATTTTACAGCCATTTATTATTCTTTTTTTTTTTCTTTTTTTTTTTTTATATTCCCTGGTGATACACCGGCAACCCACCTAAGGGCTCTTACTTGAGAAATCAATGGCCTCTCCTTAGATCCATCTACTTGTGTCAATCAAGTTTATTCCTAAAGGTAGACTCAGCGATATGAAGCCACGAAATAGCAGGGAGACTTACAGAAGAGAGAACTTGAACAAAATGTAATACAATTCACTCACCAAGCTTTTTGTCATGCGATTTGTCATGTTGTCTTGTTGTGTTTGCGTGCCCCTACAGAATGGCTACGAGTGTAACATCTTGCTTGGGTGAATCTGAAACATCTCTGAAGTCATCCACTTCCTGTGGTTATATCATATCGCCGAGTCCACATTCAAGTAAAAGGCAGAGCTACTCCCAGCTGTGTACACCCTGTAGCTTCTTAGATAAAGATGTATTTTTTTTCAAAATTTACAGTACACTTCAAAACTTGTTAGCAGAAGAGTCAGTCTTTTACCGCTTTTAATGTGTATGCCTAATTGCAGGTTTAAAAAAAGTGCCAACAAAATGACAAGCGTGTAGTGGTCCAGGGTGTGCATAATCCATCTTTTAATGAGACGAGAAACTCTTAGAGACTCTCTTTAATGAGATTGTAAAGCTAATGCAATTATGAAGTGACATGGTAATGATCAATGAGTTTCCACACCACACTGAGGGCACAGAAGCAGTTACACTCAAACCGCTCCAGAGAGAAAGAGGACACGCAGCTATAGCTTTAACTCGTTTGCCAAGTGCCATGGGTGAATAAAGTCGCCTAAATGAGCAACATTCTAGAGTGGGTTGACTTTATGCACCAAAAATGCATAATTTATGATGATGCTTTATTTTGTAGCCAATCAAAGTGTTGTTGCTAGGTAAATACCACATAAAACACTTGGCACTCCAGGTGGTGAGTGGCTGTTAGTGAGTTAAAGAGAACTTGGCAACCCATTTTCCTGTATCTGCAGTCTAGTGATATTTTTTTCTCAAAACACCAGCCATCATTTTAATCTTTAATTTGTTGCGTCCATTTGTATTATGTTCAAGGCATTTCGTATTGTTTTTATGTAAATATGTCATTTATTTTATTTTATTTTTTTGCTGTCAACATGAATGTGTAGGGAAAAAAAACTGCCTTTAGCTGCCCATATGCATAAAGAAATAATGTTTTGGGGCTCTGGGGATCTAGCTCTAGGAACGTAAAAAGTAGTTAAGTCTGATTCGAAGGAAACCCTTATGGCAGGTTGTTTGAAATCCCCTGTGTGTGTGGAATTCAAAAGCAATCATGGTGGTTTATCTCCAATCAAGCGGCATCTCTTACTGGTCTTCACTCGGTGCCGGCAGTCACATTGAATTATCCCCAGAGTTTTTCCATCATGAATCTAAGAATGAGGCTACAGGCCTACACTGTCTGTGGTGGGCCATCTGTATTTCCTGTCCTAGATCACACATTTCAATGCAACCTCAGCGAAGATAATGCTTCAATTGGATTAGCATCATAATGAATGTGTGTTGTATCTGTTTATCATCCAGCGCAGTTACACAAATGCTTTTGGGGTACAGATGGCGGCTGCGTGGGAAAAGGCTTTGGGAATGAAAAAGCCAATTGTAGTAATTATGATTACGATTTAATTATAAACATTTACCCCAACCCAAGAACAACCCTCACATTTTGACTTGCTCTCTTAGGACTTGATTTAATTTGTATGCATCTGCCAAACTCTTCAATCTGACTTTTTGGTGGGAATCATCAAGTGACTTGAAGGGCTCTGTACATTTAGCATTCTATCAGCGCTAGTCAGATGAATCTCTACTCTGATCAATCAGTGAGATTTGTGCTCAAATGTGTTACTAATTTTGGATTGTGACAAAGCGAGGGAAATGAACTGGGATGAGTGGTGGTGAAGCCTTTCTGATGACTCAGGAATGAGGATGTGCTGAGAGAGCAATAAGAGAAGTTAGCTTGATTTTGTTAAAGCCGGATGTTTGGAGTGTAAATCACATGTTCATACACACTGGACACCGAGAGAGCTATTAAGAGTCATAGGGTTATCAGGACAAGGTTACACCAGTGCGTGTTCTGTATGCAATAATATTGCTCTATCGATGGATTGATCAATTGGCCAGTTTGCCAGAGGCTAGGGTTATTGTAACATGTTGGCATTTGCATGGACAGATGAACACTCACACTCTCTCTCTCTCTCACACACACACACACACACACACACTCTGACCAGGGCAGGTCTGCCATCGCAAGGCCATGCTCTAGTCTGATGCATTTATTAATCAATGCCAAAACCTTTTTCTCACACGAGACTCGTATTAATGGCGACATCTCTGGTCACACTGCTTTCTATATCTATAAAGAGAATAAAACATTTGAAATCATTAACTGTCACAGCTGCACGCTCAACATTTGGTTATGATGTAGCCTAGGATATTTAATTGTATTTCACAATGGATATACTTACGGATGCATCATTTTCCCTAATATTTAACCGGCCACCCGACTCATTATGAGTCCACCTGCACTTGTACCCATACATGGCGCCTGCTGACGTTCCTCATGCGTTTACAGCAGAGGGAACCTGCCAGAACCTGCCAGTCTGCGCTTTCGGAGGCCTGAATGCGTCCAAACTGAACAGAGATCGGAATACAATGCGTGCTCGTCCACCTGCGGAGTAGGACATTCCGATCGGATAACAGTCTGATGAAAATGCGACTTTGGCGCATCAATACCTGTCTGAAAAAATGCGATTTGGCAAGAATGTGGCCACAATGTGCATACAGACCGGATTCAAACGACAGGTGTGAAAGGGGCAAGGAAGGTTTGCACCCTGAGCAACAATGATTTTCGTCAGGTGCAAAAAACTGGTTGATGATTTTGACATTTGATTACATTTTGTGAGAGTCACTGGTGCTGATGATGATGATGATGATGATGATGGCGACAATAATTGAGCACAATCAGGAGTTGGAGGCCTTTTCTCTAGAACAGTATGCACTTAATATTATCCTGCACAGTGATGTGTGGGCAAAATCAGTATGGTGCTGGTTTAGCCTTTTGAATCTTTCCCGCATAATTGCATTCACATAAAATCCACAGCTTTTCATTCAGAGAGAAAGAATGTATCAAGCCAATTTAGGAGGCAGTGGATAGAGTGGAAAAATAATTGCTATTGGCCCTATTGAAATGGGTTTAATTCAACCACCCCTTTTTCCCCTCAATCCTCGCATCTCTTGTAATTTGTGCTGAATGCCTAACCTGTTGAGAAACGGTGCCAGCTATGTCCTGATGGCTTCATTAAGTGCTCTGAGAGGATTCATACCACGCTTCTAAAAGAAGAAAAAAAGTAAGCGTGAAATAAAAAAAAAAGCAATCTACAGAGATGACTGCCAAATGAACAGCATGCATAGTTTTAACCTCCGAATGTGCCCATTATATGGTGCCTTATTGCGGTAGTAACTCTGAGTATATGGCCAGTTTATTTATTCATATGACAACCAGCCCGAGCCAAGATGCACATGAGAAGACAACAGCATAATCTGAACTATGATTGCAATGAAGAGAGAAGCAAGATAAAGTGGTTGAGAGGGTTCTGTGTTCTCTTATTACCACAGTGCTATGTTCTATAACAGTGGGGACATTTCACTCTCTGTAAACTGCCTAGCATCTGTGGATATCTAATCTTTGTATGTGGATTGGCTGATATGTTAACTGAAACCCATCTGTTTTTGTTTCTGTCCTCCTCAGACTGCAGAACAGCTACACTGCCTCTCAAAGGGCCAACCAGGACCTGGAGGAGAAGCTTCACGCCCTGGTAACCTTTCAACTCTCACCTTTTACATTTGTGGATGTCCTCTGATCTTACCTAGACAATGTGTTCATGTGATGGTCAATGTGTGTCTCAGTATTACAGGTTAGTGGAGCTATTTATTGTCAGATGTATCTCTCATGCAGATGTTTTTTTTTCCTTTCTTCTAAAGAGCATCGCTCCTCTCCTCACCACTCTCATTATGCCATTATCCCACACCTGTCAGACAATTATCCAGCAGGATCTCGGGTAGGCTTTTTGTGGTGCAGAGTACTGTAAGGGATTAGTTCCAAGGGAACAGTCTCTATTCAAAGGCCAAATCGTTTCATCACCCGTGTCCCTGGTAACCCTGGGGGAGAGGGAGGTTCATAGCTCTGCTGTTTACCATGGCAGCAAGCCATTCCAATGTGCACAGACAGCATCTATGTCCGCTGTATAGTATGTCTACTGCTCTCACGTGTGTGTGTGTGTGTGTGTGTGTGTGTGTGTGTGTATACACCTCTCCTCCACTCAATCACATTCACCCAAAGCAAACGTGCCCCCTAGAACAGTATTGATTTCCCATGAAAAATAGAAATTGACTGATGTCAAGATAGTTTTCCTGTGATCCCTGTTGGTGGCTTTGGTATGATCCTCTGTCCCCCGTGCTGCATGACAAAATCAAAGTCAATCCGTTCAGTTCTAGGAAAAAGGCAGAGAGAGTGGGTTTACGCCGCCAACTCTCAGGGTGGCATGTGATCTGAGCTCAACTACAAGTTGCCTCTATTGGAAACACACATCCCACCACAACCCACTGCCATCCCAGACTGGAAACCACACACAGAAGTTTAGTGTGGAATTATCAATAAACATTTTGCCATCTGAGTCGGAACATTCCATTTCATGTCAGTTTGTGGGTGAGAAAAGCTTTAGCCTAAGCCACATATAATGGAATGTTCACATGGGGATGGGGGGTGGGGAGATGGTTGATGCCTCCCGCTAAGAGCTTTGTGGATCTCAGGTGGAACAGGTGGTGTGTGTATTTGTATTTGTGTGTGTGTGTGTGTGTGTATTTGTATTTGTGTGTATTTGTGTCGCTGTCCCTGATGTGCGGCCCGGTGATGGGGTAATCTCTTTTCTCTGGCCAGGAGATTACTCTTTCCCCAAACATGCTCACGCCCACTCACCTTTTCAAACACATCCAATTCTCAAACCCTTGGGCCATGGGAATTCCATTGCTTTGGTGTTAAAGCCACAATCAGTAATTCATGAAGCCATTTTTGGATATATAAATGTATAATATAAGCCCATTTGTATAGCTTCAAAATATCTTTAAAACTCACATGTTGATGTCACAGACTGTCAGTCCATCCAGAGTTCTGTCTATGAATTTGAGAGTGGTAACATTTCTCCCACCTCATCCCTCAGCTTTATGTGGCGGGGCTGATGTTTCTGTCTTTATTGTTTTTGTCTAATTATGGATTGCGGCTTTGAAATGTATTGAATTTATTGCACCCAATTATCTCGATATGTAGAAGTGTATGTTGATATTGTTAAATGCTGTAGTTGAAAATACAGACCACTACTTAACAGCTGAGGAGGAAATTCCCCTCTCCACATGATCTGACATACTCGTTAGAATAGCTAGTTAGCTTGCATCATATCAGACAGAGATTAGCCAAGTAAGGTGTCCAATGAAGAAGAGACCAAATGTTCTGCATTGTTGTTGCTGTTGTTTTTGCTGTTCTCACCTTCGTCTCTCTCTCTCTCTCTCTCTCTCTCTGTCTGTTCCTCTCACTCTCTCCCCCTCTCTCTCCATGCTGCTTCGTGACGGGGCTGTCTCATCATCATCAGGCTGCTATCAGTCAAACTTGGGTCTATGCAGTTGCGTTCTCATTCTTTCTCTCTCCCTCTATCTTCCTCAACCCCTCCCCGCATTTATTACTGTTGTCATTTTCATTACTTCTCTGCTTTGCTGTCTTTGAAATAGGAAGTCTCTCTGTCCTGTCCTGTCCTGTCCTGTCCTGTCCTGTCCTGTCCTGTCCTGTCCTGTCCTGTCCTGTCCTGTCCTGTCCTAGCTAACTGCTCTAGATGTCTAGCTGTCATAGATCATTCTGTGGTAGCTCTGCTATGGCCCTGTGCATGGGGGAGGGGGATTGTATGGGTATGCCTTCTTCTAGGTGTTCCAGTGATTCAAACTTTAGGTGTCTTGTTTGAGTTTCCCCCACTCACTCTTCCTCTCTCTTCCTCTGCCCCCTCTTTTGAGTTACCCATAAACTTGTTATGCACAGCAGCACAGTTGCTGTGGAGATCAGTAAGGTGTTTTATGGCTGTGGCTTTGCCCAGTTGAGCCGTGGCTCTGCATCACAATGAAGAGCTGGCTGTTTTATTCTCAGCATTTTATTTCTCCTCCTCACCTTCTCCAGTTGAGCAGTAACCATAAAGATAATTGGTTCATTATTGACACGGCAAGCAATGGAGCAGGAGGAACAGTCTGGATCTCTTGTCCTCTCTCTCTCTCCCTCTCTGTCTCTCTCTCTTTCTCTGTCTCATTCTACCTCTCTCTCCCTCTCTCTCTCTCTCTCTCTCATTCTACCTCTCTCTCCCTCTCTCTCTCTCTCTCTCTCTCTGTCTCTCTCTCTCTCTCTCTCTCGCTCTCTCTCTCTCTCTCTCTCTCTGTCTGTCCTCCCTTTCTCTATGTTGTCCGACTGCTAGCCTCCACAGAGATTTGTTTTTCATGGTGTAATAACTATAATGCTCCATTATAGCCACTTACACAACTGGACAGCTGCTCACTACTCGCCTCAGTGAACATCCAGTAAATGGACACTCTGAAAATAAGATATTGCGCACAGCAATAATGATGTTGATATTGTATTTCTAGACAAACAGACAGAGAGAACATCAATCAGTCTCACCTGACAGTCTCTGTACAGGTGCTGCACAGGTCTCTCTTACGAGCCTCTCTGGAGTATGGCGTTAAAATAGCTGCCAAAAGGTTGAACGAACGTGTTAAGATGACGTTAAGATCATAAATAATTCCATGTGAAGCGCAAATTGTAAAATCAGCACTGTAAACCTAAACACTGCTTTGTAATCTAATTTCCACAAATATAACCCCTCTGTTAGGATTACGGATGAACAATTACACCTTTGATAATACATACAAATCTTGTTTTACAACTGAAGTACAATATAACTTAGTATATATTATTATTTCAAGTTATTCAGTCTCATTTCACCATTAAAAAAAACAACATGAGCGTAATAACCAGTAGGGTGTAGGATATGTGTGGGACAGAGACGGGGGGAAAGGTGAGGGATGGGCAGAGGTATGGGGCTTTGTGGAGTCTGGCGCACAGGAGTCTCAGGTTTGAACCCACACACACAGGCAGATTCCTCTATAGACAGTCAAATTGAGTCAGTCACTACCCAAGTGATGTTGATTTCATTTTAATAGGGTCTCATCTATATTTTCAAAATGAAACAAGTTGGTAATGTGTTGATTTATGAATGCTGTCCACTCAAACACCATCTGACTCTGACCTCTTTTCCTTAAAGTGGCCATGTTCTCGTTCTAATTGTATTTCCAAACATCCCTGGGTATCTAAAAAGTCACTGTGTGTATTTTCTGGTAAGAAAAGTCGTCGCTTATTATTTGTAATCATTATTATCCCCTTGCCTCCGCCTGCAATCGAAATGCTCTGCTGGTGTGGGCGTGGTGGTGCATTTTTGATTGACAGTTCGTCTCATGAGTCATTCTTTCATTAATATGAAAGCGTTCTTTTCTGATATATGTTTTTCTAGCTTGCAAAATACAACACTGCTGGCTCAATCAACAACATAACTTCCAACGACATCATTTTCTTACTGTTGTATTCTGAACAGTCTTGCTGCATTTTACCACAACTTTTTAAAAGTCCAGTTTCATCTAGTCTTGGCTGTTTGTAAATGGACGGTTGTGAGTTTGGTACCCGGTCAGGGCAAGCTGATCTACCCCACTGTTTGCTACAATACTATTCCTTTACTTGATTGCGGTGTACTTGGTTGTCATGGTGTGTTAACATCAGATCCTCTGCTGACGCTATGAGGGGGGCCAATACCACACCCATGGAAAACAAGCTTGAATTCAAGGCGCACTTTTCAAACTGCTCTAATATTTCGGGAAGGTCAGCATACTTTTCACTATTCCACAGTGTTAAATACCATATAAAACACCGGAATATCATTCAGTTAAAGACACCATTGTTGTCCCTCTTTACATACAGCTTGTTATCAATAAAGGTTTTTAGATGCCTGCTGTAGAAAAAATCCTCTGTATATGCTAACACTTTTGTGGTAAGAACATTTCACTAGACTCTTCCAAACTCCTTTGTGATTTGGGGAATTGCAAGCTCATGGTAAAGGTTTTACCATATAAGTTTGGCCATCTTCTGCTTGCAACTGAAACTCCTATTTCTTTCCTAACTCTGTGATCCCTCCGTCATTCCCTGTATGGCAATGTTTCACTTTCCTTCTTTCCCTTGTAGAGGCCACCCTTTGTTGTTAGATCAAATGTAATAAATATTGTTAGATTTTAATATAATCATATTATTTGTAAGATTTATTTCACACAATATTTTTGATTTTCAGCATTACTCTAAACTTTGTCCCACCACTTTTAAAGCAGGATGGTTATTATAAAGATGATTTCTATGACATTTAATAACAGTTCATATTCATATGTACATAATGTATATCAAATTATAGAATACTATAGAACACTGTCATTGATGTTAATTTACAGTTCTGATTTTACATTTGCGTGGAATTATTTACAATCTTAACATTACCTTTGTTCAACCTTAACCTTAATACACTCATCTATGCCTACACACACACACACACACACACACACACACACACACACACACACACTTACACAAGAACCACAGCATCTGGATCAGCCTTGCGCTCTTAATTGCTTTGGAATTTCTCCAGCTCAGGGGTTTGGGGATTATTTGCTCCAAGAGAACGTGCCGATTGTGCTGTTTGTTTTTCCAATTTTAAATAGGATGGTTTTTCGTCATTAAGTTTAAACTTGACAGACATTGCACGTATAGTGGGAAATCCCTTCTGAACCAACTTCAATTTGTGAGCTAAATTGCATAGTTATTGAAAGAATATTCACAGTAGCCACTTAAAACCAGGAACATGTCCTGTCGTACTTCTGGATGAATCACTAACATTACCTCTTGTAATTTCAGAAAACCTGTTTATTGAATCCTGATACTCAGATCATGCAAGTGCTGAAGGATAGTACTTTATCAACTGTTGTGTGTTGTTTTGGCCCACGCTGACACTGTGCATCATATTATGTATATTCCAGAAGTCCCTGAGCTGGATGTTAACTGAAGCAGTTGACTGTCCCTCTCAAGGACTTCTTTTTGTTCCAAAGAGTTGGCCTGAGGGAATGAAAGAGAGGGAGAAACGTCATTAAGACAGGACTCAACAGGCTGAGATCTAGAGTCCTTTGAGCTTACAGTTTGTCAACTCATAATGCGTTATTGATCCGTTGATATAGGGCATTTCCTGCACCTGCTCTGTTCTTCTTTCCCTCTAACCACCCCGCTGAGCTGAGCGGACAGCTGCTGCCGCCGCAGCAGCGGCAGCCTCTGTATGTCCCTGTGTCAGCTAGGCAAAGAGGATAAAGGAGGGGACAGGCGTTAGCTGGAATCAGTGTTACTCCCCGTGGACAGGCGTTAGACTCCCAGTGTGTGAGCCACTGTACCACTAGACTGGCTATGGTAATCCCACCCCGGGTGATGCACGGAGCTCTCTGACATTGTGTCTTCCACTTCTACAGCTCCGTAAAGTGGAGAGGGATAAGAAGACCATGGACCAGGAGATAGTGGAGCTCACCAATAAGCTCCTGGATGCTAAGAACACCATTGACAAGCTGGAAGAGCTAAATGTGGGTGGTAATCACTGTGTCTTTAAACTAGTTGACTGTATATTGGGGGTTATTGAACTTTGTTGTGTGGTAAGACTGACACATGAACTGTGCTTGGCTCAGTGAATGATTGATTGAGAGAATTAATACAAGATTGTCTTCACTGATTTGAAGTGCATTCAGGCTTTGCGTGTGTATAAAGATAATCATTAGCACTAGCATGTACCCGTGTGGTCTCAAAATTGCTGTTTTGGGACCTTAGCTTGCCTTAGAGATGTGCAGACATGCTAACCCTAACCCTAAGAAAGTCTCCAACATGCATGGAGGTCTGAATATCAGGTCATGATAATTGATAACCCATCATGATGGTAAATAAATGCAACTCTTCCACTAGCTAAACTGCCTTATCTCCTTGGACATATCAAATACACGTTAATTATATTGTCATGTTCTGAAGTAGCTCTGAAGGGAGAGTGCCCTTCTTACATGTTGCAGTTTTAGATGTTGCAGTATATGACTGGTTCCCATTTTGATTTCGTACGGGTGTACCAGTTTTTTGCAAAATAAAGTGAGTGTGAGTGCTGTCTGAGAATGGCCTTGTTGATGATACCTCCCTTAAACACGTCATTCTTTCTGTTTTTACTCCCTCACCCTTTCACCGCCGTCTATTTTTCTCCCTGACAGGAGCGCTACCGGCAGGATTGCAATTTGGCTGTGCAGCTGTTGAAGTGCAATAAGTCCCATTTCAGAAACCACAAGTTTGCAGACGTAAGTATAGTTCTTCTACAGCACCTTGATCGTGTTTTGCACTCCACTGTGACACTCTTTCAAGTGTGTGTGAGAGAGAGAGATCGCCTAGGTGACTATAAAAGGCTGTGGAATGTTCGGCTCCTTGTTGACTGCTGTCAGAGAGGGCCGGCTAAGAGAGAAACAGAGAGAATAGAAAAAGGCACCTTGATCGTGGATGAAAAATACTGTGTTGCTCTGACTGGACGCTTTATCACAGCTCCTGGCCTGAGTGTCTATACGAGAGTGTTGGACAATCCTGCACTTTGACTTACATGTTGTGTGGATGTATCAGAAAGACATGGATTGCCATTCTGACCCTGCTAGACAAACTCTACACAAATCGATATCACTTTGGCCTTATTTACATGGGTCACACCCTGAGGAAGGCTATTGAGTCGAAACATTGGTGGTAAATAAATGTCACAGGAATGAGAGAAGATTATGAGACTTTCATTTTCATAACGTTTTGAGCTAGAACTTGTTTAAACAAATCAATTGAAACCAAAGTGTTACGCTATGAATCTGTCTTTGATAGAATGTTTTGTCGCCTAAGTGTTCAATCAATTTAAGATCTTCTATTTTCCCTCAATCGAAGATTAAATGAAAACATTGAGAGACGTGCCAAATGTGTCGCTCAATGCCATTGTGAAGTAGATTTTTCTGGGCATCACTCTGTATTGTTTTGTTTTGAGAGAAAAAAACAACCGTAAGTCTGGATACACTTGAGTTGCAGCAATGTAATGATCAAATTCCTCTAGTCAGTCAGAGACAGCACGGTCTATTGATACACAGAGCATAAAGCTCCTCCTCTCCCACCTTTTAGTTTTCTTGTATATAAATGACAGCGCTGTCTAATCCCTTGTGCTTTGGTCTCCAGAGGACTATTAGTGCCGATGTGCCAGGTTGTTGCTGCAGGGCCACGAGTGGCAGTCAGGAGCCGTGGCTATTTTTAGGGGATGTATAATTCATCTCTGCTGAATTATCACACCGTCCTGCAGTAATTCATTACTTGACATCATGTGGTAGCGACAAACGCTGTTACTGCTGATGCTGAGAGGCACATGCTGCCACCACCTTGTTCCCACTGGTCTGAGGCAACTCCTGGGCTCTGAGGGAACTTTTGATGCTCTGTTTTGTCAAGTGTTAATTGAAAGACAATGTCTTTCTTGACCAGATGTTCTTAACCAAGGGCAGCTTGCTAATTCAATGCTATTTCACACAATCTATTAAACATTTTAAAATGTGCTCAAAGCACCGATTTCAATTACACTTGCATGCACTGATATACCCATATAAATTCCACATGTTTGATGGCAATTGTTCCCGTAACGGATATAATTTTTAAAAAAACAAGTAGAGAGCTTGCTGATTTTGTAGAAGGGCCATAAGGCCATTATCCTTATGTATTGAGATTCAAGTCCAATTGCACACAACAACAAGCCAAGTGCCTTGGAGGATGAGGACATGTTTTTAGGATTCAAAGCGATGGCCATGAAGCAACAACTTTCCCCTGACAACCACCCGTGAAGAGAAAAGGAAGGAGGTAGGGAGAGAGGAGGAGGAGGCATGTCACTGACTGAGGCAGATCAAACCAGACCAAAAGGAAACATGGATAACCATGGTTACGGAGTCCTCCTGGGAAAGGCAGTGAAGGCATGAGCAGCGAGAATGCAGACAGGCAGCATTGAGTCATCCTGTGTCCAGATGAGCTGCTCCCTGCTAGGGGGTCGGAAACGTGCCTGTGTATACAAATCATCTCCACTGTGATGTCATCAGGCTGGCGGGAGCCTCTGTGAGAGATTTGATGGATTCAGAAGATTGCCTAAGGAAACACAGGTCAATTACGCAGTGTGGCAGGAGTTGGCCAGCCCAGTCCGCAGGCTAATCACTAGAGTATATTGGCACTGCAAGGACCAATTCACACTGCGGCACGTGATTGTGCTATGACAAAGCTGTGCGCATTTGTCTCCCAGGCATTATGCCACATACAATAATATCCAGTTTGGCCCCACTGTCCCTCTATTATTCTGTTAATGCTAATTGATGAACTTTGCACCGAGTCAGCAGCTTTTACAATAGCATGGAAATGACCGTCACTGGATCGATGCAGCAGATTTACATCGCTGTGATTGTCTCCAGGGCCTGGAATAGAGCGAGCCAGTGTTCTGTAGCATAAAACGATGCTAAAGTGCACTCATTCACAACTCAATTAAATACTGTTGTCAGTCATCATGAATGCATTCACACATTACCACGCATAGCTTTTGTATGTGGATTTGGCGCGTTTGCTCATGATCACTCACGGAACACAACGCACTGTTCTACTGACCGTGGGTATCTTTGATTTAGTACTCTTATCATAGAGAACTGTGCAGTCTCTGTATGTATGGGCATGGGTGACTCTTGACTCATGAGTTACCACCTGTGACTCTCGCCAGCGCATAAGCTGCCTTTATAATGGGCAGTGGGGAGAGGTCACTGGTATGTCATGTTGAATCCTGCAGTGGGGGAGTGGTCATTCTGATGGGGTACAACAGAGTAGTGGTCATTCTGATGGGGTACAACAGAGTAGTGGTCATTCTGGATGCCCCACGCTGTGGCATTGATCCCACCCGCCCCGCTGACCAGAGGAAGTGAAGGGCCGATGCGGACGATCGTTGCTCAACAGGATCGTTAGAGCATCAGGCAGTGCTGATTCTCCCTGCCCATTTTCCACAAATCAATAACTATACCCTGCCTCTGCCATTTACACAGGGTATCTCCATGATAGACGGGCCTTAGATCGCTCCCTTTTTTCTTTACTCTCTCTCTCTTTCTCATTCTTTCTCGATTTTCTGTTAAAATGTCATTGGAGGTGAGCCTTTTTATATATATATATATATATATATATATATATATGTATGTATGTATATATATATATATATATATATATATATATATATATTTGCTCTAGTCTAGAAGATGGGCCTCTCTGTTCTCTCCCACTCACACATCTAGAATCAGATCCACCAGTGATGTGTCTGACTTGGCTGCCCTCTGGTAGTGTCACTTGTAATATAAAGGGGCCTGATCCACTACTGCAGCATCAGGGCACTCTTAGAAATGGCCAGTAATTGTCTAATGTGTCTCACTCCTATTCCACAGAGATGTGCAGGTTTCTAATTTGGATTTGAGCACAATGTTCCTGCATAGGAGAGAGAGAAGGGTGTCTTTGCCACATGTTTATTAGGGAAAACTCAGGCTTATTGCATTTGACATGCTGATCTAAATAGTCCCAGTATGAGTTCCTTAAGTGCTGTCCGTGCTGTTTAAAACCAAGCTGAAGGAGATTTGTCATCCCTGCCATTACTCATAGTGGATTGCTTTTGGAGATGCTGTAGGTGGGGGGTTATTCTCATTATTAATAACATATTTTCTCCAAGTTACTTGTTCAGTAATGTAGTAGTAATGTAGTTGTGTGTAAGAAGGCTCTCGACTTCAAACAGCCTTTAGTTCAGACATTTATAGACATTCACTGTCAACAGAATGACAAACCTGTGATGTAAATTGATGTTTTCTCCCTGTTTGCCTGTGAAACCTGTCATGTTTTTAGTTTGTCTGTCTTCTCTCTGTTGTCTCCCAGTTGCCCTATGAGCTGCAGGACATGGTGAACAAGCACATGAAGAGCAGTCTGCCGGACAAGGGCCAAAGTCTCCAGGACTCGGACACCCTGAGCCTGACACCCGCCGACGTGGTGCCGACCTCCGTCATCGCCCGTGTCCTGGAGAAGCCAGAGCCCCTGCTGCTCAACTCTGCCCAGTCCTGCAGCAGTGTAGGGAGGCCTGTGGCGGAGGATGTGTTTGTCCATGTGGACATGACGGGGCCCCAGGCCGAGGGAGGACGAGGAGGAAGAGGAGGAGGCGGGGGGCGTGAGAACGGCGGTCCCAGTCACAGCAGAGCCCCAGCCCAGAGTAGCCAGGACCTCCTCCAGCAGAACGGCATGTGCAGGAGCCAGAGCAGCCTGGACGGCCAATCAGGGGAGGAGGGGGCAGCTCCCTCTTTTGAGAAGCTCAACCCCTACCCGGTCCCGCCTCCGCCCCACCCTCTCTATCCTGGCCGCAAGGTGATCGAGTTCTCCTCTGACGACAAGGTGAAGATCCCTAAGAACAGCCCCCTGCCCAACTGCACCTACGCCACCCGCCAGGCCATCTCCCTCAGCCTGGTGCAGAACGACGAGGAGGCAGAGCGTCAACGCACCGTTCCCAACAGCCCTGCTGTGTCCGATGGAGGCTGGCGCTCTGGGACCTCCTCCTCCTCAGGTGGCGGGCAGCGTCACCACACCCCCCCTCAGTTGGACATGGCCGACCCCCTCTCCAGCCAGTCCAGCCCCTTCAGCAGCCCCCCTCAGCCCCCCAGCGCCTTCGCTAGCTCAGGTAGCTCTGAGGAGGACCTCCTGGCCAACTGGCAGCGCATGTTTGTGGAGAAGATGGCTCCGTCATCTGAGGGCACCCTGGTCAACCGCACTTCCTTCAGCAGTGAGACAGTCAAGGACCTGCAGATGACCCGCACCGGCAAGTCAGGGGGTGGGGGTTCAGACAGGGGGGCGCTGCGGGGGGCCTATTCAGACGGAGAGGAGGGCTCCTCCACCCGTAGCTGGACAGCCAGCCGGGAGTCCAGCCTGGACACAGACACCAGCAGTATGGCAGAACTTCGCACCAGGAGGGGGCAGTACAGCACTGACTTCTCCCAGGAGGAGAGCGAGCGGCTGCTGATGACCATGGACCCGCTGGACAACGAGGACGATGCCAGTGGAGACACGGCCATCATGGCCACAAGCCCAGCTGAAGCCAAGAGAAAGGAGTTTGTGGAGGAGACAGGGTCGGCAGGCAGCTCTGCCGAGGAGAGGGACATCCTGCCCCAAGACTTCCCCGTCATCGCCCCTCGGGCCGTGGCAGGGCTGGAGGACTACCCAGAGCAAACCCCTCCCCTACCCAGCAGCGCCTCCACCTCCACCTCCACCTCCACCTCCACCTCCAGCCGACCCCAGAAGAGCGCAAAGAGGATGGGAGTCCACCACCTGCACCGCAAGGACAGCCTGACCAGGGCACAGGAGCATGGTAATCTGCTAGATTGAGGTCAGAACTCTCTGTCCTCCAGCTCGTACACTACTACTCTACTACTGCTCTGTGGACTTTGTCTTAACCACCAAAGGAAAGAGACCTACCAACACGCTGGTCCTTTCTGTGTAGTGCTGCTGTCTCCCATGGGTTGGGCTAGGAAACGTGCACTCTCTCTCTCTCTCTCTCTCTCTCTCTCTCTCTCTCTCTCTCTCTCTCTCTCTCTCTCTCTCTCTACTAACAGCGTTGAAGAGATCACTATTGTTTGAGAGCTGTATGTAACCTGGCTGTCCATCCGGGAAGTTGACACCGTTCTTTCTTGCCACTGTGAGCTGTGAGCTGAAATCTCCTCCAGTAAGAAAACAAAGATTCAACGGTCCTACAGGAGTTATTATTAAGTGAATGAACTGTTTCAGTGGAGTGGAGAAGGGCAACTCCAGGATATAGCCATACCTTGTTGTTTCCTGTGTGTAAACATTTCAGCCAGTGTGTGTTCGACAGCCAGATGAAGCAGCATTTTTAGCTCGTCTCCAGAGATGATTGACAATTTGCAGAACTGGTAAAAACAAACAGTATGGTTGTTGTTGTTGTTGTTGTTGCCTTCTCTTTCTTTTGTTTTCCTTTTCCCTGGATCTCCCACCCCTCTCCACCCCATAGAGTAATGATCTGGCATGCAGGCATCTGATAACATCACAGCTTCCCCCATCTTTGAATGGAGGAGAGGGCAAGCACTTAAAAAGAGCATTCTATTGTTGCGTGTTGGTGGACCCCACACACACTGACTCTCAGTGCCTATCCCTCTCTGTCTGAGGGTGTTTCGTATGCCCCAAACTCGCAGACTTCTATAAATTAGTTCCTAAAATTGTAGTCTGGTTTGGTTATTTTTTTGTTTGGTCGTTCAATGATTTTCACATTTATTTGTTCATATTTGTTCATTCAAATCATTTTGATTTCGACATTTAATCTCATTTTAGTGACTATTTTTAAGGCAGATGTTTCGATGCAAACAATTATGGAGATAATGATGGTGGACAACAGTTCAAGTATTTCCATTATACAAAGTATGATAAGAGCTCGGTATTTAGAGTAATCTGTCATTGCTGTGAAACTTTTGGAAATAGATATGGGACAAAAAAAGAAACTGGACCCTACAGTATAATTCAAGATCATTTCACTTTTGGTCTTTTATTGATTTGTCACTAGTTCGTCATTAATGTATTTCAATTTGAAGAAACAAATAAACACTACTACTGCACATGAGGTGCAACAATGGAAGTATCAAGCACCAAGGATCCAAAGGCATAAGGCATGTTTTGAAAGTTTTCACTGGGCTTTGGCTAAAGGTAACATCAACTCATTGTGTACCGGTCAAAGCAATGTGTTTGTACAGTACACTGTGTTGTACCACAGTAACAGCATGTGTTGTTCAGAACATCTGATAGAAAAGGAATTGTCAAGGTCTGAGTGAGCTGGCGAATAATGGCAGATTGGTATTTGGCAAATTGGTATTTCTTGACAGTTGATATCTCTGGACAGGAAAGTATTTTCATTATCGTATTACCTACTCAATCGGTTTTCACTGTTGTAACTCGCAAACTCTGTGAAGAAAAGGATCTGACACATTTTGTATTCATGAATTGCAATCATTTGATTGTCAGCTATTCCCACTCCCCAATGCTTACAAGAGAGATCAGGGCTGAGTTTCCCGATATGATGGATCTTCACGAAGCACTTCAAGAAGGGCTTAGCTAATGTGCTATGTAGCTTGGCGGGTGTTTCCCAAACCAGCTCGTAACTTAAATGTTTGTGTAGAGGAATATGTACCTATCAATGTATCTGTCTGCCTTTGTTACAGTTCACGATTCATAATGTAGGCCTACACAAAACGCTTTATCCGAAATGTAGACTTTATGCTGAGCTGTAAAAAGGAGCGGCATCTGTTTTTTTTCTCAATAACATGCACCACAATAAATCAAGGTATTCACTGAAACCCGCTTGAATTGCAGAAGGCTCTATACTGTACGAGCGACTTCACAAAGTACTTAACGCTACGAAGCTTTAGAGAAACTCATCCCAGATCTATTGACAAACGTTTCAAACTATAGCCCTTTCTAAGTACCTGTTTGGGATTGTAATCATAATTTATGCAGCATTTATTTTAACTTTTTGGTCTTTTCTCATCCACATGCTTTTGTATGGATAGGGAATAATAATCATCAAGAGATTATTTTTGTGATTTTATGGATTAATTATTTGATTGTGTGTTCCTTTGGAATGTTATGTGGTCCAGTATATTTGATTGACCTAGCAGTCTGTATTCAGCAATGTTTATTTTGTGTTATGTGTAATCCATCTAACTTTTGTCCCATTCTGTCTTGAGTGTCAGTCATTTGCTATGTACTGTAGGTTAGTTCATAATAAGGATCATGCTTTATTGAGGCAAAAGTCTACGTTTTGATTTCTGTCATAGTCAGCATGTTGCCTTTTTTCTTTTTTTTTTTTTAAACAGCTCTGTGATGGTGTGGTGTAGGCTCTCCGACAGTCCTACTGTGGTATTGATGCCTGATTGACACCTCACACCAGCTGCTCTGCATTAGCCTTCTGTATAGGGCTGTTGCACACCTCATGCAGTGTTCTCAACTCATACATGTGTTTACTGTATTTGCACATGGTGTCAGACTCCAACCCACCTGGGTGTCTTTGTTCATGCCACCATCTATGACAGTGTAATATCATTTCAAGTCAGTTGGCAGTGTAGTGTATGCTGGAACACTGACACCACCTACGATGTCTCTCTAGCCCGCCTTCTCATGATACATGTAGAGGTAGTTTTAGTCACCCATATTAAGATGGCTATTCTTAGACCAACAAGTACATGACATATCAGGAAATTGGAAACATTGTTCTGTTAAGTACTGTGCTGCCGCCAGTTCCTCTGGGTCATATTTAAGGTGGCTGTATTCCCTCCTGAGGAAGATGAGTCCCCAGGCCCAGTATAAAAGCCTCTCCATATACTGTAGGCTTTCTGTTGCACTCCTTGGCCTTGAATAATGCAATGCCATTTTCTTCAGTGTGACGGGGCAAGATGCGGCACTCCCAAATCCTTACAATTTACACCACCCCCCACGTCTACACACCACACACTTTTCTTTTGCTTACAGCATATTGTATTGTTTTTTCCATTATATATACATGTACTATTAATAGCCCATAATGAATAGAGTTGTAACAACCCATGACTAAATTATTCATGTTTTATTACCCTCAAAAATAGGTCTCTAATACCTCAAAAAGATAAAGGAAGAACAGTCTGTCATGGTCTTGAACATGGAAATGTACAATTTTAATATTTCATTGGCTCATCAGAGGTTTCGTAGATGGGATTTTGTTCAAATAGAAAATGAATAGAAATGAAAAGAAAAAGAGGATAGACTTTGCAGGTCTAATGTACTGTGCGTATAAATAGGCCTTTTACATCTGGTCTCCTGCAACTTTAATGACTCCTCTTTCATGAATATAATTGAACACATTGCCGTCTGACAGATTTCTTCTTTGATCCAAGGTCACTTTCCCAGGATGCTTCAGACTAGTGGAGCAAATTTAGTGTTTGAGAAATGTTGAAAATGTCAGCTCTGTCACTCCTTTTATCTGATGAATCAAAATAAACACAGTTTGTGCTAATCCCCCCCCCCCCCATGACCTTTTGCAGATAGCCCACGTATTTTTTCATTGTGTGCATTGTCCATATAAAACTGTTATTAGTTTCAGGAGCCTCTCTGTTATGACAGTATTGATACAGTGGTTAAAGATATTAAACATCCACCGGAAGGACTTTTGGACAAACATTAGATCAGGCAATTGGATAAGTGTCATCTCTTGTGATTACGTTTCTAATGGGCCTAACAGAGGCTGGCCATCTCACAAAGGCGGAGTAGTCATATTTTCTTTCCTGTATTTGAAACCCCCTTTTGAGCTCTGAGTTGAGTTTGTGCTGTTCCCCAGTATCTTTATCAGGTGACCGAGCCCCTGACCAGAAGTGATGTCATTGTAACAAGATGGTTCAGGAATCCTAACATGGTTGTACTCACTGTCTAGTCACATCAGTATGCCTCCATTGCTTTTAATCATTATGTATCCTATTCACCATGTCTAATTTAATTGTGTTTTAACTGAGTCATGAATTCTGCCATCGCTATGAATGAAGTACATGCCCTCAGCTACTCAAGTCTTTTTCAGCACTTTCTCTTATTTGGTACAGGTGCAATTTCAAGTATCATGAAGTGATGTCTTCATTTCTTTGAGTGTTTGAGTGAATGTGCTTAAAGAGAATAACTACTGATATACTTATATACAGTAATTGGACAATTGGTTCTAGGGGACATTTTATGGTATCTTGATTTTTGCCATTAAGATGACTGTCAGGTGCTGAGATGATTGACTCACCTAACTGTGAATCCAGTCCTGTCGCCGGGTTCACACAAACCATGTCTACCAGTCTTGCATAGAGTTAAGAGGGGCAATCGGATTATTCTCTCATACTGAGAAACAAGTGCGCCATTTATGTTTTCTTTGGTTGCATATTCGTCACACTCCTGATGCAGTGTCTGTTCTTTCATGGCTTTGTTGATTTCCTTTTGATTTTTATGTAAGCGAGTAAGTTTCCATGGTCATGTAGCTGTACCATGTGATTTTTGTTCTTCCTGTTAAGTTACTTCAAAAAGAAAAAAAATCTACAAAAAAGACTGTTAAACCTGTACTAATTTTATTTTCTGAATTTGTAAACTGATGATGTATATTTTAAAACAAATAAAATATTTTAAACTTATTTTGTGTGGTCAGGTCTGTAGATGGGTTTGGCCACGGTTGTATTATTATTAATTGCTACTTAAAACATGATTGTAATCAGGATTATGACATGCAAGTTTAGAACAATGGTGCTTACCCATGTCTGCCACCTATTGGTCATGAGTCATTCTGGTGGTGACGAGCACTTTCAAACTACTGTAGTATTCTAACTGTAGGTTGTTGTTTTTCTTCCAATAATGAATCAATATGAATACAAAATAAGTTATCAGAACCAGTTGTCACCAATCAGGATCCAGTTTGTGATACATTTGTGAATGTCGTTTCTTACTGCACTTATTTAGAGTGACTATCAGTAAACCGCATTATAATGAAAATTATTAGCCTATGCCAGATCCACTTTAACTTTTCTTTCTTTTAATATCACACCCTCCAAAACCCTCTTACATAATAGTGAAACCTACACAGATTAAAGCCCTATCAAATGAACTGTGAAAATTTGATTTCAATGCCTGAAATGTTGCCAACATTGTTTACATTTACATTTTAGACATTTAGCAGACACCTTTATCCAAAGTGACTTACAACAAAGTACATTTGTCTAAGGTACGTGAATCATCTATACATCAGTCATCATAAGAAAAAAGTATTGAAACCCCTTAACTTTTTCCACATTTTGATATGTTACAGCCTTATTCTAGAATGGATTCCATTATTTTTTTTCCCTCATCAATCTACACACAATAGCCCATAATGACAAAGCCCAAACAGGTTTTTAGAAATGTTTGCTGATTTATTAAAAAATAAAAAACTGATATCACATTTACATACAGTGGGGGAAATAATTATTTGATCCCCTGCTGATTTTGTTAGTTTGCCCGATTACAAAGAAATGAGCGGTCTATAATTTGTATGGTACTTATATTTTAACAAATAGAGACAGAATATCAACAAAGAAGTCCAGAAAAAACACATTATATAAAGTTATAAATTAATTTGCATTTGATCGAAGGAAATAAGTATTTGATCCCCTACAAACCAGCAAGAATTCTGGCTCATACAGACTGGTTCTATGCCCATGAGGCACACAGATTAGTCCTGTCACTTTAGGAAAAGTACTCCTAATCTCTGCTTGTTATGGCTATAAAAGACACCTGTCAATAGAATCAATCTCTTCCATTCCAACCTCTCCACCACCATGGGCAAGACCAAAGAACATTCAAAGGACATCAGGGTAAGAGTTGTAGACCTGCACAAGGCTGGAATGGGCTACAAGACCATCAGCAAGAAGCTTGGTGAGAAGGAGACAACTGTTGGTGCAATTATTAGAAAATGGAAGAAATACAAAATAACCATCAATCGCCCTCGGCCTGGAGCTCCATACAAGATCTTGCCTCGTGGGGTAAGGATGATCATGAGAAGGGTGAGGGATCGGCCCAGAACTACACGGGAGGAGCTTGGTAATGATCTCAAGGCAGCTGGGACCACAGTCACCAAGAAAACCATTGGTAACACACTACACCGTAACGGATTGAAATCCTGCAGTGCCCGCAAGGTCCCCCTGCTCAAGAAGGCACATGTACAGGCCCATCTGAAGTGAAATGAACACCTAAATGATTCAGAGAAGGCTTGGGAGAAGGTGATGTGGTCAGATGAGACCAAAATTGAACTCTTTGGCATAAATTCGACTCTTCGTGTTTGGAGGGAGAGAAATGCTGAATGCTACAATCCCAAGAACACCATCCCCACCGTCAAACACGGAGGTGGAAACATTATGCTTTGGGGTTGTTTCTCTGCTAAGGGTACAGGACGACTTCACTGCATTGAGGGGCCAATGGACGGGGGCATGTACCATAAGTTCTTGGACGAGAACCTCCTTCCCTCAGCCAGAGCACTGAGGATGGGTCGTGGATGGGTCTTCCAGCATGACAATGACCCAAAACATACAGCCAAGGCAACAAAGGAGTGGCTCAAGAAGAAGCACACTAAGGTCATGGAGTGGCCTAGCTAGTCTCCAGACCTTAATCCTATAGAAAATTTGTGGAGGGAGCTGAAGCTTCGAGTTGCCAAGCAAAAGCCTTGAAACCTTCAGGATTTGGAGAGGATCTGTAAAGAGGAGTGGACCAAAATCCCTCCTGAGATGTGTGCAAACCTGGTGACCAACTATAAGAAACGTCTGACTTCTGTGCTTGCCAGCAAGGGTTTCTCCACCAAGTACTAAGTCATGTTTTGCTTGGGGATCAAATACTTATTTCCTTCGATCAAATGCAAATGAATTTATAACTTTATATAATGTGTTTTTTCTGGACTTCTTTGTTGATATTCTGTCTCTATTTGTTAAAATAAAAGTACCATGAAAATTATAGACCGCTCATTTCTTTGTAATCGGGCAAACTAACAAAAACAGCAGGGGATCAAATAATTATTTCCCCCACTGTAAGTCTTCAGACCCTTTACTCAGTACTTTTGTTGAAGCACCTTTGGCAGCGATTACAGTCTTGAGACCCCAGTCTGAGGTCCTGAGCGCTCTAGAGCAGGTTTTCATCAAAGATCTCTCTGTACTTTGCTCCGTTCATTTTTCCCTTGATCCTGACTAGTCTCCCAGTCCCTGCCGCTGAAAAACATCCCCACAGCATGATGCTGCCACCACCATGCATGAGTGGTGCCTGGTTTCCTCCAGACGTGATACTTGGCATTCAGGCTAAAGAGTTCAATCTTGGTTTCATCAGACCATAGAATCTTGTTTCTCATGGTCTGAGAGTCCTTTAGGTGCCTTTTGGCAAACTCCAAGCTGTCATGTGCTTTTTACTGAGGAGTGGCTTCCGTCTGGCCACTCTACCATAAAGGCCTGATTGGTGGAGATGGTTGTTCTTATGGAAGGTGATCCCATCTCCACAGAGGAACTCTGGAGCTCTGTCAGAGTGACCATTGTAGATTGATGAGGGAAAAAAAGAATTTTCCATTTTAGAATAAGGGTCTGAATACTTTCCGAATGCACTGTATGCTAGGACCAAGGGCCATTGGCAGTCACAATGCTAGAAGAAGGAAGGATTATTATTTTTTAAATTTAGTTTTTTATTATTTACAGTAAAGAAACTGTATAAGGTAGTAGTGGGGATGAAGAGGTCTGTTGGAGGGACAGTCAAGATGTAGCCTGAAGAGATGGGTCTTCAGTCTACGGAGGAAGATAGGTAGTGACTCTGTAGTTCTGACAGCAGTGGGAAGCTCGTTCCACCACCGAGGTGCCAGGACAGTGAAAAGCCATGACCGACATTGTCCAAGATGGTAAAGGGGATGGCAATAAAAAGGACTCTTCATTGATTTAGATGCACATTTAGGGGAGGAGACCATGTCAGAGGCCTTAGATTGCAGATTAGACAAACTGTCAGCACTGCAGCTTTCATGTTTGCCTCCCTGTTGCCTCCCTGTGGGCATTCAGTTCTCCTATCTGTTTATTTAATTTATTTAATATCCAATGATGTTGACTGCTACAGGTCCAGAGATCTGCCTAGGCAAAACATGGTTGTGAGAGGAGTAATAGTAGTCAGTCATGTTAATATGATAGTTAATTCTAATCAACCTCATTAATTGATCTCTACAGTATGACCTTGATGATTATTTTATAAGACCAGGTGCCTGGCCCTCTGAGCACGTCCTGCGAATGGTTCAGGTGTACAAGGAGCAGATACATTACTAAGGTAGGGAACAGTGATACACTGTAAAACGGGCTTGTGTTTGTCCCTGTCACTTAGCAACTTAGGAGATTGATCTAGCTGTCCATTAATTATGGATCTCTCTTTCCACTCATTCTATTTATTGGCATGGCAGCTGTCCTATGGAAGGACGTATCACTTGAAGGTGGCAACATGGTTTTTAAATGAGGTCAGTTTTCATCATTCATGTTCTCCAACATCGGAATCCTGCCTCATTTGATACTCAATTAGATCAGTGATAAGCATAATGCCATACTGTAGGACTGTATGGAAATGATTACTAAACAAACTGAATGTGACACGTAGAGAGATGGGAGTGATTAGGATACCCCTTACATGAAAATTGCTGCTCTGAGTTGGGAATTGAAATGAATGGCCTCCAATTCTGCTCTCCGGTTATGTCATGCCGTATCCTTTCAAGTCTTCACACAGCATCACAATGAACAGAGAAGAGCTGCAGTGATGTCAAGGTTAAAAAAAACTCTACTATAAAATGTCAGAATATTGCAGATAAGGTTAGAAATGCATTGAGGACAAAGGGGCTTACACAAAGGGATTTGATGGGATATTAGCTGTCCTCAATAGTAAGTAGGACTGAATCAGCTTTGACTGGAGGGCTGTGAAGAAGACAGTGTCGGTGAGGGGTCAGAGCTTGGTACATTTCATTTATCTGATTCCATAAGGACATGTGCCGATTCCAGAAAGATGATGCGGCTATTAAATGTGTGGGAGACATTGCACTGTTTCACACCATGTTGAAATGAGGCATTAGTTCTTTGGAGAGAGAGATGGACAGTTTGGTCCAAATCAAGAGCACCTTTTGGAGAGTTACAGTGGTCATGACATGTTGATTGCATTAATGTGTATTCCAATCATTAAACAATAAAAATCCAAACATTTTAAGAAGATGTAAACAGATTTATTCTGACATCACAACAATCCTATATAGTATATCTATCAGAGCATACAGACTTTCATTGGTTATATAGTCTTTAAATAGCATCTATAAATAGACTGTACATGTTTAAAATAAATAATTCACTATTGCCTATAAGTCACTTGGTGTGTTAAGGTTTTGTGCCTGCTCCAAAACATATTGTTCTATGTACAAGTGCTACAGGTCATGCAAAAAGTGATTGGTTGCACGCTATCAGGTGATCTTGCAACTCAATTATGTGCAGAGCAAACAGAAAAGAAATCGAACAAAAGTAGGAAAGCTGTGGATTCACATCTCAGTCTCAGCCAGTAGGCTCTCACCTAGACCTGACGTCAACAGGACCATCTGGCGGTTGGAGTCTGCAAGGGTCAGAGACAACGGAAAAAGGTTTAGGTCTTCTAAAACTATTCAGCACTCCTGGATTAGGAACAAGCCCGTTTTAAGCATAGAGGGTTAGGGTGTTTCCCCAGAACTTGAGAGATTTGGTGAAGAAACATGAGTACAGTAGATTCTAAAGGGTTCATCTAGAATCTGCAAGACTCCAGTCGTCAGGAGCAGAAGAAGACTGTGTATCTGTCCTATCAAGACTATAGACTAAGGTGGATCTGTCCAGTCAAGACTATAGACTAAGAAGGAGAGGACACAGGTCTGTCCTGTCTAGACTACAACTAAGAAAAGGTAAAGCGACAGGGAAAGTGTTTTGGTTGGCCAGGTCAGCCCTTACTGCTGTGGGGGACCCAGATGGTTTTCTCCCTGGTGGGAATAGCGCTGCCTCGCGCCTCGCCCTCCTTGTCATCCTCCTCCTCTCCCTCGGAGAGCAGGTCTGAGATCTTCTGCTGCAGCTCAGGGCTGATGGCGTTCTCGGCCAGCACCAGCACACGCAGACAGGTGGGGTAGTTCTCCACCATGTCCAGGAAGACCTGAGGAGAGCAGAGGGCAAGTAGGCTGTCACTGGCAGAAGGGGTTATTAATACTGTAACTCAGTAGGGGGTTGGGGGGGGAGGGGTTGCTGCGTTTGCTCAGACTTCATGCAGTTATTGCATGCAAAGAATTTTTGACCAAAATACTAAACATGAGTGCTTCATTTGGACATGATATAATTTTTTCCCCAATACTTTTGGTACCCTGGGATATATTAAAAACATCTAAATGGTTAAACCAATCTGAACGAAAACAACATTGAATTAAAGCTGAGAATCTCTACTGAGAATACTCATAGTAACTGTTTAATTTCAAATCCAAACTGTTGGAGTATAGAGCCAAAAGAAGAAAAAAATCATCCTTTTCCCAATACTGCATAGGAAATTATGAGCAGTGGCATCACTATAGCATGACCAGTATTGTTATACAGCTAGCATTATACAGGAGAAGGAGGTAGAAAGAAAACGGAATTGAAACTTGAAGTTAGCTCCAACAGCGCTTTTCATTTACACTTGCTATTGGGCAGGCTACTGCTGCCAAATTGCTTGGTAAGAGAAGAGACCATCTTCTCACAGCTTGGGGTAAGCAGCACATCTTTACTGCAAATGAGATTCAAGGTTACAGGTTAATACCACTGGGTGTGTGAGAGGGAGACGGAGAAGGAGCAAGACCGACTGGCTGTCGAGATGAAGTGCACTTTGATCAAAGACCACGAGGAGGCCCTCCCAGCCACCAGACTTTGACTTTGGTATGCTAGCCTTGGGCACTGTTCAACGTTCCCAACCCTGTTGTTTCACAGGGCTGGGAGTTAATCTGCATGGACATGAAAGGGTCTATTTCATCTCCTAAGAAAGTGGACTGACTTCATAATAAGACTGCCATGAGGGGGGCTTTGCTATTGATGCCCATTAAACTGGGTGAATGAATATTATAAACAACAGCACCACCTAGTGGACAAAAGCCATGGTTAAAAAAACAACAGATACTGCAACAAAAAAAAGTTGTCATCTGATATTTTGTAAACAAATTATGAAGTTTGAATTTTTTTTTTACAAAAGTAATTCTGTCTCATAGAATGCCATCAATTTGGCCTTGCATGCAGAAATCACTGACAGTGTTTTTAAATCATAACGTAATTGAATCATATTTCATCACTATCAAGGTAGCATTTTCCTCACTCAGTACTAGTATTGATAATGGTGATGTTGACGTTGCAGACCTGCGCAGACTGGTTAGTGAGTCCTGTTCCCTCCAGATCCAACACCTCTAGAGTTCTGCTAGATGCCACAGCCACAGCTAGCATACCGGCAATCTGGTCTCCTGGAACCCCAACAGAACCAAGCCATAAGAGGGCGAGCCGTAGAAGAGAAACATGTATTAATGTGATTGGTGCCAACATCCAACAATTCAGGTGAATGAATTGCAGTCCTGGAGTTGTCACTGTATTCTAAAGCTTAGAATTGTACTGTGAATCATCAACCCATTTGAGTTTTCAGAATGTAATCTAGGGACCCTGTTCCTCAAATGACCTCCTTTTCTATATCATCTCTCTAGTGTGAGCTGCCAGTAGGTTGTCATGGAGACACGCCTGAATAAAAAATGATGCAATAGGAAGCTGGCCAATAAAATGTATATCATAGGTAACTCAAAAGCTTTGCTTCTACCATTAAATGTTAATGGTGCTTACCGAAAGTTCATAAAAATGAATGGCATGTTTGCAGGTATGTGTATAAAAACAGAGTAGCTGGTCCTGAGAGGATGTGACAGATATTTCTGGGCATTCTTACCAAGGGGGTTGTAGTCCAGGTTGAGAACTCGAAGCTGGGAGCTGTGGGCCACAGCGATGGTAAGTCGGGCCCAGCCCTTAGTAGTGATGCCTGGGTTCGCACTCAGAGTCAGCTCCCTAAGACCTGTGGGTGAAACCGACATGAAGTTGTCACAAACAGTAGCCCCTCGAACTTGCGACCTCTGGCTTGCCAACACATGTGACCGTCACCTCAAATATCCAATGTAAACCAGCTACGCTATCGAAAAGCTAGCTATTAGACAGTTTGGGTGGGAGTATTTGAACTTGCGGAGTGAGTTTACCATCTCAACTCGGTTATGTGGGCATAGGCTGTTCATCACCATCAGATGACCTTCATCTGCTCAACCTCTCCTTCTCTGAGTTAGAGACACATTACATTTTTTAGAGTCGTAAATGTGTGAATTTATGCTTGAATGTGTGTATTTGAGCTTGTGATGTAACTGGATTTATTAAAAAATAGATGTTTCCCTCTCGGTCTACATTTTCCTCAGAGATTGACCTCTTATTGCCTCCAGCAGGTTGAGACAGCCCCAGACCCAGTAAGTGTGAGCAGGGCTGCGTGGCTGTACCTGATTTAGCTCCGTCTGGAGGCAGCATGCCACAGATCAGCCGCAGTGCCTCGTCCCCCAGCATGCAGTCCCCCAGGTCCAGCGACACCAGTGATGGGTGGGTAGAGAGAGCAGTGTTGAGAGTGACCAATCCTTCATCTAGAAGGGGGTTCCCGTGGAGACTGTGACATAAGGAATGAGAAAGACAAATACTGAGCATCACACAGGTAACAATTAAGAACAGACCACCTGATCAATTCACAAGATAGAGCATGTGCATAAACAGGGATACCAGATAGGTAGCCTATTTACCTTCTCTCAATGGTAGCCTATAGACATTGATCCATTGATTCCAATGCCAAATTGTCATGCCAAAGATCAACTATGATGAAAAAATGGCTAGCACTCTAAAGTTATGTTTTGAATTTAATTATTCATATCACATGATGGCTGTGAACCCTTCCTCAACGGTTAGAGTACTAGACTTTTACTACGGTTGAGCTATCAGCACCCTAAAAAGATGCACCTGGAGCCTGAGAGTAGAGCACCCTATTACCAAAACATCATCATTGGCGAAAGTATGTTACTCACAAAAGCGTCTGGATTGATCTGTTGTTCTTGAGTGCATCTGCGAGATGTTTTGTTCGGCTGATGCTGGAGACCACGCCGAGGTTCAGGTTGAGTTGCGCCAGAGAGTGCGACTCTGCCACACCGCGACACACCCGTCCGAAATCTCGGTCCGAAAGCTGACATCCCCTCACAGACAGAAGCCTCACACTATTCTCTTTCAAGCTGTCACATATATCCTTTATCTCGGCCCCCGACAGAGCCTCTCCCGTAATCTGAATAGACCCTGGCAGCATTTTGGTCAATTAATTTACATAACATTCGAGCTTTCTTGCATTTTAGGCGCAAAATGAAATACACAATCCAATGGTGATAGGCTGTGATAACGACCACCAGCTATATAGGCTACACATGCTTTCTGCATTTAGAGTTATTGTGGGCTACTATCATAAGCCTAGAATAGCCCGCTATTCCTATTGATAGCAAGCTGGCTGACAGGAAGAAATATTTCGCTGCCAAAATGACATTTAATAGTCCAAGCGTCCGATGTACTTTTTATCTGTAGGCTATCGACGTTGCAGATGATACAATTGTGCATTTCATGCCCATGGCCGGCCGGGGCACACACAATTTAGGCTTCAAGATAAACCAAAAGACCCATGCGCTGCTTAGCGCTACAGTGTAATCCGTGGCCACTGTTCCGCAGGCCATGAATTGATACATTCGTCAATACATGTCAGCCACATTCAAATAGTATCGAATGTTACCAGTTTCCCCATGTTTTCGCGCTTTGCAGTCCTTTCATTTTTTGAGCTTCGGTTTTTACACTTAACCTGGACGACGGTTTGTTTCTCCCGTTGCAGGTGACGGTTACTATGGACACCCTCTTCTCGATGTCACAAGAAACACAACTTGCGACAGTCCTTCTGTATGTTACAGCATGTTGCTTTCTAACACTAATTATTAATGCACATATTCCTTCTCAGTCGCTAAAGGCAGCATGCATCAACCGCCTGAAGCGTTCCGTCGGGAGGAGAAGGAGCCAGCTGAAGGCAATGGCCGAAGTCTTGGTGCTGCCAGTGATCACGTGCTATTTATGTTTCGGTCAAAAGCTTGTCACCTGTGCAATAGGCTTCATCCTGTCCTTGACATTTTGTTTTATTTATTAATGTCTGGATCTAAACATTTTCAATGTTACCATCTCTTCGCACATGTGTTCTAAGTATTTCATGTTTACAACTGTTACCTATATCTGATTGACCATAGATATTATCTGGTGCTACTAGATAACCACCGTGTGCAGTACCCACCACTGATCTATATAGGTCATTGGTACCCACAGTAGAAGACTGTGGAGCGTATGTTGCAAACAGATTACTTATTATTATCTGTTCAGGCATCTGTACCACAACCTTGTGAATACATAACCTGCAATGTAGCGCTATTTGAGAAAGAAAGAAAGAGAAAAAGAACAAATGTGCTCATTGAAAAAATTAATTACACGCAATTGGACCAGTTGAATTATGGCTCAAAACTACCGAGGTCATGTACTTGGTGTCCTCAATGGTTACTACGGAATAATGCCAGGTTGTTGTTGCTTATGAGAATATACTCATACTCAAATACTTTAAAAAGGTCCATAAAGTTTATTTCCATTGTATATTACTGTACAATAACCCTATAAATACTAGTTACATGTAAAACCAAAAGAGTGTGTTACCTTGCATCCCAACAAAAACATATTTTCAGAAGGACAAAGAATAAAATCACATAACAAAACGACTGGATGAATGAAAAGCTGGTTAGAACAATATTCAAAAGTCAATGCACTATTACATATATCATATGACATTTCAACTGCAATTCTGGTACTGTGCTGAGAAAATAAAATTACAGACAAGTGATTGAAGGAGCTGCATTGTTTAAAACAAGCGTGAGAACCCTAAAGTTACCTCATTTCATACATACATACATGATATCGTAAATCCTTCAGAGCACACAATAGAAGGTTCCACACAGTCACACAGTGGGGTCTCACCCCTCCAATCACACATTTAGACTTTTAAAACATCTAAAGATGTTACCAACTCGTGTAACAAAGCCAACAAGAGGTGAGAATGTATCTAGTTGGAGATTAACTTGTCTAAAATTGAAGACGAAGTGCCTGCGTGCATTCATGCTGCCTCTATGAGAAGGCAGGAGAATTTGAAGATTTACAGCAATAAAACGTCATCTCACTCCACCATTATGTGTTTTGATTTGGTACAATAGAAACAATCGGATGAAATTCCCAGTGGAGACCATAAACATGTAAGTTGTTGAGAAGTGATGACCTGTTTGTTGAGACTATTTGTTGCCATGTCATGAGGAGGCCTAATGTCAATTTCAATCAACATGGTCTTTGATCTTCACTTAAGTCTCCATTAGCCACCCACCACTACCATGGAATTCAGGCATGGGATCAGCCTGGATGTTGAGTGTGTTCAATCACTGTGAATGCAGGATCACGCCAAGGGTTTTCACTGTGGCATTCAGAGCAGTGGTGACCACAACAGGCAAATCTCTGGCCACTCTCTGAATGGGTGGCATATTGGGCCCTTCCAAAGTGTCCAGGATACCTTCACACAAAAATGGTAACACTTAATACAACAAACCTACTCAGAAATGCATTAGAAACAGAATTGATCCGCTAATTAACAAATAACTACTTTCTTTCTTTCACTTTCTAAAAAAAATGCCTGGTTCATAACAGACTGAAGAATAAGATGCCATAATGCCATACTCTTGATATTTCTTAAAACATAATGCATTCAATTCAAGACTGAGTTTATAAATATATCTCATTATTATCTCATAGTATTTGAATAGGAGCAATTCAATTGTATTTAAAATGGGACCAGTGGGATAAAACTAAATTACAGAAAGATACATAATTCGCTTTATCTGTTAAAAAAGCCACATTATATATTTTTGTTTCTCATTTTGTTATTTAAAAAAAATCTATTATCTCACTATAAATGCGAAATGGGGTACCTGGGTCCCATTCAGTAGGCACACACAGGAATTTATTTTTCCAATTGGAATAAATAAGCATTATTATTACTGCACAAGTTCAGGTAGTACCTCTTCTGTGTAAAAACTATTGATATAGTTTCATGCCTAAATAACATGATCCTGGTAGTGAGTTGATGGAAAGTTTCCTGGTCAGGTCACTTTTATACATCTCTATATCCACTCTTGAAAGTTACATCTCAGTTTGGGGTCAAATAACTCAACGCCGTTCAGGAATCTTACCTTCGACAATCTTATGGTAAGCAAAGTGTAGATAGAGCAGAAATAGCATGTGCAGAGCAGCAAGTGTCCCACAGAGAATGAGGCGTGGTGTCTGGCCCACGGTGCGAGAGATGAGAGCAGCCACCTAGGAGGAAAGCGAAGGTTCAAATGTTTTCTAAAACACCAGTACATTACGATTATCGTTCAGGTAACAGGGGGAGCATACACTTAATGACACTGCATAATCAAAGGAAGCCTGTAAGTCTGTGATTGCCAAGGGACTACTGGGAATTCTTTCTTACCATCCGCAATGTGGAGAGTCCACCTATCACCAGCCACAGGATGTAGAACAGAGAGTGAAAGTGGACGTTGTAGGTGACGAAGAGGACCACACAATGCCCAAAAAGACCATAACCCTGATGGAGCACAAAGCAGTACAGATGGGATTGGAGCATTTAACACTGTATTTATCACATAGAGATTACACAGGGAGCATGTGAGGGGAGTGACATTCACTCACTAGTAGAGACAACATCTGGAGCATGGTAATCTGGGCGTTGCACAGGTAAGCCAGGAAATATATGAAGGAGGACACTCCCATCCAGTAACCAAAGCATGTCCCTATGGCTGTTCCCATCAGAGTACCCTCTCTCTGTCACAAGAAAGAAAATATATTGGTCAAGGTATCATATCTTAACAATGCAGGTTTCATGAGTCTCAGAAGCATGATCTGATCTCTTACTGTCATGATATCAAAATGTGTGATAGTCCTCCCCCATCTGTTGGCAAAATTGCACTCAGAACCTTCAATCCATCCATATTGTACATTAAAATGAGTAAGAGATGAGTTGTCTTACAATAACTGTTCCAGAGGTCTTCATTCCATGCAGGAGAATGGCCACCAGAGTAAACACCAGCATCATGGGGCCATAAAGCTCTCCTGCAATCTTCTGAAATTCAAAAAAGCAAACCTCAGACTTAAATATCATATGGTTCAAAAGCAGTTCTCGATGACTGCTTTTTCAAATACATGTTTTTTTTAAATCTAACTACAGTGTAATTTTCAACTCCAACTTGGTATAATAACATGAAAAGAAAAGATGCCACTCACCTGTGGAAAGTTGATCATGCGGATGGGTATCATTGATTCAATCAACCTATTGGGGTAAGAAAGGTCCATGTCATTGATATTGTCATTAACTTTAGATGCAAACCTATACAGGTTACAAGTTTGGATAAGATGAACACATAATAATAGGACACTCACCTGTTCCTAACTTGAATCGGCTCTACATCAAAGTATGGTCGTAGAATATCTATGTTGGCATATAGGTTGAAGGCCTTGGAAGCCTGCCTTTTTCCTGCTTGCCACACCTGAAAGAATATGGAAACAATAGGTGTGAATCACATACTGATACAATGATAGTGAATAGTCAAAAAGCCCAGAACCCATTTAGGTACATCAGACCGAAATCTCTATCATGTTATCCATCATCATTTTTGCATTAGTGTCTACAGCCCTCACTGGATCTTTTTTGCTATTGGGGAGAGACTAAATGGACCTTTCTATTTATTCCGCCAATGTGCTATATAAATCAATTTTCGATCATTGTTGGAGAGACATTGCTTGTCACACATGTTATGTCCTCAAGCTCACCTCATCTGCAACCTGTCTCCCTAGCTGGCCCTTGATGCCTTTCATGCCTAGAAACTCGCCATCCTCTCCAGTCTCTTCTTCAGTTGCTGCTGCCTCTGCAGACACCTCCTCTTCTTCTTTCATGCGCTGATGCATCTCCCCCATGTCCTCAAAGCTGGACCCTGATGTGTCATCCATGTTCTCCATGTCAATCACTGCTGAGCCACTGGTCTGGTAAGAGAAATAGTAGAAACTGAATATATATTTACACCACATCAATACAGTAATGTCAAATAGTTTCACAGCCAATGTTTTCTTTGACACTGTCAGGTCAGCAACAAAGAAATACACACATAATCAGGACAGAGGATATAATAAAGGATCTCTATGATCACTAATAGTAGTATAGTATAGCAAGATATAGCAGTGTTATGTTATGTTTTGCATGGTTGAATTGTAGCTAACATATTTTAGCAACCCTACGTTGACAAGCTGCCTCTCCATCAGATGACCAAGACATTATTGCCAGCTAATATAGCAAGCTAGCGACTATTTCTGTATATTTCAGACAGCCACGTAGATTTTGCTAGCTAGCTAGCTAGCTAACTAACTACCTGGATGATGTTGTCGTCAAAGCCGCCCCATGGTTCCGTGTTCGTGTTTTTGTTTCCCTCAGACGCAGACATATTTTAGAGTGTTGGAAGTGTTCTTACTCCCTTTAAAAAGAAACTGCACTTTGTAGAATCTCGCATACAACCAACTAATGATTGTCAATCATAGCAACAGGGACACACATTAAAGAGAAGTGTTGGGTCCCTACACTATCCCATAAATCTCTGTATTCTCTGAGCTCTAATAGTGAAACTCCGCCCATTTACTTCCGGTGAATGTCAATTTATGTAAATTAGGATTTCTTCAAAATAAGGTGCATGGCGCCAGTAAAAAGAGTCATCAACATTTGCTAAATCGCTTTAGACTCAAACTCACTTGATCCATATTCTAGAAGTGTTCCCGAGAAGACTAGTACCACATATGAGTTGAAATGATTGAAAAATATTTCTGTACAGTCCAGTTTATAAAAATATAATAAGCATGTGTAAAATTGCATGTAAATTGTAAAGATCAAAAGTACTTTTTCGAAATTGTATATACATTCTCTTGGCTAATAATAATCCATATTTCAGTAAAAAAATAAGATATAAAAAGAGAGATAATAAAAAATATTCCCATTACTTTCCATTCATCTCTTAACTCGCGCTTTTATTTTAAAGTCGCGAAAACGGCGAAAAGCGAAACCGGAAATAATAATGGAGCTAAATTGAGGTTATTTGAGCTCAGAGAACACAGATGTTCCGATCGTGACGTGAACTCCAATAGTTAAACTCCGCCCACCTACTTCCGGTGGCTGTAAATGTATGTACATGTTTTATTTAACCTTACACAGGGAGAAATACTCTGAGAAAAATGCCTCTTTTGCATGTTCACCCTGTCCACAATATAAATAAAATTTCAAAATAAAACATATACTGCCACTACTTGTATATCTGTACTCCACCACCACATAGTTAAGTGACTCATGACTTTTTATTGAAAAAATATCATGATTTTAAAAACGATTTCGACTAAGGTCCTTCTGGAATCAATGGGTCTGCGGGGTGACAGCAAAGTGGCAGAGGGAGGCAGCATAGGCAGACAAGACAAATGATTAAAACATGCTTGTTGCCACTAGATGGGAGCAATGCGTCCTCTTTGAAAGTTGTGATGTCGACGAGACGGAAAAAAAATGGTGACGTAAATACATTGACGTTTTTTCCACGCCTGGTTCCCTGCTGACATTGAAGGTGTCGGAGATTCACAGGCTCGTTACTAAGAACACTTATTTTTCTTAAATTGTACATTGTATTAAGAGAAAACCACAACGTTGATGTCTTCGAAGTCAAGATCGCATTTCAAAGGGACAAAGTAAGTTCGCTTGGTGCCACTGCGACAGCTGCATACGCGTTAGCTTTGCCTTGGTGTAGCTATTTCGCTAACCATTGAGTTAGCTAAAACATGTGGCAACGACTAATAGCAAGCTCAAGCATGAAGCAGTGAGTTATTGTATGTTGTTTAGCGAGCTACATTACTTTTTTTTTAATCTACATATCTTGCTGTTGTCAATCGGTTTAATGTCACGACCGTGTATGTGGATAAAACGTGATGTAGCTAGATAGAACGGGGAAATACAGATACTAGGAGGACGCACAAACTGTTTTCACACTATACCGGAGGAAACTGGTAATGAATAAATACCAGCTAGCTAAATACATTTTGACTCATCTTCTAGCGCGTTTCTGTAACTAATGTGCGAAAGAAGTCGAGCTGACTCGCTTTTGTTCGTGTGTCTAACCGGCTTTGAAGGCCCCTTTCATCCTCTGGTGTGTACGTGCAGATTGTGAAACCGTGATGGTTGACGGAATGACGGAAACACAGGCATGCGATGACGTAGCGATCAGCCGGGCTTCGTGTCTCGATAAAGCAAGAAGAAGCAATAAAACCAGTATCTTTTGTTTACCGGGATTAGGGGGAACGAGACAGAACTGTGGAGGACATTAAACACACAGCTCTTGTATCACTGGATATACACCAACATGAGGTATGACCTTGGAGTTGGTAGTTTTCTTTATGGACAACATTCAATACGCCATTTTTTAAGCTACGTAAACTCTGGTGTTACTGCAAATTGTGTTGTTGAAACTAGATCGATCGTTATCACAACTTTTTATATAAATGTATCAATCCATCGATCCTGTTATTTATCAAGGGCGGTTTGATATGAGAAAATATCATTTGCAGTGTGCCTTTACAAGTTTAGCCCTCGCAACAAAGCAGCTGATCCTTTGGTAGTTTATTTGACACTTGAGGATAACAGTTATAATGCAAATGCAATCTAGCTAATTCGAAGTTCTGTAGACAGTGGTAAGGTTGGATTTGGTGTCCGAGGTCAAATGGCTCCTAGCGAGACTTCTCTGCAGGCTTATCTTTTGTATTTATACTTCAATCACCGGTTCCTTGGTATAGGAGAATAGACATTTCAGAAATGACTGCATAGCTTGATCCCTAGGAGAGAGTAAATCAGCGACTTGTGCTAACAGTCATTTTCATGAAAACACAGGAAAGTGCTGCAAAAGGGTGAGATGATATTGTTTCACCCCACCAATTTTCTGAACAAGAGGTGTTGACAATGTGTTTATCTGTAAACGTTTTACTTGACTAGCTTGCACTTGCTTTGAATAGACAAACTCCTCTGGTCCAGTTTTTTGTGTTGAAAGACTTGGTATGTGGTCTGGACCTGTATTGTGCAAAACAAGGCTAGACCTAACTGTAAGTCCACTCCACATTGTCTGTACATTGAACACAGTCACCCCTTGAAAGAAAAGAAAGCCTAATCAATAATAACATAATGAAGGGTACGCGTTTACGTGCACACTCATGCAAATAATTACAGTATGTGATTACAGCACTGTAATTCAGTTTTTTAAGCACTTTCTTCTTGTGGACACTGATCTGTCTAGTTGAGTGTGCTTGGCATGGTGATGATGTTAATCTGTTGTACAAGTGTATGCACCTTGTTGCATTTAAGGAGTTTGAAATTTGTTTTCCCCTGAAATCAAAAGTTATTTTTGAGGTGTAAAGGAGAAATCAAAAAAAGATAGAAGGCAAGAAAGGGGAAGCTGAAAGGGGAAGCGGTTATTATAAAGCTTGATTGACCCAAGGAGGATTCACCTCTTTCATTGATGTGGGGGAAAAAAACATAAAACTATGCTCGATAAGAGTGAAAAAAGAAATAACACTAATTGGGGAACAAAACAGTCTCTCTCTGTACAGAATGTCACCTGTGGAGGAGCGAGAGAAGGCCACACTCAGACAGTGTATGCAGGCCCGCTCTCAGCTGGAGGAGGCCATCGGCGGGGTGATGCAGGCTGAGGCCCAGCTCAAGGACAACTCCAGAGAGGTGAGAGACCAGGGGCCCCTTTGTGTTTGTACCCCACACAGCTCCCCACCTAGGGATGACCCAGTTGTAGTGGTTTGGCATGAAACCCAGCTGGGTCAATGTCTGTGTACTGCTGCTGGATCAGGACCACACAGTCTCAGCAGTAAACACAGTGGTTTTCAGGGATTTAGGACAAGCACTCTGGTTAGTTGCCACGGGCCTAGGGAGCAGCAATGAGAATAGGGTGTGTGTGTGTGTGTGTGTATTTTAATACATTAAAGACTCAACCTAGATTTTATTTATTTCTCCAGATCTTCTGTAATTCACCAAATGTCTCTGTTTTTCAGGTGAAGTCCCAGCTGCACACATGCATCAGCAGACACCTGGAGTCATTGCGCTCGCGTGAGGTCTGGTTGCTGGAGCAGATTGACCTGGTCGAGCAGCTGAAGGGCGAGACTCTGCAGTCACAACTACAGCAGCTTCACTGGGTCAGTGTCCTGTGTCTTGTCTGCATTGCAACAGTCTCTGCATCGTTCCATTTGAGCCTCATACTGCAGTGACTCTCTCCTCATGTTACTGCTGGTCCCAGCTTCTGATCATGTTATTTTTTCTCTCCTTCCCACAGCTTCGGGGCCAGTTTGACATACTCATTCATCAGCTGGAGAATTCCAACAACAGCCACAACCTGGCAAACCAGCTCAATAGCTGCATGGAAAAGTAAGAGTGAATAAAGGCCTCTTGGATTGAGTGTTTTTTGGGAGTTTGATGATGATCAAACTCAACCTCACCAAGTCAATTTCCTGTCTGTGCAAATATACTTGGCCAAATAAAAGAATTCTGATTCTGATTGCACACATATTGTTTACAGTCAATGATAGTGGCTCTCAAGACATCATTGCAGTCTCTCTGTGTTTGCCTCTTTGATACTTCTGTAATTCTCAGTTAAACTCAGTCAGAGGTTAGAACTTGAATGTTGACGTGTTAGAAGACGATGTAAAGAAAGGTGGAGAGTGTTTTGAAGCGTTAGCCTTATAGCTCCCTCTGTGTCTGTGTTTAGGTTGTCTTCACTGAACCTGACTCCAGAGGAAACCCCTGAAATGAGCTTCCAGGCTGACACTCGCTCCCTGCGCCAGGCCATCACCTCCTTTGGGAACATTGCCACCCAGGTACGTGGCCTCTTGATATACAGACAGAAATACACACAGCTTACAAAGTACCCCTCTGCCAAGACTGAATTTAGTCCAATGGCAGATTACTGAATGGAGAGGTTTGGACTTCGCTGTGTATTTACTGACTGAGTCTCTTTACTGTCACAATGTCAGTGTCAGACTCGCTGTCTACTCTTAACAGGGCTCTGTATGTAGTTATTATTAACATGGAAGCAAAGCACTGTGCCAATGTATCAGTGGCAGTCACACATAAGTCAACTTATATATTTCGTATAGGTCTGTTAAATGGTGTTACATGGTGTGTTTTGTAAGATTAACATTTGTAACTAAGCCTGACTATGATAACTATCATATGTCTGTAGTGTTGGGCTGGCACCTGTCTATACAACAGCATTATCAACCGGATTTTGTATATTTTAACATTATCTTTCGCTTGATTGTCATGATAAGATAAGACCATTGTACTCAGCTACTAGTTAATCATTTGAAAGGTGAATTCCTCAAATCAAGGGATGTATTTCAGGACATGACATTATTTGGGAAATCTTACAGATTGCAGTGTGATGGTATTGGTTATTCTGCCCATCTAGCTGACAGGGACAGCACACCTTGTATCTCAATCTTGTTTGTAGCAGCCCCTTACAGTGTTACAATGGTAACATATCCCACATGTCCTGTCACTATGGATAGAATGTTCATAACATCCCTCTCCTCCCCAGCCCATGGAGGGAGGTGCCTTGCTGGACATCACCGCTCAAAGCTCAAATAGCAGCAAGCAACCTGGGCTTCACCAGAGCTGTCCAATTGTAGCCAAGAAACAGGTTTGTACCGTGGTGACATCACGTGTGACTCTTTCCATGTAAACTGTTGGCTGACTCCACTGGTATGAATTAATGGATTCCCCCCTCACACTGAAATACAGTGTAGTGAAATGCTCACTTGTTTTTGCAGAGGCTGGAGTCTGAATGGGGTGCACCTCTTGCCGACTGGCTGCTTGGAAATCGGTCGGTGACTAGTGCTCCAGTGGGATACCAGTCAAGCAAGAACCCACAGGATTGGTTGATCACCCCCAGGGATATTCAGGTGAGGACATTAACTTCTTTGTGGATTTTTCGAGACTACACCTAGAAACGTAGGGTGGAATCCTAACTTGAGGTCCATGCGCATAACTCCGACCTTTGCGCAAGTCTTTCATTGCGGCAATGGAAAATTTGCGAGGATTCAACTCAATTCCACCCATAACGAACATTTCCAAGTTTCCCCATGTTATAAGTGTAACTTGAAGTTGTATTATACAGGCATTAAATGGCTACCTATAGGTTGTGTGTGGAGTAATGATTTTCTTTTTGTTGTACTATACAGTCAACCTGCCCTCTGGCCCCCTTTGACTTCCACAAGGCCTGGGGCCAGCTGAGGGACCTGGAGGCGTGGCTGCTGAAGGCTGAGAAGACTCCCGTCAGAGAGAGGGCCAACAGTAATTCCAGCTGCAGCAGCAGCTCCACTTTCTCCATTGAGAAGATTGATGAGTCTGAATTCAACATGGCTCTGGAAGAGGAGGAGGAGGAGGAGGAGGAGCAGGAGGGTCAAGAGGAGAGAGCCGAGATTGAGGAGCTGAGTGACTGGCTCATCACCCCGGCTACCACTGCCATGGAGACCACAGAGAGCTGCCAGGTGTCTGACACTGACAGGTGGAAGCAGGTCTTCAAGCCTTTCCAAGAGGGCTTCACCTCCAGCGAGTGGTTGCCCAAACCAGACTGCGGCTCGTGCTGCGCCACCCGCACCAAAGCGGTGGAGATTGAGAACCTGGGCAAACTCTTTTGCCTGAAGTCACCCCCGACCTCCGCAGCTACCACTCCCATCACCAGCACCAGCACGCCCCAGACCCCAAGCCCTGTCGAGGTCTGGCTGCAGCAGACCATTCCAGTTCAGCAAGTGTGCAAAGCCAACGAGCCCTGCACCAGCTTCTCCCAGTGTGTGTGTGAGGAGAACTGCTGTAAGGAGGCTCTTGGCACCTGGCTCCTCAAGAAGGAGGGTCGGGACAAGAACGGGGTCCCTGTCGACAAGAACAGCCCCAGCAAGCTATCCAGCCTCCACCAGAAGGAGCAGCAGCAGAAAGTACAGGCCATCCTTGAGGCATGGCTCCACCCTGGCAAGGCCATGGGCTCCACACCCCCAACCTTGGCCTCGCTCTCCGCCTGGATGTGTCCACCCGCTGCCCAGGGAGATGAGAAGGCAAGCAGGGAGGAACACAGCTCCCAGTTCAGAGGCCCCAAGTCGGAGAACCCCTTCAATGGGCCACTTCAGCCAGAGCGTTGGGTCGTACCTGAGAAGACTCTGAGTACTGCTGCCACACTGAGCCAGGAAGCCACACAGGAGAAACCCAGCACAGAAGCAGAGGAGGACAAGTGGCTTCTACGCAAGAGGGCCAAAGCTCAGGTAAGAACACGGTTCAGAAAATGATGGCCCAAACTCAATCCGGGGGTAGCATTCTTAGTTCTGTAATCTCTGTCAACTGCTAATCAATCAGTAGGTGAACAATTACCACAAGGAAGAACTAGGGTATGATCTTACTGATGCTATGTATGTTCCTCTGTCTGGCTTCAGGAGAGACTTGCCCTTCCCACAGTATGTGATCTATTTTCCTGTATGAAACTTGGTGGAGACAAAGACAAGTGGCTACACAGGGCTCCTATACAGGTATGAACCTCATTCCTAACGTGTGCTCATTGTGGTCCAGTTTGTTGATTCTGTGTTCCTGTATCAACAAGATTTAGCTGATTTCCCTGCCCTCTCTTTTCCAGATGTGAAAACTTTATCCACGAACCTTTTGAAGACTCTGGATTACTTTTTTGGAACCACTTAAATGCTGATCCTCGCACACAATACAATGAATCGCCTTTTTGCTCTTGTGGCACTGTTGCTGCGTTGTATTTCTCTTTGTGTTGGTTGTTCTCAGATGCCTCCGGCCCGGTCCCAAGTAGGGACCAGGGTTCGTGGGGCTGACAGTGTGACTTGTCTGATCGATCTGAGCATTTACTTTTGATGGAATTCTATGAATTTGCCTTCTATAATCACAGTAGAATTCTCTAAATGGTCCTGTCAAGCTAGCGAGATAAAGCCTGCATTTTAAGATTCAAGATTAAGACACATTATTTAATTACAATCACTAGAATTGAGAAAGGATCAGACTCGCATGTAAGACTATTCCAGAAGAGGGAGGGTAGGGGGGTTGGTTGACAGAAAGAAAATAGATATTTATTTTAAGAAATGCTTGTTTTTATAGAAAGTGGTGGAGAGTTTTCATATCACTATTGGTGACGGGTCATTGTAGTGGTCTGTATGATGATGCCAATATTGATAATGTGAGTTATGTTTTCTTTCTTCTACTTAATTAAGAGTGTGAACTAAATGTAACCATTCTGTTCACTATTATTTTATTTTGTTTCCTTAATGTGTTCTTTAATTCCTTATATCTGTTCTGGTGCAATATTAGTTTGGCTTTAAGCACCATTATAGCTTTCCCTGAAACCGCTTCAAAGAGGTAACACTAATGATGAACAGAAATGAAAAGCATTCACCATTTTCAATACTACCTTGATGTAGGCACTAACAAAATTCAAAAAAGAGTGCCTGAAGTTTGCTTCATTGTATTTAGTGGATACATTGTTAAAGTCTGAATCCACCTCCTGCTTTTTGCAAGTGCAAGCCAGTGTTTCAGTCCAGCTTCTCTATGGGCTTGCCTCCTACACACCAGTGAAATTAAAACAATCTGAAGACATTGTGGCCAATATGGCACATATTGATACTATTGATATAGCTTGCCATTCCTTGTCATGGTGTCAACCCACCCTCTGACTTGTAACAGCTTACCTGTTCTTTATGACACAACTGAATCCATTGAAGGTAACTGTTTAATAATTATAATTATATTACTTATAGTTATCACATTTTCTTATTATTCATAACCACTGGTATTTCTGTATAATACCTCTGTAGATGTCTTCCACATAATGGGTAGACCAAAGATGCTTCTACATTTGTACATGGCTTTCTACATTCACAGAGGTTTAAGAGGAGAAGAGAGGATGGACATTATCAATGGTGCTTGGATGAGTTTCTCTAGGGGGCCTGTGCAAATGCTTATACCATACTATCATAAAGTAGACCTATCCATATGATTATTTCCACTCTGCTTTGATACGTGTACCATATTTAACTCTTAATAAAAACAAGTAAACCTTGAGTGCTTTTGCAGAGTTTTACTTCCTCCTTTCAGCAACCAAGTGTTGAGTTTGAACTTCCTTTTTTTATTGCACAAATCATGATGCAAGCATAAGCAGTTGGACTCTGAAATGTAAAGTACAGTATTATCAGTATTTGTGCTGATGCCATGCAAAGTGCTGCTGTTGCAACCAAGTTGTACAACTTAAGTAGATTATTACAGTTTTTCTCGATTGCTTAAGCACATTTCTTGAAACGGTATTCAACTTTTGAAAACAGTTAACACGTTCCCCTCAACACCAAATTTATTTAAAAAAAAAAAATCTAATGAAAAATGAATTCCACCATTCATTCCATAATGACACTTGTAACTATAACCATAAATATGCATTGTGCAGGTTGGCCAACCGATCAATTGAAAACAAAGGTGAAAAAATCACTCAGCAGAAACACTTTGTACTATATCTTTAGAGAATATGCATGCTGACTATTAATATAAATCAAATTCATCTAAAATATTTAGAAAGAAGCAGAAATTGCATTGCTGCCAGTTTAACTGTTGAGCAATAAGATTAGAGATTCACTATAATGGGAGAAATAGCTATCTGCTGTATCGAATAATTCAGTTTTGTTTGCTGAGTTTGCTGAGTTGTGTTATATTGTAAAAAGGTGCTTAACATTTGCATTTTATGTGAAAGCGATGTTGTTGTGGTGGGCACGTGAACTCAAATGGAACAAATAGCAATCGAGGAACACTATTAGATAAGCCCATGTCAGACCACACAACACCAGTCTCTACCGTCTCCCCATGTCAGACTACACAACACCAGTCTACCGTCTCCCCATGTCAGACTACACAACACCAGTCTACCGTCTCCCCATGTCAGACTACACAACACCAGTCTCTACCGTCTCCCCATGATTCCTTATGGCTGCATGCTGGATATCTGCTGCAGATCAAGCCAACTTTATCTCACTTTGTTTCATCGCTTGATCTTTCTCAATAATCATAACCATCACAATATATTCAAGAAATGTATTCCGCATATTCATACTGTATGTACAGTTGACAATTGTAATCTATTTCTACACCGTCACCATGGATGTCACCTGTCCAACACGTCCAACTATACCTGTGTTCAGGGAGGAAGGCGCCATCCCCTCTGATGAAACCATGATACACAGGCTGCTTTGTTTATCCCTGCTTGTGCATGTGACAGCCTCAACGACCCATGGCCTAAAAATACACCCGTCACTGAGGCAATGCAGCGCTGAGCATTTCTGGAATTCATTGCAGGAAAACCGACATAAAACAAGTAATGGTGCCTATGCTAACAACACACATGGACCTCTGAGACACTGATGTTTATCATATGAAACGGACATGGCTGAACTCAATTGACACCGACCTTTGAAACAGGTATAAAAATATTATATTGTTTCCGAGGTTTATGTTTACAATTATGATTATAATCAGAGTGCTCATATTTTATAACTCATTTCCTCTTTCTTGGTTAATATGTTAGCACTTGAATTGTAGTGTGTGAGACATTATATCAAGATGGCTTGCTAAGACATTTCATTTTAGATAAGATCCTTGGGGCATCTCAGGCCTTCTCAGGTATGGGATAAGAGAACAGGTATTGGGATGGAAGAGGATGTCTGCTAGGGAATCAGTAAATGTTTTGGTAATTGTTTAGACTGGTCCATCCTCCAGTGTTGCAGCAGTGCAGGGTGAGAGGGATGTAGCTCAGTAGTGGGTGGGAGGGATGCCCTTCAGGTGGTCCCAGGTGTTGTACAGGGCGTAGAGTCCTGAGAGGGCCAGGCCTGCCAAGCCCCCTCGCACTGCCCCACGTATAGCACCTAAAACACACACAAAAACATCATATGATCAGACATGAGTGAAATCCCCATTAGCTAAGGCAGATCTCAAAGAAAGAGAAATGAATGCCGTGAGGGGAATTCAGAAATAGGACGTGACCATCCCTCACACACATCACCAGGGAAAACACACAGCCACAATAGAACAAAGATACTGTATGAGCTATGAGTGTACACTATCTTCATTCAATGCTAACCAATACTATTGTCAAAGGTATAGTAGAGGGAAGTAGACTGGAAAGTACAGCAAACAAATAAACATCAGATCTTTTTTGGTTTAGCGGGGTGTTTACCAACAACACTAAACCTGAAGCAATATTTCACACAAGTACACACGGTCAAGTTTAAATGGCAATGCTGTGTCATTGTCAAGCCATAACTATGGGCATGCATATGTAGACACAGAGACCGTGGATCCCTCAGCATCTGACAGGGGGACACTTCTTCACAGAAAGACTGTGACTGTGATCAGTAGTAGTTATGACTTGGCTAGCTGTCCCTGGCCCCATCCAGTCATAGGGGATAAGACTGATAGCTCTCTGGTACTGAAGCCTACGTTCCACACCCACTACCAGGAGCCCCTAGATAAGAAGTGTGTGTGTGTATGTGTGTGTATGTGTGTCTGTGTGTGTATGTGTGTGTGATGCAACATCATTGTGGCAGGGAGAGGATCCTCATGTTAACAACATCCACTACCCAAAGCCTGTGCATTCATACAAGGGCACTCAACAGCCATGGCAGCAAACACCAATGAGAGCAAAACATGCTCTCATCTTTTCAACAACACTGGATTGGACATGTCATTTACACATCTCTTGTATCTTGAAAACTAGTTTGTTGCTATAAACATCTCAATGATATACACTCATCAAGGACTTTATTAGGAACACTATACTAATACTGGGTAGGGCCTCCCTTTGCTCTCAAAACAGCCTCAAATGATTGCATCAGGCAATTCCTGCAGATTTTTCAGGTGCACTTTCAAGCTGTGAATCTCCCATTCTACCACATCCCAAAGGTGTTCTATTGGATTCAGATCCGGTGACTGGGAAGGCCACTGAAGAACACTGAACTCATTGTCATGTTCATGAACCCAGTTTGAGACGACTTTTGCTTTGTGACATGGTGCATTATCATGCTGGAAGTAGCCATTAGAAGATGGGTAAATTGTGGCCATGAAGGGATGCACATGGTCAGCAACAATAGTCAAATAGGCTGTGGCATTCAAGTGATGATTGATTTGTATTAACGGACCCAAAGTGTGCCAAGAAAACATTCCCCACACCATTACACCACCTCCACCATGAGAAGGTGTACAGGTGTTCCTAATAAAGTGTTCACTGAGTGTATAACAAGTTTGGACATGGCAGCTTGGAACAAAACATTGTAATTATTTCTCTTTTGTGTGTCAGAATTCTCATTCATGTCCGACAGTACACCATTACACAAGACTAAAAACAATTCAGTCTTAAGTAAGTTTTGTGAATGCTAGGCAGCTGTAGAATCAGCACAATAGGCATTAGAGGGCTTACTGCTCCAATTATGCAAGTTGCCTCAGGAAATAAATACCAGGGGAAAGAAAAAAACTAGTGACAGTATGTTTCCCTCCTATATGAGAGGTTATATATAACCCTAACCCTATATGAGAGGTTATATCTTGGTATATCTTTTACTTGAGAGATCAGAAAGATACAGTCCATGACTGTGGTCAAGACCAGACAAGCCTATAGCCTACTTCGACTGCAATCATGGCTATTTTACACAATCTGAGTCGGGGAGGGAGAACATCACCATGCTCTTTGGTCTGACGCTTGACTCAGCAGCACATTTCTACTGACACTATAGAAGGATCAAAACACCATAACTCTTTACAGCAGGTTCGAGGAGTGAAATGACCTGACTTCAATGGGAAATGAGACAGTGGAAACCAGTGAAATGACCCCACAAGTCTCGTAAAAGTTGTTTTAACTGCTAGATTTGGCATTTTATGTGATCGGTCGTAAAAAGATAGAGAGAGAGCAATTTGACAGAGGGGGTTGCAGCATGTGAACTCTACACGTGTCTTGACGATTTCAGAAATAGAAGTCATCAGGCAAAGCGACACAACACAGACAGGGAAGAGACGTTGTAACACAACATTATCAGAGTAAAAACGGCACCTCATGCCATACACCTCGATAGCTGAAGATCCCCCCGGTTTCCATGGCTGTGTATCTAAGTTGGGTGTACCTAACCCCCTTAGTATATCTTGCCCCCTCCCTCCCATTGATAGAGGACTACAGCGCCAGCTTTCTAAGAACTTTGCCTCAGTGAATTTGGAAAAAGGCATGCTGGGAAATTTTTGTTGGCAGCAGAGGAGTACCCTGCGTAGAAAGGTAGTGTAAGGCCAAGTCCCTCCCTCCAAACACACTGAACCTGTTTATTCAACTGGTGTCTGCAACTACCTCTTTCAGTCACATGCAAAACTTCTCAGTGGAATTTTCGGTGGAATCAAATCAAGAAAAGTGAGAACCTTGTTAAAACCATTTTAACCATTGGCATATACCACAAGGTGTTGATCAACTACACAAGATAGTCCAATATTTTTATTGAAATGTTTTACTTTTAGTATGTCTTGTCTTATCTGTTGTGCCTGTGCACTTTATCTGTCTCACCGTGGGAGAGTGAGAAACGTCCTCTCGATTCCTTTGTATGTCTTGACATGTGAAGAATTGACATTAAAGCCACTTTGACTTTGACTTTGACTATATCAACAAAACTAGAAGCGTGTATTTGCCTTTCACTGCAGGCGGAAATGAGTGTTTCCTGATACTCTGGTGCCATGCATCCTCTGAGCAGAGTGCCCCGTGTAAGTAATGTGACAGTGAAGCATTATTTCCTCTTTTGCCTCTCCACTCCAAAAGGTTGGATTTTATCAAACAATACTATGAGGTCAAAGTAGACATTATAAGCTTTTATTATTTATTATTATACATAGTCCCCCTATTTCAGGGACTTCTAAATGGCAAAACCAATATTTACACAAATACCCTCAAATATCAGATAAAAGCTGAGAATCTATACTTTGATTTCAAATCCAAACTTTTGGAGTATAGAGCCAAAAGAAGAAAACAATCCATTACTGTCCCATTACTTATGCAGGGCGCTGTAGTTCTTTTTGTTTTGAATCCTAACAAGGTCTGAGCAAATCTAAATGTTATTTTTTTGAGTGGGACGGAGATATTGGATAGAGACAGTGAAGAAAGACAGGACAGTAAAGAGGAGAGGGTATGTCAGCAGGGCATGGGCCGAATTCTAACCCATGTCGACATGGGCATTTGTGTGCACTGTAGCCCATGGTGCTAGACCACTGGACCACCCCAGGCCACAAAGGCAGCCATTCTATGAATCATTAACATTGCTCTTCCTGCTCTCAAACTTTGACCTCTATAGATTCTATAGATCTCCACATGATTACTGACGATGCAAAATATCAACACTGTAAAACTAGGGGCTTTTTCCTACTTTCATGAAGGCCTAAAAGAAAGTCCTCTGTATATTTCACGTGTGATGTGCACACCACTTGGGGAGTGGGGGCGCTTAGTGGCGTAGCACACTAATGCGCTCACCATGTAATCGCAAGCTTCCTGGTTCGATTCCGACCCTCGACCTATCTTGCATGTCATCCCTCCTCTCTCTCCTATCCTTCCTGTCAATCTCTACTGTCTCTATCCCAATAAAGCAGAAATGCCCTAAAAACATATTATAAATAAAATGTAATGGGGAGTGCTTTTTTTTTCTTCTAATAATGATAAGCAATGTGAGATCATGTCTGTCTTTGTTTCCTTGTGTGGGTAAAGAAACCAGATGATGACAACCATCTGTTATGATATATATCAACTGTATTGCTAGACATGGCTCAATTAGGTCATGGACACATCGAAAAGAGAATTAATAAGAATAGGTCTAACAAGGAAAGAACTCTATGACCATACTTCATATTACTTAACTGAATACAAGGACACAGGCTCCTTGAATTCTGGGCTTGGCTGATAGACCATCATGTTTCTATGGCAATCATAAACCAAACCTATTCTTACTGAGGTGCTGTGATGACCGTCAAGCCAAGTGTGAACATCCTGCCAGATGTATGTATATATATGTATATTTAGTTGTGAGAACCAGTGTAAACCCTTCACAAAAAGTGAGACAGAGTAGCATGTGCACTGCTGTCTCCTATAGTGCATCTCAGCTGAAGAGGGATGACCCTGCCTGGTCAGACTGACATTCCAACTGGAGCCAGTGCAGCACCCCTGTGGTGTACCCGTGGCTGTAGGCAGACTTTGCCCTCCTCATGCAGAAACTCTAGGTTTATGGACCTTGACCTTGGCCTTGACATCCCCAGCTGTGTTGGAGCACTCTCAGCAGCACATGGGTGTCAACACAGCTGTGTTTGAGCATGGGGGTCAATCGATGGCAAAACGTGAGCATAACAAAAAACAACCCAGTGAAAGCAACAATGCAAAGATTTACACTGGATTACCTCACTACTTCTTCTAGTTCCTACCAACCTCTAGGTACAATGTGTTCTTATTACTATGGAATGTTTTGACTGATGATAATGAGACTGAATGATCTCCTTAATTCAGAGGAAGAAATAGTGTTGCATATCAGCTCCTTAAATTCAGCTGACCAGATCAACTTGTCAGTACTTAGGCCTATGCTTTTGAGGATCAACTTTGGCAAATCTACATATAAAATGAAAACACTGATCTGTTGTTCACCTTTGAGTGTGATCCTCTCTATGACTTCAACAGGTGGTCCAGTGTTCACAATTACAATCATGGATGTCATTTCATATTGTTCTTGCATCATCAGCTATTCGTCACTGAACAAAAATCGGCATATTGCTGCCACTGTTGGTTTGGAGTTTACACTGTAGCACTGAGTAGGCCTAGGCCCAAATCATGGCCTCACAACTGTAGGTGCATGCAAACACACAAGCTTAATTAGCTTCCAAGGAAGAAAGCTTAGGGAGTTTGGTAGCTACTGAGGCAAGTAGAGCTGATTGCTAAAGCAATCTACAAGGGCATTGAATTAACAAACATTTGGAGAAAAATCCAGCCGCTTGAGAATTATGAGCAATATCGCTATTGAAATGTAAATATAAAAGCAGCTCATATTAGTTGGTACCTTCAGATTTTTACCATTAAAATCATAATAAATATGATAAGCTGGGTAATTTAATTAAACATAACCTTGAAACATTGAAAACAGGACAGTCATGTAACTGTAATAACTTAGGGAGCACACTGACTGAACACATGGAATAAGACTGCCCCCTGCTGGTTGATAAACATCTGTATATACACTCATTGAACACTTTATTAGGAACACCTGTACACCTTCTTGGTGGAGGTGGTGTAATGGTGTGGGGAATGTTTTGTTAGCTTGTTAATACCAATCAATCATTGCTTGAATGCCACAGCCTATTTGAGTATTGTTGCTGACCATGGACACAATTTACCCATCTTCTAATGGCTACTTCCAGCATGATAATGCACCATGTCACAAAGCAAAAGTCATCTCAAACTGGTTTCATGAACATGATAATGAGTTCAGTGTTCTTCAGTGGCCTTCCCAGTCATCAGATCTGATTCCAATAGAGCATCTTTGGCGTGTGGTAGAAGGGGAGATACACAGCTTGAAAGTGCACCTGAAAAATCTACAGGAATTGAGTGATGCAATCATGTCATCATGGACCAGAATCTCAACGGAATGTTTCCAACATCTTGTGGAATCAATGCCACAAAGAATTGAGGCTGTTTTGAGAGCAAAGGGAGGCCCTAACCAGTATGAGTATAGTGTTTCTAAATAATAATAAAGTGCTCGGTGAGTGTACACACACACACACACACACACTTTATGTCACAAAACCAGAAACAACTTATGAAAGATATCCAACTCAAAATGACAGCCAACCTTATGTTAGTGTAAAGCTGTGGGGTTAAAGGGATAGTTCTCTCAACTTACACAATTAGTTAGATGGTTCCTTACCTTAAAAGTAGTCTATGGGCAAAGAGTAACTGTAATCCACAATTTAGATTTGTTTAGATAACCAAAGTTAGCTTCAGCTAACGTAAAGTAGAATAAGTTATAAATTGCATGGCCAAATCCACTCAAAAAAACTATAAGACTTGGTTTGAGTGATTCTAAGTTACTTGGAGGTGATTGTCTACTTGCTCCAGTCCTGTAAAGATCAAAAGAGGTCAAAAGACTTCACCAGTGATACAGCAGCCTCCAATGTTGAAGAAAGCTAGTTCAAATCGACCTCTAGTTTTGTTGGTGCAAAATGAACTCATTGTCCTGTGGGATCGTTGTGTATCATTAGGTCATCACCAATGTTCCCTCTAAGGTTCTCTCGTGAAGGGCCCCACAGCAGAGGTTTCAGGCCACGCAGTAAAAGAAATCTGCACAAATCCTTTTCATCATGCAGCTGTTGAGTGATAGGTAGCCAATTGAGTAGGAGAGTCATGTGGTTATTTTGCTGATTTAACTGTCCATCAGTGCATTGCCAATGTGGTCTGTTTTTGCACATTATTTTATGACACTCTAGTCTAGAAATAAAGCCAGTTACATGTTTTCAGTTTCCTCATGTGGGGTGAAGGAAGCCCATTATCAATATATAATATTATAAGACTTTCTATTTTGAATTAAGGCTAAATGTAAAGAAAGACCTTACAGTTTGGGCCTCTGAAGAAGACTGAACTTCAGACAGGAATGCTCTACGGATGTCTAAGGCAGAGGTATAGTGAAGCCAGTAAAGATTTTCTGCAACTATAATAACTTTACAACTACAAGATAAATACAATACATGATCATCATAATAAATAACATGTACTTGTAAGAATATGTTCACAACCATATATTTATCTGAGATAAATCCTGAAACCTGCACATTCTTCAGAATTTGAAGTTGGGAACATTGTTTGTCAACACACTCATGGTATATGGATTCAGGTTGGATTTGTTTCAGAGGATGATTTGTGGCCAAATCATTTGTGCATCCTGTCATATCTTTATCATGGCAAGCAAAAAAAGCTTGACAAAATGATTGACAATCACACCTGTCAAATGAGTTCACAGATCTGTCAAGACAGTCTTCATTAAGAACTCGCATGTAGAAGATATCGAGGATCCACATTAAGATATGGTGAGAGATGGCTCATACCAGTCACTGTGAGAAGAGAAAAAATATTACACAGCTGATGTGCTTTGTCTGAACTGACAGCCAACAATTGTACATCCCATTGTTAAGAATGAATTTGAACCCCTCCGATTGTGCCCTTGGGTCTCCTATAAACATTTCTCTGTGTTATGGGTCAGTCCCCAAATGGCATCCAAACATTGGTATTGTTTCGTCTAAGTTCATTACTTATCACCCAAAACAACAGATGGTTTGCACCAAGGAAAAAGTCGATAAAGCTGTGTTCTGCTCTGAAATAGGTCCGAGAAAGGTTTGACTCCGAAATTGATTCTGTTGAATAAAAGCCTCAATATTTGACTGCCTAAAACTTGAACGTCTCTTCTCCTATTTCAGACCCCAACACCATCACATCGACAGCTGCGATAAACATAACTTACATGGCACAACACAGAGCTCAGAGTTGGAACAGTCGGGTGATGCTCCACTAAACATACTGAAACCACTCTGACTGGATCCGCCTGATGATGCTCCTGGTAGTGGTTGATTATCCATGATCACTGACCCTGACCAGTGGTTGTCTGTCTTCTTCTCTAATTTTACTTTGGAGGGATTAGGGTTACCTTCGTGTTTCTGGCTGTTGGCACTTGGCACATACTAGAATCTAGATAGTTAGATAACGATATACTATTGTCACGCATGCAGCCCCAAAAAGCTCACACAACGCTATCTTAGTATCTGAGCACCCACTTAAAAAAGTATGCTTGTGTTAATTTCTTGACTACGACCCAGTTAGCTAAACAATCACAGTAGGTTGTTGTTGTTGTTTTTAGATCATCATACTACGTATTGTTGTTTTTAGATCATCATACTACGTATTGCCTGGCTAAATACTGTTGAAAGAAAAAGTCAAACACTCATGCATTGAATTCGCCACCACATCCTCTTTGGCCACCATCATCACGTGACATAAGGCAAAAGCCGTAAAGGAATTATGAAAAACACACAGATGTCCTTTGTTTCCAACAACAACAACAACAGTTCAAGTGATGTTAAACATGGAATGTGTGGTTGTTATAACTACTATATCAAAATGTGTCAACGTTTTTAATAATTGACCAATGGACAATATTTTCGCCTGTCAATATCATTAAAGAGAGGATTTACGACAGTATTCGCGACGCCTTGCGCATATTTTGTCCTGTCCAATCGTGCTGTGCCTCTTTGGTCCATTGTCCAATGAAATCCAAGATGCAATACAGAATGCACAGGAGCGGAACAAATTCACGAATTAAAGAAGCATCTACTGAGCTGGTCACCCACTTTTTATAACTCCAATTAGCCAATCCACAGTACTCAAGATTAGTGATCATGCGCAGCCATTGCCAAAGACTGAGATATTCGTGAGGACGCTGCTGATTATGATCTGACAGAGAGGTGCGGCAGAATCGACTCAGAACTCGTCGAGGGTCAAGACATCGAATCTACAGATAAAAACCCGGTAATAACCGTTCTTGGATCAAGAACCTTGCACCCCCGCTTAGTTCGGTAAAACTAACGTTACTCACACGTCAAATTTGGCTATACAGCCCACGTAGATGGAAGATCGAAGACTACAATAGAATAGCTAACGTCTTGTTGCCTGGTATATGCCAAATATAGCCAGCTTGCCATGTCTGTCGAGTATTCTGCCATATGCCGGTTGGTATGGAGGCTTGGTGGTAATAATTCCTGTCACATTACTTACCACCCCGCCTTGGTGCATGATCTTCTGATCAGGGAAATTGAAGCTTGCCTTGCTCATGTGTTTAATACTCCTCCTCAACCTGCATGCATGTGCCAATAGAATAGATGCTAGATTTGACCCTGTCGTCAACTCGCAAAGATAAACCCCCTATGCTATGGCCCACATTATCAGACATAAACTGTAGACATGCTCATTGTTTTATGTAGCTGTCGTTAGATTATCTGTACAAAGCCAGGCTGTGACATCTTCCATAGCCAGTCATGAAACGTTTGCTCGGGCTGTTCTTGCCTATGACCTAGAGGCATGTAGGTCTGTGAGAAATGTAATGAATTGGCTACGAATTAACATAAACACGTATTTTCTATGTAATGGTCGGTGCACATTTATGGCGGGCGGTATAAATTCACACCGTTGGCGTTAGTGTCCGCTTGTTGTCTAAGTGAGGGTATTCAGAAATGATCTAAATCATCATTCTTTACCAAACCACCGTCTTCCGTCCTGCGACGATAATGTGAAAGTGTATTGTTGGCCATACAGCTAGCTAATTAATTATGTGAACGTCAATAGAGATTGCATTTGAGCGTGTTTTGGAGGCAAGAAAACAATCGTAATTTCGGGCATCTAGTCACGATAGGGCGGCCGTTCCACGACCCATTTAATCCGTTCCCAGAATGCATTGTGATCATCCCAGTCGTGTACTGTATTTCCTGTTTGTTGTTGCCGCTTTCTCTGGTAATTTACAGACATTTAGATCCTGATTTTAGCGTAATTTAACATTAAAATACTAGAATGTGTTATAATTGTTTAATTATGAATAATTTGTCATTTCAGTCAAGCGAATACAAACGTTGCACGTAGTAACACCACCACACCTACTACTGTAGCTTTAATTTACTGAGGCAATGTCGTTTTGTTTCATTTCCTCCATCTCAATTTCATCCTTGCTTGGATAGCTACAACATTAATTGCCATGTTACGATAGTGTGCGCACAAAGTATGTTGATGTTTTTACATATGTGTATATATATGTATATTAAACTTGTTATATTTAATGTCATTTTATTTTTTTGAGGTAAAAGTTGTTTAGGGTCTAGTGACTAAATTGGTGAATTCTGTGATACTCAAGTTTGACTTTTTTTCTTCTCTCTTTCAGAAGGGGTGGAAACTATTACAGAATTTAACCTGTACCCTTAAGAGGACCCCAAGTTATACAGACACAAGGTTTGATACTCACTGGTCTTCCATAAGGTTCTGTCCAAATGGAGGACTCAGAGACAGAATTTACCTCATCTGAACCGGACGCACTTGGAGCTGATTTCATCACTGTGGAACTCGACACACAGCCCATAGAATATGTTGTCAAGTGGGCCGAGGTAGGGTCAAAGTTCACAATATCCTGTGTGAAAAAAGAGGCAGATGAGGGGTCTGGCTTAATGTCCGAGCCGGGCAAGGCGGAGCCAGATGAGACCTTTTATGCCCAGTATGAGGAGGTGTACCCGGACTGTGAGGTGGCAGAGCAGAGTGTCGTAGTTAGGACAGACTCTGATGAGGATGACCACACTGAGCCGGGGAGTAGCCAGATGGGCGGTGATGAAGAGGATGGCTCTGATTCAGGCTCAGAGACAGGGGAATATCACTCGAAAGAAGGAAACTACCGCTGTAACTACTGTGGGAAGTGCTACAGTCATTCTTCAAGCCTCTCAAGACACCAGCAATTGCACACGGGAAAGCCACCAGTCCCTCCATCCTCATCTAAGCAAACAGATAACGCATCAGGTGAGGGGAAAAAATATCAGTGCAATCAGTGTGGGTTGAGATTTAAAGGCAGCAGGACTCTTGGAACTCATAAGAAAGTGCATGGAGGCAGGAGACTGTATCCATGCAACATATGTGGGAAGGATTTTAACCACAGCTCCAGCTTGTCCCGACATAGGCTTATCCACAAAAAAGGAAAGGGTATTCCCCCAGGTGTTCCCCCTGAGCTGGTGATGAGTCATGCCCGCCGCTCGCGCCTGCCAAAATCTGCGTCCAGGAAGGTCAAGAAGGGGCGCCCTGGCGGAGAGAAGTTCTACGCATGTACACAATGTGAGAAGACCTTCAAGAACTCTGCGAGTCTCTCCAGACATCAGGTTTCTCATGTGAAGGAGCTCCTAACCACTTACACCCAGGGGGAGGACAGCCTCAGCAAGTCCTCCGACTTGAAAATACGCCTCAAGTTGTGCTCGAGGGACAAACCAAACTTCTACACTCTCTGCAAGAAGAACAAGAGGTCCAAAGCTGCCAAGCGTGCCGTGTCTACCTCAGAAGAAGAGGAGGGACACTACGCCTGCCAGCAGTGCGACAAGCACTTCAGTCACACGTCGAGCCTCGCCAGGCACCAGCAAATGCACAAGGGGGAGAACAAGTTCAACTGCGCCTATTGTAAAAAGACCTTCACCCGGTTATCCAACCTTCACCACCATGAGAAGTCGCACACCGCGGGGAAAATCTACGAATGCACCATCTGCAACAAGACATTTGTGCACTCGTCAAGCTATTCGAGGCACAAGCGGTCGCACACAGAGGAGGAGCAGGCAGCCAAACAGCGGCAGCGAAAGCGTGGCACTATTAATGAGAGCGCGCCACTTGAATCAGACTCGGAATGAGGGCCGTCGTGGTCAGCTCTCGACTGCCCGAACACAGCTGATGGAACTCTGGGTCGTAGCGGTTGGGATTTTTTGTTTCTTCTAAATTTGGGACTGGAATTGGCATTATTCTGAGTATATAAAGTGTGTGATATCCTATGGTTGTATGCTTTTAGCAAATTGTATCTGGGATGGGGTTAGGATTAATGTTGAGTGCAAGGTGCCCCCGCCCGCCCGTATGTGTCCCCCTATACTTCCCTTAGATTGCACTGTTGTTCTCTGCTGTCCATGCAAAGAAAGATTTGATTTATTTGTGTTGACATTCCCTTTTGTTCTTGGCTAGCTACAGGGTTCATTTGATGTTAGGGTAAAAGTGTTGTGAGAGTTTTGCTAGGTGTGAAGTATACAGCACCATCCATGTAGTAGAGCAACTGTGTCACTACCTAAAATCATCAGAAAACAAAACTGCTAGGCCGATGTAGTGCTTCCCATTTCCTTTTTCTGTATATAATCTTTCAGAAGGATCTTTTTCTTTTCTTTTTTTATCTTTGTGATGTGACAAAGGGTCAAAATATAAACCTTGCCTGCCATGTGTCATCAAATTCAATCAAGATTTGAACTCCAGGAGCTTAAATGTCTGCATTCCGTGGTTCAATCAAGCTTTTTAAGGTTTTATCCTCAGCATTCTATGTTCAGTTCATGCAAGTTCTCTATGATGCTGAAAATGAAATAAAAAAGAATAAAAAAACAAGCAATGAAGCACTGTATGGTAAGGAAGGTTGATTTAATACAGGCCTCATCAGTAAACATGCTGATGATTTTTCAACCAGAAAACTACGGCAAATGTTCTCCTCCACTTTCCAACTCAATATTTCTAGTTTGATGGTTTTAATGATAACAAGCAGTTGTGTAATTAAAAAGAACACAAAGATGTATTTCTATATATTTGGAACCATTGTTTTGTTGCATTTTTTCCTCTAAAGACTGCAAGCATTTGATATTCAACCATTTTGGTTTAGAAAGAATGGTTTGACAAGTTTCAATTTTTGGTTTCGTTTGATCAATTTGAGCTTGGTTTCTACTGTGCAGACAGTGTTCTGATAGGTTGACTGTTATACCTTTTAATTGTGAACGTTTGAATTGTTGACTTGAGAATATTATTGTCAAAATATGAAATACAAAAAAAATCCCAACAATTTAGAATGGCATAATTTTGATATTTGTTGATATTTACTGCATTAACCACAAAGTATACATTGTGACTCCATGTATATGTATGCATGAAAAGTGTGTGTGCGTGTGTGTGTGTGTGTGCGTGCAAGTGTGTGTACAAGTGTGTACAAAAAAAATGCATTTATAAAGGTCAGAATAATTTACATATGTACTAATATATGCAGTGTATTTGGACAAATATTGTCAAATATTCTTGGGATTAAGGATTTCATATTTTAACAAGTTTTTGTCTATTGAGGTTGTAGGGGAAACTGCACTACTTAATTATGAGGTAAGGTGCAATTTAAATGGTAGTGAATGTACTTCACAAGAATGGCCATGGTTGAGAACACCGTTGACAAAGCCAGGTGGCAAAGCCTTCCCCATTTGCCCCAAAGTTCCACCTTTTCAGATGTACCCTTCACATAACCCACCACCATTCACAGAAATATTATCAAATGCTCTCAATTGCAATATCACCAAAGCTTTCAAATATTGCTTGTATTCATACATTCTGTAACAAAATGTTTTTGTTTTTTTCCAGATAATCGGTTCAATTATTTGTAGAGAGGTAGCAGTTTGATGTCTGTATTTGCTTTAAGCACAACAAGGGTACTTTCTGAACAATGATCAACACTTGACCTTGTGAATACCATTTACTGTTTTAATTGGAATTTAATTGTGACTTCTAACCTATTTATACCTCTAAGTGCATAAAAATGACACCTAGGGGAAGTGTGTGTAGTTGCATGTATCAAGCACAGACCCAGTGTATTGCACCCACAATATTCGAGAGAGAAAAAAGAAGAAAAAGAAAAAAAGCTTGGTACTTTCCCTTTTATTTATGTTAGTTCTTGTTTGTTTGTTTGTTTGAAGGGCTAGATTCCTGGCCCTCCTCAAACTTGACTAGAATCGAGTTCACTTGATTTTGGTTTTTGTCTTTTGTTGTGGTTCTGGCCTTTCTGAAGTGGCAAACAGCTGTCTCCTCTCTTTGATTTTCAGCAATCTCATTATTTTCTGAAACTCATATCAGTTTCTTTTTCGCTGTCATTGTTTCCTTTTTTGATGCAGCGGACCTACATCTTATAAAGGTGTATGTTTTTTGTATTGTGTTTGCCATTAGAAAACAGTTGACATGTTTTGTCTTGCATTTTTGTAATAAACCTTTGATGAAAGAAATATTCCACAGTGTCCAGCATGTTTTTTTAAAAGGGACTATGGTTGGTTTCACACTGTTCAGCTAAATTGTTGTTTGACGATTCAGCTGTGATATGTGATGACAATTAAAATGTGGTACGCCTATGATACAACAGTCACCATTCATGCTTTTACAGCCATTAATTAAATCCCTCCACTAGATGGCAGCAAAACACTCTAAATGGAAAGGAAGGCTGGCAACAAACTCACCGGAACACAGTCGCATTCAAGAGAGTGCCATGTCTTGAGCCAGCTTTGAGAGAGATGCTAGGAGGAGTTGACGTGATTCCTCTGCATGTGTTCCACAATGGTGCGGCCCACTGAAACGCAGCACAGTTTTTCCTCCTTCAGTGAAGCAGAATTTGTCAGAGAATTCTTTCAGTCATGTTTGATTTAATTTACAGTATAAGGACTGGTACATCACACAGTGAATCAAGGGAAGGTTTATTTTGCTGCTTAAAAAAATGTAAGAATTAGATCTCACTTATATTATTATCAGAATATGTGACTTTGGCCATGCGAGAATAATTGTATAAAAATACAAATCAACTCCAAGTAAAAGCTCTCGTAACGGGTGAAGACACAGCATATGCAGTAACAACCAGTGTCATGTAAAACACATTGTGATGCTCAAACAACACATGCTCACTAAAACCTCTAGGGGACCTACACCGCAAAGAAAATAGCTCCTCTTTCTGTCACAGTCAGGTTCTTGAGATCAGTCGAGATGGAGGGATGATGGAATTTGGAAAGAGAGAGAGAGAGAAAAAATTAGAATTCAGGCATTGCAGCTGTGGAGGTTCTGGTTTCCTCGAAGTGCGGCAATAACATTTGCCATTGTTACCAGGCGAGAGAGCTCAGACTTCCTGGCAACCCCAAACTAAATTACCCAGGCTTTTTTGTGGGTCTAGAAACAAGCTCTGTGTTCTGCAACAAAAAGCCATTGAGATGAGGGGAGCAATAGCCTCCCTGGGCTTCTGAAAAGCCAACTCTCAGCCAATGAATGAAGGCAGAGGGCTCCCTCTATGAGAACGGCTGTGGGAAATGGTAGTGATGTCATCATGAATGCATCTCTGAACGTTCTTGTTGCTTCTTTCTGCCTTGGAACCCCCTCCACTGCTCCCTTCCTGTCTTATTTGGGCTCCATTATTGGGAGCCTAGTGAGGCAAGGTCTCCGTGGAAACGTGAAAACAGTGCTGTAGGGCGTTATTCGTCTTTGAAATCAGTGGAGGAGACGAGATAGAGGAGGGAGCGGATCAGCAGGAATTTGGACACCTTGAAAACAAATTTGTAAGCCCTCATTTATAGGCCTTTCCATAAACAAAGGAGTTTTTAGTCCGATTCAGCCTGTGCTCACTCATGGCTTGGTTGAAGAGGCCTCCTAAAGATCTATTCATCCACTTTGTTCACTGAATACAGAATGCTACTGGTTACCAAATGCACAAGACTGAAAATGGCAGTTGTTTTCATCATTAAATGCTAGCTAAGCTGAGAACCTGACCAATTACCATTCATTTGTATTGATTATCTGTATCTTCAGACATCCCTCTCCATCCCTTCTCCCATACCATACCAACTATATAGTTTCAAGCTTGCATCAGGCTTACATGATGTAATTGCAGACAGACACAAGGCAAATACTTATTTTCCCGTAAACCTGGTTGATTCCCTACCCGCAATAATATACAGGCAGGAAGTAAAAAACAAAAACAAAAAAAACTGTTATACCCATTCACATCTTCACACAGCAGAAAGGCATCTACTGAATTGTGCCAGTGCCTGATAAGGCTGTTTAAATTAGGTGAAAAAACTAAAAGTGCCAAAGGGCATGAGTATTAGATAAACACAAGCTAATTACTCACTGCTCTCACAATGAAGTGGAATTCATTCCCTCTCATTTAGGTGATGTTTACAACACATGAACTCTGCCTGCAGCCATTCTGTGATAACAAAGCTTGACTACATACAGCTTAAAGGAGTTCAAAACACATGTCAGATAACAGTGTCATGTCAGATAACAGTGTCATGTCAGATGTGTTTTGTATGCTGTGGTCGAGGAACATAATGCCAGTAAGGGGCATTTTCAAACAACTGAGGAAAATGAACCCTGTATGCAATATTTAACTGAATACAAAGTACTGTACAAACTGCTTCATTATAATAACATAACCTCTCCCATAACGTTTTACTTGACTAAGAGTGACTGGGGATACAGTTCAAAGGTTGCGTAGATCCCATACCATAACACAGGTATGGACTGGTGTGGTATTGACGTGACTCATGTGCCGCAATGCATCACTTTTCAGTCATCCCACCTGTCACCAGAGAGCTGACCAACATCCCAGCATAGAGACATGAAGGTCACAAGTGCTCTGGGCTTTGCTAAGACGATCCCTATGTGGCGACTGAAGCCCCTCTCAGGACTCTTTACCTCGTCCCTGCAAGCTCCGCTTTCATCCTCACTGCCAGTGCTGGGCTCCCTGCCCCCCATAAGGACATTTACCTACTCATTAGCCCCCCCTCTTCACTGCATTATGTTACATTAGGACGGGGGAGGGGCCAACGGGGAGGGGGAGCCTTCTGCTTCAGGCTGGAGGGGGAGGTAGGCGCCGCAGATTCAGAGGGAACGTAATCTCATCCACAGCTCCTTCTCAATTCAATCCAAAGTTATTTTATTGGTGTGACATTTTAGAAGTACATATTGCCAAAGCAGAAATTCAAAAGCAAAATAGAACAGGTAACAATAATGATTAAGAAGTAAACAGCAAAAAAAAACTATAATAATGATAATAATAAGCACCATCATCATCATCATCATCATAATTAACGATAATATTACTCATAATAATCAGGATAATCAAGTAAAAACAATTGGGACTACTAAACACATTTTGACCCTTAAATGAAATATTGCATAATGTAATGAATGTTAATCATAAGACATACACAATAGTGTATTGATCTGTCACTCACAGTCTCTCACATGCCGGCAAGCTGTGATGTAAAGTGCTCCCAATGTACCACACTCTCTCTCCTCTTTAACCAGGATGGGGAGCTTTGCTTCATGAGAGGTTTTGAAAACCTTTTAATATTGTGTCAAATTTGGGGTAATAATTGATTGTTTTGTAATTATCAAATTTGGTGATAAAGTGCAGCTCTGTCTCTGCTTCAGTTGCAGTGACAGCCTTTTCTCTTTAAGAAGCCATGTTTTCCCGTCTGCCTTTTTCAACAGCCAGGCTGTGCACTGTCAAGGTCTTTCTTAGTTGTTTGGATCAGTCACACAGTTAGATAATAATTAGTCAGATAGCACTGCATTTTGCTTTGTGCTTGTGTGCATTTCCCATTAGGATATGTAATTTTGTTTTGAATGTCTTGGAATTTCTGAAGGATTTCTGTCAATAACACCCATTTCAATAGCTTTGTAGAATAATCCTGTGTGCCAAATGGAATCAAATGCTTTTTGGAAGTCCATAAAAACAAGCATATCTTTTGGTGACCATCCTTATCTATTAGGGTGTGTAGAGCTTTATATTTATATTTCTCTCTCCACTCTCACACATTCTCTCTCTCATATACAAATACAGTACAGGGGACAGGGATGAATGCTTAGTTCTGCATGATCCCCACTGTGGAGGAGAATATTGTATTTACTGTAACCAGGGTGCACCAATTATGCTGGATGAAATAAAGAACAAAAAACACAAATACACAATGAAAAAAGTAAAACTTGATACACAAAATAGAGCACAAAGCTCTGCTATGATTGCTAAATTGTTTCTGTGCAACATGGGGCTTTCTGCAGGGAGTGGCTTAAACAATTTACAAATCAATTTACAAATCAATCTGCACAGCCGGGAAGACAGTTTTCTTCTCTACCCCCTCGTCCATCCTGGTGATCTGTGGCAGGGTAAACTTGTACATTTGACTTCTCAATTCTCTGTCTCAGTACTAAACGTGACGCCCAGGGAGCCTTGCATCTAGGGAGACACTGCATAATTGACGCCCCCTTCGCCCCAGAGAGGGAGGGGAAGAGAGAGTAGAGAGGGAAAAATGAAAGAGAGAGAGAGAGAGAGAGAGAGAGAGAGTCCCCCAACCCAATTGGAGATCTGGTAGCAGGGATTTTTTCCCCTTCCACATAAACAAACACTTTCATGGCTCAACACCGGTGGCGACACAAGATGCGATTTCTTCCCCATAACAGCCGCCGGGGCCCCTGGTACGTCTTATCAGCACAGAGCAGAGGGCCGCAGCAGCCCAGCCAATTTAAGCCCTGTGATAGACATGGCAATTTCTCTGCAAATCTCTGGATTGGAGAATGAGGACAGGGAAGAGAGAATGAGGAGTGAAACAAGGAATGAGAGCAGAAAAGTGTTTGTGTGCGTGTGTGACAGAGGGGGGTCTTGTAGTTGCCATGTTGAGAAATAGTTGTTACAGCTGGAAAAGGAAAATGGAAAATCTGTTTCCTAACAGCGGGTAGTTAGAACTGAAGGTGGTATGTGTTGAGAGAGAGAACTCCAATTGAGCTTGGGCCTCTGACGTTGCTCTGACTTACCCTCATGCTGTGGAGATGACAGCAGATAGTAATTCTACAATTCCACTTATACACCCTTGAATTTCAGATAGCATGAAGGGGTGGTATTGATTGCCCTTCCACCCCACCGCTCTGCCCTTCTGTGTTCCTCTCTTGTTCAGTACAGATAGATAGTAAAGCTACATTCACGATTACCACCTTGATTTATAAACATAATGAAGTTACCAGGCCTCTTTCCAATTGTTCTGGGAGTTGTGCTGGATAAGTGAGAGGCAGTTTTTCAAATGTATCAATCAAGTGTAAATTCCTTACACCTATCAAAACATTTGTACAGGTATTGTTCTGTACCTTTGCATGCTACAGCAGAAGTGTTCAAATTCCACTCCTGGTGAACCGTACAATTGAATGAACCTTCCATAACAAAGTACAGAAAATCCGTGTATCTTTCACCCGAGATACAAAGAAGTACCCATTGTTACAAAATCCATAACAAACCATCCTGAGACACATTGACCTTGAATGCATCTCTAATTCACTTCAAACTCTGGTGCATTGTGGGGGATTGAGGTGAAACAAAGATTGTCCCTTTCGTTCAGCCAAATTAAAGGATTTTAGGATCCATTAATTAATGAAAAGTATGTAATTAAGGTGTAAACAATAAAACAAACTATAATAGTTAAAATCCATCCACAAAATCCAATTAAATTCTGACATGTATTGAAACTAACCTTTATGTAGAGTATTTATGTAGAGCAGTGACCAAATGACTAACAATCAGTGTTTTTGACGGGATGATTATTTATGCTTAAACCTTCGTAGACTGTGTGACTACCGGCAAGTTAGTTAGCGTAAAGCAAGACACGGCTATCTCCTTGCACTGCCATGCCGCGAAGACTTGCTTGTTGTGGTGACGTCATATCGCAGAGCCTACCTAAGGCACAATATGGGATTCTATCTGATGTTCAATAGTCGTTTCAATTCATGACATATACCCATTGATTCTCAAAGAATAGAATGTGACTTTGTTCAATTTATGATGTACCTACAGAAGTGCAATGTATGCTTTATTAGTACATAACTGTCTAGAGATTTTTTGAATCACTTCAACCATCTTTACTAATGAGGTAACTTATGAGTATAGACATCAGCACTCCTACATTTCGCGAGGCGCGACTAAGCCTCCAAAATTGTCTACTGCTGTACTTGCAAATTGTCCCGCATACATGCGGCGACATGAGATTTCACCCCTGTATTAACATGAATAACTACTGTAATAAACCATTTGTTACTGTCTTTATTAAACATGAACGAGGCTTTGTGAATGCATTAAGTAATGTATACTAATGTATCCTTATTGTGAAGTGTTAACAAGTGTTAACAGGAATAAACTACATATTTAAAAACGTCAGTATCTTTTTTACATGAATTGAACGAAAAGGCAGAATGACTTTACGGTACATAAATTCAAGTGTCATCTAGTGTTTCATAGCTGCTAGTATAATGAATGAATAAGCTCCCATTGTTTTTAGAAGCAGTCTCATTTAATGTTATGCAACACCCTGAAGATGGTAATAAAACAGACTGTCCATTGTTAATGCATCTGTAGGGAAACATTTATTAAAATAACACTGGCTATCAGGAACACTTCACAACCAAACTCCCCAAAAGGGGAGGAAAGAAAAAGCTGCAATAACCAGGTCAAATTAGTAGTAGAGATAAGGCTTTATCGAGGATTCATTTTTAATGAACTACAAATAATCTCAAATGAAACAAATCATGTAGCTGGTTTTGTTGTTTATGTATTCAAACCTGGAAACGAGTCATTTTACTTTTTTTTTTACTTTTTTTTTTACACACATATAAAATAAGATAGAAAAATACATTAGAAACTTGTAACATTGGCTGCAAATACACATTTAGTTTTCTCATAGGCAATCATCTGGGTATGGTTATACACAATTCATGGATTAAACGTTCACAGAGTAAGTCGAGTTTTGACAGCACAAACTCCTGTAACAAGCTTGATTAACACTCATAAAAAAACACCATATCATGAATGTTGCTGTCAAAATGGCACAAATAAAATCTCTAAAAATAGCATAACCTGAAAGTTACTAAAGGATGGGATGTCATGCTTTATTGATTATGATATGTCTCACCCACAAATGAAACAATTGGTTTGCTACCACTCTTTGATCTCTTATATTATACTGTATACAAAAAGTAGGTCTATCATTTGCATTACTTGAAAGTAAAGTATAGTCATAATCATAATAGACAGAGTCAATTATGAAACTTACTGAGACAAACAAATAAAAAATGGCACACAGCAAGCCACAGAAACCCTATACACCTTAAGTTAAATGCTTTGTTAAATGCTGTGTGCTATAATAATATGCAATTACACGACAGAATAAATTATGAAACTTACTGATACAGAAAATAAATGGCACACAGCAAGACACAGTTTGAGACACAGAAACCCCATACACCATACGCCATCAGAGGCCATTTTGTTGCATAGTAAATAAAGCTGGGGGATGTGGAACTATGTTTTGGTGCAGCCTAGGAAGTACACACTTGACAGACAACCACGTGTTAGCACAATCACACAAACCCTTCACTTCCAATTACCACAGCAAGTGTTGAGTCACCCCTCTGTGTAGTCAATCTAGTCAGTGAGAGTGCAGGTCCACAGCTACTCTACAGGAGCTTAACTATACGAGCAAGCACAAGCAACAGGCTTCTTACACCTCTTGAATTTGTAGTGAGTGGGACACATTCATTTAGAAACAACCACAGCTACTATACTTGGTGAGAAGTAAAGAGACTGCCCAGGACATGTCAAGATATTCTTGTGTGAACAACCGTGGAGCAATACCACATCTATACAATACACACTACATTCCTAACTGGTACTCAACTGTACTCTGAGAACCCTTTATAGACAATCATGATGAAACACCAAAAGACCAGACATTTTCTCGGGAGAAGACGTGTAAGACACTAAGGTCTATAGTTTAATGGTGTAAAACCAGCCTTAGCGCAAACGCGGGCGCTGGCAGTGGCACTATGGGGTGTGTCTCAAATATCAGTGCTATTTCCAAGGACATAATTTTTCAGTGCAACTGATGGCACTTGACCTGCTCATTGTCCTGAACGTAGGCTGGACAGCGCTTCAGCACTGTGGTGTTTTCACCAGTTACCACATAAATTGACTATACGTCTGGTGTTTGGAACCCTAACTGGACACAGTGGAACTGTGTTTCACCATGAACAATAATTATTCAACTACTATCTCTGTCCTTTTAGGCAGGGGCAGTGGATCTAAGCGCTTTAACTGAGGTCAGGAGTCCGCACACCGACCACATTGTTTTTTTAGATAAAGTTGTATGTAAGCTGCTGTGCTTAGACTAAAAAGTCTAAACAGAAAAAGAATAATACAAGAAAGAATAAAGTCTTGCACTTTTATATAAGTACAAGTTCGTTCTTGCTTATGCTTTAGACATTTTACCAGCATCCCTTGAAAAAGACAGCAACAGAAACGGCTTGTCAAATACTGAATTTAAGTATTTGACAATCTAAGCAAAAACAAACATGTATATAATGCGCGTGCACCCTATCCCATTCTATGCCGACTACTCAAGTTTCAAGTTTATTTTGTATTGTAATATCTGTGTTTTTTATGTAATCTCTGTATTGACATGCTGAACTCTACCTGGAGTCACACATAGATCATGTGTATTAGTCAGATTAGGAGGTGGTGTGGGGTGAGGTGGGGTAAGGGGCAGCGGTGGAATGGGAATTTCTCCCAGTCTGACTGGAGAGTGTAACAATAGCCAGACGGGATCTAGCTGAGGTTACAAACTCACTCTCATTGGTTCGCTGTTAGGGCTCCTCTGTGGCTGATTGGCTGTGTGACCTGGTACGCAGCCTAAAGGCTGATGATGACACATTCACATATCAGAAACCATGAGTAAAATAAGGCACTTTGTTCAATTCCCCCCCCCTTCAGTTAAATGTTCAACCCTAAATTTGAAATGAAAGGTTGTTTTGGTCTTGAACACTTGTCTATCCGTGTAAAGAAAACAGGATTGTTTTCATGACATAAAGGGTTTCATTGTTAATTCTTCTTTACAATACTTCTTGAAGGTACAAAAGGCTGTTTTTGAAAAATATATATTTTTCACTTCACCAGCAAGCACCCACATGTAATAAAAGTGCCCATTTTTTCACATTGGTGTTATCATCCCCCTTTACATAATTATCTACAATTTCAACATTTGTACATCAGATAGGCAAGCATGGCTTATACATCCTCAAATAAATTGTTGACGGCAACATCTCGCTCTAGTACTATAAATACAAGTTCTGTACCTCGTCTTCTGTCGAAATGCTCTGTTTTAGCTGCAAACCCACATGAAGTCCTGCTTAATTGACCCCCCCCCCCCCCCCCCCCCCCTAAGTTTTAATGTCATAACCAAGCCAAGCTAGTGAGAGGGGCCCTCTGTCAGTGGTGATAGATAGGTGGGCAGAGAGGGAGAGAGGTGCATGCACTGGGCCCTCACCACACCCTGCCATACATTCAGAGCCAGATCAGTTACCGTGACAGAGAGAAGGTCAGCTGGGCAACGTGGCAGGACCATCTTCAGGAGGAAGAGATGGGACGTTACCGGGGAGATGAAGTGTGTGGTGTGTGATTGGAGGTTGTTTGGCTAGGAGGAGGGTGGGTTGGGTGGGTGGGTTGGGTGGGTTGGGTGGGTTGGAGGGGTTGGGTGGGTAGGAGGGGTAGGGGGGGTGGGGTCAGGCCTTATTGCTTAACAATGATTCAGTGCAGTCTAGAGCCAGGATCGCCCCCCTCAAAAGCAAACAGGGCAGACAGGAGGGGGCCGCCAGGCCATTGTAGTGTGTCCATTTGTCAGATGATGAGAAGCTGTGCCTTGGCTGGCCGTTACACGCCAAGGCTGCTTTATGTGTTGTTTTTTTTCTCTACCAGAGAAGTGATTTGCAGGCAGGCAATGGCCAGGTCATCATTGGGTGAAGAGTTCAGAGGTCAGAAGGTCAAGGGTTAGTTGCCAGTGGAGGCTGGGTGGGTTAGGAAACAAAACAAACAAACAAACAAACAAACAGAGGGGAAGGAAAAAATAAAAGGAGAGAAACAAAAGGAAAGGAAAGGAAAAAAGATAGAGGAGATTAGTCTCAGCTAGTGACAGCAGGATGACAACATGACTTTACTAATCACAACTGAGCCCTGAACCCAGTCGACCCACCATAGAATTGTAGGACTGTCACCAACACACCGTTTTCATGTCTTGCACAACATGTTTGAGCAAATCCAGATCCTTGGACTGAATGTGTTGTGGAAGAAAGGAAAAAGGGGTGAATTCCTTTGCTAGTAAAGATATAGATTCATATGGTGGGTAGATTGAATCCAAGAGTTCAAGAAGAACTATTAAAACACTTTCGTAAAATCATGAGAGCATGATTTACCATAATGAAAGACAGCACACACCCCTTAGCTCACATGTTAAAAGGAGGAAATAAAAAAAATGCAGCAAGGAAATTAAAATAGGATAATTACAGTAACATTTCTAATGGTTAGTAGCAGTCAAGTGAATGAACAGGAGATCTGGACAGAGGGACAGTTCAAATGAAATGAGGAAGGAATAGCCTTAACAACAGACAGTAAAGTTATTGTTATCTGACTGCTATTAAGCATTAGAGCTCTTCAGAGGTTCAAGAGTCAAGCCACTAGTAATGATGGAAGTGAATATGAATGTTTCATTGTTATAGCAGAGATGAATTTAGAAAGTATACAATGACAAATTCAAGAGGACCACATTGTCGTGGAAAAATAATTTAGGGCCAAAACATTGATTGTTGTTTTTTTACTCAATAGAATTTTTTATTGCCTTTTCAAAGAATGTTTTCTATTTACAACAAACATGAACATCTTTGCTTTAATGATACAAAGCAACACTACATGATATTTTCTAAGTAGCATACTAGCCATGAAAGTTTAAGCTGTGAGCATGCTAAAGCTGTCACTTCAGCCGGTGCCCTCAGCTTAGGAGACAATAGACAATTCAGGACATATAATATAAAATGCACTTGCATATAAACACTGAAAAGGTCCTGTCTTTTGTATAAAGCCCTAAAATATATTCAAAAATATAGGACATTTTCTAAAGTGGTGCTATAAAGCTGCTATGATGCATATTTGTCTTTTCTACAAATAGCTCTCTAGAATATCCTTGCTATTTATTTGCAAAATACAGTAAAATCTGACATTTCATATACATTCCTGCTTTATATTTTTAATATATATATTTATATATATATTTCAAGAAGCCACAAGTAAATACTATTTTCTTTGCAACAACAAAAATAAAAAGAAGCTTACAGTAAAACATAAAAAAAATTCTCAAGTGGAATATTTCGTATTTCGTAAATGCATTCATACTCTGGCAATTACTCCTCCATAAAGTGGACCCTAGAATACTCTGTCCACTTCACTGTGGTCCGTTTAAGACTCTTAAATGATACATGATGTATTCACTTGTTTCATTTCATTTCATCGTCTGAGGTTTGTTGTAGTTTTCACTTTTTAAACATATCTGCCCTTCTGACTGGAGCAGAGGAGATGAAGAATGCTTTTCTAAAATCGTTCAGTGCAAAATTTGTGCCGTAGTCTCTCTTTTCAAATGAAGCAAAATTCAACAGATGTTAAGAAATAAGAAATGTGTGACTTCTTTAACAGATTGAAAAGAGATAGTAAATCTGATTCTAAGAGTTTGGGGAAAAATATATTGTTGACAGCAGTTGTAAAATGGTTTTAAATTCAGCGTAAAATGTCCAGATTGAGGGGAAAAAAAATTGTATTGTCTAAAAAACCTACATCCAATTGATTTGCACGTTTGATACCATATAATTCAACAAATGTGAACTGATAAAGTGGCACACATTTCAGACGCTGTCTTGACACCTGCTTCCTCCCCTGCCTCCACCAGAGGCAGCCTGGTACTAACACACAGGGTTGACAGTACTGGCCTGGACTCAAAACACCTACTGCATCATTTGACCCCCAAAGGTCACCGCTGGGGACAAATGCTCAAATGTCAATTCTATTACATTGCATTATCAACTTGTTTGGATTCATGGTTGACCAAACTTTGAGTGGAGTAAAACTGTTAATAATCAGGCCGGCGGGCCAAATATATGAATAGATGGATTGAATACAGGCCTTTGTGCAATTTCATGTGAAGTTTGTTTCTCATTAATTTTGTCAGTGTCACCTATCCGTTATAACTTAGTTTTCATTTATTATTAAGGTTTGGCCTTTTAGTAATAACACCCCTTGTAAATGCACTCTAATCATTTGTTTTAGAGCAGTTGTGATTGAACCATACTTTTTCTGAGGAAATTCAGTCTGATCAACAGTGCCAAAACCCTAGTATCCTTTGACCCAGTTTATAATACCTGTATGTGTAGTATATGTATCTGTAGACGTGTGTACAGAATAGAACAGCAAAAGCCTATCTTATGGATTTGCTGGTGAATGTGAATGATAGCCATAAAGACATCTTGTGTTTGCTACAGAAGGGGTTTCAAGCATGTCCAACAATATAAAGTGCAACATTATTACTTATTATTAAATACAGTGATAATATGTTTATTGATCCACATAATTTAGCAGCAATGAATAGTAGAATGATCTCTTGTGGATGTTCTATCTTCAATTGCTATTATTGACATCAACTGATCAGGCACATCGCATACCTTAAATGATTTGGGTATAAGTAAATACCTATTATGAAGTGCTGCGCTCAATGTGTTCATACCAGGTCCTCTAGTGTGTACAGGACTCTGCTGAACATGTTCTACCAGTCAGTGGTGGCCAGCGCAGTGCTGTACGTGGTAGTATGCTGGGGGGGCAGCATCAAGGAAGGTGACACCAAGAGGCTGAACAAGCTTATTAGGAAAGCTGGTTCTGTCCTCGATGTCACCCTGGACACTGTGGCAATAGGAGGATGAGGACCAAACCCCTGGCCATCATGGACAATCCCTCCCATCACCTACATGACTCTGTGGCAGAGCAGAGAAGCTCCTTTAGCAACAGATTATTACAACCACGTTGCACTAAGGAGCGCTATAGGAGATCTTTTCTGCCTGCCGCAATAAGACTGTACAACTCCTCCTCCGGCTGGCTCGATCGGGGTGATCAGAGTCAGGCTGGGGGATGTTAAATCATACTGGACTGTTCTTACTGTATATAATGTTTCAGATGTCTATTTTATTCTATTATTCTATTGTCACTTTATTTTGTTGTTGTTGTTTGTGATGTGAGCTGCTGTAACGCCTTAATTTCCCCTCAGGGATCAATAAAGTATCTATCTATCTATCTATCTATCTATCTATCTGTCTATCTATCTATCTATCTATCTATCTATCTATCTATCTATCTATCTATCTATCTATCTATCTATCTATCATAGGCACACAGCACACCTGTCAGTTTATCACTAGAGCAAAAGGATACAACAGAGACCATGGCACTGGTCGACTACAGACCTGCAAAATCCTCATTGAGTAATTGTGAATTACCGGTATATAAAACATTACTTATGCACTCAAATACCTACTTCAATCAACTCTGTTGGTCTGACTTTCACTTTTATGTGGACTTAAACAATAGTAAAAATGTGTGTCTTTCTAGTGCTCAAAATATGTTCTAGTGTGGAAAAGGTTTGGCACTTTGTGTTGTTTCCCCATCTGTAGAAAACATCAGAATAAACCATGCACAATGCACATCTCTGGTCAATAGCCTACCATGTATCCATCTCTCTTTACTCATAAGACTGGCTTTGATGCTTTTGACAACAAATCAACAACTGAAATTTGTATCAAAAACTGTAAGAGAAAATGGGAAGATATTGCAGTCCAATTAGACAGTGAAAAAACAAATATGACATGACAGGTTTACACCCACTTCTGTTTTGTCCTTCACAATAAAATGTGTCAGATTCTTTAAATTTGATTTGTATAAACAAATAAATACAAATGTAATACTTGATCAATCAATGTTACAAGTGAAGACTTAAGTGCATTGAAAACATTGCAACATTCTTATTGAACAGAGGGGGAAACTTAATCTTTTTCTTTTTCTTTTCTTTTTTTGCGTAAAGAAGGGGTGGTCCATTATTTGTCATCAACATCATGTCTGATTCATAAGGTCATCAAAATAATGGAGTTGAGTGAAGCAGTGTTGTGTTTTAAATGCAGGTGTGTATGTTTGTGTCTCTACCTAAACAACAAAAGCATCATCACTACTGTGTTGTGGTCACTATTCATCAGAACCATATTGTAAAACCCTCCACACGCTCACTCTGAGAACAAACATATGCAAAATCAATGTTCCCATCCCAAAGGTTGACAATAGGGGGGGAGGGGGTGCAGTATCTTGCATCACATCACAAACCTGGGACGACAAGCTTAAGAATTTGTACATGTTGCAAAACAGATCAGGACCAACAGTGAGCAGGCAGATAAAACACAAAAGCATAGGAGCTAAACTAACCTCTGTCTGCGGTCACAATCCTTTGGTAAGGATGGACCCGCAATTCGTGCCTTCGAACTTTAGCAGTCACTGCACCTGCTCGGATTGCAACAACATTACCAAAACAAGGATTAGGTACGTCATCCTTTGCCATTTCCATCTCGTCAACTCGTCATACCATCAGTGTTTATATATGTACTGTATATGACCAAACACATCTAGAAAATTATGCAAATCATTAGAAATTCATGTTAAGGCACAAATTATACTCATATTGTTTTGTAACAAGTAGAAATCTCTGATTTAGTAGCATTCATGACTATGGAATAACCTTGATCATAAGGATCCATTGTGTTCTTGAGTCCTTGGGACAGATTCACACAGACATTAGGCATTTATGCACACACACGCACGCACGCACGCACGCACGCACGCACGCACGCACGCACGCACGCACACATATAGAGGGATGCTTTACTAGTCACATAATCTCAGGTTGACCATTAGGAAAAGAATCTCTCCAGTTATTTGTTTTTTTAAATATAATACTGGTCACTCACTCTCTGGTCAAAGCCCAGAGATGAAAACGTTTAGGCACATTTGCAGTAGTAAAAAAAGAACATCTCTTACTTAAAAAAAAACAAGAAGTAGAAAAAAGGCAATGAATTAAGTGATTAGTAAAGCGAGACAGTATTGTCTATCTTTTTAAAGTCCAAATTTAGCAGTCAGTAAAACAGTCTAATAAGTATGTGTACGTATGCATGTATGTGTGTGTGTGTGTGTGTGTGTGTGTGTGTGTGTGTGTGTGTGTGTGTGTGTGTGAGAGAGAGTGTGTGTGTACACACATATACACATACAGTACAAACCATACACACACATACTGTACATGGCATAAAGAGCTGTGCCTCTTTGGGGGGAGGATTGGCCAGTGTAAACGTCAGTAGTGAGGGAGCCGCCTGTCTGTCTATTATCTGTCTGTCTGTCTGTCTGTCTGTCTGTCTGTCTGTCTGACTGCTAGGCCCGGCTCACGGTTCATCATTACTCAAAAGGCAGCTGTGAAACAAAAAGCGCATGTGTGTTAACACTCAGGTCGGGTGAGGGGCTCAGTAAGGCTCCTTGAGACTCTTTTAGCCTTTTGTGGAGAAAGCCACAGCTGAAGAATAAAGGAAGAGAACAGGGAGTTAGTGGCAGGAGTGTCTGTGGGTCCTGTCAGAAACGACACACACACCAGGGCCCTATTCCCAAAGCCATTTTAGGACAGTCCATTTTAATCGTTCAAAAAAGCGATTTCAAAAGGCTATGCTCACTGACTGTTGTTTCGAGTGGCTACAATAGATTTTCGTCTCAATCTGTGGTTTTTCATAAGAGTGAAATTAAGACCGTCAGTGGAGACAGGATGTCCTAGAATCACTTTGTGAATAAAGCCTATGTCAAGCCTATGCTTTACCAGGTGCTCCCCCCCCCCCCCCCACCACCACCACCCCCACCCCCTGGCTCTGTAACCCCTCACTTGACCCCCACTGACCCCTCACCGTCCTCATGTTACCCCCCCCCCCCTGGACGCCCCCCGGACCCGCCCAGAGAGAGAAGGGGGAAGAGGGTTCCCCTGGGGACTCTGCAGCAATGTGGGGCTCAGTGCTTTTTCTCCCTCATCATCATACACAAATATATATCAGGACAGGAAATCAAAAACGGTCATCAGTAACACACACGTCACTTTGAACTGAACATTATAGGGAAGGGCAGGCCTTCCCATGTAGCTTGTGGATGTTCAGAAGTGCCGATCCTCGGCCAGTCCAACGTGTGTGTGTGTGTGTGTGTGTGTGGGGGGGGGGGGGGGGGGAGGGGGGTGGAGGGGGTGCGGTGTGTGTGTGTTTTGTGAGGGGGGAGGGAGGGGGTGTATTTCTTTAAAAGGGAGGCCGGTTGGAATGCTCTCCTCGCTGCACAGTGATGGGAAAGTGACAGGTCTGAAACCCCAGGTAGAGGGGCAGCTCTTCCGCCTTTGAGGACGCTGTATAGGTTACACAAGAGAAAGAGACAGTGTGAAATCTTCGCCAGGCTCCGCTGCTCCCCCCTCACCACCCCCCTCCATCAAAACTCCCCCCGCCCACCCACCCTCCCCGGTTCTCCCTTGAACAAAACCCACGGTCAAAGACTGGTTCCACTGCACTGGGCTGCAACTCTGGCTGCTACTGGCTGAGAGGAAACACACAGGTGTCTAAAATACCCTAAACCCAATAGGACAGGAGCTGCTTTTGGCATTTTGATGCATTTGTAGCAGTTCAAGTTTACACTGTAATCCGATTTTTCTGAAGTAACGTAACAAAACCATAAGGCCGCTATACGTGTGGGGAGAGAGGAAAGAGGAGAGAAAGGACCTTTTACTGAATGCTCCCTCCTTTATAACATAAAGCCAGTGGGGCACTTAATCACCTGCTTCATTTATGCACACATTTCTTTTTTTTTTTGAGAGAGAGAGAGAGAGAGAGAGAGAGAGAGAGAGAGAGAGAGAGAGAGAGAGAGAGAGATGTGTGTCTCAGGATAGTAAAACATAAGACTTGGAGAGAGCTGGAGTGTTCTTAGTGTCGACCCTTCTCTCTGAGTGGAGATCTCCAGTGGGGCTGCCTTGGAGGCTGCTGTGGGGCAGGGTAGGAGGGAGGGGGAAAGGGGGGGGGGCATTATTCTGAGGAGGGACGTTTCTAAGTGGAGTGTCGCAGGAGCAGCGTGGGGTTGTGAGTCCACGGGCCGTGGGGAGGGTGGTGGTGATGAGGGGCTGCAGGGCACTCGCAGGGACACGCATGCTTACCTAACACACCGCTGGAGTCGATGGGGTACTCCAGGATGGAGGTGGCAGGGGCCAGTGTGTAGGGGTAGTCGTAGGGTGATGCGTATATAAGCCCAGACTCAGGCCCCTGGGGCAACAGGGTGGCACCCGGGTGGGGCGAGCCGTTGGGCATGCAGGTCTGGATCTGTCGTATCAGGGGCATGATGGTGGGGCCGGCCGGAGTGGGCGTGCGCAAGGCACCCTGGGGCAGCACGTTGCCGGGGCCGGTGATGAGGCGTGGCGCCTGGGCGGTCGCTGCAAGAGAGAAGGCAAGGGCAGCTGGAGGGAGCGGACACAAGGGAGGAAGGTGAGGGAGGGGATGTAGACAGAGAGGGAGGAGGAGATGTGGAGGTGGAGAGAGAAAGGTGGGTAAAAGAAAAGGTGGAGACATAACACACGTTAATATCTGTCATGCATTTCATACTGCACGCTCAAAGCATATCACATACTGTAAGTCGCAACCGGAGAATCAGCTATGCATACTGTTGGACAAACTAGCTCAGGGCTTACATGTACAGTACACTACACAGCAATTAACATTATCTGAGAGAGGTATACATGAGTTACCGTTCCATCTCAAGTATTGGGTTAGAGTTCTTTGTGACCAACATGCAATTAGAATGAAGCACAAATCTTTCACTCTGTGAAAGAACAATGAACGAGGGACTGAATTGAGTCCCTGCTACCCACAGAACAGCTGCTCAGCTACACTGCATGGCACACAAACTCCTCACTTGTTAGAGAAAAGAACAGTTGGAATTACATACAACAGCCTCCCCCCAACCCACCCAGTGTCAGTCAGTGCCTTGGCCTGGCAACAGAGAGAGAGAGAGAGAGAGAGAGAGAGAGAGAGAGAGAGAGAGAGAGAGAGGTGATGTCATTCTTACGTGACTTGATGTTGGCATCTCGGTAGGTGCCGTTGAGGATGGCCAGCTCCATCAGCTGCATCTTCTTCAGACTATCCTCTCCCTCGGCCTGTTAATCACACACACACACACACACACACACACACACACACACACACACACACACACACACACACACCAAGTGTCAAACATTGCGCTGTTGATCAAGTATGTTAATCTTTGTCTCATCTGTCCACAAGACCTTTATCCAGAACTCTGCAGGGTCTTTTAGGTACTTCTTAGCAAACCGTAACCGTGGCCATCCTGTTCTTGTTGCTAACTAGTGGAGCGTAGCCTATGTAGTTCTGCTGGTGAAGTCTTCTGTGGATGGGATGGTATGCCTAAGGTATGTCTAGGGTATGTTATGGTCTATGACACATTCACGCCTACCTCCTGGAGAGTGCTCCTGATCTGTGGGACTGTTGTTTTAGGGGTTTTCTTAATCATGGTGAACATTCTTCAGTCATCCACTGTAGAAGTCTTCCTTTGCCTACCAGGCCGTTCGAGATCTGAGCTCTCAGCGATTCTGAGCTCACCAGTGCTTTCTTTCCATTTAATGATTTTGGTAGGTTTAAGGTTTTGTTTAATGTTTCTGATTGATTTTTTCTGATATTTCAACCTCATAATGGCTTCCCAGGCAAACACAAAGCTTAGAATCAATACTAGACATTGAGAGCTCTCTTATGACTGCACAAATTATATGACAGAACACATCTAACGAACCAGAAACACCTGTCAAGCCAAGTGTCCCATCACTTTTTGGGACCCTGAAATAGGTGCATAAACAGTTTGTAATTTCTGTACACACATACCATCAAACAAAAGCTGAGAATCTCTACTTTAACCTTACAGTAATTGTTTGATTTAAAATCCTTTCAGAGTGCACACACACACACACACACACACACACACACACACACACACACACACACACAAACACACAAAGGTGGTGTGGTGGTGGTGGGGGGGTCTTATCCGCTCAGCATCTGTGATATTCACATCATCTCTAATCTGATCATCTGCAAACAGTACTGAAATACTTTGTTCATCTGAGTCCAACTCTTCTCACATCACTAGGATGACTAATCTCAAGGCCTGGAGCAACAATTAACTTTAGGAAAATGCAATCAGACTCTGTGTCTTTATCAGAACCTCGATTTTGTGGAAGACTTGTAAAAATGAGATGAGGGCCCACAGCAGGAGGAGAGTGAGGGGGGGGGGGGCAAAGTGCAGGGGCTTCTGAAAAAGAGACTATGAGCAAAGACTCAAATAGGCCCCCGGAAGCAAAAAACAACAAAACAGTCACTAAGTCCTGTATATATCAAAACATCAATACTTTTTAATAAGTGAAGTCTGGAGTGATTAATAGTCTTTGGAGGAACGGCTCTTCTGAAATAAATCACCCTGACTTGTTATTTAATCAACAAATGGTGCACTTGTCCTTGAGTGGTACAGTTCGATTATCTTTGAGCAACATTGACGCTACAATATGCATATGAAGTGTGTGTGTGTGTGTGTGTGGGGGGGGGGGGGGGGGGGGGGGGGTAGTATAAGAGAAGGTGAGGTGATCTTTCTGTTTTGGACTCAGGTGGACGACGTTCATATTTCGGTTCCATAACTTGCAGTTGCAGCACGGAGCCAATGAGTGGTGCTGTGTTGTCACTCTGTGAGTCCTGTTGGACTCTGTAACACCTGTGAGTCCTGTTGGACTCTGTAACACCTGTGACTCTGTAACACCTGTGCTGCTGTTATTCTGGTAAGGGAGACTGTCTATCCACCATGACTGTTGGGCTCTTGTCTTTGAAAGTCAGTGTCAATGCTAGGAGTTGTGTTGGGAAGGTTAGAGTTTTCTCATTTCTTTTCACTCTGCACAACAATGTTTGCTTTTAGAATAAATGAGACTCTAAACTCCCTTTTACCTTGTTTCCCTCCTAATGTATCCCAACCCTCTGCTATGCCCTCTCTCGTTTCTCTCCCCCCCTCTCTCTCTGTCCTTCTGTGACAGTGTTGCCGTGGGCCCTTCCTGCTCGTATGGTGAAACCCTGCCAAGTGCAGACACAAAGACACACTCTCTGCACAACTCACAGTGCCACAGCTCAGAAGCCAGGCAGAGATACTAGAGTGTGTGTGTGCCTGTTTGTGTGTGTGTGTGTGTGTGTGTGTGTGTGTGTGTGTGTGTGTATGTGGATGTTTGTGTCAGTACGATTGTGTGTATGTGTGTATGTGTGTGTGTGTGTGCGTGCGTGCGTGCGTGCGTGCGTGTGTGTGTGTGTGTGTGTGTGTGTATGCATGTGCTGAGAATCTGGTGTTTGCAGCAAACATCAATAAGGTTGATTTCAGTCCAATACAAATGCTTCAGACGATACACCCTTAAGTCTGTTTTTTGGTTTTGCATTATTCCCTCCCATCTCTCCCTATGGGCACCAGCAGTCAGCCTGCATGTTTGGAGTGCTGCATGTGTACTATCCAATATGACGGGCTTCAGCCATGACCATGCTATCCATGACCATGCTAACATGGAGCATTTAACTCTTTAAAAGCCTCTTTTCAATGGCTCCCCTGCGTCTTTGTTTAAGTGGTTTTACCTATTTTCTTGCACTGATTATGCGAACTGGAGATGCCATTTCAATTTGACATGGTTCTTCTCATAGGTTTTGAATTCATGTTTTGCACAGGATTTAGTCTTTACTGGCAAAAGCAAAATAAGATCTGAAAGGATGATGCAGGGGATTCAAACGGGAGAATGTTGTTTTTGGTGGATGGAGTGTCAAAGTCAACGCTTAACTCTGACCCAGTATCACACGGAAGAATATAGAATCATGAGACTGTGAAAATGACACTGCATATAAAAGATGTCACGATGAACTGACTGAATATATTGTGATATTCTAATAGTGAAAATGTCAATGCAAACAGCCTGCCACAGGAACCACTATCTGTCTCTGTCTCTGTCTCTGTCCGTCCGTCCGTCCGTCCGTCCGTCTGTCTGTTTGTCTGTCTGTGTGTCTGTCTGTGTGTGTCTGTATGTCTGTCCGTCTGTCTGTATGTCTATCTCTGGGTGTGTGTGTGTGTGTGTGCGTGCACACACGTGTGTGTGTCAGGGACTCCAGTGATACAGCCCCCTTTGGTCGCCTGCTCAGGTCAGGCTGTGTGGAATGCTTTTTATGTCAGCTTGCATAAAGAGGAATAATTCCGATGCTATTCAGGCTGGGATCACCAGGACCTTTGGAAAACAATGACTGCCAGCCTACCCCTTTCCATCACAGCCTGTCAGACTATCTCTCTCTCTCTCTCTCTCTCTCTCTCTCTCTCTCTCTCTCTCTCTCCCTTAGTCTCTGTCGATCTGACTCTCTCTCCCCCTATCTCCCCCTCACCTCCCCCTCTCTAGTCTCAGTATTTCACTTTCTGTTATTTCTGTTATTTCTCTTTTGTTGATCCCCCCTCTCTCTTTTCGCCTCCGGTTCCCGCTGTTCTAAAATATGATCATGACTGATATGCTATTTGGGGATTTTGTCAGAAGATTGATTTCAACATATCTATTCTCCTCTCTCAATGTGGCGAGTACAGTACGCAACAACCAAACACACAAAGCTTTTCTCATATTTCACAGAACAAATTCCGTTAAGCATTTATAAATGTAATTCTCATTAGATTGTGACTCTCATCATCTGTATGTCACTGGTTACTGACATCAAACAAAAGCAAAGATGACGGTGATTAACACCATGGTAAAAGTGGGTCGGGAGTGACCATTACAACAACTTTTACGATGTAGCTCCCCCGCTCAAGGGCAAGGGTGAAGGGGCGGTGCCTGTCAACTCCAACAGCCCCTCTGATTAGCTGTTTGGGAGCAGGAAGGGTGATACGCTCTAATTGGCTAAAGAGGGACAGAGAGGACAGGGGTGGATTTGGAAACCGGACGCCTCGCTCTCTCTCTCTCTCCCTCTCTCTCTCCCTAGCCCTCCAGGAACGTGTCCCACTCCCAGTGAGTACAGCTGCTCTCTCTGAACATCCCCCTATCCTCCCCTGTCCTCCCCCCTCTCTCCTGGCAGCAGGCCACAGCGTCACCTCATCCTCTCATGCCCTTCCTGTCTCTCACAATCACACGGACACTCCGACCACTTTTCCAACCAATTTCTACTAGAAACTTTCAATATGTCCCATCCCCACAACATCAGAGCCAAACCAGAGTGGGAGTCACTGCAGCTAATCGAATAAGCTGTTTGAGAGGCTCTGCTGAGGGAGAGTTGAGTCAACTGCAGGGCTGTTCCAGAGACACAGTCACCCAGGGACTTGCATTAATTACTGTGCAGCTGGAGACAGGCACGGGTGTGTACAGACACCCACCCTTCCAGCTGAGACAGGACACACAGACGCTGCAGCTCGGCGCAGAGAAAACACACTGTGGAAGGCCCCGTTTCCTGTTTGTTTTCTCTCACTCACACACACACACACACACACACACACACACACACACACACACACACACACACACACACACACGTGTGCATTCACGCACAAAAAGTATGTACACACGCACACACGGAAACACATGCACTCAGGCATGCACGCACGCACGCACGCGCACACACACACACACACACACACACACACACACACACACAGACACACACACACACACACACACTAAACTAGTAAACCACAGAGGGAAAGATTACCTCTGCATTATAGCACATGAGTGTAATTGGCTCTTAATCCAATATATATGTTAATTGAACTTGTAGCACTCCTTTTATTTGGCCTAGCTGGCTAATTAGATGAACACTCGTTACAATTCACATCCACAAACAGAATCCATGTTTCGCTCAACAGTTCATCAATGCACCATGGAGACCAACGACCAATGGCAAGGGCTACAAATGTTTAACAATTGACTCTAGCTATACAATATTCATATGATCAGTGACTTATGCAACAATGTGGGATAAAAGGTCCCAAAAGGTCTACACGTTGCACAACTGTTTATACAGTAACTGCATGTCCAAACACTAACAAGAGACTGTTTGATTATGCAAGGCTCAAACAACAAACCATGTCTGCCCTTTGTCTTAGAACTGACACAATGAGAAGCGATGGGGAGGGTAAAATTAGCCTGCTGGTTATTCTGAGAACAGTCTTGGTGTGGAAAAGCCTTTCCTGGTTGGACAGGACATGGGGGTGGACGGGTTGCTACAGTAGAGACAAGAGACAGGCTGTCTTTAACTTATCACAATAACGTATGTCGATGTACTTTTATGCATTTCTACTAGTGTGTACTGGGGCATACACACACGAGAGAGCACTTAGCGGGTGCATGTGTGTGTGAGTGTGTGTGTGTGTGTGTGTGTGTGTGTGTGTGTATGTGTGTGTGTGTAGTGGAATCACACTCCTTTGGATACAGGGTTAGAATCCAAAGTCATGGTAGGTCAGAGGAAGTGAAGGAGGAGCCTGAGGAGGAGGGGGTAGACTTAAGGAAGCGTTCAGCATCTCGGGTGATAATCTCTCCGAGCTCCCTGCACGGCTCCAGGCACATGGAGCTTTCATGTTAATTGGCTTCAGGGAAAAAAAATGGAAGTCAAGAGGAGAGGTGTCCCCAGTGCATGGGGGTGCTGTGTGAACCATGCATTCTAATAGGCTACCGCGATGGAATGCTTAGGTACTACTAAATCACTTATAACTGTGAGAGAGTTGTCTGAGAGGGACAGAGGCGGTAATGCCGGTTTGAACTGTGTTGCGAAGCTAGCATGGGGCTCTATGGTGAACTTTAGCACAATCGATCGACTGGATCAATTGAATGGATTATCAATTACTATCGAGTTGTATTCATCATTGTATCCTCTGAATACAAATCCAAACTGGGCAGAAAGCTGAATCATCCAGTGGGACTACTGGGGCCATGCGGGGCACCTTGTTCATAATTCATTTCCAGCCGACATTCTAATTTTCTGTCTGCTTGTGGTGACATTGTATCGCGTTGTGTCAGATAAGAGCATCTGAATCTCCATCACTATCAGACCCAAGCACTCTGGATTCATGTTGATATTCATGTAGCTAAGATTTTGGTGAGAATACTTGGAATTGGAATTCAAGAGATTCTAATAACATGAAGTTGATGGTGACCCGCTTAGCCTTGCTTAATTTTTCAAAAAATACTTCATTTTTTGACATCCATAATCCATGCCATAATAGCATAGAAGTCAAGCGCGGCGGTATACAGCAATAGCCCTGTCTATGAAAAATATAGGTTTTCTTGACAGAAGGTGCATGGTCAGAACAGGCCTTATTTCTAATGTGACATTTCGTTTCACACGCCCGAGGGTGGCAGCTGCTGAAATGAAATATCTAAGCAAAATAGAATGGCAAAGTAGATTTGTTTCTGTGTTAACTCTCAGAACACATTCTCTAGTTTTTTCTCAATAGTTCGAATCCCTCACTACCAGGGGGGAGGAGAGGAGAGGAAGGGGGCGATAGGGTGAGGATGGAGATAGACAGCTTGTTTCCCAGAGCTTGAGGGGTCCCTGCTCTACCCCCGTGGTCTGAAAACAGGGGCAGTTTGGGGAGGAATTCAAGCCTCTCTTTTTACAGTCACATGACCCCTGCTTCTTTTGAAAGCCCGGGACAAGAGCCACTCAACAGGTTGCCACGGAGACGCATATTCTAACCTCTTTCAACCCATTCCCCCCATTTTTTTCTCAGATCCCCGATGTAAGAGGAGAGAGGAGAGAGGAGAGGGAGGAAGGGGGCCCGTTGGGTGAGTTCCAAAACATGTCTGTTTGCTCAGGACAGGGTGGATCACCCAGAGAGAGATAGAGATTCAAAACTAGTCTCCAAAATGATTGAACAGAGAGAGAGAAAGAGAGAATGTGTGCGTGTGAAAGAGAGAGAGAGAGAGAAAGAGGGAGAGATAAGAACTTTATGTGGAGGGGGAGAGAGCCCCACAGAGAGCATTATCCAGCCCTGCAGGAGCTGAAAGCCCAGCTCAGGATTTCCACACTCCAGTTGTAAACAAAGGCTCTTTTGATGGTCTTTCAGCCTCAAAGACCTGGATGACTACTCAATCATGTGACCAGAGAAGAGGTCCCTGCTGTTCACACATACAAGAACCGGAGCCACACACGGAGCCACACACATACCAACACACACACACACACACACACACACACACACACACACACACACACACACACACACATGCACACACACGCAGTCTAACTCACATTGCCACACATCAGTCACATGCCTAACCTGACATGAATCAGAATCACATAGCGGCACACGCACACAGTCCTCTCTCCTCTGCACTCTTAGAAACAGAGAGCAACAGAACAACATGTCATGCAAGAGAGAACCTATTGTGTTAGTGCTAGAGAGTGCTGTGTGTGTGTGTGTGTGTGTGTGTGTGTGTGTGTGTGTGTGTGTGTGTGTGTGTGTGTGTGTGTGTATGTGTGTGAGTGTGTGTGTGTGTGTGTGTGTGTGTGTGTGTGTGTGTGTGTGTGTGTGTGTGTGTGTGTGTGTGTGTGTGTGTGTGTGTGTGTGTATTGTGCTGCAGAGGGAACAGATGGGAACTCCCACAAACCAGTGGGCTTTTGTTCAGCCACTCTCAAGCACTCTCTTCACTCATAATACAACAATGGTAGAAAATAGCGATGCTCCCCCTCACTCACCTAACAAACGGGTGACTCTCTCTCTCGCCTTGGCTTGTACACTGCATTGATTTTTAATCGAGTTCCCACAACCCCCGAAGGATGTGGAGGGACTGACGAGGCATAGCCACCTCTTTGAAAGACCTGCAAGTGAATGTTTACGTCGTCTTTAATCCTGTCTACAATGTGAGACAGTCAGCTGTCTATGACTAACTCCCCCACTGAACATGCTGGGTAAGCACTTTCATTGCAAAACCTGCAAACTGGACCAATGCATCCCAGACAACATCCTAAAACCCCACTCAAGCTTTTCTCACAAAACATAGAAAATGTGTGTGTGTGTGTGTGTGTGTGTGTGTGTGTGTGTGTGTGTGTGTGTGTGTGCGTACGTACGTACGTACATATTTAGTGCTGGAATTCAAACAGAATCCACTGTAGCTCTATTTACAAAGTGTATAAGAGTTGCCCACAACTCTCTTATTCTTAAAGTTTGAAGCATCTATGTGGGATAGAGAGTCTACAGTAATGGTTGTGGAGTTTTTATCCTGAACCATTGATTGTTTGAATGCAGGCTTTAGTAGTGTGAGTACAAAGTAGGACAGACAGTGAGAGGGTATGAACGTTTGAGCAGGAGCATGACAGAGTGAGAGTGAGAACAGAGAAGAGAGAGTATGAGAGACTGAGGGAGGCAGATATGGTAAAGGGATAGAAAGGTGAGGAAACGAGAGCTGGAGCCAATTGCTCGCCGTTTCCCTCGAGACAGCCGGTGTTGAATAAAAACTGTCAAGTGTACATATTCCACAAGCAGAGGAGCTAAGGAGGTGTTTAACTTGACAGAGAGGCTGTGCTGCAGAGATTCAGGTTCCAAGAGCGTGTGTGTGTGTTTGCTCAGGTTCGCCTGCGCTCAAACTTTGTAGCAGCACAGCTGGCCAAGCCTAAGGGGTGGGATGGAGGGCAAAAGAGGGAATGGGATGGACGGATGGACGGAGGCACCACGCACGCGCGCACACACACACACACACACACACACACACACCTACTTGAAACCCACTTTAGCCCTGACAATTAAAGCAGGCTGCATCTGTCTGGTTAGTGGGGGCCAGGAGCCATGCTGATAGACAGGACTTTAATTAAAGCAGTCCCTTCAGCACCCAGACAGTTAGCGTTCAGGCATGGCTACTGCTTTTGCTAGGGGGGCACAGGCAGAGGTGGGGAGAGAGACGGGGGGGGGGGGGGGGGGCTCCACTGATAGCAGTGACAGCATTACAGCAGGTGGCAGAGTTTGCTGTTAGAGTTTCCCCTCTTATCGTTGTCTCAGATGTGTAGACAAAACGCTAACGTTGTACTTCCTCCTACTGATGAACTGAAAATAGACACTTCTTCTTTGGAGTTTTAGACAAACAAACACTGTTTTATTAGCAGTGCAATCAATTCAAATCAATTGTTGGTATGTGGTCATTTTTGCACCCCCCCCCCCAAGGCAACACACACACACACCTTCAACACCCTGGAGCAGTTAGGGGTTAAGTGCCTTGCTCAAGAGCACAACAGCAGTGGTAGGCACCTTAGATATGACGCCAGCAACCTACTAGTCACTAGCTCACATCTGCCTCCCTCCTGGGGTGGGGACTGAACCAGTGACCTATTGGTCAGCCTCTCTGACCTCAAGGCTAACTGCCACATTTAATGATTAAACGTTTGGAAAGGATGATTCAGAGTTACAGTATCATATCTATTTGAATTGAGGACAGTCCAAAGACAGTATGTGCCAATAAATCAGATCCTACTGTATGAATGCCACATTCTGATCAGCACTTCCTCTCTCATCTCTGTTATTGCAGAGAATTTGAGTTTTGAGGAATTGCTTCAATGACTATGTTTGGGAGCTGTGAATCACAAAGACATGCAGGCATGCGCAAACACGCACACGCACACGCACACACACACACACACACACACACACACACACACACACACAAGCAAACACACGTGTGTGTGCGTGTGTGTGTGTGTGTGTGTGTGTGTGTGTGTGTGTGTGCAAATATTTTGTTTTAGCCTATTGGTGAAATGTGTGTTTGGAGTAAAGGCATCTTATATCAATAGAGTTAGTAGGATAGTAGCCTAATGGTGCCCAAATTATTTGTCTCTTTGGTCACAGAAGGTGATCACACCAAGAGAAAGGCAACCGGGACACATCACTGTAAAACAGAGACATTCAGAGTGTCATAATAAAATGTTTATGAATAAACATCTAGCTTCATTCATAGGTTTCTTTATCACCCTCCTTTTATAGAGGGCTACATAATTTGTGGGGGACAACATGTTTACTGTACACTTGTTTTTTATTGCCTCTAGCAGTGGTTGATGATGATGATGATGACAATGAAGATGAATATTGATACTGTACAATCAACCATCTACAGTAGCTCCATGCAATGGACCACATTATCCAACTGTGTAATTCTACTGCCCAAATGAGGAGCAGAACTGTGTTTAATCTGTATGTACATTTCAGATGGTATTAGGAAACTCTTTAGGGTAGTAAGAGAAACAAAGATGCTGGCTGTTAGATTACGCACAGAGAAAAACACATCTTCTCATTTCTTTGTCTATGACAAGCCCCCAGAGGCAAACATGGCTAATGGGTTTTACCACACACACTGTCTCCAAGCCTTATCAAAAGAGATGGGGAGAGAGGGGACAGGGGACAGGGGATAGGAGAGAGAGGAGAGAGGACAGGAGAGAGAGAAGAGGAGAGAGAGGACAGGAGAGAGGAAAGAGGAGAGAGGACAGGAGAGAGGAGAGGAGAGGGGGGACAGGAGAGAGGAGAGTGGGCAGGAGACAGGTGAGAGGGACAGGGAAGGGGACAGGAGACGGGAGAGGGGAGAGGAGACAGGTGAGAGGGGAGAGGAGATGGGACAGGAGACGGGAGAGGGGAGAGGAGACAGGTGAGAGGGGAGAGGAGAGGGGACAGGAGAGGAGAGAGTGGAGAGGAAACAGGTGAGAGGTGACAGGAGAGAGGGGACAGGAGAGGGGACAGGGGAGAGGTGAGGGGAGACAGGTGAGAGGGGACAGGAGAGGAGAGAGGAGAGGGGGCAGGAGAGAGGACAAGAGAGAGGGGACAGGGGATAGGTGAGAGGACAGGGGTGAGGTGAGGGGACAGGTGAGGGAACAGGGGAGAGGTGAGGGGAGAGGAGAGGGGACAGGGGAGAGGTGAGGGGACAGGTGAGAGGTGAGGGGATAGGTGAGAGGAAATAGGGGACAGGAGAGAGGGAAGAGGGGACAGAGGGCGAGAAACAGACTTGGAGTGAACCGGACCATAGAGGGAAACTTGGTTCCAGGATGCTGGTGTTTCCAGTTTGATAACCAGAACACTGCTGCCTGTTGCAGTGGGAGCCTGAGGGTGAGTGACATCCTTATTCTATCTGTCCAGGGGGCAGTTGCCATGGCAGCCCAGTGAGGCAGAGCCATAGCTTTATGATTGTAGTGTGAAAGCGGCCTCTGCTGCTAAACACACTCTGAATAAAAATGAATCAATCTAGTTTGGAGAACAATCTAAAATTAAATCTAAAATTAAAAAAGAACTTGATCAAGAATCAAGAGTTGATCAAAATACTTTCCCCAATTATGTGCACTTTGAACCACATAAATTCAATGACAGCACCAATGACACAGTTCTCTCCCAGTTACAGCTATGCTATATGCCTACACTGGTCAAGATGTAGACTGTTAGAAGACATGATAATCAGGCCAACCATTTGGAACTGGTTTTCACAACATCCTGTGATGGTGAGTGATCACGTTAGGTGTGACAAGAACTATCAAACCAATTAAGATGGTAATGCTTTGTATCCTGCTTCAGACTGGGTGATAGATCAAATGGGTAAAACACTAGAAGAGCTGAGGTAAAACTCAGTTCTCGGCTCAGACCACACGGCTGCACCCAGAGCATGGACTACTCTGTTGCCGATTACACCAAGTAACATATTCCTTAAACACAGAAGTTGCCACTGTCCTTTTATTTACTTACATCAGGGTAGGAATACGCTTGTCCCGTGATGATAGTCACATGACTCTATCATTTCCTCCTTGTATGTCCCTTATTAGCAAGTAAGTGAGTCATTTCACCCAAATCAGCCCCGACCTGCCCTCCGACTAACTAACACACAGTTGGTCACCTCTCCCAGTTGATTCCAGCTCCAACCTAAATACAACACCCCACTAACATGCACCAAGGTATGTCCCACCACTCCCAGCCCCAGCCAGGTCCCTCATCTTACAGCCGACATGGCTGTCTTGTGTTCTCCATTAATATACAGTAGGAGTGGTCATTTGATCAATGAGGCCAGCTACAGGACAGTGCACTGCACACTGGTCATGCTCTCTTTGTTAGAAGGCTGACCAGATCTATGTATGACAGCTTTAATAACCCCTCCTAACGGGCCAGTCACATGATCCCAGTGATGGAGACCCTCCTGTGACACGTTAACTGTAAACCCCCACCCCACCCAGGGACTTGATATCATATACTTGTAGATGAATCTGTGAATAGTACATTCAATAAATAACATTCAAAATTCACTAAAGGAAGCTGGTGCACAGCAGACTAAGATTACACCATCCTGCAGGCTGCAAGCCCAGACCTAAACTTCCCCTTTTAAAGAGGGATGAAGAATTTCTCACTTCCTATTCATCAAGTGACATCAGGAAACGAAAGGCAGAAAATGCGTATCAGCAAAAACATGCCATGCTATCTGTCTCTCTTTCTCTCACACGGACGTACGCACGCACGCACGCACGCACGCACGCACGCATGCACGCACACACACACACACACACACACACACACACTCACCGCAGGCACCAGTAGTTTGTTGACCTCCTCCACAGCCCGCTTCAGCTTGATCTCAGCCCGGTTCTGTGCGTCCTCCACCGTAATCAGAACATGCAGGTCCTCGTTGAGGTGCTCCCAGTTGGGCTTGCCTCGGTTCTGCTCCTCCTGAGGGGGGGGGGGGGTAAGTGACAATTAAAAAACAAATCTAGAAAATGAATGTCAGTCATCACCAGTGATCAATATCAAATGGTCACATTTTCAATTGTCCACAGAACCTTCACCCTGATTTATGGTGGTTGATGAGAACGGTGAAAGTACAATAATCCTTTGCATGACAAGACCCCTGTTCAACTGGTTGAACTCACAGACCCACATTCTTTAATGACGTCACTAGGCGTACATGTGGAATGTGACCCCTCTCTCTTTATCAGATATAGCTTTCCTACTTCTCCTCGTCTCCACGTGAGCATCTAAAAGTGTCTGTCTGGGTGAAAACAATGGAGACTGACAGAGGTTAAAATCACTAGTCACTCTTCCCTTTTACCAGGACGCTCTACACACACACACACACACACACACACACACACACACACACACACACACACACACACACACACACACACACACACACACACACACAAAGAACCCCAACACCTAGAACCCCAACAGAATTTAGAATTTCACTGAGTCTCTCAAAGTTATAATATCACACAAAACAGTGATGGGAATACAACACAAGTCAACCATGCTCTCCTCTGCTTCCTCCCCAAACCACAACTGTAGAACAAACAACAACCAGCCATTGCTACAAAGGAAACACACACACCAAAACAAACAAATACAGAGCGTATCCGAACAGACGCGCCTTTGATCTGCCTCAACCCAGACACTGTAGCGGAGGACATGATATGAAAGGTAGCGCTCCTCTACAAAGAGGGCTTGTTCTTAGCTAACCCAGGATTACTGCTGAAACAGAGTTGAGTGCCTATAGCCTTGTACACACACACACACACCTCTCTGAGCACACACACACACACACACACACATGCACAAGCACAGGCACAGGCACAGGATACAGGCAGGACCTAGACACAGCACTGGTTATCTAGATAATATAGCTCAGACCACATCTTATTTTGATGGAGACAGGTTAGGTTCTTAGTGATGTGACTGATGTTCGGGAAAATAAACATGGATTAATGAGAATGGACCTGACATCCTCTAGTGTCCAATCCAGATACCACTCCACCCTGCAACATGCATGCTGTAGATGAAAATATCTCCATACACACATTTTAAAGAACAAAACACTCCCAGCTGAATTAAATAATTCAATTCAGTATTCAATGAATAACAGATGTCTCAGTTTAAGAAAGAAAAGAAAGTTTCAGTCATGCAAGGGTTAAGGTTAGACACTAAATCTAATTGGCTTTGTCCCGAGAAATAAGAGGTCAAGCAAATGTATCCCTCACTACATCCCCATCCTTCTCTTCTGCCTAACACATATATTTTGTATTTTCTTTTTTCCTCTCTCTATTGTAGCTGCAAATGGAACATTGATGGCTAGCTGTCTGTGGTTGTGTCCTTCCATTTTTGGGGCAGATTTTGAATTAAGAATCTATTGTATAGCTACTGATGCCTCTAGCAGAATGTCAGATATTGGATGATGTTGTTAATGAGTTGTTATAGCGACCATGGGTGGTTATTTTTTCATTTTAATGTAAAAAATAATGTTTTTACAGCGGTTATTTGTAATGCACTCTAAAGGTATTGGCCACTGGTACAGTACTGGACTAGCTAACTTTGTTATAACAAACAAATTGATCCACAGCGCCTAGCTGTCACAGAGCCAGCCCACCCACTGACATGCCGTCAATGACAGATTGAAAAAGCAACCAGAGTGGGGTGGACATGGTGTGTGTGTGTGTGTGTGGCTGGCTACATCTGGGATGGGAGGAAGAGTCAGCATCTCAACAACATTAGTTCCTCCTCCTTGCCCTCCAGGACTGAACATGACATGGCGGTAGTCAAGGTGATCTACCCTCAGTCTTTTTAAATGCCTGGGCTGTCCAGCTGTGCGTCCTTCCATAAAAACTGTTTATTCCCCCTCTCTCTCTCTCTCTCTCTCTCTCTCTCTGTCTCTGCACTCTGGCTGGTCACAGCCACAGACCTGGATCATAATCAATTACCATAAATCCATGGGTCTGCTCCTTTGTAATCCTAGTCTAGGCAATAATGCCTCTCTTGAAGGATAGTCGGCCCCACAAAGGAACAGCGAGGGACAACACAAGGACTGGGCCAATATGACTGGGGGGAGGAAGACTAATTGGGTAGGAGTGGGGGGAGTGGGACTGCAGGAGAGGGGTGGGGGTTAGGGGCTATGAGAACTTAAGAAGGTGGTATGGTGCATAAGGATGGCAGGACGAGAGGTAATGCAAACCTGAACTGCATATTTGTGTGTGTGTGCCAGTGTGCATGTGAGCAGATAGAATGTGAGCAGAAAGAAAAACATTCTTTATCTTTTGGCACCATTCCTAATAACTCCCCTATCAGTGAGGCAGTGTGGGGTAATGAAATGTAAAAGAGATCTCTGGGCTGTACCACCTGTAGTCTCTAAGCGGGGGTGGATTTACTCAACAGAAAGGTTAATCAATGTCAACACCTCCACTCCAAATCTAGGTTCTGAGCTACTCAAGTAACCGACTGTAATCTGTAATAGTCAGTGAAAGAGAAGAAATGACAGAGTGTGTTCGTCACGTCAATGTCAAACATGAGCAGTATAAATGAATTGGATTTGTGGGCAAAAGAAGAAGAATGTCAGAATACATCTATCTCAGTTAAATGCCCTGTAATTATGGCTGGTTGGTCATAGAGGAAATTAGTGAAATTCACTATTAGTGTTCTGACAGGTGATTTGGAGGAAGTAAGTCAAGTCTCTGAGGCACTGCGAGCGGCTATAGATAGTAGGTCGATCCCGCTCTGTTGAAGGCCTTGACTGAATAGAATCTCAACATCCTTCTACACATGATACACTGTTGGCTCTGGCATGAATGAGAGTTTAAGACTACCCCCCCCCCCCCCTCTCTCTCTCTGGGGATTTCAGGTTAAGGGGGTGATGAAGCAAGAAGAATAAGACTGTGCTTTTCTCTGAAATCCAGGCGACTTCTTGATTGTGTAAAAGGCCCGTCACATCAAAGCTCCTTGTTAGAGGATTTAGGTGGAACATAAATCCAGGGTTACGCTATTTCTTTTGTTATAGCATTCTCCTTTGCTCCTCTCCTCCTCAGCCCTTGCGCGCACACAAACACACACACACACACACACACACAAACACACACACCCACGCCCACACACACACACACACACACACACACACACACACACACACACACACACAAACACACACACACACACACACAAACACACACACCCACGCCCACACACACACAGTTGGTGTATTTGTTTACATATAGTATATAACCTAAGCATTATAGGATACTGTATGTATTCACCAAGGAAAGGCAAACAATACAAAGCAAGCCTTTTCATCCTTACTAAGGTACAACACACTTTAATTATGTCCCTCGTGTCCTCACTGCCTTTTAGAATATCTGTTAGTCATTAAAGAGACTTCCCCATTCAGTACGGTACAGTACATCCACAGGTAATTCTAACTACTGAGCAATGAGTTCACAGTGAGCTTGATTCTCACGCTTCTTTGAAGACCCTTGGCAATACTAGTACAAACAATATGCCTAATATGTATGCACAGTGATACATGTTCTTAAAGCTACTTTGAAACTAAGACTAGACTTTCATAAACACACTCCACACACCGACATGATGCTCTCACACAGAGATTAGCCCCCCCCCCCCCCCCCTCTCTCTCTCTCTCTCTCACACACACACACACACACACACACACACACACACACACACACACGCACACACACACACACACACCACACACACACAAACACACACACGTGCGCCTTGTCTCAAGGGGAGCTATAAGCCGTGTATGAGCTGAGATGGCCAGTGGGTCTAGGAGGAGATGAGTAGATGTGTGTGAAGCAACTCCGACAGTCATAATAACTGTAATAGCCAGCAGGCCTCTGGGAGAGCAAAAGCATAGCTGACAGCTATTGTCAGGACAATGATAATGTCAACCACAGGGATGCAGAGACTATCAGCACAGCAGCCCACTCCATCCCCTTGTCTTACAACGCCTAACTCTCCCCATGCTGTTTCTGAGGAGGAGCTAGTGTGAATGCTAATATGTGTGTATAGTGTGAAAGTGTCTGCTTGTATCTGTGGGCGTTCATGTGCGTGTTGTGTTTAAGAGTGTGTGCATGTGTCTGTGTGTGCATGAAAGAGAGGCAGAGGGAGAGAGAGAGAGAGAGAGAGAGAGAGAGAGTGAGAGTGTATGTGTGTCTGTGTGCACACACATTTACGTACACACTTGCACCACACAGCTTGCTCTCCCAACAGCACTTACCCCGAGGCTATGTGTTCCATGAACTTGAAAAGTTAGAACAGAAGTTTAGCACTTAAAAGCACTGTCACTTCATGGACTGGTCTTAAGTTCTACTTATTTTTTAATAGTTGTTCTACTTTTTAATATTTTTATCAAGTCTATGTGTATGGAATGTATTGAATGATATTGTCCCTATTTGTTATGAGAGCTGCACTGAAGAATTGTCCTAATCATCTTGGTGGTAGGTACAGTATGGCAATACATCCCTGCTAAGCTCCGCAAATGTCATTGCTAACCACGTAACAGAGAGAAAGCTGTGTCCATGAGCGGGGTGAGAGACAGTGTTCAGATAGAGCAGCTGGATTTCAACAGGATACAGAGCTGGAGCAGATGTGGGGGAGCAGAGGAGACCACAACAGGGATATCAGAGATGCTTGTTTTATTTTTTCTAGCCAGAGTCCCCATAGAGACACTGTGGAAGAGCTCAGATAACCATCTCCACTAACACCACTTGTCCAAATACAGGCCGGCCCACTTATACAGTGGAAACACAATCGAGCCTTTCTCTAAGAGAGATGAGAAATAAATAATAAGTACATAGTGTGTGTGTGTGTATGTGTGTGTGTGTGTGTGTGTGTGTGTGTGTGTGTGTGTGTGTGTGTGTGTGTGTGTGTGTGTGTGTGTGTGTGTGTGTGTGTGTGTGTGTGTGCGCGCGCGCATGTGTGTGTGTTGGATAGATGACCCCCCTGGTCAAAGACCCCCTCCCATAGCTCTTCTCATGCAGTGCTGAGAGGCACATGTCCCAGCATGGTCACGTTCCATAGACCCTTCCATAGTCCCCAGTGGAGGCCCCACAGATCTGAGGCCAAGGACAATGTTTGAACACCTGCCCATCCCTCTCAGGGCTGTGGTGCAGCCTTGGGGGAATGATTGTTGTTTCCCAATAGGAGGAAATATGTGCTTCATCAGAGGCCTCAGATGGGGCCTCCATCACTGGACAGATCTTTCAATTACATACACATGTAGCCAGTGAACTGTATGTATGGTGCTGGTCATATGGACCATATAAAACTACACACTACTGGTCTTACTCCATGAGAGGAGCCCTCAGGGAGAAGGGCATTAGGGCAGTCAATGGTGAACATGATCGATAATAGACCAAAAACAAATGGCAGAATGCCTTCTGTATATGAGGGTGGGCTTACACTGTATGTGCCCAAAGAGTGTGTGTGTGTGTGTGTGTGTGTGTGTGTGTGTGTGTGTGTGTGTGTGTGTGTGTGTGTGTGTGTGTGTGTGTGTGTGTGTGTGTGCGCGCGTACGTGAGCGTGAGCGTGAGCATGCGTGTGTGTGTTTGCCTCACCTTCTTCTTGTCTCTCATGGAGCCTTTCCCGCGAACCATGATTTTACATCCTGTCTCCGCTTCCAGCTGCTTGGCTGTAAGCCCCCGTGGTCCCAGGATCCGGCCCACAAAGTTAAACTGCCAGAGAAACACACACAAACACAGACACAGACACAGACACAGACACAGACACAGACACAGACACACACACACACACACACACACACACACACACACACACACACACACACACACACACACACACATTAATATCAAACTAGAAATCGAAGGACACATGTTTGATACCATTCCTCATTCCATTCCATGCATCACAATGAGGCCATCCCCCCTATTTCCACTAGTTTGAGGATATAGTAGACAGATGACACTTGATAATATTGTAACAAATATTCTCCTGGCAGAACCTGACATGTTGATAGTAATGTTTAAGGAAAAAGAGAGAGATAGAGAGAGAGAGAGGGGGAGAGAGAGAGAGAGAGACACACACACTCACAGAGAAAGAGAGAGACAGAGTGAAAAAGAGATTCTTAGGGGAGCCTCTCGTTTGACCCTGACACCTTAGCGCTATCTCACGCCCTTATCACCTGGGCCGCCGCTCTGACAATTGCGCTCGATGGAGGCTGAAAAGCAGCCGATATCCAAGAGCGCCTGGCAACCAGCCCTGGGCCGGCGGTGACAAGATAAGGCTCAGCGATCATTGGCCCATCGATCGGCCAGAGCCAGAGCTCCTCTCCTCTATGGGCCACACGGCCACTGTCAATCAGTAAAGGCTGTCTATTGATGGTCTGGCACTGACATTGACAGACAGATAGAGGGGCTGGGAGCCATGATTGACAAGAGAGAGAGAGAGACAGAGAGACACTGATTGACTCTGACTTGCTGGCTGGCTGGCTGGCTGGCTAGCTGACTGACTCTGACTGACTGGCTGACTGACTCTGACTGACTGGCTGACTGACTCTGACTGACTGACTAGCTGACTGACTCTGACTGACTGACTGACTGACTGACTGACTGACTGGCTATAACAAAGAGCAGTTACTCTCTGTAAGAAACTTGTTATCTAGTCTATGGTTACTTCCTTTCTGGTTGTATCAGTGCTGTACAACACACATAATTGAGTCTGAAGTATGGAGAATCTATTCAAACGAGGTTTAGAGCAGGAAGACATATCGTCTTCCTGTCTGCTTCGCCGTTCTCCTGTCAGAAGTTATGTACTGCGAGTGCAGCGATCAATGTTTATCTTGTGCTCTGCCCTTAATTTGAATCACATCTTTTCATTTTGCCTTCGCTCCTCTCTCCTCCTCCCTCTTCCTCCCTTCTCCCCTCTCTCGCTCTCTCTGGGAATTCTGTTCATCGGTTTGACATCATTGGACAACTTTAAGATCTTATTTACTCGTATCCCAACATCAGCCAAAAACAAAACTGTAACATGTAACAACAGTGAACATAAATGAGTGGACACTTTGACCT